>NC_080420.1:63832681-64479738 GCF_029873635.1 Malania oleifera
GTAATCAATTTTATTGTTTATTAATAACTTCAACTATTCCATTTTAATGAGAATCTTTGTGAGCAATGTTTGCTTGACATTATCTATTTAATTACTATGTATGTGTGTCTTTTCTTCTAGATAGTAGGTGATCTAGTGTATAGAGTATGACTTACACACAGAAGATTAGATCATCAGCTCTTTTAAAATATAAGTTTATTGTTCACAGTCTTAAATGGAATTGGACACACCATTGGTAGGACTGGAGTACAAGGTTTTAATAGGGCTGTCTTGACTACAGGGAATGGTATAGTTCCAACTCCTTGTGCTAGTACACTTTGTGCGTATTAAACGGGACTGTCTCGGGGTAATTTTTTTTTATATTGACTATATGAAACAATTAATACCTCATGATTATTATGAGTGCTTATGCTCTTAATCTTGATATGATTATTGGACACGTGTACGTAGTGTTTATTACTTTGATTCATAGTAGAATGAGATTCTTTATGGGTCAATAAACTCAGTAAGTTGGGTAATGACATTATGTGTATGGTGAACATTAATTATTGATGGAATCCATATCCCAGTATTAGGATTGATGATACCCTCTTGAGGAAGCTTATAAGTTTTGATTGTGTCAAACCCTGTAAGTGGATTTTGAATCTGACACATCAAATAAGTTAAGTGGGAAGGTCTTAGAGAATTAAATGTCAATTAATTAAATTATTAGTAATTTAATTTAATTGATGAGTATCTGTAATCTTTACGTGGGGAGATAAATAAGCATTTAATAATAGGAGCTCGAAATTTAATTTCGAATATGACAGGGAGTGCAATTATAATTCTTTAGTTGTATGAATTGTAATTAAAGTAATTAAGGATTAATCCGGGTCGGATTAGGAATGCTTAATTATGTTGGAAGCCCTAGTCATATTTCCCCAGAGGTCTCTACTATAACCTATATACACGTGCTCCATTCAGAGGCAAGGGTTAGACGAAAATGCACACACAGAGGCAGACGTCTTCATGAGAAGCAAACCCTAGTCACCGCTGACGAGCCCACTCCCTGAGGAGTAAGGTGTGTTCGAGGAATACAATAGAATATCCCTGGTCATCATCAAGAGTTCTTCTTTGATCTAGCAGATTCGAGAGTTCCTATTCATGCTTGCAGATTTGGGAGTTCTTCTTCGTGTTTGCAGATTCGAGATCAAACTAGAGAGATTTTGCAGGTATGATCCTAATCATGTAATTAGGATTTGCAAGATCGAATTTTTATTGTGATCCGAGTTTGAAAGATCGAATTTTTTATAACCTGGGTATGCAATATCATTTTTTTATTATTTGTATGCACTATAGCCAGATCTTAGGGCTATTCTACAGCAGGCCCCTTCACTCCCATCAAGGTATACTACTCACGGTGTGCTAGGTTGTTGAAAAAATTATTTAAAAGAAAATATTGGGAGAGGGAACCATATTCCTTTAATTCAATTAAAATTTTATTATTGCTCATCATATTTTGTTATAATATGTGATTCTTAGGATTAAAATGACTTTCAATTCCCTAGTTGTTATTCTCGAAGAAAACAAACTAGTTGGACCTAATTATATTGACTAGAAAAGGAACTTGAATATTGTGTTGATTGCAGAGGAGTTCAAGTATGTGCTCGTAGAGGTATGTCCACGGAAACCCGATGAAGGGGAAACCGATGAGGAATCCCAAGCTTACCAGAAGTGGATTAAAACTAATGAGATGGTGCGGTGTTACATTTTGGTATCTATGTCAAATGTTCTACAATAGCATCAGTTTATGCCTTCAGCCTATGATATAATGCAGAACCTCAAAGAAATGCTTGGGGATCAAAATCGTGCTGCTAGGCGGACTGCTATGAAGGAACTTATAAATACTACTATAGTAGAAGGGAGCCCAGTAACAGATCATGATCTGAAGATGATTAGTCTTCTCAATAAGCTAGAGATCCTTGGAGCTGAAATCGGTGGGGAAACCCAGGTTGATATCATTCTTTAGTTGCGGCCTAATTCTTTCAAGTAGTTTTACCTAAACTACAACATGAATAAACTCTCTTACTCATTGGCAGAACTACATAAAGAGCTTCAAGCAACTGAGGGCCTCATTAGGAAGCCAACTATTGCTTTTGTGACTGAGAAAAGTTCTTCTTTTAGAACAAAAAGCCAAAAGAAGTAGAAAAAGGTTCAGAAACCACAGAGAGCTCCTCTAGTAGTACGTGGGCAGCAAGATTGAGTGAAAAATCCTAAGGACAAGTGTTTTCACTACAAGCAGTAAGGGCACTGGAAATCACAATGTCTATATTATTTTTCCAAACAGAATAACAAAGGTATATCTCATTCACTAGTAGTTGAAATATATTTAACGGTGATATTTACCAGTACCTGGTGTATAGATATGGTAGCCACTAATCAATTTTGCAATTCTTTGTAGGGGTTCCAGCGAACCCACCAACTAAGTGATGAGGAGATTTACATATTTCTAGGAGATGGCACGAGAGTGTCAGTAGTTGCATAGGAGATATTTGCATTTTTTTTTGGTAGAGATAGGATTTTAGTATTGAAAGACTCTCTTTATGTACCTTCCATTAGAAGGAATTAGATCTCAGTTTCCAAGTTGGTTGATCATGGATATTCCGTTTATTTTAATGACTCAATTGTTATTAAATTAAATAAATGTTTTATCTATTCTGGTACATTGGTGGACCGTCTTTATATTATTAATCATGTTTCTCTTATAGTGCACCTAAACGAATTAAATAACATTGATAAACTACCATGTAAGAGAAAGAAACCTTCTGAATTGAACTAGACTTATCTTTAGCACTTATGCCTAGGTCATATTAATATGAGACAAATTTCAAGACTGGTTTATAATGGACCATTAGGTTCATTAGAAGTGGAGGCATGACCAGTTTGTGAATCCTCCTTAGAAGGTAAGATGACCGAGCGGCCCTTTTCAGCCAAGGGCTATAGAGCAAAAGAGGCATTAGAACTAGATCACTCTGATTTGTGTGGACCTACGAATATCCATGCTAGAGGTGGCTTTGACTATTTCGTTACTTTCATTAATGATTACTCAAGGTATGGGTATATTTATTTAATGTGCCATATGACCAAATGCATTGAGAATGTTAATGTATTTAAAGCAAAAATAGAGAAGCGTTAGGGTAAATATATCAAGGCACTATAATCTTGAAATAACTCGACGAATACTGGTATTTAAATAAAGAGAAGGAAATGGAAACAGTAACAGAAGGAGGCAGCCAACTTCGTCGACGACATTACACTTTGGGAAGCAATGACCCAAGAAAATTTATCATGTCCTCATCGACGAAAACAAGTTTCGTCGACGAGAAGATACCAAGAGAGGATTTTTGGAAGTCTAAAATTCATCGAAGAGGGTGTAGGTTCGTCGATGAACTTTCTACAGGACTCATCGACGAGGTGACGTGTCGACAAATTCGGCTCTATAAGTAGCCTAAAACTCAGATTTAATTACAGAAAAATCAGAAAATCTCTCTCTCTCTCTCTCTCTCTCTCTCTCTCTCTCTCTCTCTCTGCCTATGGTTTCTCTCTGCTCTCTCTTCTATTTCGGCTTCATCGTTTGCTGGATCGACGATCTGAGGACACCACGATGCTCCTAGGGAAGTTCTCTCCAAATCTATCGGAGCGGATTGTTGGTGGAAGTAAGTTGAAGTTCATCCCTGAGTTGAGATAAGGCTTTCTATGCTAAATTTGATCTTTTCGTAGTTATACTCACGTGAAAATACTGAATTTTAGTTCGGGGAGTTATTATTTTTAGGGAGTTGGACGAGGAACCCTGCGAGTGCAGGACCATAATTTTTAGGGGGTTTCTCTCCAGTGTCAGGTAAGGGAATAAACTAAAACAGTTAATTTTCCATACAAATTAGTATTATTTATTAGCAAATTAATTTTCAAGAAAGCATGTGATATATTTGAATGTTAGTGAGAAAATACATATTTCGGAAAATACTGCTGTTATATAGGAAATGTAATTTTAGAGTAAAATGTATGATTTTACTTAGCATTGTGTGGCATGAACATTATTTTATGTGACAAGTATTATGTTATAGCAATTTTACGAGTAAAGCATGTTTTCAGGAATTTGAAATAATACCGTGCATTATGATTTTGAAAATACATGATAATTGATTTACTTATTCAGAATGGTTTTTATAAAATGTTTGGTGCGAGGCCGTATTTATGAAATGTTTAGCGCGAGGCCATATTTATGAAATGTTCGGCACAAGGCGGTATTTACGAAATGATCGGTGCAGGGCCGTATTTATAAAATGTTCAGCACGAGGTCGTATTTATGAAATTATAGAAAATGCCATCAATTCATTTATGTTAAATTCTATATTGTCATGAATTATATGTTATCAGAACCCGTATGTTACTTTAGTTCAGTTTCAGGAGTATGGTATTGTAGCTATATAGATCAGATATCTATGTTCAAATTGGTGCTAACCACCCCACGAGGGGTTGGGAGATGGATAGTCAATGTGACTTTCAGTGTAGAGTTGTAGATGTCAACCTGGTAGTTCGGACCAAGGTGTGGAGGGCCCATCATACTTACAGACATTTTTGACTCGGCAGTGGTCGGCCAGCCATTGTCGGGTCCCGCCTTTGAGCTGCACAACCCGTCATGGGGGGTAATACACGACACCAGTTAGCTATTCATCCTGGGAATATTTTTAGTATTATTAGCTATAACAAACATTTTATGAATGGAATGATTTATTAGAAAATACGAAAGTATATGATTATTCAGTATGTTATGATGATTGTTTACATATATATGAAATGTACTGTATATGTATAATTGCATTAAATGTTCATGTTGCGACACACTTGTATTTAGTTTATTTTCCCTTACTGAGAAGTGTCTCACCCCTGACCTTAAATAATTTTCAAGAAACCCAAGAGGACCGGCAGATTGAGGCCGCCATTGAAATAATGTAGTTCTGCCCTACTAGGAGGGTAAGTTTTTTGTCTAGGAGCCATAGATTGGTGTGGTGGGTTCCTAGATATGAATATATTTTGTATTTTTGGAGATTGCATATAAACACAGATATTTGGGAATGTAGTTAACTCTGGCATTTGGATTTTATGGCTACGAAAATGTGATTTAAATTTACTACTGCTTAGGTTTCCGCTATGTATGACAAGTGTTCTTGATACCCACAGGTTCTGGTTGAATTTGTTATTAATTATGTTTTATTATATGAATATTTAAGTAGGTCGTTACAGATCTGATCGCGGTGGCGAGTACCTATTAGGAGAATTTGTGGATTACTTATTAGAGGAGGGAATTGAATCCCAGTTGTCTGCGCTTAGTATGCCACAACAGAATCGTGTAGTAGAAAGAAAGAATAGGACTCTTGTGGACATGGTCATATCTGTGATGAGTTATTCAGATTTGCCTAATTCGTTTTGGAGACATGCACTAGAAACAACAATCTATATTCTGAACTTGGTCCCATCTAAGTCACGACCTACTACACCCAAAGAATTGTGGACCGGGTGCAAACCTAGTCTGCGGCATGTTTGGATTTGGGGTAGTCCAACACATGTGCTAAAAAGGAAAACAGATAAGTTGGAACCAAGGAAAAATGTCTATTTGTTTGTTGGCTACCTTAAAGGAATGAAAGGTGGTTTATTTTATTATCCTAAATATTAGATCATTGTTAGTACCAATGCTCGATTCTTAGAAGAGGACTATGTAATGAACCACAAACCCAGAAGTAGGATTGTTCTTGAAGAGTTGAGAGGAGATATACCAGCTATACCAATAATGCAAGAAGAACCACCACAATATAGAGTTATTGACATCTCATTGCCTCATCGTAGTGAGAGGAATGTTGTAACTCGAGTTAAGTCTAACCCATCACATGCAGCTACCATCAATACACCAGTTATACAACTAAGGCAAAATGATGGTGCACAAGGATTAGGATCAACACAACAAAACGTGCCTCATCATAATGGGAGGCTTAGACACCAACTTGATCAGTATGTGTTCTTAGCAGAGTCTTATGACAGGATCCCAGATGAACTGGATACCGAATTTGACAACTACTTTGAAGCACTTTAAGATAAAGATGCAGAACTCTAGCAGAAGACTATGAAATCAAAGATGGAGTCCATGTACTCTAATCAAGTCTGGGATCTTGTAAAGCCACCTGAAGGGATAAAACCCATCAAAATTTCCATTAATCAGTATAAAACCACATTCTATATATACAATCATAACTCAGTATAAAATCACAACTTTGTATATATTCATAACTCAGGATAAAATCCATACTCGGTATAAAATCACATTTCTATATAAAATCACAATTTCACTACATAGTATCATAAAAGAGATTTCAACTGATAATTCTGCAATTATAACAAATTGTTCTCATGCCACACAATTTATATGCTTATACCATAGTATAAAAAATTTCCTGGGAAAAATATATTGTGTAGAAAAAAAAAAGGTATAATCATCTCCATAATTTTATTTAACTCACAATACACATTTTACAGGAAAACAAGAGATGATTACCCTACTCACTTTGGTTTTCCGCAAATACATATATAATAACCAACAACCATTATTTTCATATGCTCAATTTAATCGGTTCAATTTCAAAAATAAACTAACATAATCTATTCACCTTACCTTGTTCCTAGAGTAGTGCCTACGATGCTTAAACAACGAATCCACTCTGATTAAAATGCTAAGGATCGAACCTAGGACCCCGAAATGGTGTTTATACTTCAATTTGGCTAAGTTTTGGGGAGAAATTAAAGAGAGAGAGAGAGAGAGAGAGAGAGAGAGAGAGAGAGAGAGTAAAATTTTCCTAAATAAAATGAGCTAAATCCAATTTATAGGCTGAAGCCCTAAACGAAACCGTCGATGGTTTTCCTAAAACCGTCGATGGTTTGCTCTTTTACCTCCCCATTGGAAACCGTCGACGGTTTGCTCTTTTACCTCCCCATTTACATTTTACCGCGCATTTACACTTAATCAGCCCTCAGTAACTTGAAACTGTTGATGGTTTTCCTGTGATTTCTGAAACGGCTGACAGTTTGGTCTCACCTAACCATGCACACATACAAAATCGTCGATGGTTTTTCCCCAGACTCCTCAAACCATCGACGGTTTGGTCCTGCACCAAACCAAATTTCCCTTTTATTGTTGTTATTATTATTATTATTATTATTATTATTATTATTTTCGGGTCTCTACATCCTCCCCTACTTATAAAAATTTCATCCTCGAAATTTGTTAAGTAGCACTTTTACCAACATCTAGAAATCACTAAAATATTTACTCGACTCTAAAAAGAGCCGGAGGCCACCCACATAGTGGCCCCATCCCAAATTTGTTAATAACTCTCACATATGGCGGAGGAATATTGTGGTTACAACAAAGGTTTCTAGGAGATTACAAATAGGCAAAATAAAAATTTTCCCAAAACCACTTATAATTTAACAACCATAAATAGATAGATTTAAACTAAACAAACCTATTCTAAACAAGTCCATGATCATACAATCACATACTTACCAAAATAGTCCCACTTACCTGCCTCGCGTTGGCTTAGTTGAATAAGTGTGGGTACCTCTGATGCATTACCTCTAATTCCAATGAAACTTCTTCAACTGCGTGATTACGCCAGAGTACTTTTACCGATGGGATCTTTCTGGTGCGTAGTTCCTCCTCTTTCCGATCTAGAATCTGAACTTGTACTTCTTCATATGATAAGGTGTCTCCGAGCTCAAGCAACTCATAACTTATCACATGCAATGGATCTGGGATGTACTTTTTCAGCATAGGCATATGAAACACATCATGGATCCTAGACAATGTCTAGGGTAATGCTATCATGTAGGCAACTAGACCAATTCTTTCTAATACCTCGAATGGCCCAATATACCTAATGCTTACCTTACCCTTCTTCCCAAATTTCATAACTCCCTTCATTGGTGCAATTCTCAAAAATACATTATCCCCTACACCAAACTCTAGCTCTCGTTAGTGGGTATTAGCATAACTCTTCTGTCGACTCTGAGCTGTTTTAATTCATTCCCGGATAAGTTTGATTTTCTCAATAGTCTACTGTATAATATCTGGCCCCAAAATTTTCCTTTCACTAACTTCATGCCAATAAAGTGGAGATCGGCACCTCCGATCATGTAACGCTTCATATGGTGCCATCAAGCTACTCGCTTGGTTGTTATTATTATGAACAAATTCAACCAATGGAAAATACTAAATCTAACTCCCTCCAAAATCCTGCACACATGCTTGCAACATATCTTCAAATATATGGATTGTTCTCTTAGACTGTCCGTTAGTTTGGGGGTGAAATGCTATGCTAAATGTCAGTTGAGATCCCAAGGCCCTCTGTAAACCCTTTGAGAACTAGGATGTGAACCGTGGGTCTCAATCAGATATGATGGACACTGGCACGTCGTCAAATCTAACTATCTCCTGAATATACAACTCTATCAACCTATTCATGGAGTACTTAACCTTGATCGAAATGAAATGGGCAGTCTTTATCAGATGATCTACTACTGCCCAAATGGCATTGTGCCCATGCAGTGTTGATGGAAATCCCGTTACAAAGTCCATGGAGATATGCTCCACATCCACTCAGGAATGTGGAGTGGTTGCAAAGGCCCTACTGGTCTCTGATGCTCAGACTTCACATGCTGGCATATAAGACACTGCTCCACATATCAAACAATTTCTCTCTTCATATTATTCTACTAGAAAGATTCCCTCAGATCCTGATACATTTTGGTGCTTTCTGGATGCATTGTATAAAGAGAGGGATGTGCCTCCTCCAGAATGGTTCTTTTTATCTCACCATCATCGGGTATACATAGCCTAGTGCAAAACCTAAAAATCCCATCATTTGAAATATTAAAATCTGCCCTCAGTCCACTCTGCACTTTATCCATAATCTTCACTAGCTTTATATCCTCCTTCTGAGTAGTCTTAATCCTCTATAGCAAAGTTGGTGGAATTACCAGATTCTCTATGAACGCTTGATGGTTTCCCTCCACTAATTGCACACCAAATCTTTCTAGATCCATCCTGATATGGTGTTAAGCAACCACTGCTGATACTGATGTACTTACTAACTTCTGACTCAACGTATTAGCTACCACATTAGGTTTCCCTAGGTGGTAACTAATGGTACAATCATAATCCTTTATCAATTCCAGCCATCTCCTCTATCTCACATTTAGTTCCTTCTATGTGGAGAAATACTTAAGGCTTTTGTGGTCCGTAAAGATCTCGCACCTTCCATCGTACAACTAGTGCCTTTAGATTTTTAATTCATATACCATTGCTGCCAATTCCAAGTTGGGGGTAGGATAGTTCTTCTCATAGTCCTTGAGTTGATGAGAAGCATAAGTAATGACCTTCCTTTGTTACATTAAAACACACCCAAGCCTTTTCTGAGATGTGTCACTATAAATCACGAAATCACCATCTCCTGATGGAATAGTCAAATGCGGAGCAGTGATGAGTCTTTGTTTCAATTCTTGAAAACTCTACTCACAATCATTAGTCCACTCATACTTCACATTTTTCCTCATCAGCCATGTTAGAGGACTCAATAGTTTAGAAAACCCTTCCACGAACCGACTATAATACCCTGTTAGATGTAAGAAACTCCTGACCTCGTGAACGTTCTTCGGTCTCACCCAATCCACTAACGCCTCTATCTTACTCGGGTCTACAGAAACACCATCCCCAGATATCACATGTCCAAGGAATGTAACTTTCCCTAGCCTAAATTTGCACTTCTTTTTTGCCTATATAGCTGACAGCATCCATGGTAAGGAACGCATGCATGACCCGACAAATCTATACTCTTGCTCTCCAAGAGGTCTGAACACTACCTCTTTCTTATAACAATCAATACTAGCATAATTGGAGGCTAGCCAGTCCTTTCCCAAAATCACATCAAATCCATGCATGTCAAATGCTACTAGATTGGAAGGTAGCATCCTTCCCTAAATACCCACTACATAGTTTTTAAGAACCTTTCTACATACTACTATTGTTCCTGTCAGTGTGGCCACAGCTAATTCAGTGTCTAATAGTTGAGTTTCTAACCCACACAACTTAGTATACCTTAGAGATATGAAAGAGTGTGTTGCTCCTGAATCAAAAAACACAACAACTTCATTTGAAAACAATAAAATAGTACCTATCACCACATCACTTACATTCTCTACGTCCTCTAGTGTAAAAGAATATACTCGCGCCTGGGCAGTGTTCCTCTGATGGCTGCCTCAGGGTGCTTGATTGTTTCCTCAGAATTTATTAGGAGCGGTCGCATGATTCAGAAACACACAATAGTCTCTTACAATATGTATAGGTCTACCACATTGATAACAAATCACTCCTTTAACTCAGCATTCCCCCAAATGCCTCTTCTGACACCTAGGAAAAAGAGGAGCTGATGGATTATTCTGATCAACCCCCATTCCTGGTCTCTGGACCACATTGTTATTACTTCTCCTCCATGGACCCTGATTGGTACCTTCTTTAAAACTAGGAGGCATGGGCCTCTTCCTCTGATTTAGCATCCCCGCATTCCTATGCAGGCTAGTCTCTAATACCATAGCTATATCCACCAATTCTAAAAATTTTGAACCTAAAAATCCGCTACCTGCTCATACAACCCCTATCTCAAGCCTCTCTCAAAACTCCTCGCCTTCTTCACCTCATCTAGAACCATATATAGGGAAAGGCAGGACAATTCAATAAATATGGATGCATACTGCTGGACTATCAAGTGCCCCTAGGTCAAGTTCATAAATTCCTTCGCTTTAGCATCCCTCATGGTTGCGGGGAAGTATCAATCGAAGAAAATTTCCTTAAAATGGCTCCAGATCAGAGTTATGGATTCTGGCCTTTGATCTTCTAGTACCTTCACTGATCTCCACCAGCGCTTGGCTTCCCCAATCATCTTAAAAGTGGCAAACAAGACCTTCTGTTCATTGGTGTAGGGTAGGACTACCACTATTTCCTCGATCTTCTGGACCTAGTTTTCTACAACGAATGGGTCAGCTCCTCTTGAGAAAGTTGGGGGATTCATACAGGTAAATTGTTTTATAGTGCATCCTTGATGGGTTGGTAGGAAGTTATGTTCCCTTGAGTTTCCCGAAATCCCTTCCATGACCTGCTGGGCTATACTACGCAACACTGAATCATAGTGACAGTCGTCCACATTGCTGCTACCTCCAGCATTTGCATTGTTACCCCCAGGGTCCATCCTAAAAATAGGATAGAAAACAATCTTAAAATCTTATATCATAACATGACTGCTACAAGCTTTTAACTAAGAAATTACAAAATATATTATATCCTCGTACTAAAATACTTCGGCTACATTAGGAACTTCCCTAGTACAAACAAATAAACTTAACGTCCAAGTTTCTTATTTTCAAGTTCCAGTCACACTGCTCAAAAACAAAACTGTCGATGGTTTTCCATGGCGTTCCTGAAATCCTCATTTTAGGAAAACCACAAAAAATTGTCACGAAATTTGTGCCTTCAGGCTGCAAGAAAAAATCCAAAATTCCAAATTTAACCTCCAATAATGACTTACTAAAATCCCGATCTACCCGTTTACTACCCTCATCAAAATACATACTGTAACAACCCAAAAATTCATATATTTTTTTTTCATATATATACTACTCTGATACCCCTGTATTATCTACTATAATGCCACGTCCCAAAGCAAGCACCGAGAAATTCCTGTTTATAAAATAACACACCTATGCAGCAGAAAGCATAAATTCATACAACCATAATTACAATACCAGAATTCATTATTTTCTCCAAACATTTACACACACATCTCTCGAGTATTCTTTAGTGGATCATCTAGAATCTACACAAAAATACATCTCCTAGCATTCACTTACCCAACTGATAGGGCAGTACAAAATCTCCTCTATCTCCGAGCTTGATCTGCTCGCCTACCTGGATCACCTGAAATATTTAAATTATTGGGACGAGACAATTCTCAATAAGACGAAATATGCTATTACCAGTGTGTGGCAACTGAGTTTACATGAACAATATATTTTTAATCAACTGAAACTAAGATAACATATAAAATGAAATACAATAAAACTCACACCTATGTGGTTTAAAATACAAATGTTTTTGAATATATGCTATTTTCTGCTATTTTTTGAAATATAATAAAACTCACACCTTTTAGTATCTGTAGGTATATCTGCTATTTTTTGTAAAAATATATATATATATATATATATATATATATAAACATAACTAGGAAAACTTCCTTAGACGGTTAACTATAAGTCATGATTTGACCCCTCATGACAGGGTTATGCGGCTCGTAGGCAGGACTTAACAACCGTTGGCCTACTAGGATAAGTCAACTGAAATCTCCATTGTCAGATCGGATGCCTCAACCCGGTCTACCGAGGAGTCTGTTGTACATCCCTTGGCATGATCGACTACTCATAAAATCCACACACTATCTGAGATATGTGGTTGCACTCTGAACTGAAATAGTTACGGTACTGTGCTCTGAAATCTGATCTGATCCATTAGAGTCAGATACTATATATAATACTATTTTATATACGTATATCTTATGATTTTACCATGATTTCATTTAAACTGTAATAACCATCACTGAAAAAGTTGATCTGAATAATTATAATATCTAATTTGAATAAACTGCAATATCTAAATATCATGGTATTTTGTAAAATATGATTCTCTTGAAATTTGTGTAAATTCTGTATTGAACTAATATTTCCCCATGCCACACAATTAAATAAATAAAATCCACATACTGGAATCTGTATATTTCTGATAATAAAGATAATTTATAATTTGTAGAATTTTCTTGAAAACACATAACTTCATACCATAAAACATCTAGAATTCATATCCCAAAATACGTATATTATACTGGAAAAAATTCCTAAAATTTCTAGCATAGCATATTTCACTTACCTAGATAATTGAACTCATTTACTGATTTCTAACTCACGCTTATGGCGCTTATGATTCCAAAACCCTAAAATAAATACATATACATATTATTTCTAGTCAATCAATAGAATACTCAGAATAACTATCATATTCACATGTGTCCCAAATCGGCATATTCATAATTTCCTAAACTATATATCATTGTCATTTTTACCTGATTCCCTAAGAAAACACTCGCCGTGATCCTCAACCCATGCCTATGGTATTTGGAAATCCAAATCCTAAAATCACAACACCCTAGTTCAATCAACTCAAACTTCAGTATGTTTTCATCTAACACAATATCTGGGTTTAAAAAAGCTTGATAACCATGAAAACCCTAAAATAACCTACTTACCCAAATTCTAGAACGGTGTCTAAACTTCTTAAACCAAAATTTTGCTCTGGCTAAGTTGTAGTGAATTACCCTGAGATTATTTTGGTAGCTTCTGATCGTCGAAGCGAGGCGAATTGGAGTGAGAAATGAAGAGAGAAGAATGGTTGGCCGAAATTTAGAGAGAGAAAGAGGAAGGATCTATTTTTCGTATTTATAGATGGTTGGCCATGTGGCTTCATCGAAAAGACACATGGACCCATCGACGAACTTATGAAGGGAGTTTGTCGACGAAGATGAGGAGTTTGTCGACGAATTCGTTGATGAAACCAGGGGATTCGTCGACGAACCCTTCTTTTGTCCCTTTTTGAACTTCCTTTTCCTCCCATTTATCTCCCTTTCTCTTTTTAATTTAATTGCTATTATTTTCTGGGTCTCTATATTCTCCCCTCCTTATAAAATTTCATCCTTGAAACTTGCTATCTATGCTACACACCATCCACTTGAGGAAAAGCTTTGCTACTTATTTTATTAATTACCCTGCACTGTATAAACAATACTGATTTTATTAAACAATACTGACTTTATCTGAACTATTACCTTCCTTTTCCTGACTAATACTAATCCTCACCGAACAGACGTGGGTACTTCTGTCATATTTCCTCCTCAAGCTCCCACGACGCTACTTCTATTGTATGATTCCTCCATAGGACTTTTACTAGTGGGATTTTCTTGGTGTGGAACTCATGTTCTTTCCTATCTAGAATCTGAACTGGTGTTTCCTCATATTCTAAAGTATCTCTAAGCTCTATCTTCTCATAGCTAATCACGTGGGCAAGATCTGAGACATATCTCTTCAGCATTGAAACATGAAATACATCATGAATCTTGGATAAAGCTGATGATAAAGCTAGCTTGTAGGTGACTGAATCCACTTTCTCAAGTATCTTGAATGGGCCAATACACCTAGGACTTAGCTTACCCTTTTTCCCAAACCTCATAACTCCTTTTACCGGTGCTACTCTAAAAAATACATAATCTTCCACATCAAACTCCAACTTCCTGCGACAAGTATTTGCATAACTTTTCTACAAACTCAGAGCTGCACTGATTCTATCTTTAATAAGTCAGACTTTATCATATGCTTGTTGCACCAACTCTAGTCCCAAAACTCATATTTCACCCATTTCATCCCAATATGGTGGAGAATGACACCTCCTACCATATAATGCCTCATAAGTTGCCATATTGATGTTGCCTGGTAGTTGTTATTATACGTGAACTCAACCAGCGGCATATACTGGGTCTAATTACCCCTGAAATCTAGCACACATGCTCGTAGCATATCCTCCAATATTTGTATCATCCTCTCCATTTGAAATTATAGACACTGGCACACTATGCATTCTAACTATCTCTTGTATATACAACTCTACCATTCTATCCATGGATTAATTAACTCTAATGGGAAGAAAATGGGTGATATTTGTCAATTTATCAATGATTACCCAGATTACGTCCTATCCACACTGTGCTAGCGATAACCACAATACAAAATCAATAGTGATATGCTCCCACTTCCTCTCGGGAATATGTAGTGATTACAATGGCCCTCATGGTCTTTGCTATTCAACCTTTACCTATGGGCATATCAAACACTTCCCTACATATTCTGCGATATCCCTTTTCATATTGCTCCACTAAAAAGATTCCCAAAGATCCCTGTACATTTTCGTACTCCTCGGATGTACTATATATAGGGAACGGTGTGCCTCTTCTAGAATAGTTCTTTTAATTTCACTAACTGTCAGCACATAGAGTCTAATATGAAATATCAAGGCTTCATCATCTAAAATACTAAATTCCTCTCATTAGTCATTCTACACCATTTCTATAATCTTCGTTAACTCCTCATCTTTTACCTGGGCAGCTTTAATTCTCTCCAATAATATAGGTTGTACCACTAGATTAGCAACAAATGCCTGATGATCACCCTCTACAAGTTCTACCCTGAGTCTTTCCAAATCCATTCTGAGCTTACGTGCAATTATTATCAACGATACAAACGCACTCCTTGATTTACAGCTTAACGCATCAACTACCACGTTAGCCTTCCGTGGGTGGTAACTGATGGTACAATCGTAGTCTTTAATCAACTCAAGCCAGCTCCTCTTTCTTTTATTCCACTCCTTCTGTGTGGAGAAGTACTTTAAACTTCTATGATCAGAAAATATTTCGTGTCTCCCTCCTTACAAATAATGCCTCCGAATTTTCAATGTATAAACTACTATTGCAACTCCAGATCATGAGTAAGGTAATTTTTTTCATATTCTTTCAACTGTCCAGAGACATATGCAACAACCTTCTCCCCTGCTGCATCAGCACACAACCGAGCCGCTTTAGTGACGCATCATTGTAAATTACATATCCACCCTCTCCTAATGGAATAGTTAATACTAGTATAGTGATGATCCGCTGCTTCAATTCCTAGAAACTCTGCTCACAATCGTTATTCCACTTAAACCTCACATTCCTCGTAGTTAGTTTTGTTAGAGGCCCTAACAACCTAGAGAATCCCACTACGAACAAACGGTAATATCCCGCTAGTCCCAAGAAACTTATGATCTCTTGTATATTCCGCGATCTAGTACAATTTACCACTGCTCCTATATTACTAGAATCCACTGAGATTCCATCCCCGAATATGACATGCCAAAGGAATGCTACTTTCTCTAATCATAATTCACACTTCTTAAATTTGGCGTATTACTCCCTTTCTCTGAATGTCTGAAGTACCAGCTTTAAGTGTGTCTCATATTCCTTGAAGCTCCTCAAATAGATTAGTATATCATCAATGAAAACCACTACAAACTATTCCAAGTACTAATTAAAAGCTCTATTCATCAAATCCATGGTTACAACAGGAGCATTTGTCAGTTCGAATGGCATGACCAAAAAAAACTCATAGTGGCCATACCGGGTTCAAAACGCTATCTTAAAAATATCCCCTTCCTTGATCTTCACTTGATGGTACCCAGAGCGTAAATCCATCTTTGATTATACCTGTGTACCTTGGAGCTGATCAAATAAGTCATTTATACGGGGAAGAGGATACTTATTCTTAACAGTTACTTTATTTATTTCTCTGTAGTCTATACACATCCTCATCATCCTGTCTTCCTTCTTTACAAACAAAACTAGAGCCCCCCCCCCCAGGGTGATACGTTGGGTCTGATAAAACCTTTATTTAATAAATCTTGCAACTGATCCTTTAATTCTCCCAATTCTGGTGGGACCATTTTGTAGGGGCTTTAGAAATTGGTGTCGTCCCGGGGAGTAAATCAATAGTAAAATCAACCGCACGGTCGGGAGGCAAACCTGGTAGCTTCTCTAGAATGACATTTGGGAATTCCATCACCACTGGAATGTTTGTAAGCTTCAATTATTCCTCTAACACTTCCTTAACACAGGCTACATACCCTTGACATCCATCCAAGACTAGCCTCCTTACTTGAACTGACACTAACTATGGTTAGAAATGCATGCACGACCCCACGAATCTAAATTCTTGCTTCTCAGGAGGTCTGAATATCACTCTTTTCAAATGACAATTAATGTTGAAATAATTAATAGCTAACAAGTCCATCCCCAATATCATATCAAAACCACACATATCCTACACTATTAAGTTGACTGGTAATACTCTTCCCTAAATATCCACTAGACAGCCTTTGAGCACTCTCTACACCTCATTACTAATCATGTTGGTATAGTTACTGATAACTCAATGTCTAATAAATGGGTTCCACCCCACCTACATCACGCACTCCATGGTCACAAATGAGTGTGTGGCCCCTGAATCAAATAATACAATATATTTAATTGAAAACATATTAATCGTACTTGTCACTACATCGTCAGCTGCCTCAGTATCTCTCGGTGTCATTGTGTAAACCCGCACCTACACGGTATTTCCCTGCTGGCCTCCTTGGGTGCCTGGATATTACCCCGGAATGGTCTGGGAGTAGGAGTTATACTATACTACATATGACAGTCTCATGATACATGACCCAATCTACCACATCAATAGCAAATAGTCCTTCCAACTTGGCATTCTCCTGAATGTCTCCGGTAACACCTTAGACAAGGAGGGCGTGATGGATTACCATGTTTAGCCAGATCTTGCATTCCCTGTTTCTGACTTTCCTTACCCCCATGCCTTCTCCAAGGCCCTTAACTGGTACCTTCCAGAAATTCAGAAGGCATAGGCCTCTTCCCATTGATTCAAGCTCATAAACTCCTCCTTTTGGGCATCTCTGGTGGGAGAGTGAATGTATAGATCATAAAAAATTTCTTTAAAATAGTTCAATGTCAAGGTTGCTGAATCTGGCCTTTGTTCTCCGAGTAGCTTCATTGACATCCACCAACGCTTAGCCTCCCTAGTCATTTTAAAAACAACATACAAAACTTTATTCCCATCTACACAGTGGAGACTGGCCAATATACCCTCCATCTCTTGGATCCATTCCCTTGCAATGATTGCATCAGCTCCCCCCCGTAAAAGTCGGGGGATTCATGCAAGTAAATTGCTCAATAGACAACCTGGATCAACTGGTGAGCAGTTCTATCCTCTAAAGCTCTGCACTATACCCGCCATGACCTATTGGCCTGCACTACGTAGCATCTATTCAGAGTCACTGCTGCCTATGCTGAAAACCCCTACGTTGCCATTACTTCCAACATTCATATTGCTGTTCCCAGGGTCCATTCTGCAATAACACCAAAATAATATAAGAATCTATACTTTTTAACAATATTCTTACATTAATCTAACTAGGATATCCTTATAACGCCTATTGCTAATTTAAGGTCTAGTTCTACCATATGGAAATAGAAACCAACAATAGTTTACTATGGTTTTCCTAAAATCGTCACACCAGGAAAATCACAAAAACCACCTTGAAGCTCCTACTTCCAAACTGCAGAACAGAACCCTAAATTCTCATCTTAACTTCCCAACATTAACTCACTAAAATACCAATCTATCCCAATTTCTATCCTTCTCAAAATTTCATTCTTATATTCTGGTATTATTTTCCGCTGTACACTAAAGTTTGCAAAACCTAGAAACCTAGGCTCTAATACCAAATTGTAACGACCCAAAAATTCATTTTTTTTTTCATATATATACTACTCTGATACCCCTATATTATTTACTATAGTGCCATGGTCCCAAAGCAAGCATCGGGAAATTCTTGTTCATAAGATAACACACCTATGCAGCTGAAAACATAAATTCATACAACCATAATTACAATACCAAAATTCGGCATTTTTTTCAAAACATTTATACACACATCTCTCTAGTATTCTCCACTAGAACATCAAGAATCTACACCAAAATACATCTCCCATCCATCACTTACCCTACTAATAGGGCAGTACAAAATCCCGTCTATCTTCGAGCTTGTTCTACTCACCTAACTAGATCACCTGAAATATTTAAATTACTAGGATGAGACAATTCTCAGTAAGACGAAATATGCTATTACCAGTGTGTGGCAACTGAGTTTAAATAAACAATATATTTTTAATCAAGTGAAACTGAGATAACATATAAAATGAAATACAATATAACTCACACCTTTGTGGCTTAAAATACAACTGTTTCTTAACTTTCTATTAAATCATACTTTTAGTATCTCTAACTATATATGTTATTTTCCATAAATCTATATATAAACAAAACTGTGAAAACTTCCCTGGATGGTTAACTTTAAGTCATGATTTGACCCCTCATGATAGGGTTGTGCGGCCTGTAGGCGAGACTTAACACCGGTTAGCCTACCAGGATAAGTCTACT
Source organism: Malania oleifera (assembly GCF_029873635.1). NCBI lineage: Eukaryota > Viridiplantae > Streptophyta > Magnoliopsida > Santalales > Ximeniaceae > Malania > Malania oleifera. Next base: position 63,851,957 of record NC_080420.1, read on the forward strand.
GAAATCTCCATCGTTAGATCAGCCGCCTCAACCCAGACTATCGGGGAGTCTGTTGTACCTCCCTAGGCACGATCGACTACTCATAAAATCCACACACTATTTGAGATATGTGGTTGCACTCTAAACTGAAATAGCTATGGTACCGTGCTCTGAAATCTGATTTGATCCATCACGGTCTGATACTATATATAATACTATTTTATATATGTATATCTTACGGTTTTACCATGATTCCGTTTCAACTGTAATAACCATAACACTGAAAAAGTTTATCTGAATGCCTGTAATATCTAATTTGAATAAACTGTAATATCTGAATATCATGGTATTCTGTAAATTATGATTCTTTTGAAAGCTATGTAAATTCTATACTGAATTGATATTTCCTTATAACACACAATTAAAAAAATAAAACCCATGTACTACAATCTATATATTTTTTATAATAAAAATAATTTATAATTTGTAGAATTTTCTTGAAAACACAACTTCATACCATAAAACATCTAGAATTCATATCCCAAAAATACATATATTTTACTCGTAAAAATTCCTCAAATTTATAGCATAACATATTTCACTTACCTGGCTAACTAAACTCATTTATTGATTTCTAACTCATGCTTACGACACTCAGGATTCCAAAACCCTGAAATAAGTACATATACATATTCCCAGTCAATCAACAGAATACTCAGAATAACTATCATATTCATATTCATCCCAAATCTGCATATTCATAATTTCCTAAATTATATACTGTTGTCATTTTTACCTGATTCCCTAAGAAAACACTTGCTGTGATCCTCAACCCATGCTTGTGGTATTTAGAAACCCAAATCCTGAAATCACCACACCCTAGTTTAATCAACTCAAACTTCGTTATATTTTCATCTAACACAATATCTGGGTTCAGAAAAGCTTGATAACCATGAAAACCCTAAAATAACCTACTTACCCTCATTTTGGGATAGTTCATAAACTTCTTAAACCAAAATTCTGCTCTAGCTAAGTTGTAGAGAATCACCCTGAGATTATTGTGATAGCTTCTGATCGTCGAAATAGAGCAAATTGGAGTGAGAAATGAAGAGAAAAGAAGGGCTAGCTGAAATTTTAGACAGAGAAAGAGGAAGGATCTATTTTTCTTTTGCCAAAACTAATTTTTTCGTATCTATAGATGGTTGGCCACGTGGCTTTGCAGACGAGACATATGGACTCGTCGATGAACTTATGAAGGGAGTTTGTCGACAAAGATGATGAGTTTGTCAATGAGCCAGGGGGTTTGAATATTCCCTCTTGGTATCTTTTCGTCAACAAGACACTGAAGCTCATCCATGAACCATATAAGGGTGTTCATCGATGAAACTAGGGGATTCGTCGACAAACCCTGCTTTTGTCCCTTTTTGAATTTCCTTTTCCTCCCATTTATCTCCCTTTCTCTTTATTATTTAATTGCTATTATTTTTCGATTCTTTACACATACCTATACTCTGGTATTGTTATCCGCTAAAGTCAACAAAACCTAGCAAACTAGGCTATGATACCACAATTGTAGAGCCCCAAAAAGTCTCATAACATAATAACAATAATACATTAATTCACATATAATAACCTAATATCTCTGATACCATAATTGTGACAACTCAAGCCTAAAAGGGGGTCCTGAGCACATTCATTCCATGATAGAATTTAAGTGCATACAGTAGAAGCAAAAATACCATCCATTCCATACGTACCTGAGTACTACCTCACAACCATGACATCTACTATACCAAAAATTCATATTACAATCCAAAAACCCAAAATATCTAATATAAACAGACCAATGTCCCACCAACACCCACCCTCAGCAAGATCGTCTAAGTCTTGCTATGGAGCTCCTAGGCTCGATTTCCTGTAGGCCCTGAAAAGTTGATATATTTATTGGGGTAAGACACTTCTCAGTAAGACGGAATAGATTAATATCAGTGTGTGGCAAATGAGTTTGTATATAAATAGAATATAACCATTAATTTAACTTTAAATTAAATAGCATTTGAAATTTATACTCACACCTATATAATTGAAAATATTCCTTTTCTTTTCAAACATACTTTATCTTAATAAATTTCTATGTTTACATAAATCTACATATATTCATAAAAGAACCTCCCTAACTGGACATTCATATAACATCATGTATTAACCCCACATAATCAGGTTATGCGGTCCATAATCCGGACTTAGCCATCGCTGGCCAACCACTAGGCTAAGTCAAAAACCAGTAACCCATCTGTAGTCCGATTTGCCTACTGTTGACTCTATGAGTCTGATCCCGTTTTGATTATGACAAAACCAATGTTTCTCACATGTGCACTGAGCTTCTTGAACAGGTTTATCCTTAGCATGCACTGTTGGTACGAACTTAAACAAGTGATACGAACTATGAAGATCAAGCTTCATTTATAGCGTCTGAAGAATTGAAAGAGTGAAGACCTATTTTCTATTGTATTTGCATTCATTTTTATATTGTAATGTAATAATTTATATTGGTTTATAATAATCTCTGCATGTCATGCATGTAGGTTTTGTAAGCTCAACATAACCATAGACTGACCATAGGGAACCAAATGTCATTTGTAAGCTCAACATGACCAACGCCAGATTTTTTTGGTGTCCTCAAAGACCTTAGAAGGCCTTTAGGTCCATGCAAAAGCACATTAGATGTCCCCAAGATCACTTAACATATCAAACGAATTAATTGAAGTGAAAATAAACTTAATAAGAAAATTTGTGAGAGGTCGAGTGACTGAACGCATTGTGTTTAAAACACTTAGGGCGCCCGAACCACTAGGAGGTCAGTAGGTTGACTTGGTTTTGGCCAACCGAACCAAATATGAACGTACCATCTATGGGCGACCGAACCCCCGAACTAACATTTTCCACCAACACAGCCAATTGAACGTTTATGTTCAATTTGGGCCTCGGGCGACCAAACGCATAAGTTCGATTAACCGAACTTAACTTTGAGTACCCGAACTATGGACAAAAAGTTTCAGACTTTTGTTTAGCCAACCAACCTTGAACTTGGGCACCCAAGCTATTAAAAATGGCTTTCTGAGCTGAGTCTATTCAGCCGAATCAACTAAAGTTCCGCCACTCGAAACTTCTGGGGTGGTGTTGCAAATTATTTACCAAGGTTAAAATGCTTTAAACAAGGTTAATTTTTCTCATGTGTTTTAAAAAATTCCTAATAATACTTGTTATATACGGTATAATCCCAAAAAGGGGGTGAATTGGGTATTTTAAAAGTATTTGATTTTCCTCTATCAAATAGTCCCTCTATTCAAATTGACCCAACTCTATCACAAGGACTAGGAATTAATTCAATTCAATCATACAATATATTCAATTATGTACAATTAATTAATAGGTACTTGTAGGGCTATTCAACATACACACATACAACATAAGTAATGAGATGTGATGCGAAAATTAGCAAGAGTAAGAGAAGGGAGAAACAAACTCGATTTTAACGAGGTTCGGCGTACCCCAGCCTATCTCCTCGCCTTGAGTAACCCACCCAAGGATTCCACTAAAAATAATCTGATCCTTTAACTGGGACGGAGCTTCTCTTACAACCTGCTTCTTACTTGAGGTGTAGCTTCCTCCTCAACCCCATTTCACAACCCGATCCGTGTAAACAAAAATAACGAATACAATCTTTGCAAAAAATACTCAAATATTGCTTCTAACAAAGCTAGTGAGTACAATGAATCCTAATACATAATCATATGATAACAACTTGAAGCTCAGTATGTATGCTAAAATATAATCTTTATGATATGAATGAAACAGTTCACAGAATTATTCTTTTATCAATATCTCCTAAAAATAATGTTAATAAATCAAAGCTTTGGAGAACTTAGGGTTTATTTTTAAAACACTTTATACAAAGATATCTGATAGGATCTTTAAAGAAATATAGTCTTGAATATTTCACAGATCTAAGTTCTAGCTATCAATACACTTATAAGATTAAATTTTTGAATAAAAGTGTAACTTTGAGTGTATCTAAAATTTCAACAAAAATATTATTTTTCTAAAAAAAAAAATTTTTTTCCACTAATACAATAGATCTCTTTGAATAAAACTATAACTTTGAATGGAGCAAGAGTTCAAACCTCAAAAAACAATTCTCAACTGATTTTTAAAATAAACAACTATAAGAAAATGAGTTGTTTGTTACCAAAAATGATTTTTCTTTATGCACAAATATTGAAGAAGACAACTTTTTTAATCAAATATTGATAACTCCATGAAAAGTTAGTCAAGCCTCAAGATCAACCTTAGATTTATCAAAAGTGTTCTTGGATCTTAAAGACCCAAGTTCCCAGACAAGTATCAATTCTTTGGAGTGTAGGCAATGACGTTAGCAATCGAATTCACAACTCTCACAAGATTGTCGAAATATGCTCAATGCTCCCAATGCTATGCAAAAAGTGGTGCTCTAGGGTTTAAAAAGTATATTTGTATGTGTTCTCAGCCCTAGGATGAATGTTGACCATTGGATCTATTGAAAACTCAATTTTTCATCTATGTCCACGCTGGAACGTAAGTCAGTGCCCTGACATTCATCGATGAATGGGTATGTTTGTCGACGAATGTACAACACTTGTTCATTGACGAGGCTATAAGTTTGTCAACGAGAGCCCTGTCTAAAATTTTAGTGCTCTCAGTATTTTCTCATTAACGAGACAATGTGTTTTTCGATGAGTGGCCTTCATTTGTTCATCAATGAGACCAAGGGGTTCGTCAACGAGACCATGGGGTTCATCAACGAGACTAAGGGGTTCATCGACGAGGCCTCTGATAATTTGCCTCAAAAATTGATTTCAACTTAGAACTATTTCAAATAATTTTTCATGAGATGCACGAGTCCTAAGGTCAGTCTAACATGTAATTGAGCTTCAAAATATATCATATGACATGTAAATACATCAAATCTAGATACCAATTCCCATTAAAGTCTTCAACTAGAAGCTTGTTCCTTCATCCTTCTTCGCTTTTAGTTCCATGGGTTGTGCCAGGTGTATATGCTTTACTCCTCATGGCTTCCATGACTCATTCACCTTTCATGCATGCTAAACAATATTCCTACTCACAATCTCAATGCACATATCAAATACCAAGTAATCTGTCATTATCAAAACTGGATTGGACTCATAGAGTCAACAATCTCCTCATTTTTTATGATGACAAATACACGAGCAAAAAATAGAAAATGGGTTACGCCTAACAATAATCCCCCTCAATTAATGCACAATATAAAGTTTGACAATATGAAGTATGCTTACACACAATATAGAATAGGCATTGATTTCGCAAGTAAAGCTCAAAAACTAGATACCAATATGTTTGCAACTATATTCATCTCCCTTTTTCGCAAATTTATACTTACTATAAACTATTTTTGCACACACACTTCATCCCCTTTTGGCATCAACAAAAAGGTATTCATAAAAATATTCGGACATAATTATATCGCAATGTAAAAAAAATCAATTTCTCTCCCTATGCAATTTAATTTACTTTCCCTTTACCAATTTAATTCAATAGAGCATACACAATATTTTAATTGACACAAGCATGAAAAGTAAGTTAGTCCATTAAAGTCCAATGTTTGATACCAAATGTGTAACATTTTGCTAAAACAAATGAAAACGTAGAACCATTGGAAATTTTTATGTAAGTTGCTTCCCCTTAATAATGTATTATAACGTAATTCTAGGCATATGCAATTTAATTTACTTTCCCTTTACCAATTTAATTCAATAGAGCATACACAATATTTTAATTGACACAGGCATGAAAAGTAAGTTAGTCCATTAAAGTCCAATGTTTGATACCAAATGTGTAACATTTTGCCAAAACAAATGAAAACGTAGAACCATTGGAAATTTTTATGTAAGTTGCTTCCCCTTAATAATGTATTCTAACGTAATTCTAGGCAACTTCATGATTTTGCATAAGTCTTAATTCACATTTAATTTGTATAAACCTATCTTCTGCAAATGGTTTCGTGAATATGTCTGCCCATTGTTCATTTGTGCATATAAAGTCAAGTGTCACATCTCCTTTTTGCATATGATCACGAAGAAAGTGATGTCTAATTTCTATGTGTTTAGTTTGTGAATATGATATAGGATTATTTGAGATGTTTATTGTATTTGTATTGTCATATCTTATAGGAATTTTGTCATAGCTTAATCCAAAGTCCATAAGTTGTTGCTTCGTGTATAACGTTTGAGCACAACAACTTCCATCCACTATGTATCTAGCCTCAGCTGTGGAGAATGCAACTGAAGAATTTCCTAAGAAATGGCATGTGCCGCTTGTGCTTTTTCTATCCACTTTACTTCTAACAAAATCAGAATCCGAATAACTTACAATCTCAAATGAGATATACTTGGGATACCATAATCCACGTTCAATGGTCCCTATCAAGTATCTAAGTATTCTTTTAACAGCTAGTAGATGGGACTCTTTAGGTGCAGCCTGAAATCTTGCACATAAGCATACGTTAAACATTATATCAGGCCTACTGGCAGTCAGATACAGTAAGCTACCAATCATTCCAAGATATAGCTTTACATCTATTGGTATAACTTGTTCGTTTTTGTCTAATTTCAACGAGGAGCTCATAGGTGTCCCTAGTATTTTTCCATCTTCCATGTTAAATCTTTTGAGCAGATCTCTAATGTACTTTAATTGATTTATGAAAATTCCATCTTTTGCTTGTTTTATCTAAAGTCCTAAGAAAAAATTTAGTTCACCCATCATACTCATCTTAAATTTACATTGCATAGTACTTGCAGACTCATTACATAACTCTTCACTTGTTGCTCCAAAAATGATATCATCTACGTATATTTAAACTAGAAGCATATTCTCATTTTTAGTTTTTATGAAGAGTGTTGTGACAATCTTACCTCTAGTAAATCCATTTTCTAGTAGAAAACCACTTAGCCTTTTATACCAAACTCTAGGAGCTTACTTCAAACCATACAAGGCTTTTGTTAGTCTATAAATATGATTTGGATACTTATGGTTTTCAAAACCTGGGGGTTGTTCTACATGAACTTCTTCACTTATGTAGCCATTTAAAAATGCGCTTTTGACATCCATTTGATATAACTTGAAATCCTTAAAAGCAGCATAGGCTAAGAGCATTCAAATGGCTTTCATTCTAGCTACAGGTGCAAAGATTTCCTCAAAGTCAACTCCTTCTTCTTGATTATATCCTTGAGCTACTAGTCTTCCCTTATTTCTAACCACTATCCCATGTTCATCTTTCTTGTTCTTAAATATCCATTTCGTTCCAATAATTGACTTATCCTCAGGTTTAGGAACTAATGTCCAGACTTTATTTCTCTCAAGCTGATTTAACTCTTCTTGCATGGACATCACCCAAGATTCATCTTCTATTGCATCACTCACATTCTTAGGTTATTCTTGAGATAGGAATGCAAAATGACTAACCTTATTTCTAAGTGAGGATTGAGTGGTTACTCCACGTGATGGTTCGCCTATGATTTGATCTATGGGGTGATTCTTTATGTACTTCCATTCTTTAGGTGGTTCATTAACCTCATTTTCAACTTGATTATCTTCAGAAGACGTTTCTTTAATTTTATTTCTCTTATTTGAATTATCCTCAATGGATAATTTTTCAATTCCATTACTTATCTTAATTTCATCGTCATTAGTCTTTTTGGAGAAAGGATTTGACTCATCAAATACTACATGGATAGATTCTGCAACAGTTAAAGTTCGTTTATTGTATATCCTGTAAGCTTTACTATCTAAGGCATATCCTAGAAAAATGCCTTCATCAAATTTCACATCAAACTTTCCTAAATGTTCATTGTCTCTAAGTACAAAACATTTGCAGCCAAAGACATGAAAATACGATATGTTTGGTCTATGGCCATTCCACAATTCATATGGAGTTTTATTTAAGTATGGTCTAATTAAAACTCTATTTAGAACATAGCAAGCAGTATTCACTGCCTCAGCCCAGAAGTACTTAGGTAGTTTATGTTCGTTAAGCATAGTTTTGACCATTTCTTATATAAACCTATTCTTTCTTTTAACTACACCATTCTGTTGTGGTGTTCAGGGAGCCAAAAAATTATGAGATATTCCTAATGAATTGCAATAGTCTTCCATGCTTTGATTTTTAAATTCTCTACCCCTATCACTTTGAATTTTAGTGATAGTATATCCCTTTTCATTTTAGATTTTCTTGCACAAGTTTATGAATTGTTCACATGCTTCATCTTTCTGACCTAAGAATAATACCCATGTAAATCTTGAATAATCATCAACTATAACGAATGCGTATGATTTTCCTCCTAAACTTTGAATTGGGTTTGGACCAAATAGATCTAAGTGTAGCAACTAGAGTGGCCTAGTAGTGGAAATTACTTTCTTCTTCTTAAAACTAGATCTTGCTTGTTTTCCTAGTTAACCAGCATCACAGATTTTATCTTTGACAAATTTTGTCTTAGGCGATCCCTTAACTAAGTCTCCCTTAACTAGTTTAGATATTAAGTCCATTTTTACGTGTCCTAGTCTCTTATGCCAAATCCAACTAATTTCATTCATAGCAGAGAAGCATGTCACACTTTGTGAGGTTAAGTTATCAAAACTGGTGGTGTTTACGTTTTCATGATGCTTAGTAGTGAATAGTATCTTGTTATCAGTTTTGTGTTCAACAATGCTCTTTTCATGTTCAAAGGACAATTGGCTTATACTCAATAAGTTACGCTTTAAACCATCAACTAGTAAAACATCATCTATAATTAGTGAAGAATTTTTACCAACTTTACCTACAAGTGTGATCTTTCCCTTAGCATTATCCCCAAAAGTGACAAATCCTCTGTCCTTGGGTGGGATGGATGTCAACTTAGCTTTATCCCCGGTCATGTGACGTGAACATCCGCTGTCCATATACCATCTGTCTTTTAAGGAGGATGATCTTAAGCATATCAGCAAGACATAATCAGATAACTACTTTTGATACCAATATTTTCTTGGGTCAATGGAGGTTAGCACTTGATTCTCCTTTGACTTTCTAGACATTTTTAATTTCGGCATCTTTCTTTTTAAAAGGACAGTCAAATTTATTAAAACATGTTACATTTTCATAAGAGTCTTTAGTTGGAACATAAGTTGTTGACTCTCTTATGAAATATCCTATGTAAAGATGTCTCTATTCTATGTTATCCTTTCCATTATAACCAACACCTTCCTTTTCTAGGGAGTTTCTTTGAATTCCAAGGAGTTTTTCAAAATTAGTTTGTCCTTTTGTAAACTTACCAATAATATTAGATTTATCTTTCAAAATCTTTTCTAACTCTTCAATTTTCAATTCCTTGTCTTTTGTGAGGGATGCATGAGATTCATTTTGACTTTCTACTAACCTCGAAAGTTCTTTAACTTTACTTTTCAAATCATAAATTTTCTTAGTTTTCTTCTCAAGCATTTTAATAGTGTACAAATATTCTTGTTTCAATTCATTATATGAAAGCATGTCATTCTCATTTTCATAATCACGTGAATAATATGAAGATGAAGAGAAGGATGATTGTACCTCAAGGTCATCATGTGCCATTAGACACAGATTTGCAATCTCGTCATCATTGGATTCAGATTCTAAACTACTTGTTCTGTGCGTATCCCAACCAAATTTTAGCGCCTTCTTCTTTTTCTTAGAGGCTTTCATTAGTTTGGGACACTCAGGCTTGATGTGTCCAACCTCTCTACATTTGTAGCAAATTGCTGGATCTTCCCTCTTTTTCTTCATGCTTGACTCTCCTCTTTCTGATTTTGAGTTCCAAAATTTTCTGTTGTACTTCTTATTCTTCCTCAAGAACTTCCCAAACTTCTTTGTTATCAAGGCCATGTCATCTTCTATATCAGAATCACTTCCTTCACTAGAGTTGTTTAATGATGCCTTAAGCGCGGTAATTTTCTTTGCCTTATTCTGCTCACTTTTCCTCTCATTTATGGCTAGGTCATAGGTGATGAGCAATCTAATTATTTCATCCACATACATCTCCTTCAGATTTATTCTTTCTGCTATTGCAGCAAATTTAGCATCCCACACTGGAGGCAGTCCCTTAATGATTTTCCTGATCAACTCATAAGTAGGGTAAGATTTTCCAAGGGCATTTAAAGAGTTTGTGATGTGTGTGAATCTAGTGTACATGGATTGAATAGATTCATTAGCAGCTATTTTAAATGGCTTGTATTCACTAGTGAGCGTGTCTATCCTACTATCTTTTACTTCCTTAGTTCCTTCATATATGACCTCTAATTTTTCCCAAATTTCTTTAGCAGAGTTACATGCCATCACCCTATTAAATTCATTTACATCTAGTGCATAAAAATGCAAGTTCATCGTAGTAGCATTTATTTGCACAGATTTCCAGTCTTCCTCTGTATACTCATCTTTAGTTTTAAGTACATTTACCTTATCAATTACGTTCATAGGAACATGATTTCCTTTAGTAACTATTTTTCATACCTTCCAATCTACATTTAACAAGTATATACTCATGCTACATTTCCAAAAGGTGTAATTTACACCACAGAAAATTGGTGGTCTAGTGGATGAGTGTCCTTCACCGAATGAAGTTACACCGATGTGTGCCATGTGTTTGTATTTACCAAAATAACGATTAAGTCTATGTGAACTTGGCTCTGATACCAAATGTTATTTATGGTGTAATACCAAGAGGGGGCTAAATTGGGTATTTTAAAAGTATTTGATTTTCCTCTATCAAACAGCCCCTATATTCAGATTGACCCAACTCTATCACAAGGACTAGGAATTAATTCAATTCAGTCATACAATATATTCAATTGTGTACAATTAATTACCAGGCACTTGTAAGGCTATTCAACATACACACATACAAGATAAGTAATGAGATGCGATGCGGAAATTAATAAGAGTAAGGGAAGAGAGAAGAAAACTCAATTTTTATGAGGTTCGGCCTACCCCAGCCTACATCTTCGCCTTTAGTAACCCACCCAAGGATTCCACTAAAAATAATCCGACCCTTTAACTGGGACAGAGCTTCCCTTACAACTTTCTGCTTACTAGAGGCGTAGCTTCCTCCTCAATCTCGATTCACAACCCAAATTGTGTAAACAAAAATAACGAGTACAATTTCTGCAAAAATACTCAAATATTGCTTCTAACAAAGCTAGTGAGTACAATGAATCCTAATACATAATAATATGATAACAACTTGAAGCTTAGTATGTATGCTAAAATATGATCTTTATGATGCTGATGAAATAGTTCACAGAACTATCCTTTTATCAATATCTCCCAAAAATAATGTTAATAAATCAAAGCTTTGGAGAACTTAGGGTTTATTTTTAAAACACTTTATACCAAGATATCAAATAGGATCTTTAAAGAAACATAGTCTTGACTATTTCACAGATCTATGTTCTAGCTATCAAAACATTTATAAGATTAAATCTTTGAATAAAAGTGTAACTTTGAGTGTATCTAAAATTTCAAAAAAAATATTATTTTTCTTGAAAAAAACTTTTTGTACTAATGCAATAGATCTCTTTGAATAAAACTATAAATTTGAATGGAGCAAGAGTTCAAGCCTGAAAAAAAATTTTCAACAGATTTTTCAAATAAACAATTATACAAAACTCAGTTGCGTATTCCCAAAAATGATTTTTCTTTATGCACAAATAATGAAGAAGACAACTTTTTAATCAAATATTGATAGCTCAATGAAAAGTTACTCAAACCTCAAAATCAACCTTAGATTTATAAAAAGTGTGCTTGGATCTTGAGGATGCAAGGCCCAAACAAGTATCAATTCTTTGGAGTGCAGGCAATGATGTTAGCAATAGAATTCAAAGTTCTCACAAGATTGTCAAAATACGCTCAATGCTCCCAATGCTATGCAAAAAGTGGTGCTCTAGGGTTTAGAAAGTATATTTATATGTATTCTTAGCCCTAAGATGAATCTTGAGCATTGGATCTATTAAAAACTTGATTTTTCATCCATGTCCATGCTGGAACGTAAGTCAACGCCTTGACATTTGTCGACAAATGGGTGCGTTCGTTGACGAGTGTACAACACTTGTTCATGGACAAGGCTATGAGTTCATTGATAAGAGCCTTGTCTGAAATTTTAGTGCTCTCGGTATTTTCTCATTGATGAGACAATGTGTTCGTCGCCGAGGGCCTTCATATGTTCATCGATGAGACCAAGGGGTTCGTCGACGAGGCCTCTAAAAATTTGCCTCAAAAATTCATTTCAACTTAGAACTATTTCAAATAATTTTTTCATGAGATGCATGAGTCCTAAGGTCAGTCTAAGATGTAATGAGCTTCAATATATATCATATGACATGTAAATGCATTAAATCTAGATACCGATTCCCATTAAAGTCTTCAACTAGAAGTTTGTTCCTTCATCCTTCTTCGCTTTTAGTTCTATGGGTTGTGCCAGGTGTGTATGCTTTACTCCTCGTGGCTTCCATAACTCATTCACCTTTCATGCATGCTAAATAATATTCTTGCTCACAATCTCAATGCACAAATCAAATACCAAGTGATTTGCCATTATCAAAATAGGATTGGACTTATAGAGTCAACAATACCCCACATGTCCTAAACAGTTATATTTTAGCCTTTGTCTATAAATATGAGTTCATTTGTGAGGATTAAGTGGAGATCAAGAAAAATCATTATCCAAAATTCTCTCAAACTCAAAATCCCATTTTGTCTATAATACTTCCAAACACTCTCATACCTTCATTCCTTTGATTAATCTTAGTTTTGTGAGAGTTCTCGCTTGTGTTATTGCTTAGTATTATTGCTCATACTCCCATTACTTTGCTTGGTTTATTGGTATTGATTTTGGGGAGTTCAACATGGTTTATCCCCTACATTTAATTTAATAAATCTTGTGTTGGGAAAAGCCTAGTAGCTTGAGGATTTTTGCATTGCCATTGCAAGATTCATATAGCTATATTTTGTTGTGCAAACATTTTTACAAGCTACATTATTCTTTCAAACAACTCTTGAGCATATTTCATTAAAGAAAATATTTTTGAGTTGATTTGAATATTTTTACAACATCTTTGAACCTCTGATTCATTATTGAGATTTGATAGAACTTGTTTCAAAGAAATAGCTTGGTTAGAACACTCTTAAGCATTCTTGGCATCACATCTTGTTGAGTGCGACTTGCACAAAAATATACATCACTCAGCTTACATTTACCTATATAGTTTATATGCATTGATTGATTTGTATTGGTACATATTTGCTTATCGGAAAGCATTACATTGTACGCAGTTTGTATTGTAATTCGGTTGTATGGTGTGGCCTAAGGGGGCAGTAATCCAGCCCGTAAGGATTGTTAGGGCCTTCTCCGCCTCGCAAGGAGATTTTGTAAATTTTGAGGTCAACCTTGTGCTAATTGACCTAATTGTATTGGGTGTTGCTCCACCAGTTAAGTGAGTTTATAGTGTAATCCTTGTGCGGGTGTGCCAAAGCGGGGATGTAGGTAGGATTAGTCGAACCTCGATATCATATTCGGTTTCACTTTTACATTTCTTGCATTATATTCTGCTTTGTGCATGATTTAATTTTCCTGCTGAATATACTGCATATCTGATTGACACGACATTGTATCTAGTTGAGATATACTAAAATTGTGGTGCATGTACTAAAAATTGTTTAATATATTGTATCTACAATTTCATATATACATAGATAGACCCTAGGTTGCATATTACTGTTGTTAGACTGGTTAACCTAGGAATAAGTTTTAAATCTCCAATTCACCCCCTTCTTGGGAATGCACCAAAGCTAACACCCACCCAGTCTGGTTCGGACCCAGGGGGTACACAACCCTTCGTTGGCCGAATCGACTATCAACCGTCTACACTTTAACAACAGTGTGGCTGCCCTAACAATTCCACTAGCTATGGTACCATGCTCTCAACATATCTAGTCTATCATGGTTCTTAAACCATATAATGCAATTTATATAATATTATATAATAATAAAATAACGACCTCCTCATATCTTGCCAACGTTATATTGCAATTTTCATGATAGAATTAGTAGCATGATCATTTTCACAACTCGGTATAAAACTATTATATTCACAATTCAGTGTAAAACCATCATTTCTCACAATTCCACAGTATTCTCAATATTTCCATAGATTAGTACAAAACCACATTCTTTATATACAATCATAACTTAGTATAAAATCACAACTCTATATATATTTATAACTCAGTACAAAATCCATACTCAATATAAAATCACATTTCTGTATAAAATCACAATTTCACTATATAGTATCATAAAAGAGATTTCAACCGATTTAATTCTGCAATTATAACAAATTGTTCTCATGCCACACAATTTATTTGCTTATACCATAATATAATAAACCGCTCAGGGAAAATAAATTTTGCAGTAAACAAAGGTCTAATCATGTGCATAATTTTATTTAACTCACAATATACATTTTTCAAGAAAATGGGAGATGATTACCCTACTTACTTTGGTTTTCCCCAAATACAAATATAATAACCAGCAACCATCGTTTCCATATGCTCAATTTAATCAGTTTAATTTAAAAAATAAACTGACATAATCTATTCCACTTACCTTATTCTTAGAGTGGTGCCAACGATGCCTAAACAATAAATCCACTCCGATTAAAGCGCTAAGGATTGAACCTAGGACCCTGAAACTGTGTTTACCCTTCAAATTAGATGAGTTTTGGGGAGAAATTGGAGAGAGAGAGAGAGAGTAAAAGTTTCCTAAAAAAAGTGAGCTAAATCCAATTAATAGGTTGCAGCCTTAGACGAAACAATCGACAATTTTCTTGAAACCGTCAATGGTTTGCTCTTTTACTTCCCCATTTTACCGTATATTTACACTTAATCAGCCCTCAATAACTTAAAACCGTCAACATTTTTCCTGGGATTGCTGAAATTGTTGACGGTTTGGTCTCACCAAACCATGCACACACGCAAAACAGTCGATGATTTTTCTTGAGACTCCTCAAACCGTCGACGGTTGGTCGTGCACCAAACCAAATTTCCCTTTTCATTGTTATTGTTATTGTTATTGTTATTATTATTATTGTTATTATTATTATTATTATTATTATTATTATTATTATTATTATTATTATTATTATTTTCTAGGTCTCTACAACTTTCCTTTACTGCTTTCCTTTACATGCTTTCATTTAGTTTCTATGCAAGTTTACATCTTTAAAAGTGATGATAACCTAGGGGATAGGATAGCCTAGTCATGGATTTAGTCATCTATGCCGATTAGGCTACGATTCATGTACAGGGTGGATTCATGAACGTTGGGATAGAGTATACCCTGGTTCCCGACCGTGCTCCAGACAGTTGGTGCACCTTCGCTACTTTATGCCCTTGAATGGTCCACTTAGTCGTTAGCTTAAGACTGATAGTTGACCGAACATAACTTACGCCAAATGACAGTCTAGGTGTGTTTCATGATCTTAGATTCGCTTTGTAGAAGTAGTGATAATATAGAATTTACATGCTTTCATTATATTGTTAGAAACATCTTTTAAAAATCTCTCCTTTTCACTTTCTTTTATACAAAGCTATAATAAACAAGATTGGAAGTGGTGAATAATTGCACTTGAGTCCCTAAGGATTGATACCCGACTTACTCACTCTTCCACTTAACTTGGGACTAGTTAGGTTTATAAATTTTCTTTTTTTTAGACGAAACCCTACAAATTTTGGCGCCATTGCCAAGGACTAGGTCATGATTATAAGCCAATTTCTAGTTTAGCGCATTATTGCTTTGTTTTTTTTTTCTTTTTTTTTTTTTTTTACTCTGAAGTCTTCACTATATGCTACACCTGTGCATGCTAGGTTTATGTTCATTGGATCCTGAGCTAGTTCCTATAGATCCTAAGATTGAGAGATCCCATAGGTCCATTATGAAATCCACCTATAATCCCAAGTTTACTGAGTCGTCTGAACTTAAACTCATGACCGAACATCAAATGGTTCCCGCCATTCAAATTCTGGAACCCCAAGCTCCTCACCAACCTGTGGTCGCGGAGCAACAACTTCAGCCCCTTAGAGACTACTTCTTGCCCAACACATACACCTCACCGTCTTGTATCTGATTTCTGGATGTTGAGGCGGCTTAATTTGAGATCAAGACTTCCATCATCTCGATGCTGCCCAATTTCTATGGAAATTCTAATGAAAATCTTTATGATCATTTTGATGAATTCCTTGAAATTTGTTCTACCATCTGTATCCATAATTTCGGTGATGATGCCCTCCGCTTAAGGCTTTTCCTATTCTCTCTAAAGGATAAGGCCAAATATTGGCTAACATCCTTAGAGCTGAACTCGGCGACCAACTGGGCCACTATGTAGCATGAGTTCTTGAAAAAGTACTTAACAATTGGGAAGACTAACTAGCTTAGGAGAGGCATCACCAGTTTCTCACAATTGCATGGGGAACTATTTTTCGAGACTTGGGAGCATTTTAGGGACCTCTTACGTAAATTCCCACACCATCAAGTTCCTAAATTGAAATCGGTTCAGACCTTCTAAGAAGGATTAGTTGAGCGAGATAGGTCAATGGTACACACATCTTATGGAGGTACTTTCCTCACCAAACATGAGAATGAAGCTTGGGTTCTCTTTGAGAACCTAGCCGAGAAATCTCAGCAGCATACTATTGCTGCTTGTAGACTATCTCAACCTTCTTCTTCCAAAGCTAAGGGGGTTTATGAGTTAGCCATTGGCCATGACCTGGAACCCAGACTACACACCATAGTCAAAAAGCTAGATCAGTTCTTGTCCTTAGGACAACAACCACAATCAGTAGCTTGTGCAGAGGTGTGTGTCATCTATTCTAATCGTTCACACACTTGCTACAATTGCCCCCATACATCTCCCCCATCTGATTTTGTGCAGGAGGAAGTTAAGGCTACCCATAACTGGTACGATAGGCTATAAAATGACATATATTCAAACACCTACAATTTCGGGTGGAAAAAAGAACCTAACTTGTATTAGAGACCACAAGCTCTGATTTTTTAAGCACAGAAACCTCAACAATCACCCATTGCTCCACCTCCTCGCCCGTAGCAAAATGCTTAAAACCCTTCCGCTTCTGCCCTTAGACCATTATCTTTTCATCAACCACCTCCTCCTCTACCCAAATATGATTCTTTTTAGGAGAAAGTATTGAAAGCCTTTAAGGGCATTAAGGTTGACTACCAAGTTGATCGGCAACTCCTACACTCTTACCCCTGATCCAATGCAAAGTTGGAAGCCACCATGGGGCAACTAGTTACTTCCTTGAGTCGGAGAGATGAGGGAAATTTGCCAAGTCACCCTTTAGTGAACCCTAAGGGTCAATATAGGGTAATTTATGAGCCGAAGGTTGGTTCTTCATCATATAATGAGCTAGCCTAGGTCATAAGCATTCATTGGAGTGGTAGAGACGTAAAAAATATGGTTGGGGAAAAGTTAGACCACGAAAATAGTAGGGAGAAAATGAGAGAAGAACTCGAAGATGAACCATGTGCTCCTTCTATTCCTAGTCCGATAGTTGATACCGAGACACCTACGCACTTAAAGGATGGAGCACCTCCCCATTATGCCCTTGTAGCTCCTTACCCTATAGCTTTTTATGCACCTTTTAAGTCTAAGAAGGAGACCACCACCGAGTTCATCATGGATACATTCCGACAAGTTATGGTCAACATTCCTCTCTTAGATGCCCTAAAATGCATCTGATGATTCCCTAAAATGCATTATTTTATACCCTCAATTACTTTTTTTTTTATTCTCTTTTATCTTGTACGTAACCCACTATTCACATAGTTCAGAGTTATGCAAGGTTTATTCATGTTTTAGAAAAAAACAGGTTAAAAACCATGGATTTAGGCATTATGAGAAGCCAAGGGAATATTTGGGACACTTAAAGCTTAAGTTAGATGTTTATCCAAGTCCTTAGAGCTTCAATGCATTCAAGGAAGAAAGATCTTATTCGACCATGTGCAACGACTAGCTACCAATAGGGGCGACCAAGGCAATAGATGCAGACTCCAAGGTTCAGGCCTAAAATAGAACAACTGCAAGGTTCACCAAGTCCTCGACACAATGACTCTCTAAGGCAACTAGGTCCAAAGACTGAAGCTCACCGAAGACAGAACTACCGAGAGTCTCGATCAAATGCTCAACCAGAGAGACTATTATGGGTGACAAAGTCAAGTTCTTGAGATTTTCTGAAGCCCAAGATCCTGCAAGTCTTAACCATCTACTCAATCAACAAGACCCGATTGTGTGACTATGTCGAGAAGAGCTAAATTCAAATTCCTACTTTCATGGGAGCTCCAACCAGGGTGCAAATGAGTAAGAACATGGATGCGACCCCGTCAAAACTAATAATCTACGTGGTGAGATACTTGCAGAAGTTTCCATTTTTGAATCACGAATCTTGTAAACCCTAATAGGTATAAGTAATAGCTACAAATATGTTCTATGGGTTCCTTTTTGGTCAATTTTTGGTTAGTGACAGACCTGAAATGCCATTGAGAACCACTGTAGACTAGATTTACATGCTTTTGTATTTACATTCCTGGTCAGGTTCTCTTTGTGTTCAAGTGATCGTTAGTGACAGATGATTTTTTCTGTAATAAATAAGTCATCTTTACCTGCTTTCACTTCACTGCTTTCCTTTACTACTTTGATTTACATGCTTCCTTTTATATATTTGATTGTGATGAACACTTAGTAGATAGGATAACACTTCTATAGCTTTAGTCAAGTACACGTAATAGGCTACGGTCTCCCATAGAGGTTCTCATGATCGTTGCAATAGAGTATACTCTGGTTCCCGACTGTGCTCTGGACGGTTGGTGCACCCTTGCTACGTTATGCCATCAAATGGCTCCTTGGTCTGTTTAGTTGACTCTCAGTTAGCTTAATACGGTAAACTAACAAAACTTAGACACATCCTAAGTTTGATTCATGATCAAGCACTACTTTGTATGGTTATGGTTAATATAGATTTTATTCGCTTTCCAGTAGATTGTTAGAAAGCACTTTGAAAAATGCCATCTTTTTACTTTTATTTCTCACAAGGCTACAATAAACTGATTTGGAAGTGGTTTGATAACTATACTTTTAGTCCTTGAGGATCGACACCTGACTTCCCTCACTTTCTATAGAACTTGGGATTAGATAGGTTTTATAAATATTATTTTTTGTAGTTAAGAACCCAAGCCTTAGCGAGCCTACCACCATCAAGTAAGTGCCTGTGTATACCAAGTTCCTCAAAGACTTGTGCACGCAGAAGTGAAAATTAAGGGTACACATGAACAAACAAGTGCAGCTAGACGAGCATGTAAGCTCAATTTTGTTAGGTCATCTCCCCCCTAAACTAAAAGAACCCAGCGCTCGAACCATCTTATGTGTAATTGGCGATTACACGAATGATAGGGCTCTTTTAGATTTAGGGGCAACTGTGAACCTAGGAGAGCCGAAGTCCACCCCAATCACCTTGAGTTTTGTAGACTAATAAGTAAAAAGTCCCCAGGGTGTGATAGAGGATGTCTTGGTCAAGGTTGAGGAGTTATACTATACTATTGACTTTATTGTCTTGGATATGGAACCTTTAGACCCAACCAAGGACCCGATCCCTGTCCTACTAGGAAGACCTTTCTTAGCTATGGCTAACGCCTAAATTCAATGTAGGTCGACGATCATGGACTTATCGTTTGGCAACATGCAACTCTGACTAAATGTATTCCACACTTCCCAACATCCACCTGATGACATCCAAGCTGTGAATGTTGATATGATTTATGAATGTGTTGAGGAAGCGGCTCCCTCAATTCTGTGGAGGGACCCTTTAGAGGATATACTTTAGCTCGAGAACCCCTCTATATCTAACTTGGAGGATCCATATGAGAAAATTTTAGCTATTCATAACTTGGCCCTTAGTTTATAAGGACAACTATGGGCAAGTGAGACCTGGTTTAATGAAGAAACAAAGGAGGGAACCTCTCTTTTCGAATCAAGGTGAGTTCGACATGAGCTTTCATTGCATCTTTCTGAAGACGTTAAACTTAGCGCTTCCAATAGGCAACTTGAGTATCTTCCTTTTCCTTTTGGGTCCTTAGGGTGTACATAGTGTAGTGTAGATAGGGTTTAGAGTCCTTAGGATAGGTTTTAGGTAGTTGGGGGTGCGACTAGGGTGTGACCAACATGCACAAGTGCGACTTGGTTGATGCCCTATGTTGACTTTGGTGTAGTCCGAATAGGGGGGGGTGAATTGGAAACTTAAAAATTCTTCCTAGGTTTAGCTAAGCCAGCAGTAGTAATACAAGACCTAGGGTCTGTCTAAGCTTTTCCCAATATAAAAAAAAAAACTACTGAGCAAATAATTAAACTAATAACCAATCTCAGTATTTTCCAACCATTCAAATCATGAAAATAAATAATAGCATACATGTGCAGAAATTGAATTGCAGAAAATAAGGGAACACACGATATGATATTAAGGTTCATCTAATACTGCCTACGTCCCCGCCTCAAGCTCACAAGCAAGAGGATTCCACTAATGCTTGCTTATCGAGTAGAGCGACACCGTTTATAACATCACCTCTCCTTGCTGGGCGAGGTATACCCCAGGTCACATTCACAGGGCTGACCCCAACCTATACAACTGATCCTTATGAGCTAGATCAACACCCCCTCAGGCCACGCCCGAAATACAACTAATAATGAAATATAAATTTTCGTGTACAATATATATGCTTCTCCAATAAGAAGATATGTACCAATACACATAATACAATTAATTGCACTTCAGCATGATAGGAGTTATAAGCTTAATGAAGTTTAAAAGACAACTCTCAGTATAATGCAAATATAGCAATCAGTATGTGAGAGAATTTGTGTAAGGATCTTTGAATCAATATAACTATATTAATAACAAAGTGTAATATCAAAGATCTTAAACACACAAGCAAATATCTCAAAAATGATTTTCAAAAATCAAGCCCTAGAGAGCTTTTCCAAAGAAACTTATGAATAAATTCACAAGGAAAAACTCAAGCTTACTCTCAATAAAAATTAATATCAATCAAAGAGTATGAGAGTGTAAGCTTATGGTATGGATGATTTCAAGATACTCTCACCAAATAAATTTTGCAAGATGAATGTGTAAGAATGGAACTTGTAAGCTTGTATGGGAAAAATGAGTATCTAAAAATTTAGAGGATTTTTTGCTAATGATATTTGCTAATATGATGCTAATTAAGCCAAATAAGGGGGTATATATAGAAACTCCTAAAAATATGGCTGTTAGGGACTCTGTTGACTTGATTGGTCACACCCAGTTTTGATTATGACAAATACTCTTGGTACTAATGGTTGTACTGAGAATTGTATGCAGGATCACCTTGTGCGCGCTTCGGGACTAAAAGACTTATTATGATGGCGTGCGGTGTTCGTTCCGATGAATGAAGAATATTGTGCTACATTTGTATTTATTTTTCAGTTTCTTCATTCTGGGATGTAATTTTATTATGGACTGTGCACTCATATGGCTTGTAATAATTTGCATCATGCATGATAGGTAGGTATGCTCAAACTGACCTTAGATTGACCATAGGACCTCCAAATAACATGAAAAACTTTTGTCATAAAATTCCTAACTTATACAAAGGTTTTTAAATGGTTTTAAAGTTAAAAGAAGGCAAAAACTAAAATTTTCAAAGGGGTCGGTCAACCGGCTAGTCGACCAAATGTTAGAAATGAACAATTTTCTTACTCAATTGTATGTCATATCAAATCATGTTCAAAATGAAAATTGTGGCATTTTACCATAGCTTGAGTTTTATATCAAGAACGTCCAAATTGGAGTTACATAGAAAAAGTTATGGCCAAAACACTGAAACGTGTCCGTAAGAGAAAAACTCCCTTCATGTTTCTTCCGTCTCATTGATGGACATTTTTTTTAGTCCAAAAGTCATTATCTTAAAATGTGTTCAACATAAAAGTTGTGTAATTTTCTCTTACCTTTCTATTGACATCAAGAAAATCCAATTTGGAGTTGTATAGCAAAAGTTATGGCTAAAACACTAAATAGTGTCTGTGCAGAAAAGTAGGGGGCCGGTCGACCGAGCCCTTTCAGTTCATTTGACCCCGGTCGACCGAACCACGTGGGAGTCAACTTTTTGACCTCCCAATCAACCGAGCATTCACCACGGTTGACTGAAACTCGCCCTGGTCGATCGAAACATGTAGTTCAAGAAGCCCTGGTCGACCGAAACCTCCCTGGGTCAAATTTTGACCACTTGGTCGACCGAAACTTATAGTTCAAAATGCCCTGGTCGACCGAAACCCTCCTGAGTCAACATTTGACCATTCGGTTGACCGAGAGCTTTTATACTACAACTACCTGGTCGACCGGAAGGTCCTCGGGTGAATTTTCAGCGGTCTGGTCGACCGAACCAGGTAGTTCAAAATGCCCTGGTCGACCGAAACTCGGAAAATTGGCAAATCGCCCTCTCCGGTCGACCGAGCCTTTCAGTTCAAAAGTCCCCTGGTCGACCGAGCCAATTGAGTCCTGGTCGACCGAAACATTTTTGGTCGACCGGACCTCTCGGGTTGCCCTGATTTTTTACCACACTTAATATTTTTTAAATAGGGTTAATTATTTTAAAATGATTTAAAACTTTCCTAATAATGCCCAATAGGTCCCCAACGGTCAAAAATACCTCCTTGCCTATATATACCCATTCATTTATCATTATTAGCAAGGATTAGCAAACTTGATTAGGGCAAAACTCTCTCAACTCTTAAAACCCTATATTAGCCAAAAACTTCTTGCAAACACTCACATACTCTTCAATCTTTATTTCTCTAAGCATTGTGAGTATTTCTATAAGGCTGTTGTGCGTAATCTTTCTAGCTAATACTCTCTTTTGGTATAAAGGTTGATTGATTTTATTTGAGAGTATAGCCTAAAGTTCTTCCACGGATTTCATTTGATAAATCTTGTGTGGGAAGACTTTGAGGGTTGTGGTTCTTGCATTGTTGTTGCAAGATACCTAAACCTAGATTTTGTGTGCAAAATCCTTTTGTGAAAAGCTAATCTTTCAAACAACTCCATTGTTCTTTAGAAATTGAAATATCATATTGAGTTTGTTTGATCTATCTTGCTTAGCATATTTGAAACCCTAATATGATTTTGTGATATTCGAATATTGAGTTTCAAATCTTGCTTAGATACACACTCTAGATCTTGATTGATTATCATACTTGATTGAGTCTTTAGCACACATTAGAGCACTGAGCATATCTACATATCATTCGTGCTTGCTTTATTGATTGAGCTGTATTGGTGCACACATCTGCTTTTCTAGAAGCATATTTCCGTGTACAAATTTTATACACTTTGGTTGTATTTCCAGGCACGGGCCTGAAGAGGGAGACTAGCCCTGGAATAGTCCCGGATTGGCTTAGACCCGGTTAGGAAAGCTAGGTGCGTCGTCCTGTTAAGGCGTGTAGGTTGAGGTCAGCCTCTCTAATTGACCTGGTGAAGGTTGAGGTCAGCCTTGTGTTAATTTGACCTGGTTGTAAACGGTGCCGCTCCACCCTTAAGTGAGCTGTTAGTGGAATCCTCTTACTTGCGAGCTAGAGGCGGGGACGTAGGCACAGTTGGCCGAACCCCGATAACATATCGTGCGTGTTATTTACATTTCCGCAATTTACTTACTGCACGTGTATGTTATATTGTAAATGATTAGATTTACATTTGCATAGACAGACCCTAGGTTAAGTAATACTGCTTATCTGGTTTAACCTAGATGATAATTTTTAAATACCCAATTCACCCCCCCTCTTGGGATTGCACCAAAGTTAACAGACTCATTTGGTATTTTTGAAAATGTTTCGTTAGGTTTAAAGAAATTTAATCCTGTGTAACGGCGGTCAAAATTTTGCCAACTCGAGAGGTTTGGTCGACCATATTCAAGGTTGGGTCGACCACTTTAACAAGTTCGGTCAACCATGGCAATTTTGAACTGAAGATATGGTCGACCATCTCAAGGCGATTTTGAACCCTTCGTAGGTTCGGTCGACCAAGACAAAGGACGATCGGCTACTCATTTAGGTTTGATTAACCGTGGCCAAAAAGAACTATACATTTGGTTTACCAGATAGTTGGGGGGTTTACACACATTTCGGTTGGGCTGATCTAGGACGATACGTTCATTTTAGAACAGTCGACCGTGTGGAGTCAACATGTTGACTCATGACCGGTTCAGTCGACCAAGGCTTTAACACTGCCAGGGGTTCGATCGACCCAGGATTAGTCTTTTCAGCCTACAATGTGTTCGGTTGACCAAGTTGGTTATTACCAGAAGGGTTCGATCGACTGGGGCTATTCCAGAACGTAATTTTGACCCTAAGTTTTATCCCTATTTGTATAAATGTGACATTTTAGCCTAAGGGACTTTTCATTATGTGCATGGGGTCCTACAATCAATTTATGGTCATTGAGCTTATATTACCTATCATGCATGCAATGCATTAATTATTTTAGACCATGATTATTATATACCCAAATGAATTAAATAGCAAATACAATTGAAAAAATATGTGGTCTTCATTTCCTTAACTTCTCCAAATGCCACCATATGATGTGATCATTGAGTTCTTTATGGCCTTGTCAGAATCTTTGCCATTTCATGCAAAGAATGGTCCTGTACACAAAATCAAGGCACAGGTAAGATATAAAGATATTTTTCATTATCAAAATGGGATATCACCTATAAGGTCAACACCCTAAAAGTCCTATGAGCTTCCAAAAAACTGAAAAGTTTGAGCAGAGGCGCGACTATAGCTTCCTTGGTGTGACCTAGCTAGTCTCTAAACGTTTCTAGACTAAAAAATTGCTGAGAGGTTTGACCATGTTCACGACCAGCACTGAGCTGGGCGTGACTTGGTTGGGAGTCAGCATTCCAGTTCAAGTGGGATGGTGCGACAAGGTGCAACCAGCACGAGAGCTGGCACGACCTGGTCGAGACTGATAAAATCATTTAAAACCCTTCTCTTCTGTGAAGCTCGAATGACACTTCCATCTTATCTCTTGGCTTCTCTTCTTTGTACCCACCTCTGATCAGGTTGCCTAAGGATTCTCCACCTCCCCTGAACTCCAGTGACCCTCCGGCAACCCTCAGGCTCATTACCCCAGCTCTAGTGGCTTTCCCCCCTGCACACCTAGGGTTTCAATCGTGACTCTTCTTAGCACCAAGGGTTTCCTCTTCTCCTTCACTTTACACTTTCCTTCCACATTCTTGAGTACTTTCATCTCATCACCTCATTCCTCCTTCTCCAAAAATGCCCCGTCGTTCTAGGTCCAAGGCTGCCCCCAAGCAACCCTAGTCCTCTTGAGCTACCGCTAAGTGAAAGAAAGCTTTGAGTTAGTTGAGAGACGAGTCTTCGTCAGGGTCTGAGTGAAGGGACTTATGGACTAGCCCTAAGATCCGGCTGTAGTGCATACAGATGACAAAAAAAATAATCAGATGATGCAATCCCTAATTACATGAATAGGACTATACCTATGAGATCTGTCTGGTTTGATCTTGAATCTTCAAGTATGAAAGCAAACTCTTGAAGATGACCAAGAATCTTCTAATGTATGCCCTGAACATGCCTTGCTCCCGAGAGAGTGGAATCATAAGCGGTTGCTAGGGTTTGCTTCTCTCGCGAAAACTTCTACCTCTATGAGACTTTGTTCTTTCTTTTTTTCTTTTTTTTTTTTCCGTAACTATTGAATGGAGCTTGTATATATAGGGTACAACAAGGACATTTGGGCAAATATGACTAGGGCTTCCCACGTAATTAAGAATTCCTGATCCAACTTGAATTCATCCTTAATTACATTAATTATAATTCATACCACTAAAGAATTATAATTGCACTACTTATCATATTCGAAATTAAATTTTGAACTCCTATTATTAAATGCTTATTTATCTGCCCATGTAAAGACTACATATAATCGTCTATTAAATTAAATTATTGACAATTTAATTAATTGAAATATTAATTCCCTGAGACCCTTGACATAACTTTTTTGATGCGCCGAATTCAAAATCCACCTATAGGGTTTGACATAATCAAAACTTGTAAGCTTCCTCAAGGGGGTTATCATCAATCCCGATACTGGGACATGGATTCCATCAATGATTAATGTTTACCATACACATAATGTTCAGTGAGTGTTTTGACCTATGAAGAATCTCTCACTCTTTTATAAATCAAAGTAACAAACACTATATGCACATGTCCAATAATCATATCAGGATTAAGAGCATAAACACTTATAATAACCATGAGGTATTAATTTTTTTATATAGTCAGTATAAAAAAAAATTACCCCAAGATGGTCTTGTTCAATACAAACAAAGTGTACTAGCACAAGGAGTTGGAAGTGTAGCATTCCCAATAGTCAAGACAGACCTATTAAAACCTTGTGCTACAGTCCTACCAATGGTGTGTCCAATTTCATTTAAGACTATGAGCAATAAACTTATATTCTATAAGAACTGATGATCTAATCTTCTGCGTATAAGTCGTACTCTACACACTAGATCACCTACAATATAGAATAAAAGACACACATGTATAATCATTAAATAAATAATGTCAAGCAAACATTGCTCACAAAGATTCTCATTAAAATGGAATTACTAAAGTTATTAATAAATACTAAAACCGATTACGTAAAGCATGTCTTTCAGTATAAATCCCTAACTATCTCCCACTTAAACTTAAAGCCATGCTTCCATAAATCTCACTCCCATTCCCTTTACATGACAATCAAAAGTCCTAAATGGTAAGCTCTTTTTAAATGGGTCTTCTAGGTTGCGTGTTGATGCACTCTTGATCACCATTACATCACCTCTCTGCACGATATCTCGTATTAGGTGATACTTGCGCTTGATGTGTTTTGCCCTCTTGTGGCTCCTAGGTTCCTTTGAGTTAGCAACTGCCCCACTATTATCATAGTAAAGTATAACAGGCGATTGTACCGAAGACACCACTCCTAGATCCCATAGAAAGCTCCTAAGCTAAACGACATCCTTGGCTACCTCTGAGGCTACCACATATTCGGCCTTCATAGTGGAATCAACAACATATGATTGCTAGATATTTATCAAACTAATGGCTCCACCTCCTAGGGCAAACACATTTCCCGAGGTTGGTTTTCTAGAATCCTTATCGAACTGAAAATCTAAGTCTATGTACCCAATGGGTACTAGACTATCTTCCTGATAAACAAATATATAATCCCTAGTCTTTTTAGGTACTTGATTATACATTTTACCACAGTCTAGTGTTCTCGTCTAAGTTAGACTGATATCTACTGACCACGCCTATGGCAAAATAGATGTCAGGTCTTGTGCAAAGCATAGCATACATGAGGCTTCCTACTGCTAATACATAAGGAACTGCCTTCATGTTCTCTACCTCAATCGATGTTTTAGGACACTGATCCTTGGATAGAGAGATTCCATGTCTAAAAAAGAGTAGACCTTTCTTGGAATCCTAATGCTAAAACAAGCAAGAATCATATTGACATAAGTAGCTTGTGATAAGCCCAACATCTTTTGCTTGCAATCTCGCAAAAACTTGATCCCAAGGATGTGACCGGCTTCTCCCAAGTCTTTTATGTCGAACTTTCTGGATAACCATACCTTAACTGAAGATAATACCTCCACATCATTTCCTATGAGTAAGATATCATCTACATATTGCACTAAGAATACAACTACATTTCCATCATGTTTTTTGTATACACATGACTCATTAGGGCATTGATCAAAACCATAATATTTAATGGCTTGATCAAAACAGATGTTTCAAGACCTAGATGCTTGCTTAAGTCCATAAATGGACTTCTTAAGCTTGCACAATTTGTGTTGTTGGCCTACTGATGCAAGACCATCTAGTTGCACCATATAGATGCAGTCATCAAGATTTCCATTAAGGAAAGCTGTCTTAACATCCATTTGCCAAATTTCATAATCAAAATAAGTTGCAATGGATAAGAGAATCTAGATAGACTTTAGCATAGCTACCGGTGAGAAAGTTTCCTTATAGTCGATTCCCTCTTTCTAAGTAAACCCTTTCACAACAAGCCTGGCCTTGAAGGTTTCCACCCTCTAGTCTACTCCTCTTTTCTTCTTATAGATCCACTTGCATCCGATGGGTTTTATTCCTTTGGGTGGCTCTACAAGATCCCATACTTGATTAGAGTACATGGACCCCATCTCTGATTTCATAGCCTTCTACCAGAGTTCTACATCTTTATTTTGAAGTGCTTCACAGTAGTTGTCGATTCGGTATCCAGTTCATCAGGGATCCTATCATAAGACTCTCCTAAGAACATATACCGATTAGGCTGGTGTACAACCCTCCCACTACAACGAGGCACGATTTGTTGTGTTGATCCTGATCCTTGTGCACCATCATTCTGTTTTGGTTGTCAAACCAGCGTATTCATGGTAGCTGCACGTGATGGGTCAGACTTAGCTCAAGTTATAACATTCCTCCCACTACGACGAGGCAATGGTATGTCAATAACTCTGTCTTGTGGTGGTTCTTCTTGCACTATTGGTATAGCTAGTATATCTCCTCTCAACTCTTCTAGAACAATTCTACTTCTGAGTTTGTGTTTATTACATAGTCCTTTCCTAAGAATCGAGCATTGGTGTTAACAATGACCTTATAATCCTTAGGACAATAAAATAAATCACCTTTCTTTCCTCTAGGGTAGCCAACAAATAAATAGACATCTTTCCTTGATTCCAACATATCTTTTTTCCCTTTTAGCATGTGTTCTGGACTACCCTATATCCAAACATGTTGTAGACTAGGTTTGCGCACAGTCCACAATTCTGTGGGTGTAGTAGGTACTAACTTAGATGGGACCAAGTTTAGAATATAGGCTGTTGTTTCTAGTGCGTGCCCCCAAAACGAATTAGGCAAATCTGAAATACTCATCATAGATCTAACCATGTCCATAAGAGACCTATTCCTTCTTTCTACTACACCTTTATGTTGTGGCATTCCAGGTGCAAACAACTGGGATTCAATTCCCTCCTCTGATAAGTAATCCGACTCACTCTAAAAATGAGTAGTGCAAAGGCTATCCCAAGTATAGGAGTTCAGTCGTGCAATAATTAGCCCAAGGTCCAGATCGTCTCCTCAAGGAATGCAGTTTAATTCCAAACTTTTTGTAATCCCAAAAGAAATTAAGAAAAAAAAAGTTTGCTAAACATGGTTCAGATTCGATTTCTTAGATTTTTTAGATTTTTGAGATTTTTGTGATGCAATTGAAACGACATAAAAACTAAACAATAAACCTAACACGCATAAAACTAACAACAAGAAACAGGAAACAAGCACAATAAAATAGATGGTAACAAAATTAACTGTGGAAAAATAATCCTAAGTCTAACCATTCAGACAAGGAATAAAACCTACGTTTGAAATTTTGAACAAAAGCCTAAAATTGAAAACTTTATTACGCGAGTGAAGCATTCAACCAAAAATTCATCAATTAAACATCAACTTAATAGTTGAAATTAACACAATCCAGAAACCAAAATTAATTCCGACGAGGATATTAAATCAAAAGAAAAAATAACTTACTTTAAAACCCAAACAAAATTTAAACTTCAATAATGAAAGAGAGAAAAATAAAAATTCTAATAGAAACTTTAAACAAAACTAAAAGTAATAATAATCCCAACTTTGAATTGAAGAAAAATAAAATCTTGATAATGAAAATAAATCTAACATTAAACTAAGAAGAGAGAAGAGAGAGAGAGAGAGAGAGAGAGAGAGAGAGAGAGAGAGAGAGAGAGAGAGAGAGAGAGAAGAAGAAGAAGAAGAAGAAGAAGAAGAAGAAGGAAGAACAAGACATGAATAGAATTTGGAGAAAATTCTACTCCCTCCTGCTGCGCATGGCTTCCAAGGGAAGAAAAGAAATATTGAAAAAAACTATTCTAAAACCATATTATATAATTGCCCTCACAAAAGCTACCAACCCATTTTATTAACTAAAATGCCCCCAAAAGCAACCCCCCAACACATGGCTTCTCCCGTTTGCATGGGCGGGTCACATCAAAGTGCTTTGAACCCTTTTGGTTTTTTCTTTGTGTTGTTGCCCAGCCCTTGCTGTCTTCATGCATGGGTTGCCTTATCACATGGCTTTAGCCCAATTACTACACTCCAACATGACCCATCTCATGTATTCAAGCCCACGACTGCCTCCAAAAGAATCCAATGCATACATGACCTTCTTTTGCATTGCTCATTCACGTGGACAGCCCACGACTTCAATTAACCGGCCGCACACACAGTTCATGTCAAGCCCAGTTCATGGCCTTTGTTTCATATGTGCTAGCCCAAATATAAAGCTCATGACCAATCTTCGATATTTGGCTTCATACACACTACCTTGGTTTGGAATCCAACTCATGTACACAGCTTATGTATACACTTGTACATTTTTTTTTTAAATTTTGGTTTTAATGTCCAAAAATTATCTTGCAATAATAAATCATGAATGTCCGTAAATTTTTGACAAAATAAGATAATTATCTCAAATTGTCAAACAAGCTCACTGATTATAATATTTGACATAATCGGGCATTTAATTAAAATTATAATATTTAATACTTGAATTTAAATGCCTAATTATGCAACTTTGACTCGTAATCACACACACCCCCAACTAATGTTTTGCAAGTCTCTAGCAAATGACGTGAATGCAATCCAAGACGATACTCACAAACACCAATTTCAGCGAATATTAGATGAATGCACATGCAACACAACCATACCATTTCACATACAGGAATATTACGATATTACACACAAGTTCATTCATACACAATTCATACAACTCCAAAGCAAGTCGCTCATGCAAGTTTTATCATTTTACAACCATTAAGAGCAGTATACTCACATAAAGTTAACTAGAAATTACAATTCACAACTAATGAATCCATATAAATTCGAGTATAAATAAGCGAAATCTCGAGGCATGTGCAATGTGTATGCCTCGTTACACCCAGGATCTACATAGGCACCTATAGAACGGTCATTTTGACTCACCTTGACTGGTATACCCTAAAAAACACTTAAAAAGGATGGGTTCACTTGTTATATGTGAGAAGGAGTGTCATAATCAAACATCCCACATATTGCAAGGAACAGACACTAAATGTATGGAGTGAACTAGTCTCATAAGAAAGATCCATCCTATTTGTGAGGTGTCGGGTCCTTCACCCTAGTATCTTCTCACCTGCTTGCCATATCCAACCAAGAAAACCCTAGATTAACTTATTTATGAACTAGGCATGAATACATCTGAAGCATTAAGTGGTTGAAAAGTCTTCGTATATATAGAACATGTGTCGTGTCCTTGACTTTTGGTTGTAGTTGTGTGGAGTAGGTATTAATCTTTCATTCCATTCTGGTCCATTTCTATTTTTTTTTTTTTTTTCCTGCTCATTCTTCAATTTCTTTATTTTCATGGTCAATTAGGACAATCATTACACTTCTTTTGTTGTCTTCATACCACCCATGTGAATTAAGCTCGAATAGTAGTCTATGAACTAAGTCTATTTCTAGGGGTGGCTCAGCCTTCACATCTTGAGTAGGCTACAAGACCTAGGTTTCTATCTCTCCACTGAACATCACCTTTAGGCTAACAAGTCAAAAACTGAGACTAGTGTACAAAGATTATCCAGAAAAAAAAAAAATGGAAAGTTGAGTTTCGTGAACTCTAATCTGACATCAAAAACTTAAAAGAATGATAAATGCCTCAATAGTACCTCACAAGGTATCAAAGTCGCCATAGGCTCTCTCTCAGTGCTCATAAGGAACCCTAAGTGTTACAAGTCACGTGAACATTTAGTTTTAGCCTCATGAGATACCATGTAAATACAAAAGTTTATATAGTCATATTAACACGAATGAACTACCAGTCAACCTTCATGGAGTTACAATTCCTAGACTAGCCACCTAAAAAGAAATTACACATAAATAACTCAAGTGTGTAACTTCTAGGTTATATGTAAGTATGTAAAGGGTATAAATCAGTGTTAATCATGGCCTAATCATCCATGTTCAATTTTTTTTCACTGTATTTTCTCATTGGGGGGGGCCCCCCCCCCCCCCCAAAAAAAAAAAAAAAAAAAAACTAAAGTGAAACATTATCCTCAATATGAGAGCATAGGGGAGATTGGAGGGACGATAAGAAAGGAAGTAAAGACATACCTAGATGGAGAAGTAAGGGAAAACAAAAATTAAAACTAACGAAAAATGTACCTTAAATTTAACTAAAAATAAAATAAGGTTAAAAAAATGAAAAGAAAGGAAAGAAAAACATCACAGTCTGTTTGGTGGAGGCTTTGGAGAAATTTCATCTAGTGGGTGTAGTTTTATAAATTGAACTGGCGAGTCTTCAAATTTGAGTCGCCACAATGAATCATTCTTATTACCTGCACGAAAGTTAGCCTCAAATGAATTAATGCTCTTCAAAATACTAGACAATACATGTATAGATTGACTTTCTTGTTTTAACAAGAAAAGATCTTTATTCAATATGTTTTCCAAGAAATTTACTTTTTTAAGAATTGGTTTTTGAGGAAAAGTTGTCGGAACAGTTACTTTTAGTTCTTCAGAAGCATCAAGATTAAAATTTTTACTTGGTTCCTTGAAAGTTGAACTCTCACCATTCAGCTCAACTTCTTCATCTAGTGCACCAATTACCTTACTGTTGTAGAGATTTTCTTTGGCATTACAATCCTTGTCATCTACTACAGTAGGTGATGACGGTTCCATGGTCATCACTTGCACTTGAATATCTAGTTGGCATGAAGGCTCCTTCAATTGTGGGCTCGCTTCCTCTAATTCTTCTTTAACTTCATCTGTCTCAGTTGCAACTTCAGGTGTTGGGACAACTATTTGTTTGTCAATAGGTATCTTAGGTTAGAAACTTCTTCTTCACTTCTCAGAGTACTAACGACCTTCTCTGTCTCAAGAGAATCCCCTAAGACATCATGTACCTGTTGATGTTGTTGCTGGTATACTTGAGGATCAAACTAAGGTTGTGCTGGAAACTCCCCTTGTTCTAGGGTATTCAATTGCATGCTCAACTCATTAATGGTGCCCCACAATTCATTTATGGTCTATGTATTAATCTGCATAAATTCTTGAAGTGTATTAGCCATTTGTGTCATGCTATGCTCAAAAGACATCATCGGTGGAACAAGAGTTTCATTAAATTGAAATCCTTAAAGTGCGTAACTCTGATAGATCTACTTTGGCTGATACTAATGTGAAGGAGCATCTGGATAATATGTTGGCTGCAAAGGTAGTGCATAAGACTGAGGTGGCTGCTAAAACTATGAAGAGTATGGACCAGATTGATCATTCTTCTATGAGAAATTTGGGTAATTCCTTCATTCCAGATTGTAGGTGTTCAAGAAAGGCTGATTTGGAGCTTTGTTAACCCAATTTTCTAATTGTATCTAATCAGAACTACTCTCCTTTTCTAATTCTTCTACCCTCTTTTCCAGTGCAGCAACAAGAGCCTAGAGATCGTTATCCTCTTTGACCTCTTATTTACCTCCACCACTGATTGCGTTGAGAGGTTGTACTGCCATTGGTGCTTGATCATATCATGTATTCAATTGTTGGACACTTTGAGCTAAGTAATCAAAGAATGATAGTGCCTAATCTGGTTCCTTGCTGATGAATTCTCCATTGCACATAGTCTGGACAAATTGTTTGCAATTATGAGTAAGAGTTGTATATAAATAATTGACTAACCTCCATAATTCAAACCCATGATGTGGATAACTATTTATCAGATCCTTGAACCTCCCCCAGCAAGATTGAAAAGTCTCGTCACCCTTTTGCATAAACTGAATGATCTGTTCCTGCAAAAATTGAATTATCTACGAGGGACAAAACGTATGTAAAAATTCATGTTCCATATCAGCCCAATTAGAGATAGATTGAGGTCTCAAAAAATTAAACCACATCTCTATCTTATCCTTCAAAGAAGCAGGAAATAAAAAAAGTTTAGTAAATTCATCAATTCCAGCTCTAATAATAACAGTTTTGCAAGTCAACTCAAAATCTGCCAGGTGCTGATAAGGACACTCAGATTCCATCTCGTGGAATTGAGGTATCATTGAGCTCCTCCCATGCTTAATCGGGAAATTAAATGCGTAATTAGGTAAAGAAGTGTAATACGGTGCAATGATTAGCGTGGCCTGCAAAAAATCCATAAGCGCGCATGGTGCAGGTGCAGCCATATTTTTTTTTTCAAAACTTTTTTTTTTCTCTTTCTTTTAACGAAGAAAAGAAAAATAAAAGAAAAAAACACTAGTTTGAAACTAAATCTAGCATTCCCCAGCAACGGCGCTAAAAACTTAACTCACTCTAAAAATGAGCAGCGCGAAGGCTATCCCAAGTATAGGAGTTCAGTTGTGTAATAATTAACCCAAGGGCCAGATCGTCTCCTCAGGGAATGCAGTTTAATTCCAAACTTTGTGCAATCCTAAAATAAATTAAGAAAAGAAAAGTTTACTAAACATGATTCAGATTTGGGTTTGAGATTTTTGAGATATTTGTGATGCAATTGAAACAACATAAAACCTAAACTATAAACCTCACAAACATAAAATTAACGACAAGAAATAGGAAACAACCACAATAACATAGATGGTAACAAAATTAAATGTGAAAAAATAATCCTACGTCTAACCATTCAGACAGGGAATAAAACCTACATTTGATATTTTAGAAAAAAAAAAAAAAAAAAAAAAGCCTAAAAGTGAAAACTTTATTACGCAAGTGAAGCATTCAACCACAAATTCATCAATTGAATAGCAACTTAAAAGTAAAAATTAACACAATCAAGAAACCAAAATTAATTCCAACAATGATATTAAATAAAAAGAAAAAAAAATTGACTTTAATAATAAAAATAACCCAAACAAAATTTAAACTTCAATAATGAAAGAGAGAATAATAAAAATTCTAACAAAAACTTTAAACAAAACTGAAAGTAATAATTATCCCAACTTTAAATTGAAGAAAAATAAAATCTTGACAATAAAAAAAAAAATATAACATTAAACTAAGAAAAGAGAGAAAAAGAGAGAGATAGGAGAATGAGAGAGAGAGAGAGAGAGAGAGAGAGAGAGAGAGAGAGAGAGAGAGAGAGAGAGAGAGCGAGAGAATAAGAAGAAGGAAGAACAAGTCGTGGAGAGAATTTAGAGAAGCTTCTGCTCCCTCCTACTATGCATGGCTTCCAAGGGAAGAAAGGAAAGACTAAAAAAAACTATTCTAAAGCCCTACTCTAAAGCTTTCCTCACAAAAGCTATCAACCCTTTTTATTCACTAAAATGCCCCTAGAAGCAACCCCCTGGCACATGGCTTCTCCTGCTTGCATGGGCGGGTCACATCAAAGTGCTTTGAACCCCTCTCTTTTTTCTTTTTCTTTTTTCTTTTGTGTTGTTAAGAAGTCATGCGTTGGTGCGATGGCAAGTGCCTTCACCTCGGTATGGGTGCACTCGGGTTTGAGACTTGGGAGCGGTCTCTTCAAAAATGGGGGTAAGGCTTGCCGACATCCACCTCTCCCAGACCCCACTCAAAGTGAAAGCCTTGTGTACTGGGTATGACGTTTTTTTTTTTGTTTTATTTGTGTTGTTGCCCAGCCCTTGCTGTCTTCACGCATGGGCTGCCTTTTCACACGGCTTCAGCCTAGCAACTACATTCTAACACGATCCATCTCACGTATTGAACCCCATGACTACCTCCAAAAGAACCCAGCGCTTACATGGCCTTCTTTTGCATGGTTCATTCATGTGGACAACCCATGTCTTCACTTAATTGCATGCATGCACAGCTCACATCAAGCCTAGCTCATGACCTTTATTTCATGCGTGCTAGCCCAAATATAAAGCTCATGGTCGGTCTTCGATATTTGGCTTCATACACACTACCTTAGCTTGGAATCCAACTCATGTACACGGCTTACATATACGATCGTACATTTTTTTAATTTCATCTTTAATATCCAAAAATTATCTTGTAATAATAAATCATGAATGTCCGTAAATTTTTGATAAAATAAGATAATTATCTCAATCTCACTGATTAAAATATTGAACATAATCGGGCATTTAGTTAAAATTATAATCTTTAATGCATGAATTTAAATGTGTAATTATGCAAATTTGATGCGTAATCATAATCTACAAATTCTCCTAAGAGGTACTCACCACCATGATCAAATCATAGTGTCTTGATACGTTTATCCTAACGTTTCTTCATTTGTGCCTTAAATACCTTGAATTTCTCAAAGCATTCAAACTTACGGCGCATCAAATAAATATACCTATACCTTGTGTAATCATCAATGAAAGTAGCAAAATACTCAAACCACCTCTAGTCTGGATATTCATGGGGCCATACAAATCAAAATGAACCAATTCTAATGCCTCTTTTTCTCTATAGCCTTTCGTCGAAAAGGACCGCTTGGTCATCTTACCTTCTAAGCAAGATTCACAAACTGGTAGTGCCTTGACTTCTAATGAACCTAATGGTCCATTCTGAACCAGCCATGAAATCCATCTCAGATTAATATGACCTAGGCGTAAGTGCCAAAGATAAGTTTGGTTCAATTTAGAAGGTTTATTTCTCTTACATGGTAGTTTACAGTGTTATTCAATTCATTTAGTTGCACTATAGGAGAAAAATGATTAATAATATAACGACCATCCACCAATGTACCAGAACAGATAAAATGTTTATTTAACTTAATAACAACTGAGTTATAAAATAAATGAAATATTTGTGATCAACCAACTTTGAAACTGAGATCTAATTCCTTCTAATGAAAGGTACATAAAGAGATTCTTTCAATATTAAAATCCTATCTCTACCAACAGAAATATGAATATCTCCTATTGCAACTACTGACACTCTTGTGCCATCTTCCAAAAATACGTAAATCTCCCCATCATTTAGTTGGCGGGTTTGCTGGAACCCCTACAAAGAATTGCAGATATGATTAGTGCCTCCCGTATCTACACACCAGGTACTAGTAAATATCACCACTAAACACATTTCAACTACTAGTGAATGAGATATACCTTTGTTGTTCTATTTGGCGAGATAAACTGGACATTGTGATTTCCAGTGCCCTAGTTGATTGTAGTGAAAACACTTGCCTTTAGGCTTTTTCAATCCATCATGTGGCCCATGCACTACTAGAGGAGCTCCCTATGGTTTCTAAACATTTTCCTGCTTCTTTTAGCCTTTTGGCCTAAAAGAAGAACTTTTCTCAGTCACAAGAGCAATATTTGGCTTCCTGATGAGTCCCTCAGTTGCTTGATTAAATAGTCCTTGTCAATGAGTAAGGGAGCTTATTTATGTCATAGTTCAGGCAAAACTGCTTGAAAGAGTCAGGCAGCAACTAGAGAATGATATCAAGCTGGGTTTCCCCATTGATTTCAACTCCAAGGATCTCTAGCTCATTGAGAAGACCAATCATCTTCAAAACACGATCCCTTACTAGGGCCCTTCTGCCATAGTAGTATTCATAAGTTCCTTCATAGCAGTCTACTTAGTAGTGCGATTTTGATTCCCAAACATTTCTTTGAGTTTCTACATTATATCATAGGTAGAAGGCATAGACTGATGCTGATGTTGTAGAACATTCGACATAGATGCCAAAAGTGTAACATTGCACCATCTCATCAGCCTTAATCCACTTCCGGTAAGCCTAGGTTTCCTCATCGGTTGCCCCTTCACTGGGTTTCTTCGGACATACCTCTACGAGCGCATACTTATACTCCTCTACAGTCAATACAATATCCAAGTTTCTTTTTCAGTCAATATAATTAGGTCTAACCAGTGTGTTTTCTTTAAGAATAAGAGACAGGGGATTGAAAACCATTTTAATCCTGAGAATCACATATTATTACAAAATATGATGAGCAATAATGTTGACCTTATAGGTCATATCCTGTTTTGATTATGACAAATACATTGGTATTTAATGTTTACCGAGTTTGTGTGTAGGACCAGTTTTGCATGAATTGGAAAAGGCATATGGTGACTCGAAGAATTTAAAGAAAAATTGTTTACATTTATAATTTATATTTAATTCATTTGGGTCTATAATTTTAATCAAAAGGTCTGTAATAATTGATGCATGTCATGAATGGTAGAGACTACAAGCTCAAAGGCCTTACAACGACCCTAGGTCCCTACACATCACTTGGAAATTAAGAGACCTTAGACAAGGTCGACCGATGCCAGGTTTTTTTGGCTAAGTTAAAATTCCTAGACCTTAGGAAAGACCCTAGGACCTTGCACATACACTTAGAATAAGTCCCAACTTTAAAATATGCAATTAAGGGAACATATACTACTTAGGTCCTAAAATGGTAAGGCTGCAGGTGACCGAACCTTGGCGTTGAAAAAGCCCTGGTCAACCGAACATAGGAAGTCAAAAAGTTTACTTGAATTTAGGCAACTAAACTTGTGCATCGAAAATGCCTTGGTCAACCGAATAGGTGAAAATTCAAAATGTTGACTATGGCTTAGGTGACCGAACTTTTTTTGAACTAAACGTCCATGGTCGATCGAACCCGAGACCTAACTTTTTCCAACAACTCAAACACCCGAACTTCATGTTCAAAATACCCTTGGGTGACCAATCATGCAAGTTCGGCAAACCTAACTTGAGGACGGGTGACCGAACCTTGGACATGTTTGGAAAATTGCCTTGTTTAGCCACCCGAACCTATCCACGGGCACCCGAACTTCAAAAACGCCATTTTGCTTATGTGTCTATTCAGGCGACCAAACCTATGGTTAGATCATCCGAAACTCTCAGGGTGGCCTAATTTTTACCACGGTTAATTGGGGTTAAACAAGGTTAATTTTATTAAACTCATTTAAAACAAATTTAATAATTCCCCTAATGTCCCCAACGGTCATAATTTGCGCCATGTCTATAAATATTAGCTCATTATAAAAATTAAGGTAGGATTAACGATTTCGATTAGAAAAATTTCCTCTGAATTTTTTGAGCTATTCCTTCACATTCAAACCCTAATACTCATCCTTTGCTCATCCCTTTGAAAAATCTTATTGAGTGAGAGCATATTGAGATTACCTGCATTCCATATACAAGCTTATACTCTCTTGGTTTTGATTGAGTGTTGATTTTCTTGTGAGAGTAAGCCAAAAATTTTCCCCATTGATTTAATCCATAAATTCATTTGTGGGGGAAATTTTGTGAGCTTGTGAATCTTTGCACTATTATTGCAAGACTCTTAAGCTCGTGTTGTGTTCTTAGAGAAAACAATTTTTTGACAAGCTTGCTTTGCAAAATCTTTTGTGCTTAGACCTTTGAATATCATTTTGAGAGATTTGATCATACTCTTGAAATTATTTGAAACCCTATTTTTTATTGAGATATACATATATATTGTTTCAAAGATTGATTAACAATACACTCTTGTTCTTGATTGCTTATTGACATTACATTAAGTGTTATTGCACATATTTTGCACTGAGCTTATAGTTCTTATCATATTGAGGTGCACTGATTATTTCTTGTGCATATTGGCATATAATCTACTTGTATTAGAAGTATCCTCATTTGTACACAAAATTTCATATTCATTATTGTATTCCAGGCGTGGCCTGAGGGGGCATTGAACTAGCTTGTAAAGATCGGTAGGGCCTTCTCTGCCTCGTAAAAAGAGTTTGTAAAGGTTGAGGTCAACCCTGGTAATTTGACCTGGCTGTAAAAGGCACCCCTCCACTCGTTAAGTGAGCAATAGTGGTAATCCTTGGGCTTGCAAGCTGAGGTGAGGACATAAGCAGTATTGGCCAAACCCCAATAACATATCTAGTGTCAGTTTTATTTTCCACAATTTACTTTCTCCACCTGTATGTTAATATTTATTGCTTTAAATGTTTGATATACTGAGATTGATTTAAATCGAATAAATATCTGCTTAGTAGAATATTTATGATATTGGGAAATACTTACACAGACCCTATGTTGTGTATATACTGCTGCTGGATAGTTATACCTAGGCATAATTTTTTTAAATATCCAATTCACCCCCTCTTGGGAATACACCAATTCCAACAAATAATAAACTTTTAATTCAATTAAAAGAATATGGTTCCCTTTACCAATATTTTCTTTTAAAGAATTTGTCAGCAACCGAGCACAATGTGAGTAGTATACCTCGATGGGAGGTCGTCTCCTATTCAACATTTATGTAGACAGGTGAGGACCTATTAATTTTACTATCTAGGCAAGTAACTATGCAAAGCAAAATTAAACTACTAACTTAGCTTTGGTCCTATAAACAATAGCAGTGACTCAGATGGTGAGGATACTATTATTCATAGCTAAGTGTATACCATCACATAATAGTAGACCAATTGTCCCGTAGTGAATCCCCAGATGGAGAGATGACCCAATACTAACAATTACTAGAGTTCATACTTGGTGAGTTTGTAATTAATTCCATCCTATGGGGAGGAAGATACTAATATCATCACATAAAATTAATTACTTCACCTATAAACTAGTGATGGAGACCATGGGATCTATATGTAATAAATTCCCTCACCCACTTAGTTATTTAATTCATGACGGATACAAACACGTGTTTAATTCAAATAAATTTAATATTCCAATATTGGTAACTAAATTATACACAATAAATAAAATTCTAAATTCCCTTAATATTTTTTTTTTATAAAAAAAATTGTATTATAACTTCAGAATTAATTTTATTCTCTAGTTGCACATGCATAAACCAACATTGAAATTTTAAATTTTACATGCTAATAACATAACGCAAAAACAAAAAACACGCTGAGCAAGCATATATAATGATATAATAAATATCCAGCTATTATGGTTAAGCAGCTTGCATCATAACACCGTGAATCCTTGTTTGCCATTACGCAGTCTCGGGGTTCGGCAGGGACCCGAAGCAGCGCCCCCGGTGGGTTCGACATACTCGGTCAGGTTGCAAGGGTCTAGGTAAATTTAAATTCAAAAACAAATTTAAATTCAAATTCAAACTCAAACTCAAATTCAAATTCAAATTCAAATTCAAATTCAAATTCAAATTCAAATTTAAAAAAGGAACAAAAAACCGCATCATTGTTCTAGGGATTTTCCTTCTTTTTGCCACTGCTATGCACACGCCGCAACTATGCCTCCTTCTCGAATGAAGCTGCATTAGATTACAAAATCCTATGCCTACATAACCGGAGTTCACATGCTAAAAGTCTTGTAATAAACAATCGCAATCACAAAATAGACATTCATGTGATGAAGCTACATCAGATTATAAAATTATATGCCTATTCGGAGTTTACATGCTATGAATCTTGTAATAAATAATCGCAATCACAAAACATACATTCATGTGACCATAATTGCCAAACAAAACGCTACAAAATAGAGGTTAGTGCATACACACGTTCTACCCTAAGCATGCATGATTCGATTTTCGAAGAACACGGTATTATTATCCATATACAATATCAATTGAGGCTCTAATACCAATTGAAAGGACTTGCGGAATATCCCTAAGATCCAGCTGTAGTGCATACAGATAACAAAAAAAAAAAAAAAATAGATCATGCAATCCCTAATTATGTGATTAGGATTATACCTGCGAGATCAGTTTGGTTTGATCTCGAATCTACAAGTACGAAAAATGAGCTCTTGAAGATAACCAGAAATCTTCCACTGTATTCCTTGTACACATCTTGTTCCTGAAAAGTGGGCTCATAAGTGGCTACTAGGGTTCTCTTTTCTCACGAAAAAGACAGCCTCTATGAGAGTTTGCTCTTTTTTTTTCCCTAACTGCTGAATGAAGCGCGTGTATATAGGCTACAGCAAGGACCTCTGGGCAAATATGACTAAGGCTTCCCGCGTAATTAAGAATTCCTAATCTGACCCAAATTCATCCTTAATTACATTAATTACAATTCATACCACTAAAGAATTATAATTGCACTCCTTGTCATATTCAAAATTAAATTTTAAGCTCCTATTATTAAATGCTTATTTATAAGCTTCCTCAAGGGGGTATCATCAATCCCGATACCAGGACGTGGATTTCATCAATAATTAATTTTCACTATACACATAATATCATCACCCAACTCACTAAGTGTTTTGACCTATAAAGAATCTCGCTCTTCTATGAATCAAAGTAATAAATACTATAGGCACGTGTCCAATAATCATATTAGGATTAAGAGCATAAGCACTCATAATAACCATGAGGCATTAATTGTTTTATATAGTCAGTATAAAAACAATTAACCCAAAATGGTCCTATTTAATACACACAAAGTGTACTAGCACAAGAAATTGGAACTATACCATTCCTCGTAATCAAGAAACACCTATTAAAACCTTGTGCTACAGTCCTACCAATGATGTGTCCAATTCCATTTAAGACTGTGAACAATAAACTTATATTCTATAAGAATTGATGATCTAATCTTTTGTGTGTAAGCCGTACTCTACACACTAGATCACCTACTATATAGAATAAAAGACACACATGCATAATCATTAAATATATAATGTTATGCAAACATTGCTCACAAAGATTCTCATTAAAATGGAATAACTGAAGTTATTAATAAACAATAAAATTGATTACATAAAGCATGTCTTTCAGTATAAATCTCTAACACTGAGCATTCACCACCCGCACCAGCACCAGCGAGGGGTCAGACTACCCATGTAGAATCAGAGAAGGAGAGGAGAGGGAGGCCATCCAAAGAATGACCCTTGATGATTATAACTTTAGGCTCATGTACCGGTTTCAACTAGACGAGACTCGAGCCCATGAAAGAAAGAGATGTTGTATAGAGATCTTGGAGCGGCAGAAGTTTGACCATTATATGGCCCCGTCGACTGCCTCCATCCTAAGCTCATTCGGGAATTTTGTCAGCATTTGTGTTGACTCTATGAGTCCAATCCTATTTTGATAATAACAAATCACTTGGTATTTGATCTGTGCATTGAGATTGTGAACAGGAACAATATTTAGCATGCACAAAAGGTTAGGAAGTCATGGAAGCCATAAGGATTAAAGCACATACAACCTAGCACAATGCATGGAACTAAAAGAGTAAAAGAGGGAAGATGCAAGCATCAAGTTCAAGATCGTCATGGGAATGGGTATTTAGAATTGATTGTATTTGCATATTTTATATGACATAGCTAGAAGCTCAAAATATGCCCTACACATGCATCTCATGAAAATCTTCTATGATTAAACATGGACTTAAAGACCTTATTTTGAACCTCAGAAAATGTTTTATGAGAGATCAAAGCAAAAGAGCAAAATTGATTTTGAAACTGAAAATAAAAATTCTGAAGTTGGTATGCCCAGATGACTGAGGTGTACCCTCAAAAGTCTGAAGATGCAACCTCAAACAACTGAAGTTTTACTTCAGACATCTGAAGAATTTCCTTCGAAGACTGAAGAATTAGTTCAGTCATCTGAAGATGTAATTATTGAAACATAGAACAGACAGAACAAGTTCAAATGTTTGAACCCTCAGTTCAGTCGTCTGAGCTGGGACTTCAGAAGACTGAACCTAAAGTTTAGTCATCTGATCCTGTGTCCAAACTATAATTTTTGGTGCTTTAAGGAACATCAGATGCCTGAACCGAAAAGCTTAGTCGTCTAAACCTGCGAAAATTTTAAAAGTATGAACTTCAGTGAGAAAACACGCCGGTTGTTTACTTAATCTAATTGATCCAACAATCAAGATTTAACATAAAGCCAAGATTACTTATAAAAACAAACTCTAAACCCTAGTGCCTCACCTTTTGCATAAGATTGAGAGACTTGAACATGTTGTTGAGAAAATTCCCTGCACTCCAACTGATTCACATCTAGTTTTTGGGCGTTTACTACGTTGATCAAAACAATATTCACGCACGTATTCTAAAATCAATGGTGGTATTGAGGTTTGAGTATTTTGATCATT
This sequence comes from Malania oleifera, assembly GCF_029873635.1. Lineage (NCBI taxonomy): Eukaryota > Viridiplantae > Streptophyta > Magnoliopsida > Santalales > Ximeniaceae > Malania > Malania oleifera. The sequence goes on from NC_080420.1 coordinate 63,896,225, forward strand.
TAAATCTGATTTTTTCCCACATTTATTATTTTAATATATTTCTTGGGAGCATAAATCAATATTTCGGTGTTGTATTTTGATTAACTGGATAAATATTTAAGGAAGTTATTTTTGAAATAACTAAATCTTTGAGATATTCTAAAATTATTTCTTTGTTCAAAGAAGTGTTATTTGGGTATTCGATTGGAAATTCTAAGAGCTTCTTGAAACATACTTTTGAGGAATATCTTTAAAGTATTGTTTAAATCTTTGCAAAATATTCAAAGTCATATTTATTCAAAGATTCAATATTAACAAAGTGTTTGATAGTAGGATATAAATCTGAGCATTATTTAATATTATTTTAAAGAATCTTGTTGTCAAATCTTGCTTAAGGTTATTTGAAAATAAACTCTAAGATCTCCAAAGTTCTTATTTTTAAGAAATAAATTTTTTGGGAGATATTGATTAAAGGGTAATTTTGTGAAGCATATGATTCATATAACGATTACATTGTTACATACATACTGAGCTTCAAGTTTTATCATATGGATATGTGTTAGGATTTTCTATTGTACTCAATAGCTTTTTGTAGAAGCATTTGAGTGTATTTTCATAAATTATAACTTTATATTGCAATCACAGTTCGGGCTATGAACCGGATTTGAGGAGAAAGTTGTATCCCTTGTAAGTAGCGGAGTAGGAGGAAGTTGTGCCTCTTGTAAGCAGCGGATTGTAAGGGAAGCTCCATCCTGATTGAAGGAGTAGGGATTTAGTGGAATGTTTGAGTAGGTTGCTCAAGGGGAGGAGGTAGGTCGGGTTGGTTGAATTTCATAAAATCGTGTTTGCCTTCTCTCTTCCTTTAACTTTTTAATTTCCACTTGTATTTCATTATCAGTTCTTGCATGTTTGTATTTTGATTATTATAACATGCACTTGATAATTAATTGGGTATAATTGAATTTATTGAGATAATAATTTGAATTAATTTCAATCCCCTTTGATTATTTTGTTAAAGATTGAAATAGGGATTAAGTGGTAAAATAAACTTAAATAATTTTGAAATACCCAATTCACCTCCCTTTTTGGGATAACACTGTAATTCACATTTGGTATCAGAGTAAGGTTACGTAGACTTAAATGTTATTTTTGTAAAAAGATCACATGACACACATCAGTGTAACCCCATTCGGTGAGGTACACTCGTCCACTAGACCTCCTATTTTTTGTGGTGTAAATTACACTTACTGGAAAATAAGAATGAGTATATCTCTTAAATGTTGATTGGAAAGTGTGGAAAATTGTATTTAAAGGAAATCATGTTCCTATGAAAGTAGTTAACAAGGTAAATGTTCCTAAGACTGAAAATGAGTATACAGAGAAAGACTGGAAATCGGTGCAAATAAATGCTAATGCAATGAACTTGCTATTCTGTGCACTAGATGTAAATGAGATAAATAGGGTGAAGGCCTATAACACTGCTAAAAAGATTTGGGAAAAATTAGAAGTTACATATGAAGGTACTAAGGAAGTAAAAGATAGTAGGATAAACATGTTTACTAGTGATAATGAGGCATTTAAAATGACTGCTAATTTATTCAACCCATGTACACTAGATTCATACATATCATAGATTATTTAAATGCTCTTGGTAAATCTTATCCTACTTATGAGTTGATCAGGAAAATACTCAGGGGACTACCACCAGTTTGGGAAGCTAAGGCTACTATAATAGCTGAAGGAAAGAATCTGAAGGAGATGTTAGTTGATGAACTGATCGGATCGCTCATCACCTATGAGCTAGCGATAAATAAGAGGAAGAATGAGCAAAATAAAGCAAAGAAAGTTACAACTCTTAAGGCATAATCTAACAGCTCCAGTAAAGGAAATGATTCAGAATCGAATGATAGCATGGCTTTTCTCACTAAGAAATTTGGAAAGTTCATGAGAAAGAACAAGAAATACACTAGAAAATTCAAGGGCTCAAAAACAAAAAAGCGAAAGACAAGTAGAAAGAAGCAAAAGGAGGACCTTCCTATGTGGTATAACTGTAGAGAAGTTAGGCATGTCAAGCCAGACTACCCCCAACTGAAGAAAGCGTCTAAGAAGAAGAAGAAGGCACTAAAGGTTCGTTGGGATACTCATAGTATCAATAGTTGAGAATCTGAAGTCAGTAATGACAAGATTGCAAATCTGTGTCTCATGGCTCACGAAGACCACGAGGTACAATATTTTTGTTCTACTTCATCTTATTATTCAGTGATTCGGAAAATGAAAATAGCATGCTCTCTTATGATGAACTGCAATAAGAATATTTGTATACACTTAAAATGCTTGAGAAAATGAATAAGAAAAATTCTATTTTGAAGTTAAAATTGAAGGAACTTTCAAAGTCAATAGAAAGTGAAAATGAATTGTATGCATCCTTAATAAGAGACAAGGATTTGAAAATTGAGGAGTTAGAAAAGAATTTGAAAGATAAATCTAAGATTATTTGTAAATTTACAGAAGGTCAAACTAATTTTGAAAAATTCCTTGGAACTCAAAGAAATTCCCTAGATAAAGATGGTCTTGCTTTTAAGGGAAAAGAAAATTTGAAACAAAAACATCTTTACATGAGTTATATTGTAAAAGAATCAAAGACTTATGTTCCATCAAAAGATTCTTATAAATATACCACATGCTTTAAATGTAAAAGGATGGGTCATATAAAATTTGATTGTCCTTTTAAGAACAGATACGTAAAGATGAAAAATGTATGGAGAGTAAAAGGAGAGTCAGGCACTAACCCTCGTGACCCAAGAAAATCTAGGCACCAAAAGTAGTTATCTGATTATATCTTGCAGATATGCTTGATACTGTCCACTTCGAAAGATAGATGGTATATGGATAGCAGATGTTCACGTCATATAATTAGGGATAAAGCCAAATTTGCATCCATCACACAAAAGGATCGAAGATTTGTCACTTTTGGGGACAATGCAAAAGGAAGGATCACAGGTGTAGGTAAAGTTGGTAACGATTCATCAGTTATTGTAGATGATGTTTTACTAGTTGATGGTTTAAAACATAAATTGTTAAGTATGAGCCAACTGTGCACTGTTGAACATAAAATTGATAACAAAATTCTGTTCACTGCTGAGCGTTATGAAAATATATATACCACCATCTTTGATAACTTAACTTCTCAACATGTAATTTATTTTTCTGCTATGAATGAGATTAGATGGATTTGGCATAGGAGACTAGGACACGCAAACATGAACTTAATATCTAAATTAGTTAAGGAAGACTTAGTTAAGGGACTGCCTAAGGCAAAATTCGTGAAAGATAAAATCTGTGATGCATGTCAACTAGGAAAACAAGTAAGATCTAGTTTTAAGAAGAAGAAAGTCATCTCTACTACTAGGCCACTTCAAATGTTACATTTAGATTTATTTAGTGCAAACCCATTTTAGAGTTTAGGAGGAAAATTATACTCATTTGTTAGTTGATGATTATTCCAGATATACATGGGTGCTATTTTTAGGTCACAAAGATAAAGCGTGTGAACAATTCATTAAACTATGCAAGAAAATTCAAAATGCAAAAGGATATACAATAAAAAATATCCAGAGTGATAGGGATAGAGAATTTAAAAATCAAGATATGGAAGAATATTGTGATTCATTAGGAATATCTTATAACATTTCTGCTCCTAGGACATCTCAACAGAATGGTGTAGTTGAAAGAAATAATATGTCTATACAAGAAATGGCCAGAACTATGCTTAATGAACATAAGTTACCTAAGTACTTCTAGGTTGAGGCAGTGAATACCGTCTGCTATGTTCTAAATAGAGTTTTGATTTGACCATCTCTAAATAAGACTCCTTACGAATTGTGGAATGGCCATAGACCAAACATCTCATATGTTAGTTTTGGTGTATTCCCAAGAGAGGGGGGGGGGGGTGAATTGGAATTTAAAAAATTTATCACCTAGGTTAAACTAATCTAGTAGTAGTACGTTCACAACCTAGGTTCTGTCTATGCAATTCTAAATGCGCAGATAGATATAACATGTGGAAATTAAAATCATGCGCAACATTCACCAATTATAACATACATGTGTGGTAAATATCAAGAGCAGAAATATAAACAAGGCACACGATATGTTATCTGGGTTCGGCCAACTGTGTCTACACCCCCGCCTCTAGCTCACAAGATCGAGGATTCCACTAATGGCTCACTTAACAGGTGGAGTGGAAACGATTACAACCAGGTCAATTACCACAGGGCTGACCTCAACCTTAACCAAGTCAATTAAAGGGCTGACCTCAACCAACACGCCTTACCAGGATGGCGCACCTAGCTTTCCTAACCGGGTCAAAGCCAATTCGGGACTATTCCACAGGGCTAGTCTCCCTCTTCAGGCCCGTGCCTATAAATACAACAATATTTGAAATACAATGAAAGGGTATAGTGATTATGCTTTCATGTAAAGCAGATGTGTACCTAGATATGCGCAGTATACTTAATCAATCAAATGCACATCAACAATGTAAGTAAATGTAAACTCAATGATGTGAACTCAATGATGTGTATTTTTGTGCAAGCTACACTTAACAAGATATGATCGTTAACATGCTCAAGAGTGTTCTAATCAAGCTATTTCTTTGAAAGATGCTGCAAATATTCAAAACAACTCAAAATATTTTCTTCAATGTAGTATGCTCAAGAGTTGTTTGAAAGAATAATATAGCTTGTTTAAAATATTTTGCACAACAAAATCAAGCCATAGGAATCTTTGCAATGACAATGCAAAGATCCTTAAGCTACTAGGTTTTTCCCAACACAAGATTTATTAAATGAAATCAGTGGGAAAACCTTGCTTAACTCCCCAAAATCAATATCAATCAACCGAGTAAAGCAATGCGAGTATGAGAAATACTAAGCAATAAATAGACACTCACAAAGTAACATTTCTCAAGGGAATGAAGGTGTTTGAGTGTTATGGGGTTGGAATGAACAAATAGGGTTTATAAAATTTGAGAGAATCTTTGGCTAATCCTATTTGCTAATCCACACTAATTTTTGCAAATGAAGCCCTATTTATAGACAAGGTTAAAAATATAACCATTTGGGACATGTTGGGAATTATTATAAAAGATTCAAAATGTTTAAACACCATTAACCCCACATAACCCAATTTTACCGCGGTTAAATAACTTTTAACCCGTCGAGGTTCGGGTGGCTAAACCAAGGTTCGGTCGCTTGAATAGATGCAGTTATGAAAGCAATTTAAATCAATTCAGTTGCTCGTGTCATGGTTCGGTAGCCTGAATCAAAGTCAGTAACATTGCTTCATGACTTTGGGTGCCCGTTCTTTGGTTAGGTCACCCGAGCTCTTGTGTTCGGTCACCCTAGGATCAATTTGAACTAATTAATTCGGTCGCCCGAGTGGGTGGGATGTCCCTCTCGAGGGGTTCGGGTGCCCGAGGACAGTATGCTCATTTTTGGTCGGTCGCCCGAGAGCCCAAGTCAACTGTTGACTTTTCAACAGTTCGGGCGCTCGAGGAGTTTTGTACTCCAAGGGTTCGGTCGCCCGAGCTCTCTTAAGTTGCTAAGAAATTTTCAATTCAAGCACAATTTCAACACTCCTATATATTATATGCTATGTGTATGAGTGTTGGGACCTAGAGTCTCACTAGGGTCTTTTCAAGGGCCATTTTGAGATAGTCCCAAAAATCCGATGTCAGTCAACGGAAGGGTGCCCTAAGGTCATTCAGTCTCTATGGTCAGTCTATGGCATTTATGAGCTTACAAACCTACATGCATGATATGCAGAGATTATTATAGGCTGATATCCTAATTACTATTACAGACCCAATGATAAACATAATATGAATTACAACACAAGACAAATCTTCTGGGTCTTCAGGCTTTACTTCATGTGCCATCAATTGATCTACTAATATAACCTTGCATACAAACTAGATAGCCATCAAATACTTGAGTATTTGTCATTATTAAAATTGGGTGTGACCCATGGGGTTAACATCGTATTTTCATGTCTTTGGCAATAAATGCTTTGTGCTTAGAGATAATGAACACCTAGGAAAGTTTGATGTGAAATCAAATGGAGGTATTTTTCTAGGATATGCCTTAGATAGTAATGCCTACAGGGTATATAATAAACGATCATTAACCATTGTAGAATCCATTCACGTAGTATTTGACGAATCCAATCCATTTATTCAAAAGATAGGTGAAGATGAAATTGAGATAAATAAATATTTTGAAAAACTATCTACTGAAAAAGATTCAAATAAGAGAAATGAAATTAAGGAGCCAGCTGTTGAAAACAATCAGTTTGAAAATGAAGTTAATGAACTACCTAAAGAATGGAAGTACAAAAGAATCATACCATTGATCAAATAATAGGTGAACTTGTAACGCCCCGACCCGCCACGTGGGGCCTGGGGTGCTACTTTAGTGAGGTCTGTGTACTTGATACCAAGCTCATCATATAAAATGTAGTAAAAATAAAAAAATACGGTCTCCAAAAAAATCCATTACCAGAGTTCTATACTACCTTTATTTGCAAAAAGGTTCCAAATTCCTTATTACAAACCAACAAACTATACTTATTCAAAAAACAATTAAAACTACACTCACCACATACAAAAAAACTATACTACCATCTCAGCCCCTCTAGCCTGCTACGAACGTTTCCTTGAATTTCCTGAAAAAGATAGTTTGTAAAGTAGGGGTGAGGCACAACTTAGTGAGGGAAGGTCTAAGTTAATGTTAGTGTGCGGCCAACATGCATTTAGTGTACAAAAAATAATCGATTCACTAAGTAGATAAACAAATTTATGAAATTATTCTTATTTTACACTCACATACACAATTAGCCGAGGATAGGGAAGATTACCCACCCATACAAGTAGCTTCCCTCTCCTCTAATACTATTATTGCTACTAGGGCACTCACCTTTCTTAACAAGCCCTCAAAATTATATTATTAATTATTTGTATTCACATAAATTAACAGATATGCATATAAGACACTCCTTGTAACAAACACGCCATTTACTTCCCCCATGGCACGGGTTGTGCAGTCTGAAGGCTGGACTAAGTTTGGGTGATCAGCCTAAATAAAATAAAAAAACAGCATCCTCTGCAATCACGTCTATAGGCATCCACAGCAAAGTTGCAGATTTGATGCCCTTACTTCAACCTCACGCAAGAAGTCGGCTGGGACCCCTTACACTTCTATCCAGAACAGTGTCGAAGCACATGGTATAACTAGCAACGGTACCGTGTTCACAATACATTGGTCCCTAGCGTTCCTAAAGCATATCAAGAAATTTAGATAATAGAAATGACCATTTAAACAATAAATTCACATATATTTCCTGTTATTCCAAAAACTTGGCCCTCGAACACAAATACAATTCGGCCTATAGCCGTTAATTAAAACTCGGTCCTCGGCCGTCAAACAATAACCCTGGCTTTTGGCCAATCAAACAATACTCGACAATTGGCCGTTATTTCAAACTCCTGCATTTCATAAATAGTTCTAGTATTTTCGCAAGCATTTCTAGTAGTTCTCAAAAAATTCAGTATTTCAAAAACAATTCAGTATTTCAAAATTCCAAATCTAGATATGCAATTATCTATACAAATTAAATCATCTACCACACGATTTTCCACATTTTAACATAATCATATGAACAAACAAGCTTACCACCATTCATTTTATTCAAAAATACCATACCAAATATCCTAAGTTTGTAAAATCCATTTTGAATGGCTGGTTTTCAAAATAACCTTAATTTCTTAAATAAATAAATATATAACAATTTAATAAATTCATGTTTAATAAAGTCTTGACTTAACTTAATCCCCCTTATTTGATTCTTGAAAAGCCTAATAAAATCCTGACCTACACTTCACGGCGTTCAAAACCCCTGAAATCCTGAAATTCAAACTCTACCATATTATTCATCACAATCCTGAGAATAATTTTCCCTAAAATTCCCTTAGAATCTAAATACCCTAAGTAGCCTATTAAAAGCATAAATTATTAAACTTACCCCCGATTTAAGGTTGGTGCCCCGGAACTCTAACTCGAAAACCCGCTCTAACTAGATTGTAGAGAATCTCCTTATAAATCTCTTGACAATTTTAATTCATTAATTGGGCTTAAGATTTAAGAAAAATTGAGGTAAGTGTCAAAATTGGGCTTACCCCAGGAGATATGCCTACGCCGCTCCCACGACAAATCCACTCTAGTAGGAATGTCGATGGTGGAGATAGGAACCCAACGGTATCTTCAGTTTTTCGATCGGTCAAATATTGGAGAAGAAATTGAGGAGAGTGGGAGAGAGGAGATAAGGTGAGACAAAGAGGCAACTTGGGGCGTGAGCCTTTAGGAAAAATGATTTTCCTTCCTGTATATATATAATATTATAATATAATATCATATTATATTATTATATAATTATATTATATTAATTAATTAATTAATTAATAATAATAATTTAATTAATTAATTATTTTATTTTATTTTATTTTAAAATTTTAATTTTTTGTTATTTTTTTATTTTTTTATTTGAAATCACTACATCCTCCTATAATAATTATTTTTGGGCATTACATTCTCCCCTCACAAAAATTTCATCCTCCAAATTTGTTGAATACAATCCCAAATAAAATTCATACTTAACCTAACAAGTTTTGAGTTAATGTTTTTAAATATCTCTATTAGAACTAGTAACTAACATAAATTGATGGACTATACATCCTATTCTAATACACCTTGCTACAGCACTAACACTCAAGAACTTAAATTTTCATCTCCAATCTTCCAAAGATCTAACACCAACATAACCTTAGAATAATCAATAGATAACTATCTTTTGATTATGACATAACCCAAAGATTTCATATTAGTTGTCTAGAACCCACATTTCCTATTTAGCATGTAACTGATGCTCTTATAATGTTTGTAAAATTAACCAGAAATGTTGTTCATGTTCTTCTTGAGTCTTTGAATATCCCAAAAATCATCCATAAAATTATAATGAATTGATCCAAGTATGGTTGAATAACTTGATTCAATATATCTATGAAAATGCAAGGTGCCTTGGTAACCCCACTTGGTAACACCAGAAACCTATAGCCACCTTACTGTGTACTCAATTCTATCTTTAGGGTGTGAAATTTCCAATTCTTAATTAGTGATAATTAGATAGTAAATCAATCTTCAAAAATTTTTGGATTTTACCAATTAATCAAATAATCCACCAATCCCTAGAAGTCAATACCAATTATTAATGTAAGATGATTCAACTTCCAATGATTAAAGCATAGCCTAGAGATGCCATTATGTTTCTTAGTGAGTAACACAGGTGCAACCTATGATTATATACTAGATCGAACAAATTCCTTGTCGAGAAATCTTATAGTTGCACCCTAGGTTGCCTTAATTCAGTTAGTATCATTCTATATGAAGCAGTTGACATAGGTTCCGTTCTTAGCACCAAATTAATATTAAACTCAAGCTCCTCTTCGAAATAACCCCAATAATTCATCTAGGAAAAATATCTAAAGATTCATCACCTATGGGTAATGAAGTTTGAGATTTATTAATTCGTATGTTTCTTCCATTGTTGCTACAAACCCCAGACATATGCCCAAATTCTATTCTCCCACAAGCACTTAAGATATTAAATACGAGAGCTTGTTAGTTGGAAGGAAACCCTCACTCCATTTGAATCTTTGAGTACTATTTCCTTTTAAAAACACTCAACTAGGTGAATGATCAATAGATCACCACCAATGGTTAGCCTCATCTTTAAATAGAGAACTTGTAATGATTACTAATAGTCATCAAGGATCATACCTACTGGGATATCTCAAACCAGGATGTGTAATCATTAGCCTATCAGATCAAATGTATAAAAGGCACTTCAAACTCTCATAATAACTTTGTAATTCATTTGAGTAAAAATTATATGAACTCCCAAATATTCCCTAGAATTCTAATCACCCAATTTATTTTCAGTGCCAAACTAATGTATAGGCTTACACTTTTAAATCAAGGTAAAGTATCATTTTCTTACAAAATTTGTTTTTAAATTTAATTATTATTATTTTTTATTTTTTCCTTGCTTCAAATAGTTTTTAAGACTTAACTTCTAACCTATGTTGGCAAACGTTGAATATCAAAATATAGTTGGAATATATCCTACATGAAAAACAATGATTACAATTATGGCACATCCTAGTCCTAGTATACTGACTCAAGCCAACCCTAATCTTGCTCCAGTGACTAGACAATATGCAATAAACACATGTCTTGGTTCTTGGTACAAAATACAATACTAATGAAGTTGTTAGTCAGCAATGATCAGTGATCAAAATTATTTGGTTGCATAAATCTTATGTGAAATGGATTAGGAAGGAAAGGATGATATTTATTTGTACTAGAGGGTTGCTAATGGTAGAAGGATTAGATTCTGGAGATAGCTTCAAAAACTACAATCAACTTCAGTTCACCACAGAAGATTTCACATTAAGTTGTATACGAATCAAATCCCAACCAAGATAATACTCAAGCGATTAAATTAGTGTCCTATTGCCAAGTAGGATTTGCACAAGATAGAGCAAACAAATATAACTCTAGCTCCTAGCATGTATGGTTTTCCTTCTAGATAGTAGATTGCTAAAGGTCCTAGTGTCATTATGATTTTTATTCTAAGCAAGTTACTAAAGTTGATCCTGTTAGGTGTTATTTGGTTTATAGGATCCTTCGGAATTCTTCGCAATGTGTTTTCCATGACATCCTATTCTCATGTTTATTTCCATATTATGGTTTTAGCATCACTTTTCAAGAAATAAAGAATTCCCCCAAAACATATGAGTCCAATTGTTGCCCACTTAGTATCTTATATTCTTATGGGCATCTTAGTTTTAGGATTAAACTGTCCCCACCATTTTGGCCGACTTATGGAAATATGAAAATATGTAGTCAATGCACATTCTTATCAACCCATCTTTCTTTTCCATAAACAATTTCAGTGCTTCTCAAGATTACACGTTGGGCCTAATAAACCCTTATCTAAAAATTCTTGTATCCGTTCCTTTAACATTTTAATTCTGCCAGTACCATTCTGTACGATGCTTTAGAAATTAGTGCTTTTCCCAAAACTAGATCAATAGTAACCTCTACCTCAAGATCAGGAGGTGGCCCCAACAAATGCTCAGGGAATATATTAGAAAAATCCCTCACTACCAGAATATCCTTTAATCTCAACTCCCCTTTTGGTGACCCTCTCGGGGTGCCTGATTACCTCCTCAATACTAGTGCTGTGGAGGTGGATAGTTCAATGTCATGTGGCAGTCCCGCGCCATATGTCCAACCCCACTGTACCGATAGCAAATAGCTAGTCCTCCCCTGCACTAGCTCTAATGCCTCTAATGGCATCTTGAATAGATAGGACGCTACAAACTCCCTTGTCGGCTTGAGATCCTACATCCTATTGTTGGCTCGAGAAATTACCAGGCCACCTCCATAAGCCCTGACCAGTACCCCTGAGGCAAGGGCCTTTTCTTCTGGTTTGCGGCTCTCTTCTCTTCCTGAATACTAGCCCCAACTACCATGGCCATGTTCACCAACTCATAGAAACTCTAAGTTAACAACGCCACCACCTGTGTGCATATTTCCTACCTTAGACCTTTCTCGAACATCCGAGCTTTCCTTGGCTCATCAGGGACTATATGAGGGGTAAAAAGAGATAGCTCCATAAACCTAGCTGCATACTGCTATACAGTCATGGGTCCCTGGTCAGATATAGGAACTTCTGAGCCTTCGCCTATCAGGTGGCCGTAAGGAAGTATCTGTTGAAGGAGGCCTCCCTAAAATGGCTCTAGGTGATAGATGTATGCCTTGGATTCTATTCCTCAACCATCTTCGCCAATCTCCACCACCTCTCTGCTTCCTCTACCAATTTAAAGGTGGCAAACTGCACCTTCTGCTCCTTTGTGCACTCCAGCACACCCAACAGTTCCTCTATATCTTGAACCCATTCTTCAGCTACAATCAGGTTCACTCCTTCTACAAAAATCGACAGATTCGTCCAGGTAATCTGCTAAAAAGTGTAGCCTTGACCAACCGGTGGCTGATCTTGCCCTCTAAAGTCCTTGTAGTTCCCATTCCTAGCCTATTGCGTTATACTACCAAAGCATCAACATCATCCTCACTAGAAGTATGCACATGATTATCCCCTCCAGCTATGATGTTATTTCCCCTAGACTCCATCCTGAAGATAGGATAGAAACCGACTTAAAAACTCCTCATTTATCCTAATTGAAGCAAGTATGAAATGAAGAGATTACTAATACATATGAATTCTTAGTTTAAAGATTCATTCCCCTAGTTCTATCACAAAACCAGCAAGATATCAGTCTCCAACATAACAATGACTCCACACACGTACTCAACCGCCCTAATGTTCCAACCTAAATTTTTGAGCTCTAGTCCCTCAACCTAGAAATGAAACCATTGATGGATTTACCATGATTTTCCTGAAATCGTCATTTTAGGAAAAACATAGAAAACCATCAAGGATCTCTGCCTCCAAGCTTCCAGACCAAAACCGAACCTAATCTACCCACACTCATCCTCATCATATCTCAACCAATACTCTGGTAATTATCAACCATCAAAGTCTATAGAACCTAGCAAACCTAGCCTCTGATACCACTTGTAATACCCTAATTTGCCACGTGGGGCCCAGGGTGCTACTTTAGTGACGTCTGTGTACCTGATACCAAACTCATCATATAAAATGTAGCAGAAATAAAAGATACAATCTCTAAAAAAAATCCATTACCAGAGTTCTATAGTACCTTTATATACAAAAAGGTTCCAAAATCCTAATTACAAACCAACGTAATATACTTATACAAAAACCAATTCAAACTACACTCACTACATACAAAAACAACTATACGACCATCTCAGCCCCTCTAGCCTGCCAAGAACATTTCTCGAAATTTCCTGAAAAGATAGTTTGTAAAGTAGGGGTAAGGCACAACTCAGTAAGGGAAGGACTAAGTTAATGTCAGTGTGTGGCCAGCATGCATTTAGTGTATAAAAAATAACCAGTTCACTAAGTAGATAAACACATTCATGAAATCATTCTTATTTTACACTCACACACAAAATCAGCCGAGGATAGGAAAGATTACCCGCCCATACAAGTAGCTTCCCTCTACTCTAACACCATCATTGATACTAGGGCACTTGCCTTTCTCAACATGCCCTTGAAGTTATCTTATTAATTATTCATATTCACATAAATTAACAGATATGCATATAAAACACTCTTTGTAAAAAACACGTAATTTACTTCCTCTATGGCACGAGTTGTGCAGCCCGAAGGCTAGACTAAGCCTGGGTGATTAGCCCAAACAAAGTCAAAAAAACAACATCATCTGTAATCATATTTGCAGGCATCCACAGCAAAGTTGCAACTCCAACGCCCTTACTTCAAACTCATGCAAGCAGTCGGTTGGGACCCCTTACACTTCTATCCAGAATAGTATTGGTGCATATGGTCTAACTAGCAACGATATCATGCTCACAATACACTGGTCCCTAGGGTTCCTAAAGCATACATGCAATTTAAATAATAGAAATCACCATTTAAAATATCAATTCACATATATTTCCTATTATTCCAAAAACTTGGCCCCCGGCCACAAATATAATCTGGCCTATAACCGTCAATTAAAACATGGTCTTTGGTCATCAAATAATAATCCTGGCCCTTGGCCAATCAAACAATACTCAGCCACTAGCCGTTATTTCAAACTCTTGCATTTCATAAACAGTTCCAGTATTTTCGCAAGCATTTCTAATATTTCTCAAATAATTCAGTATTTCACAAACAATTCAGCATTTCAAAATCTTAAATCCGGATTTACAATAATTCATACCAATTAAATCATCTTCCACACAATTTTCCAAATTTTAACATAACCATATAAACAAACACGCATACCACTTTTCATTTTATTCAAAAATATCGTACCAAATATTCTAGATTTGTAAAATCCATTTCGAACGGTTGGTTTTCAAAATAACCTTTAATTTCTTAAATAATAAATAAACAAATATATAAAAATTTAATAAATTCATGTTTAATAAAATCCTGACTTAACTTAATCCCTCTTAACTGATTCCTGAAAAGCCTGATGAAACCCCGAACTACGCCCCACGGCATTCAAAACCCCTGAAACCCTGAAATTCAAAGTTTACCATATTATTCATCACAAATTGTAGAGTAATTTTCCCTAAAATTCTCTTAGATTCTAAATACCCTAAATAGCCTATTAAAAGCCTAAATTGTTAATCTTACCCTCAATTTAGGGTTGGTGCCCCGGAGCTCCAACTAAAAAACCTGCTCTAACTAGATTGTAGACAATCTCCCTACGAATCTCTTGACAATTTTTGTTTGTTAATTGGGCTTAAGATTTAATAAAAATTGAGATAAGTGTGAAAATTGGCCTTACCCCAGGAGATATGCCTACGCCGTTCCCACGACAAATCTGCTCCGATAAGAATGTCTGTGGCGGAGATAGGAACCCAACTGTATCTTAGGTTTTTCGATTGGCAGAATATTGGGGAAGAAATTGAGAAGAGTGTGAGAGAGGAGACGAAGAGAGACGGAGAGGCAACTAGGAGCGTGAGCCTTCAAGAAAAATTAATTTCCATCCTAAAGGATCTGAATCCTTCATGAAGGTTATATTATAAATATATTATATTATATTATATTATATTATTTAATTAATAAAAATAACAATTAATTAATTTATTTATTTATTTAAATTTAAATTTAAATTTTATTTTTATTCATTTTTATTTATTTATGTATTTATTTTTTTGAAATCACTACATCCTCTTATAATAATTATTTTTGGGGCATTACAGAACCATCTCGTGGAGTAGTCATACGATCCTCACTTAGAAATATGATTAGTCATTGTACATTTCTATCTCAAAAAGAACATAAGAATGTGAGTGAACCAATTGAGGACGAATATTGGGTGATGTCCATGCAAGAAGAGTTAAACCAGTTTGAGAGAAATAAATTTTGGACATTAGTTCCTAGACCTGAGGATAAGATAGTTATTGGAACAAAATGGATATATAAGAACAAGAAAGATGAACACGAGATTGTTGTTAGAAATAAGGCAAGACTAGTAGCTTAGGGATATAACCAGGAAGAAAGAATAGACTTTGAGGATACCTTTGCACATGTAGCTAGAAAGGAAGTCATTCGTATGTTGTTAGCTTATGCCGTTTTTAAGGATTTCAAATTATGTCAAATGGATGTCAAAAGCACATTTTTAAACGGTTACATAAGTGAAGAGGTATATGTAGAACAACCTCCAGGTTTTGAAAACCATAAGTATCCGAAACATGTTTATAGACTAACTAAAGCCTTGTATGATTTAAAGCAAGCTCCCAGAGCTTGGTATGAATGGCTAAGCTATTTTTGTACTGGATAATGGATTTATTAGAGGAAAGATAGATACAACACTATTCATAAAATCTAAAAATGATAACATGCTCCTAGTTCAAGTATACGTAGATGATATAATTTTTGGAGCAAAAAATGAAGAATTGTGCAATGAGTTTGCAAGTACTATGCAAAATGAATTTGAGATGAGCATGATGGGTGAACTAAATTTTTTCCTAGGACTTCAAATCAAACAAATAAAACATGGAATTTTTATAAATCAATCGAATTACATTAGAGACTTACTCAAAAGGTTTAATATGGAAGATGGAACAATACTAGGGACACCTATGAGCTCTTCTTTAAATTTAGACAAAGATGAACAAGGTATACCAATAGATGTTAAGTTCTACCGTGGGATGATTGGTAGCTTACTATATCTGACTACCAGCAGGCCCGATATAATGTTTAGTGCATGTTTGTGCGTAATATTTTAGGCTGTACCTAAAGAGTCACATTTATTAGCTATCAAATGAATACTTAGATACCTGATAGGAACTGTGGAACTTGGATTATGGTATCCTAAGTATACATCCTTTGAGATTGTTAGCTATTTTGATGCTGATTTTGTCGGAAGTAAAGTCGATAGAAAAAGTACTAGCGGCACATGTCATTTCCTATGACATTCGTTAGTATCTTGGTTTTCAAAGAAGCAAAATTTAGTTGCTCTATCCATAGTTGAGGCTGAATACGTAGCAGCTGGAAGTTATTGTGCTCAAATGCTATACATGAAACAACAACTTATGGATTTTAAATTAAGCTATGATACAGTTCCTATAAGGTGCGAAAATACTAGTGCAATAAACATGTCAAAGAATCCTATATCACATTCACGAAATAAACACATAAAAATTAGACATCATTTTCTTCGTGACCATGTGCAAAAAGGAGATGTGACACTTGAGTTTGTATGCACAAATGAACAATGGGCAAACATATTCATGAAGCCACTTGCGAAGGATAGGTTTATCCAAATTAGACGTGAATTAGGTCTAATACATAGTTGAGAAGTTGCCTAGAATTATAATAGATTACATAATTAAAGGGGAGTAACATCAATTAATATTCACATTTGGGTAAAATTTTCAAATTTGGCTCATTTGTTCACATTTGGTATTAAACTCAAAGCAAGGTGATTACGTGTTAAATTTTGTTACAGATACATGTCACATGTTGATACTCACATAAACCTTTGAACTTTAATGACTGTTTTGCTTATCCATATCTATGTAAATTGACACACTGTGTATGTTCACATTGAAATTTAATTCAACAACATAGTTTTGCATTAGCAAGGGGGAGAAGTAAATTGAATAACACAAGGAGACATATTTCACGGTACAATTTTGAAATATAAAGGTTGCATTTTTTTTTTTTTAAAGATGAGATATAATTATGTCACAACATTTTTGTTATTTACCTTTTTGTTGATGTCAAAAGGGGGCGAAGAAAATAAGCTTATAGCAAAAATAGTTTGCAAAAGTTTTTTGAATGCAAGGGAGAAAAGTACATAAGTACATGAGTTATACATGCAAAACTATTGCCTATTTTACATTATATATATGAGCATATTTCATATTGCTGAGTTTTATGATTGTGCATCATTTGAATGGGAGCCTTGTTAGGCGTATCCCATTTTCCATTTTTGCTTGTGTATTTGTCATCATAAAAAAGGGGGAGATTGTTGAATCTATGAGTCCAAACCTATTTTGATAATGAAAAATCACTTGATATTTGATCTATGCATTGAGATTGTGAACAGGAACAATATTTAGCATGCACGAAAGGTTAGGAAGTCATGGAAGCCATAAGTATTAAAGCATATATAACCTAGCACAATCCATGGAACTAAAAGAGTAGAAAAGTGAAGATGCAGGCGTCAAGTTCAAGATCATCATGGGAATAGGTATTTAGAATTGATTGTATTTGCATATTTTATATGATATATCTAGAAGCTCAAAATATGCCCTACACATGCATCTTATGAAAATATTCTAGGGTTACACATGGATTTAGAGACCTTATTTTGAAGCCCAGAAATTTTTTATAAGGGATCAAAGCAAGAGAGAAAAATTGATTTTGAAACTGAAAATAAAAATTCTAAAGTTGGTTTTCGTAGATGATTGAGGTGTATCCTCAAAAGTTTGAAGATGCAACCTCAAACGACTAAAGTTTTCCTTCAGACCTCTGAAGAATTTCCTTAGAAGACTGAAGAATTAGTTCAGTCATCTGAAGATTTAATTAGTTCGGTCATCTGAATAGGCAGAACACCTTCAAATGTCTAAACCCTCAGTTTAGTCATTTCAGTTGGGACTTCAGAAAACTGAACCTACAATTCAGTTGTCAGACCCTATGTTAAGACTATAATTTTCAGTGCTTTAAGGAACATCAGACATCTGAACCCGAAAGTTTAGTCATTTGAACCTACAGAAATTTTAAAGGTCTGAACTTCTGCGAGAAAACACGCTGATTGTTTATTTAATCTAATTGATCCAGTTAAGATTTAACCTAAGACCTAGATTACTTATAAAAACAAACTCTAAACCCTAGTGCCTCAACTTTTGCATAAGATTGAGAGACTTGAGCATATTGTTAAGAAAATTACCAGCACTCCAACTAATTCACCTCTAGTTTTTGGGCGTTCGCTACGTTGATCATAACAATATTCACGCACGTATTCTGAAATCAACAGTGGTATTGAGGTTTGAGTATTTTGATAATTTAAATATGATTTTTTGTTTCACACATTCATTATTTTAATATATTTCTCGGGAGCATAAATCAATATTTCGGTGTTGTATATTGATTGATTGGATAAATATTTGAGAAAGTTATTTTTCAAATAACTAAATCTTTGAGATATTTTAAAACTATTTCTTTGCTCAAAGAAGTGTTATTTGGGTATTTGATTGGAAATTCAAAGAGCTTCTTGAAACATATTTTTGAGGAATATCTTTAAAGTATTGTTTAAATCTTTACAAAATATTCAAAGTCATATTTATTCAAAGATTCGATATTAACAAAGTACTTGATAGCAGGAATATAAATTTGAGCGTTATTTAATATTATTTTAAAGGATCTTGTTGTCAAATCTTGCTTAAAGTTATTTGAAAATAAACCCTAAGATCTCCAAAGTTCTAATTTTTAAGAAATCAATTTTTTGGGAGATATTTATTATAAGGTAATTTTGTGAAGCATATCATTCATACAACAACTACATCGTTACATGCATACTGAGCTTCAAGTTTTATCATATGGATATGTGTTAGGATTTTCTATTGTACTCATTAGCTTTGTGTAGAGGCATTTGAGTTTATTTGTAGAAATTGTAGCTCTATATTGTAATCACAGTTCAGGCTATGAAGCGGGGTTGAAGAGAAAGTTGTATCTCTTATAAGAAGCGGAGTAGGAGGAAGTTGTGCCTCTTGTAAGCAGTGGATTATAAAAGAACCTTTGTCCTTATTAAAGGAGTAGGGATTTAGTGGAATCCTTGAGTGGGTTGCTCAAGGTGAGGACGTAGGGTGGGTTGGCTGAACCTCATAAAATCGTGTTTGCCTTCTCTCTTCCCTTAACTTTTTAATTTATACTTGCATTTGATTATCAGTTTTTGCATGTTTGTATGTTGATTAATATTACATGCACTTGATAATTAATTGGGTATAATTGAATTTATTGAGATAACAATTTGAATTAATTTCAAGCCCCTGCGATTATTTTGTTAAATATTGAAATAGGGATTAAGTGGTAAAATAAACTTAAATAATTTTGAAATACCCAATTCATCCCCCCTCTTAGGATAACACCGTAATTCATAATAGGCATCATGACCCAAACACTGGGGTTCATTAAAGGCATGGGATTTGACCTCACCACCGCCTTGATTGACAGAGCATGGTCTCATTCTGAAGTCAAAACCATACCATGGAATGCATTGGACTCCATATACAGCCACCATATCTTCATACGGATGTTCTACGGTCAATATTATGATGGGGGTCATATGGTACAGGACACATGCACAGCTCAGAGTAGCATACGAGATTACCTACTCCTATTAGATTTGATTCTCCAGCGCAACATTTGCACATCTGGCCACCATTCAGAGTGGCATGGCATCTATTTGCAAGTCTTATACGCAGTTCACCATGACATGTAGGTGGACATCCCTTGGCTAATCCAAGATGAAATGATCAATTTTTATGTAAAAAATGTGAAACATTCAAAGCTGAGGAGGCCGCCACCAAAGCCCGTCCATGGAAAGACTTCTAAGGAGTCGAGGAGACCCCTTATTCCATATGCACAATTGATCATGGCCATGCTGATGCACTTGAAGGTCAATATGGGGACCCAGATGTGCACATACCCATTAGAGGGGTTACCACCAAGAGAAGTGGCGATAGAGCTTGTAGTGAGTAGCCACTGCTTGGTTGAAGGTTAGCCAGTAGGCACCTTTCGAGGGAGTCCCAAGGTTATGCTAGTTCCAGACTTCCTCCACAACCCTGAGGATGCATCTGCATGCCCACCAATGTCCCCAACACATCGCGTGCCAAAAATGAAGAGAAGGATGATAGATACGCCCTCCACGTCAGTAGCAGCACCCTCTAAGGTAGCACCTCCTGCGGTGGTATCTCATCCACTGGCATCCCCCTCTGTGCCTCAAGCATGGGATGGACTGGGCCTTCTGCTCTAGAAATTTGAGAGCTTTCAAGTAGACGTGCACCATGAGAGGGTAGAGACTAGGGAGGTAATTAGCCAAGGTTTTAGAGCAATCATTGAAGCACTCAGAGTTTGCTTGCCAGTTACCTTAGAGACATTTCCATTCCCCTGTGTAGCAGCTCCTACCATGACCCTGAACCCTTTGTACCTTTGGCCCCATCTTCTCATGCTACTACATAGGAGACCCCCTTTTCATTTGCACAACTTGCACAAGTTCAGCCTCCGTCCCCTTCAGTTCATCCACCTACCCATCAATCTTCCCCTCGTCAAGGCACTTCACAGGCAAGCCCAATGATTATGATTGCGGATGAGTGCTATAGTAAGGAGGAAGAGGCGACCCTTCCGAGTAACCTCCCATCATCAGCTGCCACCATGGACAAGGCTTAGTCCCCCGCATAGTCTATTAAGAAACCCGATATTACAGAGCCAGTCACTGAGACATCAGCTCCTTTGGCACCTACCCCATTGATCCCAGTAATGACCACCACTATAATTTTTTCAGTTGATGTACCAAAACCCTTAGTGCCTCTTCAACTATGGTGACCTCACCCAATACCCCCTCTTGTCCCACTAGTGGTACCTGCACCAGTCCCACCGGCTCCTGCTCATTTGCCATCTCCCACTCCACCTTCACCTGCTTTGCCAACTATATCTAGTAATGTTTCTAAGGAGAAGGAGGCTACTTCGAGTACACATTCTATATACTCCCACCAGTCTGAGGCAGGTACTCCTTCTAATGCATCAGGTGACTTAAGTGGTAGAAATTCTAATTATGATGCCAGTGGGTTCACCAAGGAGGATTAGGACAAGGCTAGACGTGTAGGATCCATCTGTTGTGTTTCTTCTCTCTGCATATGTACTATGCTTCAACACACTTTTGTTGTTTTCCTCTTCTTTGCTTTTCCTTTCGTTGTATTTTCTTTTCTTATATCTCACCATGCCTTTGCAATGTTGTACTTGTGCTTGTTATGTATCCATTTACATTGTACCACCTTTTATTATTAATGAGAATGACATGTTGCTTTTGGTATTCACTTGTCTTTTGTGCTTCAGTGTATGGTTGTTATTAACGCAGGTACACTGATTGATTTCATTGCATCATGTAGTGTTTCCTTCCCTATTCTCCAGGTTCTTTTTTTTTTTTTTTTCCACACTTCAATGGGGAAACAAAAGTTTTAAGTTGGAGTAGGAAGTTGTCAAACACTACATGACACATTTCATGCACAAAAATGACACTTTTTCAAAATTTATAGTGACATTATTTGTTTCATGTCATGTTAACACTGTTTATGCCCTTTACATACTCTTATATTAGCGACATATTACATGCATAGGCTTATCATCTAGATGACTTAATTACACTCACTATCAATGTAGTAAGTTACTTATGTGTATTCCCACAAACTATAGTCAGTATATTATTTTCTCACTCTATGATGATTGACAAATGATTCATTCATTTTAATATGGTTGTGTAAAGTCTTGTATTCACATGGTTCTTCACAAGGCTAGGAGCACTTTCACATGATTCATATCACTTAGGATTCCTTGAGAGCACTGGGAGAAAAATCGTGGCGACTATGACACCTTGTGAGGTACTGCTGAGCCTTTCATTTTTCTTAAGTTTTTTATGTCAAAATCTAAGTTCACAAAACTCAACTTTTCTTTTCTGGATTTTTTTTGCCTGCTAGTCTCGATTCTTGCATTTTCTAGCCTAGAGGTGATGTCTAGTGGGGAGATATAAAACGAGGTCTTATAGCCTACTCAAGACATGAAAATTGAGCCACCCCTAGAGATAGACTTAGTTCATGGACTCTTGTTCGACTTTAAAACTCCTATCGATGGTATGAAGATGAAAAAGGTTGTGAAAATTGTCTTGGCTGATCATGAAAAAAATAATGCATAAAATAATGAGAAGAAGAAAGAAAAAAGAATTAAAAATATATAGAATACCTACTCCAAATACAAAAGGGTCAAGCTAAGGACACAACACATGATTCTACAAGTATGAAGATTCTTCAGTTGTTCGATGCATAAGATGTACTCACGCTTGGTCTATGAATAGGTCAATCTAGTTCACTCCATGCTTAGCATGAGTTCTTCAAAATATGCGAGATGTTTGACCATGATATTCTTCTTCACATATGAGAGTGAACCTATTTTCTTAAGTGTTTTTGAGTGTATGCCAGTGAGGCTGAGTTAAGACGACCGTTCTGTAGGTGACCAAGGGTATCTTGAGTGTGACGAATCATTCACTTTACACATCTTTGTGATTATGCCCATCCATACTTGAACTTACATAATGATAATAACTCTAAATTGCAATTGCTGGTTGATTTTCTATGAGTTATGCTTTTCATGACGGCTATACACTATTGAGACTTGCATAAGTGATTTGTTGCAGAGTTGTGTGCATAGTGGAGTTATGTATGAGCCTACCTGTAATTAGGTCATATTCATGTATTTAAAATGGCATGGTTATGTTATATGCAATCTTATCTTATGTTTACTGAGATTGGTGTTTGTGGGTATCACCCTAGAAACCCTCAGAAGACTATAACTTGTCCATAAGGGTCAACCTAGGGGTTTAAAGCTTTGTTGCATATGGTAAATCCAACTTTGTTTCCTGCAAAAGAGGAGGTAGATAGGATTTTGTAGTTTTCTTAATTTTCGTAGTTTTTACTTTACTCGAGGACTAGCAAAGTGTAAGTTGGGGGTTGTGATGAATCCCTAAAATACACTATTTTAGGTCCCCGCTTACCTTTGTTTTGTCTTCTTTAATCATGTATTTACCCTTTGTTATCATAATTCGGAGTTATGCAAGGTTTGTTCATGTTTCAAGGAAAACATGTTAAAACCGAAGAAATAATCATTACAAGAAGCCAAGGGAGTCATTATAGTGCACAAAGCTCAAATCAGCTGCTCAACCAAGCCCCTAGCGCCTCAATGTATCAAAAGAGAAGAAGATCTTGTTTGACCATGTGGTGTGACCAGCAACACAAAGAGGCAACCAGAACACAAGCTATAGACTCCAAGGTGACTGAAGAAGAAATGCTACAAGGTTTGACCAAGTGATCGATGAAGTGACCCTCTAGGGTGACCAGCTCAAGACACTGAAACCTACTGAGCAAAGAAATATCGAGAGTCTCAATTGAGTGTTCGACCAAGTGACCCTTAGGGGCAACCAAATCAAGTTCCTTAAGCTAAACTAAAGTTGATATCCTACAAGTCTCAACAAGTAGCTTGACTAGCAAAACCCATTGGTGTGACTAGGTCAAAGATGCTAAAGTTTGAATTCCTGATTTCCCATAAGCCTCGACTAGTGTGCGACTAGGAGGAAGCATGGATGCAACTTGGTCAACTGTGACAATCTTCTATGTGAGATTTTGGTAGAACTTTCCTATTTTGAAATTCAAACCTTATAAACCCTTTTGAGTATAAATAATAGGTTCGAATATGTGCTTAAGGTTCCTCTTTGGCCTCTTTTGGGTTAGTGATACACCTATAAAGCCATTGAGAACCAAAGTAGAGTAGATTTACTACTTTTGATTTACATTCTTGTTCTGGTTCATGTTTGGTTTCGTGAAAGCTTCTGACAACCTTTACATTCCTTGTGTTACTGAGTAGATTAGGGTTTTCAATTGTACTCTTGATTGTTAGTGACAGACTATTGAGTTTGCAATTTAAGCCGTCTTTACATGCTTTCCTTTACGTGCTTTTCTATACTGCTTTCTTTACATGTTTTTTTCTTACTGCTTTCCTTTACATGCTTTCATTTAATTTCTATGCAAGTTTACATCTTTAAAAGTGATGATACCCTAAGGGATAGGATAGCCTAGTTAGGGATTTATTCATCTATACGGATTAGGCTATAGTCATGTACTGGATGGATTTGTGATCGTTGAGATAAAGTGTACCTTGGTTCCCAACCGTGCTTCGAACGATTCGTGCACCTTCGCTACTCTATGCTCTCGAATGGTCCACTTAGCCGTGAGCCTAAGATGGATAGTTGAACAAACATAACTTGGCCAAATGACAGTCTAGGTATGATTCAAGATCTTAGATTTGCTTTGTATGAGTAGTGATAATATAGAATTTACATGCTTTTAGTATATTGTTAGAAAAACCTTTTAAAATCTCTCATTTTTACTTTCTTTTACACGAAGCTATAGTAAACTAGATTGTAAGTGGTGAATAACTGCACTTAAGTCCCTGAGGATCGATACCTGACTACTCACTGTTCTACTAAAATTGGGAGTAGTTAGTGTTGATTTAAGTGCAATACCAATAGGGGGTGAATTGGGAATTTTAAAATTTTTCAAATTTATTTACCACTTAATCCTGATTTCTATGTTTAACAAATTAGATGCAAGAGTTTGAGGCTGATTTAAATTTATTTTATCAATGAATCCTTTTTACCCAATTAAATGTGTGTGGAGTTATTCAACATGCACATGCAATACGAGTAATAAAATGTAGTGTAGAAAATAAAAAGATAAGGGAAGAGAGAATGCAAACGCGATTTTATGAGATTTAGCCAACCCGGCCTACGTCCTCGCCTTAAGCAACCCACTCAAGGATTCCACTATAATCCCTACTCCTTAAATTGGAACGGAGCTTCCCTTACATCCACTACCTACAAGAGGTACAACTTCCTCCTACTCTGCTACTTACGAGAGATACAGCTCTCTCTTCAAACCTAGTTCACAACCTGAACCGTGATTACAATATAATTTCCAATTAGCAAAACACTCAATGTTGCTTCTAACAAAGTTAGTGAGTACAATTGAAATTCCTAACACATAATCATATGATTAAACTTCAAGCTCAGTATGTATGAAACAATACAATCATTTTATGAATGAAATGCTTCAACACACAATTCTCCTTTTTATCTAATCTTCCAAAATATTTGTATGAGTAATAGCTTTGAAGACAAGATGCTCAAATATCAAATATGATCTTGTTAAAAAGTTTGTCTTGGATATTGTAAAGATCTAAATCAATAAGCTTTCTCTGAAATTTTCAACCACAAAATGATCTTTGTAATATGCAAATTAATATATATATATATATATATATATATATATATATATATATGATGTGATTACCAAAGATCAAAACCTAATATAAGATTTTTTAGAAAATATCCCTCAATAATATATATAGTTATGAACTTCTAAGGATATTTAATTAAGTGGTTTTGTAGTATCAAAAAAATATTAAACTTTTTTAGCAAATCTCTAATATACTTCAATTGATTTATAAATATTCCATGTTTCATTTGTTTGATCTGAAGTCCTAGAAAGAAATTTAGTTCACCCATCATGCTCATCTCAAATTCATTTTGCGTAGTGCTAGAAAATTCATTACACAATTCTTTATTTGTAGCTCCAAATATGATATCATATACATATACTTGAATGAGGAGAATGTCATCTTTCTTCGACTTTATGAGTAGAGTTGTGTCTATATTTCCTGTGATAAATCCATTTTCTAGTAGAAAACCTCTTAGCCTTTCATACCAAGCTCTAGGAGCATGCTTTAAACCGTACAAGACTTTTGTCAGTTGATTACGCGCCGAAACTACGTAATTAGACGTTTAACCCGGGCTTTACGATTTATATTTTTAATTAAATATCCAAAATTATCCAATATTTTAATAAAGTGTCAAAATCATCATTCTTGAACTTTATTGCACTATTTATGAAGTTTTGGTAATTTTTTGTCGCCGAAAAATTCCCGGGAACCAAAACCAACACATGTTCCTATTTCATGTATAACTTTTCCGTCCAAACTCTAATCGAGACGATTCAAATTTTTGGAGAAATAGGAAAGGATTATCTACAACTTCAATGTTTTGAGTTTTGTGAGATACGGGCTCCAAAAGAGTCAGATTTGCGATGAATAGATAATGAAAAAAATGAAAAAAAATATAGCAATTCGGGTCAACTCCAATTGGGTCAAGTTGCCGAGTCGGGTCTCCTGTCTGGGTCTAGGGCTTTCCCCCTATCCTATTTAACCCTTCTCTTCCTCTTCCTGCATAGGCAACCCCCAGGCCTCCCCATTCTCCTCTTCTTCTTCTTCTTCTTCTTCTTCTTCTTCTTTTGTTTGTTTTTTTTGTTCTTTTAAATTCTGCTTTGCTCTCTTCTCTTCCTCTCTTTCCTCTTCTCCTTCCCTTGTCTGCTTTTCCATTTTCCTGTCCTTTCTCTCCTTCTCTTTACTGTTCCCTCTTGGTTAATCTCCTAGTCTTCACAACCATTGCACCAGCCTGCTAACCACCCGAAGAAGCAGCAGCAGCCCGAGTACAGCAACACCAGCCAGCAGCAGATCCTCCTCTGCAACTTGCTGCAATTTTCCAGCAGCCAGAATAGTAGCCTAGCTGCGACTCTAGGACAGCAACCACCCTTCCAGCAGCAGGCCGATAGCTCTTCCAGAACAGAGCCACACCCGAGCCACCATCAGCGACTCCACAAACAGCCACCTCTTGCTCTGTTTTGTTCTTTTTCTCTCTCTCTTTTATCTTTTCTCTTTTAATATTGATATAGGAAGGTATTGTTTTTTATTTACTGAAGGTATTTACAAAGTTTGGGTTTTGAAAATTTTATTATCTTTGCAATAGTTTATTGTTTAGTTATTTGTTTTTTGTATTTTATTTTATTGGTAGATTTAGTTGGAAGTTCATATTTAATTACGCTTAGGTTCATATTTAAATTAGTTATTTTTTTCTTTCCAAGATTTAATTTTTGTTTCGATGTTTGGTTTAGTTAGGACCGGTTTTATCAAAGTTCGTATATTTATTTTCTGTCATTGTTCTTTCTTTTTTTTTTTTGTTGCATTTTTGTTTGAGTTCTTGAATTGTTAAAGTTCCGATTTTTAGTGTGTGCTTGAATCTGATTGAGTTTCCATAGTGTGCTTTTAATTCCGTGTCCGAAGTTACCATCTTTAATTAGCACGTGCTTCGATATTTCCTCGAGTAGGTTAGGGTTTCCATTAGTATTCTTTAATTCACTGCATGTTAGTTTTAGGACTTTAAATTGCATGTCATTTAATTTGTCAAAAGTGAAATTGAACCATCCTAAAAATCCTGAATCTGAACCAAGTTCAATGCAATTTAATTTTGATTGGAAGAACGTTAAATTTGAGATTAAAAGCATTCCCTAAGGAGATGATCTAGCCCTTGGGCTTAATATTACATGACAGAACTCCTATACTTGGGATAGCTTCCGAGCTGCTCATTTTTCGAGTGAGTCATCAGTCTATACACGTGATCTGGATTCTTATGGCTTTCAAAGCCTGAGGGTTGTTCTACATATACTTCTTCACTTATATAGCCATTTAAAAATGTGCTCTTGACATCCATTTGATATAGCTTGAACTCCTTATAAGCAGCATAGGCTAAAAGCATTCGAATGGCTTCCATTCTAACTACAGGTGCAAAGGTTTCTTCAAAATATATTCCTTCTTCCTAGTTATATCCCTGAGCTACTAGTCCAGCTTTATTTCTAACAACTATCCCATGTTCATCTTTATAGTTTTTATATATCCATTTTGTTCCAATGATTGACTTATTCTTAGGCCTAGGAACTAATGTCCATACTTTGTTTCTCTCAAACTGGTTTAACTCTTCTCGCATGGACAACGCCCACGATTTATCCTCAATTACTTCACTCACATTCCTAGGTTCTTCTTGAGATCGAAAGGCAAAATGACTCATCATATTCCTAAGTAAGGATCGTGTGGCTACTCCATGTAATGGTTCACCTATTATTTGATCAATGGGATGATTCTTTATGTACTTCCATTCTCTAGGTGGTTCATTAACCTCATTTTCAATTTGATTAGTCTCAGCGGATGGTTCCTTAATTTCATTTTTCTTTTCTGAATCATTCTCAATGGATAGTTTTTCAAATTCCTTATTTATCTCAATTTCATCTTCATTAGTTCTTTTAGAGAAGGGATTTGATTCATCGAACACTACATGAATGGATTCTATAACTATTAGTGTTCGTTTGTTGTATACTATGTAGGCTTTACTATCTAAGGCAACCCTAGGAAGATACCTTCATCTGATTTCACATCAAATTTTTCTAAATGTTCATTATCTCTAAGCAAAAAACATTTATAGCCAAAGACATGAAAATATGATATGTTTGGTCTATGGCCATTCCATAATTCGTACGGAGTCTTATTAAGAGATGGTCTAATTAAAACTCTATTTAGAACATAGCAGGCAGTATTTACTACCTTAGCCCAGAATTACTTAGGTAGTTTATATTCGTTAAGCATAATTCTAGCCATTTCTTGTATAGACCTATTCTTCATTTCAACTACACCATTTTGTTGTGGTGTTCTAGAAGCTGAAAAATTATGAGCTATTCCTAACGAATTGCAGTAGTCTTCCATGCTCTGCCCCTATCACTTCGGATTTTAGTGATAGTATATCCCTTTTCATTATGGATTTTCCTACACAGGTTTATGAATTGTTCACACGCTTTATCTTGTGACCTAAGAATAGTACCCATGTTTATCTTGAAAAATCATCAACTATGATGAAAGCGTATGATTTTCCTCTTAAGCTCTGAATTGGATTAGGACCAAATAGATCTAAGTGTAGCATTTGAAGTGGCCTAGTAGTGGAGATTTCTTCTTCTTCTCAAATCTTGTTCTTGCTTGTTTTCCTAGTTGACAAGCCTCACAGATTTTATCTTTGATGAATTTTGTCTTAGGCAATCCCTTAACTAAGTCTCCCTTAACTAGTTTAGATATTAAGTCCATGTTTGCATGTCCTAGTCTCCTATGCCAAATCCAACTAATTTCATTCATAGTAGAGAAGTATGTCACACTTTGTGAGGTTAAGTTATCAAAACTGGTGGTATATACATTTTCATGATGCTCAGCGATGAACAATAACTTATTATCAGTTTTGTGTTCAACAATGCACTTGTCATGTTCAAAGGAAACTTTGTAACCTTTATCACACAGTTGGATTATACTCAATAAGTTGTGTTTTAAACCATCAACAAGTAAAACATCATCGATAATTAGTGATGAATTATTACGAACATTACCTACACCCATGATCCTTCCCTTAGCATTATTCCCAAAAGTAACAAATCCTTCATCCTTGGGGGTGATGGATGTGAACTTTGCTTTATCCTCGGTCATGTGACGTGAACTTCTATTATCCATATACCATCTGTCTTTTGAGGAGGATGATCTTAAGCATATCTACAAGACACAATCAGACAACTAGTTTCGGTAGCAAGATTTTCTTGGGTCCATGGGGGTTGGTACTACATTCTCCTTTGACCTTCCATACTTTCTTAATTTTGACATTTTTTTTTTGAAAGGACAGTCAAATTTTATGTGACCCAACCTTTTACAATTAAAGCATGTAATATTTCTATGATAGTCTTTAGTTGGAACATATGATTTTGACTCTCTTACAAAATATCCCTTGTAAAGATGTCTCTGTTTTAGATTTTCCTTCCCATTAAAACCAAGACCTTCCTTTTCTAGAATATTTCTTTGAGCTCCTAGAAGTTTTTCAAAATTATTTCGTCCTTTAGTAAGTTTACAAATAATCTCAGATTTATCTTTTAAATTCTTTTCTAACTCCTCAATTTTCAAATCCTTATCTTTTATGAGAGATGCTTGAGATTCATTTTGGCGTTCAACTAAACTTGAAAGTTCTTTGACTTTATTTTTCAAATCATAGATTTTCTTAGTTTTCTTCTCAAGCATTTTAATAGTGTACAAATATTCTTACTTCAAATCATCTTATGAAAGCATGTCATTCTCATTTTTAAAATCACTAGAATAATAAGAAGATGATGAGAATGATGATTGTACCTCAAGGTCATCATGTGCCATTAGACACAGATTGGAAATCTCGTCATCACTGGATTCAGATTCTAAACAACTTGTGTTGTGTGTATCCCAACCAACTTTTAGCACCTTCTTCTTTTTCTTGGAAGCTTTCATTAGTTTGGGACACATCGGCTTGATGTGTCCAACCTCTCTACAGTTGTAGTATGTTAGTGGATCTTCCTTCTTTTTCTTCATGCTCGAATCTCCTTTTTCTGATTTTGAGTTCTGAAATTTTCGGTTGAACTTCTTATTCTTCTTCAAGAACTTCTCGAACTTCTTTGTTAGCAAGGCCACGTCGTCATCTAATTTTGACTCATTTCCCTCACTGGAGTTGTTTGACGATGCCTTAAGTATTGTGGCTTTCTTTGCTTTGCTTTGCTCATTCTTTCCCTTATTTATTGCAAGCTCATAGGTGATGAGCGATCCAATAAGTTTGTCAACAGACATCTCCTTGAGATTCCTCCCATCTGCTATTGTTTTAGCTTTTGCTTCCCATAGTCCCCAGAGTATTTTCCTGATCAACTCATAAGTAGGGTAAGATTTACCAAGAGCATTTAAAGAATTTTTTATGTGTGTGAATCTAGTGTACATGGATTGAATAGATTCATCAGAAGTCATCTTAAATGCTTCATATTCACTGGTGAGCATGTTTATCCTACTATCTTTTACTTCCTCAGTGCCTTCATATGTAACTTCTAATTATTACCAAATTTCTTTAGCAGAGTTACATGTCATTACCCTATTAAATTCATTTAAATCAAATGCACAGAAAAGCAAGTTCATTGCAGTAGCATTTATTTACACTAATTTCCACTCCTCTTTAGTATACTTATCTTCAGTTTTAGGTACATTTACCTTATCAATTACTTTCATGGGAACATTATTTCCCTTAGTCACTATTTTCCATACCTTCCAAACTACATTTAACAGGTATATGCTCATCCTACGCTTCCAATAGGCGTAATTTACACCACAGAAAATTGGTGGTCTAGTGGACGAGTGTTACTCATCGAATGGAGTTACATCGATGTGTGCCACGTGATCTTTTTACAAATGAACTATTAAGTCTATGTAAACCTGTTCTGATACCCAATGTTGATTTAGGTGTAATCCCAAGAGGGGGGGCGGGTGAATTAAGTATTTTAAAATCTTTCAAACTTATTTACCACTTAATCCCGATTTCTATGTTTAACAAATTAGATGCAAGAGTTTGAGGTTGATTTAAATTTATTTTATCAATGATTCCTTCTTACCCAATTAAGTGCATATGGAGTTATTCAACATACATGTGCAATACGAGTAATAAAATGCAGTACAAAACATAAAAAAACAAGGGAAAAGAGAATGCAAATGTGATTTTACGAGGTTCAGCCAACCCAGCCTACGTCCTCACCTTGAGCAACCCACTCAAGGATTCCACTATAATCCCTGCTCCTTAAATTGGGAAAGATCTTCCCTTACATCTGCTACTTACAAGAGGTACAACTTCCACCTACTCCACTACTTACAAGAGATACAACTCTCTCCCCAAACCCGGTTCACAACCCGAACCATGATTGCAATATAATTTCCAATCTACAAAGCACTCAATGTTGCTTCTAACAAATCTAGTGAG
Organism: Malania oleifera; assembly: GCF_029873635.1. Classification (NCBI taxonomy): domain Eukaryota; kingdom Viridiplantae; phylum Streptophyta; class Magnoliopsida; order Santalales; family Ximeniaceae; genus Malania; species Malania oleifera. The sequence continues at coordinate 63,927,984 of NC_080420.1, forward strand.
TACAATTAAAATTCCTGACACATAATCATATAATGAAACTTGAAGCTCAGTATATATGAAACGATACAATCGTTTCATGAATGAAATGCTTCAACACACAATTTTCCTTTTTATCTAATCTTCCAAAATATTTGTATGATTAATAGCTTTGAAGACAAGATACTCAAATATCAAATATGATCTTGTTAAAAAGTTTGTCTTGGATATTGTAAAGCTTTCCCTCAAATTTTCAACCACAAAGTGATCTTTGTAATATGAAAATTAATATATATATATATATATATATATCTATCTTATATTAGGTTTTGATCTTTGGTAATCACATCATATATATATAGTTATGAACTTCTAAGGATATTTAATCAAGCAGTTTTGTAGTATCAAAAATATCAAGTCTCTAACTAAACACACTTCATTCAAAAAACTATTCAACCAATGACAAAAAGACTTTCTTAAGTAATGAACTTGTCAAAAACAATCTCTATATGTATATGAACTCTCAAGATTGATCTCTCTCTAACAGTATTCAATAATAAATGATTAGATGAGAAACTCTCGAAAGTAATGAATCGATTTACCAAACCTCAATACCAAGTTGAAATCAAGATGTGTAAATGAAATCCCTTTTGTTTTTCTGAGTTGATTTGCCCAAGCTTGATTAGTATAAGTTGGAGTGTAGGAAATCGTATAGCAATATGTTCAAGTCTCTCAAATCTATGTCAAAAAGATGTTCTCTTTTCTTCCAAAAGTATTAGCTTCAGCACTAGGGTTTAGATGATTTATAAATTGGTATTTTTCCCTTTGGATAAATCTCAACCGTTGGATAAAAAAATAGCTCGTGTGTTCTTTCATTAAATGTTAGATTTTAAAACTTTCCTGCAAGCCTAGATGACTGAAGTTCCTTAGAGCTTCAAAAAAATAACCTGGACATAGGATCAGATGACTAAAGTTAGGGTTCAGTCTTCTGAAGTGTCGGGTTCAGACGACTGAAGTCTAAGTTCAGTCTTCTGAGGTGCTTCTTCCAGGTTCTGTGTTTCACCATAAATTCTTCAAGCGACTGAACTTAATCTTCGGTCTTTTGAAGAAATTTTTCAGACGACTGAGCTTAACTTTGGTCTTCTGAAGTTGCAACTTCAGGCGACTTACTATTGAGTTCGGTCTACTAAAGTTACCATTTTCTGAATTTTTCCTTTCTAGTTTAAAATTATGCTTTGTTATCTTTCTTGGCTCTTTTATAAAAATATTTTCCTACATTTTGAAAATATATCTATGTCCATAGATATTCATGAAATGCATGAGTCCTAAGGTCATTCTAGGGCATATGTTAAGCCTCAAATCATATGAATGTGTAAATTCATTAGTTCTAAGTACCCATTCCCATGATGTTCTCGAACTTGTCACTTACATCTTCATTCTCCAACTCTTTTAGATCCATGGATTGTGCCAAGATATGTATGCTTTAATATTTATGGCTTCCATGACTTGTTATCCTTCCGTGCATGCTAAACATTGTTCCTGTTCACAATCTCAATACATAGATCAAATACCAAGTGATTTGTCATTATCAAAACCGGATTGGACTCATAGAGTCAACCGTTAGGTTTATAAATTTTTTTTTTGGTAGTTGAGGACCCAAGCCTTGGTTAGACGAAACCCTACCAACTCCATTCTTTGTGACCAAGTTCTAGTAATTATTGGGTCATGAGTAACGAGGTAAATGTTCCTTCTCAGTGGAATTTTGATTACCTTATGAAGATTGTATGAATTAAGATTTATAAAGAGAAAGCAAAAATTTCACTAGGTAATGCATAAGTGACAAATAGGATAGAATCTAATAGCATAACTAGCGCAACATGTCAAATAGTCATGAGAAAAGTTTGGCTCAAGAACCTCTTTCATCAATCGAATTGGCATGTTGAACTTTTTATAAAACCAAATTTTGCAAGAGCGAAGATAAAATACACAATGAATGATATACTCCTAAAGATAATGTCTATGGTTTGGTGTCTCATAGCATTCTCTGTTCATCTCCAAACACCGGGTAAAAGTCCTTATCCTATGGTATAGGATGAAGTTATCTAGTGCATATCACAAGTCAAAAGGCTCCTGAAATATCTTCAAAGAGAAAAAAACCAAGTTAGGAATTTTCATAAGGCTTATATGGGAGACTAGTTATATGGGAGATTGGGCTCTATAAAGAACTTTATTACTTCTTCCTTCTCTTATATCCTACAAGGTAAGGAGTTTGGGTATAGAACTCATGTGATGTAAAGCAAGTATGTGAGTTGGATCACTTGTGAAATAAAAACACATGAACATGACAAGGAACATTAAACATGACATATTTAACAACAACAAACATATACTATATATACAAGAACAAAAACATATAACATTATACATAATCACTAATTACGCGTCAAAGTTGCATAATTAGGTCTTTAAAATCATGCATTAAAGATTATAATTTTAATAAAATGCCTAATTATGTCTAATATTTTAACATTGAGCTCATTTGATAAATTTAAAATAATTATCCTTTTTTTTGCCATAAATTTACTGGTATTTGTGTTTTAATTATCGCAAGATAAATTCGGAAACAATGGAGAGCCCTACTGGTCCAAGAGATTATTGAAGTGTTTAGAGAGCACAATATTGAACATCGCTTGTTACCACTCGATGTGAATGTCAACCACATGCCTGCACATAGGGCATCGAGGAAAATAACTCACTTGAGAAATGTTTGGTGAAGAAGCTAGTCGTGTTTGGAGCCATAAGAGGTTGTGTGTCCTTGAACAAAGAAAAAGGAAGAGCTTGGGCATGCATAGGCCATGCACTAGTACCACACGTGAAGACAGCAAGGGCCGGACAACAACACAAAATTAAAAAAAAAAAGAATGAACTGGACCTAGTGGGCTAATGTGACCCACCTATGCAGCAAGCCCACGTGAAGCATGCATTGGGAGGAGAATAAGAGGGCAGCAACAGCTTTAGGTTTGAGGGCCTTTTAGAAAAGTTTCTGGGGTCTTCTTGATTGGGGTCCATGTGCCATAGGAGGCTACTATGGGAGGTTCGGTTGGAGGTCCTGGATTGGAGCATGAAGCACCAAACATAGCAACAAACTAGGAGCCCAACGTTCATTCATCTACCCCGGCGTTCGTTCGTGTTTTCCGAAGGCCGTCTTGTTGGGGGAGATATCAATAAACAACCACAGCGGAATAATTTTTCTTCCTATATGTAAGCAAATATAGTGTATCTCTACCTTTATACATGCTGGAAATAATGAGAGAAATAATCAATCACACCAAGCCACAAGAACACAAGCAATTTTTTACGTGGAAAACTTTCCCAGTGTGAGGAAGAAAAACCACGGGACCTAGTCCAGTTAAAATTGCCACTATCAATCAAATAATGGGTACACAAAGTCTTCTCTAATCATAATTAGAGGATATAAATATCTCTTATCAAGATATCAACAATCTTGGCAAATACAAAGAGAATTAGAGAGAATATACCAAATTCGTAGTTATTATTCATGGGAAAAAATCCCAACTCCTGAGCTCCAAATCCGATCTCTACCGTTCAGATTATAGCTCCTTGAATCGTGAACCTCTCCTCAAAATTTCAGCTCGATCGGACTACAGACGAAGTGGGATCGGAGTCTTGATGAAATCTGGGCAGCATGACAAATATCACGTTTTTTTCTCTTTCTTTTAAGAAGTGACAGCTCCTCTCTTCTCCCCTCTCTTTTTATAACTTCCTTTAGGTTTTTCACACTAAAAGGGCTGGGCTTTGGGCTTTTAATAAAACCCATTTGGGCTTTCCTCTACATGGAAGGAAATAACCCAACGAATCTCCCCCTTTCCAACTATGTGGAGGGAATCGCCATCCCGGTGATCGAACAACAAACTTCAAGCTTCTCCCTTGGTAGTGTCTTTGTCAACATATCAGAACCATTATCATTAGTGTGAACCTTCTTAAGTTCCAATAACTTATCGTTCAACGCATCTCTGATCCAATGGTATCGTACATCAATGTGCTTCGATCTTGCATGGAAACTAGAATTCTAAGCAAGATGAATAGCACTCTGGCTATCAAACAACAACACATACTTATGCTGCTCGAAACCAAGTTCTCTCAAGAACTTATTTGCCCATAACAACTCTTTAGTTGCTTTCGTTGCTGCAATGAACTCTGCCTCTGTCGTAGAAAAGTAATGCACTTCTGAAGTCTCGATTGCCAAGCTATAGCCCCACCTGCAAAAGTTATCAAATAGCCCAAAGTAGACTTACGAGTGTCCACATCCCCAGCCATATCTTCATCTGTGTAGCCAACTAACAATGGTTGTCTATTTCCCAAACTAAGTCTCAAACTGGAAGTGCCTCAAAGATACCTCATGATCCACTTCACTGGATTCCAGTGCTCTCTTCCTGGATTTGACAAAAATCAGCTAACTACACCAACTGCATAGGCTATATCTGGTCTTGTGCAAACCATTGCATACATCAAACTTCCTACTGCTAAGGCATAACGAACTCTTTCCATGTCTTCCTTTTCCTTATCTGTAGAAGGACATTCCTTGTACTTAGTCTGAAGTGGGTAGCAAAAGGAAAGCTAACCACTTTAGCTTTGTCCATATTGAACCTCTAAAGCACTTTCTCAATGTACTCCTCCTGTGACAAATATAACTTCCTAGCACTCCAGTCACGACTGATTCTTATGCCAAGAATTTTCTTTGCTGGCCCCAAATCCTTCATAGTAAATGACTTACTCAATTGCTTCTTCAACTGGTAAATCCTTGAAGCATTCTTGCCAACAATTAGCATGTCAGCCACATAAAGCAGTAAGAAAATAAAATCATCATCAGAGAATTTTTGAACAAATACACAATGATCTAAAGTTGTCTTCTTGTAGCCTTGCTCCCCCATAACAGACTCAAACTTCTTATACCACTGTCTCGGTGCTTATTTCAAACCATATAGTCTTTTCTTCAGCTTGCACACATAATCCTCTTTCTCTTTCACTCTGAAACCCTCTGGTTGCTTCATATAAATATCTTCCTCCAAATCACCATGAAGGAAGGCAGTTTTCACATCCATCTGCTCAACTTCCAAGTCAAGACTAGCTGCTAAACCGAGTACTATACGGATCGATGACATCTTTATAATTGGAGAGAAGATCTCATCCAAATCAATACCTTTTCTCTGACTGAACCCTTTTACAACCAATATAGCTTTGTACCATGGTCGTGAAGAGAACTCATTTGGATTCTTCTTGTAAATCCACTTGTTCTCCAAAGCTCTTTTTTCCTTTAGGCAGCTTCACTAACTCAAAGGTGTGGTTATCATACAATGACTGCATCTCATTTTGCATGGCCTCAACCCACTCTATCTTATGTTCATCTTCCATGGCTTCTGCAAAACACTGGGGCTCTCCTCCGTCACTCAATAACACATATTGTCTTGCTGAATACCGAGTGGAAGGATGTTAGTCTCTAGTTGACCTCCTGGATGAAATCTCTGGTGGAATCTCTGGTACTGTCAACTGCTCATCAGTCTTAACATATCCCTGAACCTATAAGGGAACATCCATATCACCTCTACCCTGGTGGTCATCATGAACATCATTCTCAACCTGAGATGAAAAATTCTTCAAAGGAACTGGATCCACATCAATCAAACTGTCACCCTGTTGAGACATAGATTTCTTTACCTTCTCAATATCCTGAATTGTTTGATCTTCTACAAACATGACATCTCTATTTCTCATAATTTTCTTCTCAACTAGATCATAAAGCTTGTATCCAAATTCATCTTAACCGTAGCCAAGGAGTATACATTGTCGCGTTTTCTCATCAAGTTTGGACCTTTCATCTTTTGGAATATGCACAAATGCTTTACACCCAAAAACGCACAGATGATTATAGGAAACATCCTTGCCTATCCAAACTTGGTATGGCCAATCAAACTGTAGAGGAACACAGGGTGTAAGATTCAACACATGAACAACAGTGCTCAATGCCTCCCCCCAAAAGGATTTTGGCAACCGGGCTTGTAAAAGCAAACATTTGACTCTCTCAAGCAGTGTTCTGTTTGTCGTTTTTGCTATGCCATTCAATTGAGGAGTTTTTGGAGGAGTCTTTTGATGCTGAATACATTGCTGTCTGCAATACTCATTAAATGGACCAGAATAATCTCCACCGTTGTTAGTCCAGATGCACCTCAATTTCTTCCCAATCTGTCTCTCAACTAGGGCTTGAAATTTCTTGAACTCAGCCAACACTTGGTCTTTTGACTTCAAGATATATACCCACAACTTCCTTGAATGATCATCTATGAAGGTCACAAAATATCTGGAGCCACCAAGTGTTCTCGTCTTCATAGGGCCACAAACATCCAAATGTACCAAATCCAGTATCTCTGACTTTCTCAAATAAGGGCAATTCTAGAAGGAAACTCTGCTTTGCTTCCTTGACAAACAATGGGTACACCTTTTCAGAAGTGTACTTTTCAGTCCACATAGTAGACTTTTCTTCCCCAGTAGAGCTAATCCTTTCTCACTCATATGAGCCAGTCTCTTATGCCACAACTCTATTGTACCATTATCCTCCATCGCATTAACTATGTCGTTGGAGATCTTTTCTTGTAGAATGTACAATGCAGAGTGCTTCATGCCATGAGCCACAACCATAGCACCCTTGGTGAGCTTCCATTGGCCATCACTGAAAGTGTTGCAGTACCCTTCGTCATCAAGTTTACCTGCAGAAATCAAATTCAAACGAATGTCAGGAATATGCTTCACATCTCTAAGAACTAAACTTGTGCCATTATTTGTCTTCAGATACACATCCCCAATTCCAATGACTTTAACCAAGTCATCATTTCCCATCTTTACTATTCCAAAGTCACCAGATCTATAGGATGTAAAGAGATTCTTCCGAGATGTAGCATGAATGGAGGCACCACTGTCAATCACCCAACTGATCTCATGATATGCAACATTTATCATCTCATTATCATAAACAATGAGGTATTATGCAGGAGTGGTAGTAGAAACTCAATCATCACCATCTTTGTCATCTCCATTCTTCGTTCCCTTGCCTTTCTCATTCTTGTTTTCTCTCTTCAATTGCCTGCAATATTTCTTGATGTGTCCCTTTTTCCCGCAATGATGACACTCAACATTTGAAAACTTGTTGGACTTGCTTCTTCTGTTATCTCTGTTCTTCGGACCTCTGCTCTTACTTCTCCCCCTCTTTTTCTTCTCATCTCTTCATTTAGCAAACAACTCTTGGCCATATCCATTGTGATTACACCTTCTGGAGCGGAGTTAGACAATGAAGTTCTAAGCGTCTCCCACGAGTCCTGTAATGAACCAAGCAACCGTAAACCTTGTATCTCATCATCAAACTTAATACCCATTCCAGCCAACTGATTAATAATTCCTTGGAATGTATTCAAGTGATCAGATAAAGGAGTATCATCTTGGTACCTCAAAGCCATCATTTGTTTAATCAGAAACAACTTATTATTTCTAGTCTTTCTAGCATATAACTTTTCAAGCTTATTCCATAGAGAACGTGCATTTGTTTCTCCACTAATATGGTTCAAAACATTATCATCTACCCATTGCCTAATATACCAACACACCTGTCGATGTAACAAAGTCCATTCCACATCAGACTTTTTTTCTAGTTTTTCAGCACTAAATACCGGTAGGTAATAATCTTTCACATAAAGAAGATCCTCTATTTTTCCTTTCCATATGTGATAATTTAAACCATTGAGATTAATCATTCTACTAGTATTTGCTTCCATAACTCAAACTGCCAACATGACAATCTGTTAACCGATCTCTGATACCACTTTGTTGGGAGAGATCTCAATAAACAACCACTGCGGAATAATTCTTCTCCCTATATGCAAGCAAATATAGTGTATCTCTGCATCTCTCTCAGCTCTCAACTTTCTTAGTTTTGGTGTTCATCTCCGATGTCAGTCTCATTTGTATCATTTTTCTCTATCTCGGCTCTCTCTTAATCTCCCAAATTCTCTTAGTTCCCTCGTCATATTTGTTCTTCTCTGACAACTTCACTCTCTCAGGCGTGTTGCAGATTCACAAACTCTCACTCACAACCTACCCTTGCTCTCTCTCTCTCTCTCTCTCTCTCTCTCTCTCTCTCTCTCTCTCTCTCTCTCTCTCTCTCTCTCTCCTTTACTTTTACTTACATGTTTTGTTTCATTTTAATTTTATTTTTAAAGTTTTGGTAGAACCTTTGCTTTGTTTTATTTTTCTTTAATATCCCTTTAAATATTGATGGAACTTTGTCACTTATTATTTTAAAGTCATTTTGATTATCTTTATGGAGTTTTTTTTATTAATTCAAAGTTTAGTCATTTTCATTTAAAACTTTGTTTGAGTTTAATTCTTGTAAAGGTTAGTTTAAAATTCTTAGTTTGAGTTTATCTGTATTATCAAGTCCAGTTTTTTTTTTTGTTGGAGCTGAATCTTGTTTGAGTTATTTACTATTAAATCTAGTTTGTTTATTTAGTAGAGTTTTATTTATTGTTTAGTTTAGTTTATTTTTATTTAGTTGAATGATTGCAGGATCTTTCTTTCATTATTTTGGTATTGAAACTGGCATTTATTAGTTATTTTTATGTATGTTTAATTTTTAGTTAGGGTTTAGGTTTTGTTGCAAAAAAAAAAAAAAATCCTAAAAATCCAAGAAACTGAATCTAAACTGTGTTCAATAAACCTTTCTTTTCTTATCTTCTTTCAAACTTGTACAAAATTTGGAATTAAACTGCATTACTCGAGGAGACAATCTAACCCTTGGGCTAATTATTACTTGACTGAACTCATAAACTTGTGATAGCCTTTGCACTACTCTTTTTTAGAGTGAGTCAATCACAACAAACATGCACACAGTCACACAAGAGATGGCTTGAATCGAAATGACTTTTATGAAAACTCGTAAATTTTCATGATTTGATTTATTTGAAGGAAAACCATAAAATCTAACTTGAAAACTCTCATTTATTTTTTAGAAAAAAAAAAAAAAGGCTTTTTTTGAATCCATTCAATAGCCACATCATTAATGGTTTATTAAAAAGTTAAATTTTCTAGAAAGATATTTTTTTTTTCTTTAAAAGGAAAACCATAAAACTTATTTAAAAAAGTGTGGATTTTTAGAAGGAGAACCACAAACTCACCTTGACATTGTTGAAAAAAGATGGAGAACATCCAAATGCCACTTCATGGATGTATGACTCTAAAATAATTTCAAAAAATTTACAAAATCATGGAAGGTTTTATGAAAGTTCATAAAAATTCATTTGTTTTGATGAAAAAAAAAGTTACCTTTTTTGTGGAGATACCATGAAAAAAATTTAAGAAAAGTTAATTGAACTCAATCAAATGTGCTCTACCAAGTGTAGAGACTCCAAAAAACTTGAAATCTCGAAGGAAATAAAGAGCAAGTGCAAAATAGCACTCTCGATTTGGTGGCGAACCACTCACGAGGCTAGTCAACTACCTATAGCAAATAGCTATTTTTTCAAACAAGAAGGGGGCCAATTGACCACTTGCATAGGCCGGTTGACTGCCTAAATGTGCATTTTTCATACAAGGATGTGATTTTGATGTTTAAACATGTGAAACATGTTCTACTACTCCAAGCATGCATTTCTAGCATAGATTAATGGAGATATCATAAAACATCAATGAAGTAAAGGACTAGGTACTGACTCTTTGATGAATGAACCTATGTAGATCAAGTGGAAAGCACTGTCACTTCAAATCACACCCCAAAACCCCATTCAAAAGAAAAGATGAATGATTTTTCTTTTTTCCTTCCATCAAAGAAAATCTCCTTTTGACCCCCATAAAATGGTTTGAAAACTTCACCTTGCCCCCACTTGGACGTGCCCTAAACTCTCCACAAGATGTCCTTTTATATACCTACCATGGAATGCAGGGAAAACCTATTTTGAATTTGAGTTTTGAAAATTCAAATTCAAAAATAATGACCAACTATCAACTATCATTATTCAAAGTTGATAAGTGACATCAAAAAGGCATGTGGCAACCCCAAAATCCCCAACCAAACAGAAAGGGACAACTTAAAAATTCAAATATTGTTGAGGTCAGTTGACTTCCTAAAGGAGCCGATCGATTGCCTACTGGTGGTGCCAATCAATGGAATTATAAATGGAAGGTTGGTCAACTACCCTAGGTGGTAGGTAAACCACCATAGTGAAAACTTCCACTTTTCTTTAACTTTTGATGTCTTCATTTGGGTTCAAAATTGTTTGGTTGAAAAATGACAATCGACATAAGGTAGTAAAATTCTATTTAGAAATTATTAACACGGTCACACTCAATGTTCTAGTTCTGTAACAAGCACCATTATGATTGTCATGGTGTCTCTACATGATTTTAGACTAATCACCCATATTAAAAAAATATAAAAAAAATACTACACTTTTTTTGGATTGTGAATGCTCAATATATAGTCAGACGACTATAAGAGTTCAAGAATTAAGTACAGAGAAGTACAAGTTTTCATGTTCTTGACTTCCTTAAGAAATTATCTTCGAAATTTAGATTTCATGGGCTTGGTAATATAATTAAGATGAGAATTATGTGATGGGGAAATTATCTTGCCTTTACTAATTAAAATATAGAGAAATTGCAAAAAAAAAAAAAGTTCATGTTGGCCTAACAAGGCTTACAATTCTTATTTTGATGATAACAAATCATGATGTATTTAATGTGGTTCAAGTGAAAGTTTTTTAGGAAAAAGGCAAAGCTTAAAGGTAGTGACAAAGCTCAAAAGGATGATAAAGCTTATGGATTAAAAAGAGATCTTGAAAAGCATAAGGATTAAAGATAACTTTATGAAAGCTCAAAGAAAAGATTAGAAACTCAAAGATGATGGAAGAACAAGAACTTACTTGAAGATCAAACGATTAAAATTTTTAGGATGCTTGAATGTAAGTACTTCAAGTTCATTTCAAGTATAAACTAATTTGAAGCTCTCATAAAATCAAAAGAAAGTCAGAAATATATTTTTAAGAAAACTCTAAAGAATGTTTTTCAAATCGAAGAAAAGAAAAGTTTTTGAAAAAGGAAAATTTTTGAAAAACAGAAGGGCCAGGCAAGTGTCCTCTTATGGCAGGTGACTGCCAAATTGAATGAAGAATTTTTTCAAAGAGACAGTAGCATGCCAAGTGATGCCTGAACATAGCCAGGCGCCTGGGTGGTCATGCCAGGTGACTGCCTTGGTTCTGGAAGGTGACTACCAGTGTTCTATGTTGTGAGTTTGTTCTATGACAGACGACTGCCACTCGAACGTTGGCTTAAAAACTCTCAACAGGAAGATTTCTTAAATGAAGTTTTTGGACACTATTATTTTGAAAAACTTGGAAACTACTTCAAGGAAACTTTAGCAGTAAGGAATTACTTTTGAACATCTATAAATAGCCCCAAATTTCAAATATTTTAACACCAAGAAATTTCCAACAATCAAAGCTCTCTTAAACGCTCTCAAATTCTCTTGTGTTTATCCATCTTCAACTACTGAGTTATTGCTGATACAAATTTTGAAGTAAAGCTTTCAAAGTCTGAATCTTTCAAATTTTGGAAGATACTTGATGATCTAAATTGAGTATTAAGCTTCAAATTCTTTTATATTTGAATTACTTTGAAGTATTATTGTGCTAAATGTTGTACTAACCTACTTTGCTGTGAGAGTGTTTTCTTGTACACAAACTCTTCTCTATCTTGGTTCTTGTTTATAGATGATTCAGGGCTGTAAAATTGTTGGACCAAACGAGGGAATTTTCGTTTGGAGAGGCAGGCTCTAGCCTAACAGAAGGAGTGATTGTAATCGGTATTGTTCCACCCATCAACGGAACTGAATTAGTGAATCCTTTGGTGGTTTGCCAAAGGTGAGGACGTAGGCTGGGGTATAAGCCAAACCTCGTAAAATCTTTTGTCTCTCTTCTTCCTTACTCTTTATTTTTCAGTAATACTTACAACCTGCGTGTATGCTTTAAATTGTTAATTATGAGTGTATGGTTGTTAAATAGACTGGAGAATAATTTGTTTTAGCTTGATCAGCATTGATTGTGGAAATTGAAAGGGACTACGTTGGTTGATCATCCTAAACTTATTAATCTGAAAGTTTGTTTAAAAGCTAAACACAAAGAAGAATTGTGACTTTGGAATAAACATAGGGCTTACATAAATTCAGCGTGCTTTACAATTTATTACAGGGCTATTGATGCTAAGATCAAGATTTTTATTATCTTGTTGATTGGTTGTGGTTGAATTGTTTTGTAAATTTATTTGTTGTGATTGTTGATATATAAATAAAGAATTGAACTTGAAATAATTTTAAAATTCCAATTCACCCCCCATCTTGGGAAGCTATCCTAATTTCAATTGGTATCAGAGCCTAGTTATAGTAAATTCCTAACAAGAAGCTATAAAAAGATCTACATGGCTAACATAGGAATAGCTCCTTTTGGAGAGGACCAATCCTCAACTCGTCCACCAATCTTTTGTGGACACAATTACACCTTTTGGAAAAAAAGAATGCAAATCTACCTCCAACACATGGATTTGAAAGCATGGGAAGTAGTTATGGATTGAGACCATATTCCCACCAAGATAATAGATGGAAAACATATTCCAAAAGAGAAAAAGGATATGAACGATTCAAATTATAAGATGCTTCAAATAAACTTAAGTGCTATAAATGCTTTGTATTATGCTTTAGATGCTAACAAATTTAATAGGGTCATGGCTTGTAAAACAGCTAAAGAAATATGGGACAAATTAGAAGTTACATATGAAGGAACTATTGATGTTAGGGACAATAGGATAGACATGTTAACAAGTGAATATGAAGCTTTCAAGATGAATTCAGACGAATCCATATTAGGTATGTACACAAGATTCACCCACTTAATTAATTCCTTGAGTGCCTTAGGAAAAGCTTATACCACCTACGAAATGATTAGGAAAATTTTGAGAGGCCTTCCCTCCATATGTAAACCTAAGGCTACAGCAATTACCGAAGGAAGAAACCTTAAGACCACCTCCTTAGATGAACTCATGGGTTCACTCCTTACTTATAAAATGGCTCTGAAAGAAAGAAATCCTGAACCAAAGCACAAGAAATCGATTGCTCTAAAAGCATCAAGCTACAGCTTAAGTGAAGAAGAAAGTGAAACAAGTGACTTAGAGCAAGATGAATTAGCATTCACCACTAAGAGACTAGGAAAGTTTTATAGAAGGAATAAAATATTTCCTAAGAAGTTCAACAAAAGAAAAACTGAAAAAGTAGAATCAAGTAGAAAAGAAAATAAAAGTAAAAGTGAACCTCCTATATGCTATCATTGTAAGAAACCAAGACATATCAAACCATACTGCCCATTGCTCAAGAAAGACAAGAAGAAAAAGAAGGAAGCTATGAAGGCTACTTGGGATGACTCAAGCTCCAGCGAAATAAAAAACGAATCAAGTGGACAAGAGATGGCAAACATATGCTTCATGGATAATGATGAAGAGGCAAATTCCTACTACTCTTCAACAGAATCTTGCAATGAATCCTGTGATGAGTCATGTGATAGTATGCCCTCATATAAAGAATTACAAGCTGAATTATTTTCCTTGCATAAAAGATTCATAAAAATTTCCAAAAGAAATATAACCTTGAAAGATCAAAATAAAGAACTATTGAAGCAACTTGAATCATTCAAAACCATTAAAAAGGAAAAAGATTGTTGTATTAAGAAGTTAGAGGAGGAAGTAAGTAAAGTAACTCAAGAATTAGGCAAATCTCATAAAGAAAACTTGAATAGAAAGGATTTAGAAATAAATGAACTAAAGAAATTAGTAGAAGATAAAGAACAAATTATATATAATTTTACCAAAGGTAAAGAAAATTTTGAAAAAATGATTGGACAGCAAAGGCTACATAGGAATAAAGAAGGAATAGGTTACAATGGTAAAACAAACAAAAAGAATAAGAAATTATACATGGGATATTTCATAAAGGAAGCCAAGCACTATGCTAGAACTTCCTCAGACAACAAACATGAACGCACTACTTGCTATATGTGCAAGACCAAAGGTCATGTAATGTTTGATTGCCCACTAAAAAGGAAGTATTTAAGATACAAGGAGAATGGAAAGTTAATAATGGAACTAACAACAAAACAAAGAAAGTTAAAAGGATTTGGGTTCCAAAGACTAACACAATGAATCCTCCATTATTGGTATGTTTTAGGACAACATCATCAACGGACAAGTGGCACTTGGACAGCGGGTGTTCAAGACACATGACCGGCGATAAGACCAAGTTTTCCTCTCTAAAACAAAAGGATGGAGGATATGTCACCTTCGGTGATAATGCCAAAGGTAAGATCATTGGCATCGGGAGAATAGGTAAAGAACCATCTATTACTATTGATAATGTATTATTGGTAGAAGGATTAAAACACAATCTCTTAAGCATTAGCCAATTGAGTGACAAAGGGTTTGAAATAACATTTAAGAAAGAAAAATGTGTTATTCAAAATCCCAAAGAAAATAAAATCTTGTTTATAGCTCTTAGGATAAATAATGTTTATTGTATAAATCTTGAGAATCTAATAAATCAAAATGTAACTTATTTAGCAGCCATGAATGAAATAATTTGGCTATAACATAGGAAGTTAGGACATGCTAGCATAGACTTATTATCCAAATTATCAAAGAAAAATCTTGTAAATGGATTACCAAATACCAAATTCATAAAAGACAAGATGTGTGACGCATGCCAAAAGGGAAAGCAAGTTAAAAAAAGCTTTAAAAGGAAAAAGTATATATCTACTAAAAGACCCCTAGAACTATTACACCTAGACTTATTTGGCCCAACTAGAACCTTAAGCCTAGGAGGAAAAAAATATGCTTTTGTAATAGTGGATGATTATTCAAGATTCACTTGGGTATTATTCCTAACAAATAAAGATGAAGCATGTGACATGTTAATCACCTTATGTAAGAAATTACAAAATGAAAAGGGCTATAATGTAACAAGTTTTAGAAGTGATCAAAGTAGAGAGTTTAGAAACAAAGAGGTTGATAAATTTTGTAATGAATATGGAATAAACCATAATTTCTCAGCACCTAGAACTCCACAACAAAATGGAGTTGTAGGAAAAAAAAAATAGAACCCTATAAGAAATGGCAAGAACAATAACAAACGAAAATAATCTACCTAAATACTTTTGGGCTGAAGCTGTAAACACAGCATGTTATATTATAAATAGGGTATCTATAAGATCAAGTATAGATAAAACAGCATATGAACTTTGGAAAGGAAGAAAACCTAATACCTCTTACTTTCATATATTTGGATGCAAATGTTTCATCCTTAACACTACAGATGATTTAGGAAAGTTTGATGCAAAATTTGATGAAGGTATCTTTTTAGGCTACTCTACAAATAGCAAAGCCTATAGGTTTTATAATAGGAGAACTCTTACTATCATTGAATCAATACACATAACATTTGATGAATCAAACATTTATGAAAATAAAATTAAGAATGATGAAAAAGAAGATATTCCACAAAAAGAAGAAGATCTTGAAATAAAGGAAGAAAATAATAATGAGACTTCAAATGAAAACATTGTAGAAAATCTAGAACTACCTAAAGAATGGAAATATTCTAAAAGTCATCCAAAAGAACAAATATTTGGAGAAGCTTCAAAAGGAATAATCACTCGAGCCTCATAAAAAAATATTTGCAACCATTATGCCTTTTTATCTTAAGATGAACCCAAAAATATTGAAGAAGCTTTAAAAGATGACTCTTGGATTATAGCTATGCAAGAGGAACTAAATCAATATGAAAGAAGCCAAGTGTGGGAACTTATACCTAAACCCAAAGTCAAATCAATCATAGGAACTAAATGGGTGTTTAGAAATAAAAAGGATGAAAATGGAGTGGTTGTAAGAAATAAAGATAGGCTAGTAGCACAAGGTTATAATCAAGAAGAAGGTATGAATTACGATGAAACCTTTGCCCCTGTAGCAAGAATGGAAGCAATTAGGATGGTCTTAGCTTATGCAACCTACAAGGACTTCAAATTATACCAAATGGATGTAAAAAGTGCTTTCTTAAATGAATATATAAATAAAGAAGTATATGTGAAACAACCTCCAGGTTTTTAAAATTCAAAAAATTCAGATCATGTATTTAAGTTAACTAAAGCTCTATATGGATTGAAACAAGCTCCTAGAGCTTGGTATGAAAGGCTAAGCAAGTTTCTAATTCAAAACAATTTTTCAAGAGGAAAGATAGATAATACTTTATTTATAAAAACCAAAAACAAAGACATGCTTATAGTACAAATTTATGTTGATGATATTATTTTTGAAGCAACTCATAAGGATTTGTGTAATGAATTTGCTAAGTCTATGCAAAAAGAGTTTGAGATGAGCATGATGGGGAGTTAAATTACTTTTTAGGATTACAAATCAAACAAGCAAAAAATGGAACTTTCATAAATGAAACTAAATATATTAAAGACATGTTAAAGAAGTTTGATATGGAAGAAAGTAAACCTATAGGAACTCCCATGAGTACTTCAACTAGTCTTGACAAGGATGAAAAAGGGAAACAAGTAGATACTAAGCATTACCGAGGTATGATAGGAAACTTACTTTACTTAACAGCAAGTAGACCGAATATTATGTTTAGCGTATGTATGTGTGCTAGGTTCCAATCAGCTCCTAAGGAATCACATCAAACAGCGGCTAAAAGAATCCTTAGAGATCTACTAGGTACACTTAAACTAGGTTTATGGTATTCAAAGGAAACTGAATTTGAAATGATAAGCTATTATGATGCAGACTTTGCTGGATGCAAGATAGATAGAAAAAGCACAAGCAGAACGTGTCATTTTCTAGGACACTCTTTAGTCTCATGGTCTTCAAAGAAACAAAACTCTGTAGCTCTATCCACAGTAGAAGCAGAATACATAACTGTAGGGAGTTATTGTGCCCAAACATTTTATATAAAACAACAACTAAAAGATTTTAAAATTCAATATCAAACTATTCCAATAAAGTGTGACAACACAAGTGCCATAAATATTTCAAAAAATTCGGTATCTCACTCAAGAACAAAACATATTGACATAATACATCACTTCTTGAGAGATCACGTGCAAAACGAAGACATAACGCTAGAATTTGTAAATACAAACGACCAATTAGTAGATATATTTACAAAACCTTTATCTGAAGAGCGATTCATATTTATTAGAAGAGAATTGGGTATGATGCATATTCGAGAAGTAAACTAAATTTTTTTTCTGCTTGGCAGGCGACTGCCAGGCTATTGACTTTTCAAATTCTTCATTGACAGGTGCCTGCCTTATTTTAGCAAGCAACTGCTTCATGGCGGGTAGGGTTTAAAACCCTGTTTTATGTCATTTTAACTTCCTTCAAGTGACTGCTCCTTCTTCTATCTCTTTTATTCTTTTTAACACAAAATCTTCTTCCAAATCAGTCTAAAATCGAGCATCAAATCTACCCTCCACACCAAATCGCGAGTATAACCTAGGGTTTATCAGCTCTTCTTTTCCATACAAGCATGTCACGAGTAAAATCAACTGGTAACAAAGGTTCTTCATTACAAGGATCAACAATGATGAAGTGGAGAAATGGATAAAAACTCCATATGCTAACCAACTCTATAGAAACCAAATCGCCACAGCCGAACCCATTCTAGGTAAAGTTCTTGATGTTACATTCTTCAATTCAGAATTTCCTAAAATTATCGAACTTTTCAAGGAAATTGGGTGGGATCGGTTTATTACTTATCAAGCAAAAGGATACTATCCAAACGTGGTTCGGATTTTCTATGCAAATATGGAAAGGGATGAAAATGGGATAAAGACAAATCTTCTAGGGCAAAATATTCATCTTACTTCCATATCTTTAGGAAAAATTCTTTGAGTCAAGCCAGGAGATTTTGCGGTCTGCATTGTTGAGAAACA
This sequence comes from Malania oleifera, assembly GCF_029873635.1. NCBI lineage: Eukaryota > Viridiplantae > Streptophyta > Magnoliopsida > Santalales > Ximeniaceae > Malania > Malania oleifera. The sequence continues at coordinate 63,946,049 of NC_080420.1, forward strand.
ATGGATTATGTCCCAAGGATTCACTCCAGAGGAATTTTTACCTCTAGTCATAACTGATACACCTGTCAACTTTGGGCGTCCACCTCTTTACAAATAGTTCAATCTACAAGCTCTAATCCTACACAAACTTATTACATACAATATCCTACCACGTTCTGGTTCTCATGATCATATTTCGTTTTTAGATTGTTTTGTAATGTGATGTATTCTTAAAGGGAAAAAGTTGAATCTTCCAACTTTACTTATCAAGTGGATTATTATGAAAGTTGATGCCCCTCGTGTCATTCTACCATATGCTAGGATGTTAAATATGGTATTTTCTCATTTCAATGTTCTTACACCATCATTTAACTTCACTAGCAAAACCCATTGCGATATCTTTTCTAATACTATTCTTAAGTGTATGGGATATAAGAATTCTCCTCAAGGGTGGTTTCATAAGGGACTTCGTCACGTATCATCTGCACCACCACCTTAGTCTTCCATACCAGCATCTTCAGTTCAACTTGACCCATAAACTCCTTCTTGGTTCGTTCAATTTTTTAATCACTATATAACCTTCAGTGATGGAATGCAATCTGAACGTGGTACTCTAAGGGAGAAGGTTTCTACTATAGAAACTCATTGTTCAAGCCTTGTTCAGCGAGTTGACAGGATTGAACAACATTTGGCCAGCTCCTCTAAAGGCAAATCTCCAATGGATATCAGCTCTACTCCATCAAGTGATGATGAATTTGGTGAACAAGAAGAAGAAGAAGAAGAAGAAGAAAGTGGATCTATGGAAGCCTCCGATTGATGTGTTTCATCTATGAGCTATTTAAAAAACATTTGTCCATGTATTAGTGCTTTACTAGATAGTATGTTCTTTATGTTTGATTTATAAGTACTATGTATTGCCACACTTCACTATATTTTTTTTATTCTCCTCTCCTTTTTGAGTGATGCCCAAAGGGGGAGATGTTTGAGAGAAGGGAGTGCAAAAATGAAAAATACTAATATGCTATGATTTGTAAGACTATGAATATGTATGGATTGTATTATCTTGCATGGATCTTGTATGAATCATTGTATGGATCATTTTGTGAGTACCATATTGTATGGATCATTTTGCAAGTACCAAAAATTCATTACTTATGCGACTATAACTATGGATATATCATGCTTGTTGAAAGGGGGAGTCATGAGTATTATCTCTTATTATTTTTGCTCTCGATTTATCATCATAAAAAAAGGGGAGATTGTTGGCCTAACAAGGCTTACAATTCTTATTTTTATGATAACAAATCATGATGTGTTTAATGTGGTTCAAGTGAAAGTTTTTTAGGAAAAAGGCAAAGCTTAAAGGTAGTGACAAAGCTCAAAAGGATGATAAAGCTTATGGATTAAAAAGAGATCTTGAAGAGCATGAGGATGAAAGATAAATTGATGAAAGCTCAAAGAAAAGATCAGAAACTCAAAGATGATGGATAAACAAGAACTTACTTGAAGATCAAAGGATTAAAATTTTAAGAATGTTTGAATGTAAGTACTTCAAGTAAATTTCAAGTATAAACTGATTTGAAGCTCTCATAAAATCAAAAGAAAGTCAGAAATATATTTTTAATAAAACTCTAAAGAATGTTTTTCAAATCAAAGAAAAGATAGGTTTTTGAGAAAGAAAAGTTTTTTGAAAAACAGAAGGGCCAGGCAACTACCAAACTAAATGAAGAATTTTTTCAAAGAGACAGTAGCATGCCAGGCGACTACTTGAACATAGCTAGACGCCTGGGTGGTCATGCCAGGTGACTGCCTTGGTTCTGCTAGGTGACTGCCTATGTTTTGTGTTGTGAATTTGTTCTGTAATAGGCGACTGCCACTCGAACGTTGGCTTAAAAACTCTCAATGGGAAGATTTTTTAAATGAAGTTTTTGGACACTATTATTTTGAAAAACTTGGAAATTACTTCAAGGAAACTTTGGGGGTAAGGAATTCCTTTTAAACATCTATAAATAGCCCCAAACTTCAAAGATTTTAACACCAAGAAATTTCCAGCAATCAAAGCTTTCTAAAAATCTCTCAAATTCTCTTGTGTTTATCCATCTTTAACTACTGAATTATTGCTGATACAAACTTCGAAGTAAAGCTTTCAAATTCTGAATCTTTCAAATTTTGGAAGATACTTGATGATCTAAATTGAGTATTGAGCTTCAAATTCTTTTATATTTGAATTACTTTGAAGTATTTTTGTGCTGAATGCTGTACTAACCTACTCTGCTGTGAGAGTGTTTTCTTGTACACAAATTCTTCTCTATCTTGGTTCTTATTTATAGATGATTTAGGGCTATAAAATTGTTGGACCAAACGAGGGAATTTCATTTGGAGAGGCAGGATCTAGCCTAATGGAAGGAGTGATTGTAATCAGTATTGTTCCACCCATCAACAGAATTGAATTAGTGAATCCTTTGGTGGTTTGCCAAAGGCAAGGACGTAGTTTGGGTATAAGCCAAACCTCGTAAAATCTTGTGTCTCTCTTCTTCCTTACTCTTTATTTTTTGGCAATACTTACAATCTTCATGTATGCTTTAAATTGTTAATTCTGAGTGTATAGTTGTTAAATAGACCGGAGGATAATTTGTTTTGGCTTGATCAGCATTGATTATGGAAATTGAAAGGGACTACGTTGGTTGATCATCCTAAACTTAATAATCTGAAAGTTTGTTTAAAAGCTAAACACAAAGAAGAATTGTGAGTTTGGAATAAACACAGGGCTTACATAAATTCAGCGTGCTGTACAATTTATTACAGGGCTATTGATACTAAGATCAAGATTTTGATTATCTTGTTGATTGGTTGTGGTTGAATTGTTTTGTAAATTTATTGGTTGTGATTGTTGATATATAAAAAAAAGAATTGAACTTGAAATAATTTTAAAATTCCAATTCACCCCTCCTCTTGGGAAGCTATCCTAATTTCAGTTCCCTAGGCAACTTATTATCTTTTAAGGCCAGTAAACCATCACTTTTTATTACTAAAGCAAAGATTATTATAACTAATGAAGCTTAGAAGGAGTTGTTGTGGTTGAACATTTTTTATAAGGGCTCGTGTATATGCAAAATGATATGCCCAAAATAAACTAGCCAATAAGAGCAAGTCAACACCTAGCCCGCGCCCCCTCAGGTCAAACCTCCTGACGAGAGCAATCAACTCCAACTCAATAAAGAGGAGGAGAAATCCACGCCAGTGACTTAAATAGTCGAGTGATATATGCAAACACTTTATGACCTAAGAGCGATTCACGCTCCCGCGCAATAAAGACGAATCAACAAGGGTCAACTCAAGCCCCTAAGAGAAAGGATGTGGGGAAGAAGCCAAGGGAAGTCATTCAACTCATTCTACTGTTGCATTCAGCCTCTCTAGAGCATCCCTTTTACTTAGGCATTAGAGTGATCCCCCGGAGTACACATCAGGTCCTCCAAGTCTTTCTGTTTTCTATCCTTTTCAGGTCACCGGAGATCTAGGACCATTCTTATAGGTCATCATTGATTTTATCCCGCAATAGTTGGCGCCATCTGTGGGAACCCACTATAGTGAGGCACTCATCCTGCTCCCCTCTCCGGTATTGAAAAAATGTTCACATCACAAAGCTCTAGCTCTGGCCCCACCGAAAAAGAGTTAGCCCAGTTAATCCATTCTACACCTGTGGTTCCTTCGAGAGTCAGCAGAGAGGAGTTCCTCGCCTTCCAAAAGAAAATGGAGGACATGTTAAACCTGCTCTTATACCAAAAGAGTCAGGAAGGATGCGCCCCACTTCAACAAAGGGAGAATCCGGATCCGACCGATAAAACAGAAGAAACAAAGGAGAGCAAGGAGAAAACTTTCCTTACCAAAAAGATAGAAGACGTGAATAGCGTAGACGTCAACCAAAAAAATAGATCCTTGGAATTGGAGGAGAGGATAACAAAATATAGAGTAGATAGAAAAAATGAGGAGGGAGGGCAAGACTAACCTCCTCTATGGGGAAGGGTCTCTATGGTCCTTGGAGCCACCCTTCACAAGAGAAGTGATGGAGGTCCCACTGCCCAGTAGATTCAAGATGCCTACCTTTGAGAGGTATGAGGGTCTCTCCGACCCAATCAACCACTTGGATACCTTCAGGGTATTGATACAGCTGCAAGGTGCTTGGGATGCCATTATGTGCCGAGCCTTTGCAGCAATCCTCAAGGGCAGTGCCAGAGATTGGTACCGGGCCCTGCACCCCAGATCAATCGGCTCTTTCTCAAAGATGGAACAGCTATTCATCGGCCACTTCTTCAGCAGTCGGAGGATTGTCAAAATAACAGCCCACCTAATGAGCGTGGTCCAAGGAGAGGGAGACACTAAATAAATTCATGCACTGCTTGAATGCCGCAACCCTGGAGGTCTGTAATCTAAACATGGGGGTAGCATTGGCATCCCTGACCACAGCTCTCCAACCTAGAAGCTTCCTGTACTCGCTAGGAAAAAACCCACCTATTGATATGGGAGAGTTGATGGCTTGAGTGCAAAAGTACATCAACTTGGAAGAGATGATGGACACTAGGGGAAGTCGCATTGAGTTGGAGAGGAAAGGAAATAGCTGGGAGATGGGCGAATCCTCTAGGTCCGCAAAAAGGCATGAGACCACTACGCTGCTCACCAGCCCTAAGATGAGACGAAAATCCAGTAAGTTCTCCACCTATACACCCCTGAATATACCACATTCTGAAGTACTGATGCAGATAAGAAAGAAAGATTATGCCTCGTGACCCGAACCCATGCAAACTCCTATACATAAACAAAACATGTCTAAGTTTTTCCAATTCCACAAGGATCACGGGCACGACACAGAAGAATGCATTCTGCTGAGAAACGAAATTGAAGCTCTAATAAAAAGGGGATGCCTATCGAGGTTTATCAAAAAATAAGATCCGCCAAGGGAACCCTGTGGGCAAAGGAGACCCAACGCGAATGACAAGGAAAAACAAGTTATAGGGGAGATTGCAGTGATCTTCGGAGGATCTGCTAGTGGAGGAGACAGTGGAGGCGCTAAAAAAGGTACACTAAACAGGTGCTCTTAGTGGAAAAAGGGGAACCAAATACAAAAAGACACAGACAAGGTGAAGATATCATCTTCGATAGCCGAAACGAAGAAGGGGTACAACAACCACACAATGATGCATTGGTACTCTCCTTGTTGGTGGCGAACTACAAAGTCAGGCACGTATTAATAGATAATAGGAACTGGGCAAACATTATGTTATGGTCAGTACTAGAAGGGATGAAAATTGGGAAGGAAAGACTCAAACCAATCGCAACCCCCCTTGTTGGGTTTGGTGGAGATGTGGTTCATCGTATTGGGACAATCACGCTACCTGTGACAATGGGGATGACCCCACAGCTAGTTACTTCGTTGACAGAGTTCTTAGTGGTTGATCATCCTTCGATATATAATATCATATTGGGCTGCCCTTTTCTTAACATAGTCTGAGCTATAACGTCGACATACCACCTCAAGATGAAATTCCTCACACCGCATGGGACAGGGATGGTCAGTGAAGATCAAGCAGTAGCTCGGAACAGCTACGTTATGACCTTAAAAGGAAAAATAGAGGCAAGAGAAACCCTAACCCGTGGAAGATCTAGAGGTAAGGGGTGAATATCCTCAAATCAGTATAGTAGATGAAGATATTGCTCACATACCTCTATATGGCCACCAGGAGAGATTTGTGTAGATTGGGAGTTGCCTGCCTGACACCTTGAGTGTAGAGCTAAGCCATCTACTGAACGAATTCACAGACGTGTTCGCTTGGTCTGCTAACGATATGCCAAGGATTGATCCTGCTATCATAGAACATAGGTTGAAGGTGGACCCCAACCATCGACCTATGAAGTAAAAGAAAAGAAGTTTCGCGATGGAGCGAATTAAGGCAATTGATATGGAGGCAACAAAACTAATGCAAGCAAACTTCATTAGGGATGTGAACTACCTGGAGTGGCTAAGCAATGTGGCACTGGTAAGGAAGCGTAACGGAAAACGGCGCACCCACATAGACTTCACAGATATAAATAAGGCGTGTCTGAAGGATAGCTTCCCTCTCCCTCTAATTGATCAGCTGGTAGATTCAACTTCTAGGCACGAACTTCTCAACTTTATGGATGCATACTCAAGATATAATCAAATCCCTATGCATCAGGCCAACGAAAAGAAAATTTCTTTCATCACTAAAAGGGGCTTGTATTGTTATCGAGTAATGCCCTTCGGATTAAAAAATGCATGAGCCACGTACTAGAGGTTGGTGAACGAGCTGGTTAAAGATTAGCTTGGTAAAACTATGGAGGCATACGTAGATGACATGCTGGTAAAAAGCTTGAAAGCAGAGAAGCATTTTGAAGAGCTGAGACAGACGTTTGAACTCTTATGCAGGTACCACATGAAGCTAAACCCATCAAAATATGTGTTCGGTGTTTCGGCAGGAAAGTTCCTCGGTTTCATGGTAACACAACGAGGTATAGAGGCCAACCTAGAAAAAATAAGATCACTGCTTGAAATGAAGGCTTTATGGACGAAAAAGGAGATCCAAGTCTTAACAGGGAGGATAGCCTCCCTCAGCAGGTTTGTCTCCTGCTTAGGGGACAAAGGCTCACCCTTCTTTAAAGCGCTAAGGAAGAAAGGAGGATTCGAATAGGGGGAGGAATAGAGCAACACCTTCGAATAGCTTAATCAGTACCTCAGCTCCCCACCTTTGTTAAAGAAGGCAGAGATAAGAGAAGAACTATACTTGTACATAGCCACAACAACAAATGCGGTCAGCTCAGTTCTAGTCCGAGAAGAAGGCAGGCAACATCAACCCATATATTACACTAGCAAGGTGTTGAGTGGAGCAAAAAAGAATTACAGCACGACTGGAAAGGCAACATTCTCCATCATCTGTGCTGCACGGAAATTAAGGCCTTACTTTCAGGCTCATAAGATAACTGTGCTGACAAACCTACCACTGAGGCAAATTCTCCAATGACCAAAAAGTTCGAAGAGGATGACGAAGTGGTCCATTTAATTGAGCAAGTTTGACATATAATACTTGCTGAGGCCTGCGGTCAAGGCCCAAGTGCTCACCGATTTCGTAGTAGAAAGACCTCCCAAAGTAACGGGAAGATCAGATGTATGGGCGCTGCACATTGACGGTCCATCAAACGCAACCGGTGGAGGCGTAGGATTTATCCTCACGGCACCGGATGGTAATTCTCAGCAACAAATAACGACGCCGAGTATGAAGCTTTGTTAGAAGGCCTACGACTAGCAAAAGCATTGGGGGTAGCGCAGATCAAGGTGTCAAGTGATTACCAGTTGGCACTAGAGTAGTTGAAAGGAGAATTTGAAGTTAGGGATCAGAAAATGAAGAAGTACCTGGCCAAGGCCCAAGAATACACAAAGACCTTCATCCACTTTGATATAGAGCGCGTGCCAAGAGTCGAGAATACAAAGGTTGATGCACTCGCGAAGTTGGCCTCAGCAACCAGCTCTAAATGGAGGGATGCAATTTACATAGAGTGAATCGCGAGACCCTCATATGAGGAGTACGGTATTAACTCACTGCATTCCAAAGTCAAAGAGGGAGATTAGAGGGCGCCTTTACTGCATTACCTCCGCGACGGGTCCCTATTAGGGGATAATAAGGAGTCCTTAAGGTGAGAAGGAAAGCAGCGAGATACATACTGATAAATCAGGAGCTGTACAAATGATCTCTGTCACTACTGTACCTTTGTTGCCTGAGTATAGAAGAAGGATACTACATCCTGAGAGAGATCCACAAAGGAATATGTCGAAACCATCTAGCTAGCGAGGCTTTAGCTCATAAAGCCCTACAGCAAGGGTTTTACTGGCCCACGATGAGGAAGGACGCAATCGAGCTCATCAAATGATGTGACAGCTACCAACGTTGCAGGGGAATACCATATACACCCTCCAATCCCCTCTCCCCTCTTGTTAGCCCCTGCGCCTTCCCCCAGTGGGGGATAAATATATTGGTACCTCTGCCCCCGACAACTAGACAAAGGAAATTCTTGCTGGTAGCGATCGATTACTTCACTAAGTGGGTAGAAGTTGAACGCTTAGCCCACATAACTGAGCGAAACATCACCCGATTCATCTGGGCATCAGTGCTCTGTCAGTTTGAAATTTCGTAGGCCATAATCACTGATCACGAGAGACAGTTACACAATGAACGCTTCAGAAAATTCTGCTCCGACTTATCCATTAAACTACTATTCGCGTCGGTAGCACACCCCCAGAGCAATGGATGGGTTAAAAACATGACTCATACCATACTATATGGCCTAAGGACAAGGCTCGAATCTATGAAGGGGAGATGGGCAGAAGAGCTCCCCTCCATAATTTGGGCATACCACACAACCCGGCGAGCCGTGATAGGGGAAACCCCATTCATGCTAGCCTTCGAGGTAGAAGTTGTCATCCCAGCAGAGGTGGGTATCCCCTCTTAGAGGAGGCAATACTTCAATGAGCAGGACAACAACGAAGAGTTCAGGGCGAAAATAGACTTTCTAGAGGAGAGACAAGATCAGGCCGGCATAAAAATCGCCGCTTACCAACAAAGGGTGGCAAGGTACTACAACCATCGAGTAAGAGTGCACAACTTCCAACCCGGGGACTTGGTCCTTAGGAAGAATCAAATTAGCATACAAGAGTCAGGCTTGCACAAGCTAAAGCCAAACTGGGAAGGTCCATAATGAGTTGCAGCAGAGATCAAACCGGGGACATATAAATTGGAGGAGATAGGGGGAAAGAAAATTCATAATACATGGAACTCTGGTATGTTGAAAAAGTTTTATTCATAAAGTGTTTCATACAACGTAGAAATAAATTTTCAATTACAACAGTTGTACTACTTCAATAAGGCTAAACAAAGCTACAAATGAAATTTTAGCTGTCTAGCTTGCTTTGCTCCCCTCTCCTGCTTCCTCCTCTCCCCCCTCTTCCTCTTCAACCATCTCCTCTGCAGAGTCTGGACTCTCTTCTCCATAATCATGTGAACACATGCCCTCCAAAGGGAGATCCAGATGCTTAGTTCTCACCTATTCTTAACACCTCCTGAACGCTACTTGATAGGTCTTTGCGGTGTTAAAGACAAACCGCGAAGAGCCCTTATACTTCTTCACAGTGGTTCGAGCCACATCATCAACAGTAGTAGCGGTAGCCGTAGGAATTTTTTCTCCATGGATCTGCTCAATTTCCACCTGGAGGGCACGTTCCCTATTCTCGGCATCATGGAGTTCGTTTTGAGAAATTACATATTTCTCCCTTGCATCCAATGTTTGACAGTACATCTCGGCCACCTTTTCTTCTTGAGCCAAGGCCATTGTCGCCAACTAAAAAAAAGAAACAGGGGAAAGCACATTAACTAAACTCCACTATAAAAGGAAAAATAACCTAGCTGAAAAGTATACCTAATTAGAGGTGTGGCGGATCTTCACTGAAAGAACATCAGGAAGAGAGCACTGAGCCTGCACATAGTCCTCCATATGGACCGCCCGGCATAGAGCGGAGGCAAAACGGGTTAGCTCATGAAAAATTGCCTTAGTATTAGTCGTGGGGACTGGAGGAGGATCCGCAATGTTCTCACCCGTTGGGGCTTCACTTTCACCTATAGCAGGTGCGTCCCTTTGAGATGATTCTCCCTCGAGCTCCATTCTCTTCTTCCTGCTCCTACTCACCCTCTACTTCTTAGCTTCCCCCATGGGAGATTCGTATTTGTTAAAATCCATATATGGTTCCGAGCTGGTGGGAACCCGAACAGTAATATTAGAGGGGATGGCAAAAAAGTAGCAAACATCCTATAGATCCGAGGGAGTCAAGTCACATCTAGCGCTCCTTACAGTAGTCAGAGCCCTCACCAGTTGCGAGGAAGACTCCATCAGGAAAGCAAAAAGGGGAACGAGCAAAACAAGGCTTTAACAAATGGATCAAACAGGCGAGCCTCTCGCAAAAACTAGGAAGGCAAAATGCCAAAACAGATCAAAACAATAAATTTTGCGTGAAAACAGCAAAGTTACCATATAAGAAAAGATCAAGCAGGCAAAGTTAAAGCAAGAATAGTGAAAAACATGAAGAATAGCCAAACAAACATCCAATTCAACACAAAGACGGAGAAAAGCAGGGAAAGGGACGAGGGAGAGCATACCTAAAGACAAGTAGGGATTCCTTTGGATGAAGATGATAAACAAATGGAGGGGACCCTGCCTTTATAGAGAGAGGGCTGCACGAATCCCCGAGGAAGCGAAAATCTTGAAAAACCTCGTCTGTAAAAAAAAGGATTGCGTCTCGAGAGAAAGGACACAAAAATCCCTGTACACGCACGGTCGTGATGACAATGCCGAGAATTCGCAACTTCCCGAGCATATATGACGCCTCGAAAGGACAACGTCCCCTCAAAAAAAGCGTCAGACTAACACCTCCATAAATGAGAACATCTCATTTAAGAGACTTCCCAAGGTACGACAGATTTAAACATGCATTTATCACACTTTTGCAGGATAAATGATGCCTCGAAAGGATAATGACGTCGCCTCAGAAAAAGTGTCAGACTGAAACCCCCATAAATGAAGCCAACTCATTAAGCTAAACGGGCCCAACTAACGAGTACGACTCGTGAGGCCAACAATAGCCCAGAAATGAGCACAACTCATTAGGCTAAGCGGGCCCAATTGATGAGTACGACTCATGAGGCCAACAATAACCCAGCAAATGAGCACGACTCATTAGACTAAACGAGCCCAATCGACAAGTACGACTTAGGAAGCCAACAACAGCCCAGTAAATGAGCACGACTCACTAGGAGAAACAGGCCTAAATGAAGAGCACCAGTTCTTAGGCCAACAACAAGCCGGCCGAGAAGCCGCACAAGAAAGCTACTCGAAAAAATGTGCTTTATGCAACAGCTTGACAAGATCTATCCAAAGAAGCGCTTCGTGAAGCAGGCTGGCAAGTATGCTCCATGAAGCAACTTGGAAAAATGTACTCTGCAAAAGCATTCCATGAAGCAGGTCAGCAAATTTGCTTCACGAGGCAGCTCAACTAGAACTGCTTCAAAAAAACGCTCCATGAAGTAGCCAAGAAAACACTTGCTCGACTCGAACCAGTTCGATAAGATTTCCATTGAAGTGGCTCGAAAAGATTAGGTTGGAAAAACCTTGTTTGTTAAGCAAGCCATAGAGCAACTCGGCAAGTTTTCTTCATGAAGTAGCTCGACTAGAGCTGTTGAAAAAGTGCTTCACGTGGCAGCTTGGAAAAAGCTCTTTACGAAGCAGCCCAGAAATTGTGCTCCATGAAGTAGCTCAAAAAGACATTCTCCGCAAAAAGCACTTCGTGAAACAACTCAGAAAAAATTCTACATGAAGCAGCCCGACAGAAGTGCTTCATGAGATAATTCGGCAAATTTACTCCATGAAGCGCCTCGACAATAGCAACTCCGGAAAGGATAGCTCGAAAGGGACAACTCGGCAAGAACCAACCTAGCAAGAACTTGCTTGGTAAATTTTCTCTAGGTTGCGACTCGGCAATAGCAGCTCAGAAAGGATAGATCAGAAGGGACAGCTCGGTAAGAGCTGGCTCAGCAAGAACCAACTCGGTTAATTCTCTCCACGAAGTGGCTCGGCCTTAGCAGCTCGAAAAAAGAGCCTGATAAAGAAACCGACTTGGCAAGATTCAGCTCGATAAAATTGCCCACGTAACAGCTCAGTACGAGCAGCTTGGTAAACACCTACTCGAAAAGTACCAGCTTGGTAAGATTGCCCTCGTAGCAGCTCGATAAGAATCAGCTCAGTAAGATTGCCCATGTAATAGCTCGGCAAACAACTGCCATCAAGTACCAGCTCTGTAAGATTGCCCTTGTAGCAACTTGGCAAGATCAGGTCGGCAAAACAATGGCCAGCAAGCATGCCATAGAGCAACTCGGCTAAAAAAAAGAAAAGAGCGTCCCAGAACACAGCCTGGCGAAACATCTCGGCAAGGTGAGCCCGAGTAGCAGCTCCGCTCGAAGCAACAACTCAGACAAATAATATCCGCATTAAGAGTGAAAATGCATGGACACAACAACTTTTCAAAATTCTATCCAAAATTTGAAATTGAGGGGCGGACAACTGATATGCCCAAAATAAACTAGCCAATAAGAGCAAGTCAACACCTCGCCCGTGCCCCTCAGGTCAAACCTCCTGATGAGAGCAATCAACTCCAACTCAATAAAAAGGAGGAGAAATCCACACTAGCGGCTTAAATAGCCGAGTGATGGGCACAAACACTTTTTGACTTGGGAGTGATTCACGCTCCCGCGCAATAAAGACAAATCAACAAGGGTCAACTCAAGTGCCTATAAAAAGATATGTGAGGAAGAAGCCAAGGGAAGTCATTTAACTCATTCTACTGTTGCATTCAGCCTCTCTAAAGCATCCTTCTTACTTAGGCATCAGAGTGATCCCCCGGAGTATACCCCGAGTCCTCCAAGCCTTTCTGTTTCCTATCTTTTTCAGGTCACCAGAGATCTAGGAGCATTCTTATTGGTCATCATCGATTTTATCCCGCAACACAAAAGATATATGTGTTACATTGTGATAGTCATAGTTCCATTTATATACGTAAAATCTTAATTCCATTATACATCTAACATATTAACATGTCATACCATTGCATTGTCGAAGCTTTACAAATATAAATGGAAATGTAGAAATTTCATTTTTTTAGAGCTCGAGAATATTTGTACTAGTGATAATGTTTTTGATAAGATAACAAAGTTCCCAACAAGGGATGAAAAACAACTTTCTAACAAACTAGATTGGATTTTGGATCCAACCTGATTAAAGGTATTCACCTAGGTTGTTTATCCTCCATGGATTGACTGACATTAACTAAAATTATGATCGTCTTTATATTGGATCAACTTGAATTAGGATGGTCTTTGTGAGGTTGTTTTTTTATCAGATTAATAGTTTTCAAATGCATTCTGGTGAGATTGTTTAATTAGGAATGGCATTTCCATGTCTTCAAATAAGATGAACATAAGCCTAAAAGAGCATATGATTGAATCCCATAATGCTTCTCACATTCTTACTCTTCCCTATGAACTTTCCTCCTCTTCAATCATGTTAGTCCAATTATTAGTACCTAAAAGGGAATTGGGTGATTAAAACTTCTTTCTAGTGAAATAAAAATGATTGACAAGCAAATATAGGGCATGGAAGTAAATAAATATTCACAACACCAATTTTTATAGCGGTTTAGTCAACTTACCTTACGTCCATTCCCCAAGTAAACTACTTGAGATTTCCACTAGATCAAATGATATTACTATTAAATGTGCAAACTGCACTTAGACAAACTTTGTCAAAAACTAACAACACACAAAACCAAATTGGCTAGAAGCCTTGAACAACTTTTACTTATAAAACCCACTTAGGCTACCTAGCCACAAGAACTTAAACAAGCTAATCAAAATTTTGAACATAACGTTTGTTGGCCTAACAAGGCTTTCACATCTTGTTTTTATGGTAACAATTAAAGGATGGTTTAACTAATTCATGTTCAAGTGATGAGATTTTAGGAACTCTAAAATGACAAGTTCAAAAAGGATCAAGAAAGAATGACCAAAGATCACCAAGTGCTTAAAGTCATACTACATTTACAAAGTAATCAAGTGGAAGCTCAAGGAGACTCAAGATAGTTAAAGCAAATGAAGCTTAAAGAATGATCAAGCTCAAAGAAAGATAAAGGACATTCATGAAGACTTCAAAGATCAAAGGAGCTTTTAAGTTTTAGGAAGCTTCATGTAAGTACTTCAACTCTAAATATCATTTTGGATGAAATGAAGCCCTATAAGGGATAAAATGGACTTAGAGACCTTATTTTAAAAAATTTGAAAAATATATTTTAAATGTAAGAAAGCGAGAAACTCAAGGGTTTTGAAAACTGAACAGAAAAATAGGAATTTTGTCTGTCCAAGCAATTGAAGTCAAAGCTTAGGCGCTTGAAGAATTTCCTCAGGAGACTGAATATTAAGTTCAGGCGACTAAAGATTTTCTTGAAAGAATTCTCAAAAGGTAGTGTAACCTTAGGGAATTGAAGTTGGACCTCAGGCGCCTGACCCTATTTTCAACAAAAAAAATAAAAAAGTGGCCTGAAGGCTCAGGCGACTGAACCTCGACAACGGCTATATTTTTTAAAATGTTTTGAGTTCAAATTTAAATTTCTTACACCCCAAAGTTTCTTAAAACTTAGGGGACACTCCAGGTAATCTTGGGCAGCACGAATTTGAATCTTTCTAAGCCTATAAATACATGGTTTATGAAATTAAATTAATACCAATAATTGAAAAACGTCTCTCAAAGCTCACTTGCGATCAAAGCTTTCTTGCCTACTGAATTGCTGCTAATCAACCGAGATTATTCTGAGTTGCTGATTTCTAATATTAGCAAAAGTTCTGAGTTCTTGAATCTTATCAAGAGAAGAATACCAGTGAAGTAATTCTTGAGCTTCATACTTCATTCTTTTTGATATTTTGATTGAAGTATATTAGTGATTTCGTATTGTACAAACCAACTCTATCTGAGAGCATTTTTTGTACACACATATTTGATCTTCTTCTTGTAGTTTTTGACGTTTCAAGGTTATTTGGATCATTGGACCAAGCCTGGGGTATCTTGGAGAGGGAGCTCTACCCTTAAGGAGGCTTGTAACGGTTTGTTCCACTCGGAAAGGAACGATATAGTGCAAACCTTAGGTGGTATTGGCCTAAGGCGAGGACGTAGGTTGGGGATAAGCCGAACCTTGTAAAAAATCTCGGTCTCACTCTTAACCTCTCTCTTTATTTCCTGCATATATAAATTGCGCGGTGTGTATTCAAAGTGCAGGAAGCCAAAACTGAGATTGAGAAGACTTTTGACTTAAGAAAGTACGTTGATCTTTTGCATAAACCTTAAAAGGGAGTACGTTGATCATTTGCAGAAATATTAGTTGAAAGAAAGCAAACAAATTTCATTCGTAATAGGGCTTGAATCAAATTAATACAAGGCTACAACCAAACTCTACTTTGAGTATTTGAAATCAACAAAGTGCTACAACTTGTTTATTGTGTCTGTTTGGATTATTTGTTTGTTGATTTCTTGTTCTAAGATTGAGTGTGGTTTGTGGGTTGGTTAAACACCTAAGCATTATTGTGTGATTGATAAAGTAACAAAAAGGTTGTGAATTCATAAATAGTTTATAAAGAAAATTTTAATAACCTAATTCATCCCCTCTATGGACTACACCTTAACTTTCAATTGGTATCATAGTTGTGTTATAAAAAATCTAAAAAAGAAGTTATATAAAGATCTAAATGGCACACATAGGAGTTGCTCGCTTTGGAGGGGGTCAATCCTCTACCAAACCACCAATCTTTTGTGGACTCGACTATACATTTTGGAAACAATGAATGAGAATTTATCTTCAAACCGTGGATTGGAAAGCCTGGAAGGCTATCACACATGGTGACTAAATTCCTACAAAACTAATAGATGGAAAAGAAGTTCCTAAGGAAGAAAAAGACATGACTGAAATTGACCATAAAATGTTACAAGTCAACTCTAGTGCTATAAACACCTTATGTTGTGCTCTTTACATAAATGAGTTTAATAGAATCATGGCTTACAAAATGGCAAAAGAAATATAGGATAAACTTGAGGTAACCTATGAAGGTACCGTTGATGTCAGAGACAATAGAATTGATATGTTGACTAGTGAATACGAAGCTTTTAGGATGACTCCGGATGAATCCATCAAAAACATGTATACTAGGTTTACGCATATCATAAACTCATTAAACATTTTAAGGAAAACTTATTCCACTTATAATATGATACATAAAATCCTTAGAGGACTTCCACCAGTTTGAGAACCAAAAGTCATAGCCATAACGGAAGGAAGAAATCTTTAAAATACCTCACTAAATGAACTCATGGGATCACTTCTCACTTGTGAGATGACTATGAAAGAAAGGAACCTTGAAAGCAAAAATAAGAAATTTATAGCTTTTAAAACATCTAAAGAAAGCTTAAGTGAAGAATATGATGATACAAGTGAATTAGATGATGAAAAACTTGCATTTATCACTAAAAGACTTAGAAAATTATTTAAAAGAAACAAAAAGTTCACTATAAAGTTTAGAGGTGCAAAAACTAAAAAAGGAGAAACAAGTAGAAAGGAAAACAAGATTAAAAATGATCCTCCTACTGTTATCATCATAAAAAGGTTGGACATATTAAGTCTGACTGTCCACAGCTCAAGAAAGAAAAAAGAAGAAGAAGACCGCAATGAAAGCTACATGGGACGATACAAGCTCAAGTGAGTTGGAGATGCTTCATGGCACACAATGCTGAGGTAAATTCTTATTTTAGTTCTTTGGAAGAATCTAGTGGAGAATCTAGTAATAATTCATGTGAAAGTATACCTTCTTACAAAGAAATTCAAGCTAAACTATTCAATCTACACAATAGGTTTTCATATTATATTTATATGATACGAATTATGCTTATGAAAATCATGTATGTTCTGCCATGATATGAGAATTTATGTTTCCCAGATATGATACAAACAGTTATATTGATATGTTATGTATGATTTTACATAGAACATGGAAATACTCATGTTACCACACACTAGTATTAGTTTATCTTCCCTTATTGAGAGGTGTCTCACCCTGAAATTTCATAAACTTT
This sequence comes from Malania oleifera, assembly GCF_029873635.1. Taxonomy (NCBI): domain Eukaryota; kingdom Viridiplantae; phylum Streptophyta; class Magnoliopsida; order Santalales; family Ximeniaceae; genus Malania; species Malania oleifera. The sequence continues at coordinate 63,962,804 of NC_080420.1, forward strand.
TTAGGAGCCCCTGAATAGGAGAGCGAATAAAGCTCCGATGAGGTAGTACAACTGGTTTGCCCTTCCAGAAGGGTAAGTGTTTTGATAGGGTCGATGGTATTTTGTGGGAATGACCCTAGGACTCCTTTTGGGTTGTAAATATAATTACAGCTGATGTAGTAACTTTGGTATTGTGATGTACGGTATAATGAGGTGTTTATGATTTATGTTTCCTATTGCATAGGCTTTCGTGATGTGTTTCTGATACATCCCTGTTACCCACAGGTGCAGGTTTATTACTATCTGCTAAATTTGTTGTTATGGTTTTTTATTATACTATGGAAAAAAATAATATATTGAAATTAAGCAGGTCGTTACACCCAACTTAGAACTCATGTAGTTACATTTTCATATGATTTAATTTAAGGCTCAACATATACCCTAGAATGACTTTAGGATTCATGCATTTCATAAACATCATTAGGGGACATTTATGGACATAGAAATATTTTTTAAACCCTGAAAAATATTTTTATAAAGGAGCTAAGAAAGAGAGCAAAATAGATTTTTAAACTAGAAAGAGAAAATTCTAGAAAATGGGAACTTTGGAAGCTTGAAGTTAACCTCAGTCACCTGAAGAATCAATGGTGAAACACAGAATCTGGCAGGGGCACTTCGGTCGCTTGAACCTGAGATTTCTGTCGCCTGAAGTTGTCACTTCAGGAGCTTGAACTCAACTTTAGTCGCCTGACAATGTATCCAAGTTGATTTTTCGCATCACTAAGGAACTTCAGTCTCTTGAACTTGTGGGAAAACTTAAAAATTTAATTTTTAGTGAGAGAACTCGCCAAATATTTTTTATTCCCACGGTCAAGATTGATTCTAAGGGTAAGACACCTATATATTGAACTTCTAAACCCTAGTGTGGAAGCTAAGACAAACAAGAACAGAAGAGAACATCTTGCTTAAAAGAGAATTAAGAAACTTGAACGTCTTAATATACGATTGCCTGCACTCCAACTTACAATCATCAAGCTTGGGCAAATCAACTCAGAAAATCAAAGGGAATCTATTTACACATCTTGAATTCAACTTGTTATTGAGGTTGGGTAAATCCATTTAGTGTTTTTCAAGAGTTTCTCATATCATCATCTTTTATTGAATATCATTAGAGAGTTTGATCATGAGTGTTCCTAAACATACAGAGATTTGTTTTGACAAGTTTGTTACTTGAGAAAGTTTTATTTCGCCATTGATATATATTTTCCAAAGAACTTCTCATTTCAAAATCTATTGTTGAAACAGGCTGAGTGATAGATAGTGAGTATACTTTATATATAGATTATTTAGATAATCTCACTACTTGATAAAAGGTTTCATCATTGGTTAAATAGATTTGATTCAAATGTGTGTTCTCTTAAAGGATCTATATTTTAGATATTTAAACACTTGATTAAATATCCTTGGTGTTCATAAATATATATTTTATTTAGGGATATTTTATGAACGATATTACATTATTTTTTTATCTTTGGAATACAAATCGTGTATATATATATATATATATATATATATATATGCATATAACAAAGATCGTGGTATAATTGAATAGTTAAACGAAAGATTTTTTATTAAGATCATTACAATTTTCAAGAATATATATATACATATATATATATATATATTCATATTACAAAGATCATGGAATAATTGAATAGTTAAAAGAAATATTTTTGATTGAGATCATTACAATATTCAAGACAAATTTTTTAACAAGATCATATTTGAAATTTGTGCATCTCGTCTTTGAGGCTATGGCTCATACAAATATTTTGGAGGATTTGATAAAAGAGAATTTGACTGTTGAAGCATATCATTCATAAATGATTATATCATTTCATACATTTTGAGCTTCAAGTTTTATCATATGATTATGTATTAGGAATTTGAATTGTACTCACTAGCTTTGTTGGAAGCAACTTTGAGTGTTTTACAAATATCATTGTATTCATGATTTAGGTTGTGAACCAGGTTTGAGGAGAGAGCTGTATCTCTTGTAAGCAGCGAAATAGGAGGAAGTTGTACCTCTTGTAAGCAGCAGATTGTAAGGGAAGCTCCGTCCCAATTTAAGGAGCGGGGATTATAATGGAATCCTTGAGTGGGTTGCTCAAGGCGAGGACGTAGGCCGAGTTGGCTGAACCTCATAAAAATTGTGTTTGCGTTCTCTCTTCCCTTATCTCTTTACTTCTACACTACATTTTGTTACTTACATTGCATGTTTGTTTGTTGAATAATCTTGCACAAACTTGATAAGTAATTGGTTAGATTTAGACATAGGGACTAAGTGGTGAATAAGTTTCAAAGAATTTTTAAAATACCTAATTCACCCCCCTTCTTCGGATTAATCCTAAATCAACATTTGGTATTAGAGCCAAGCTTACATACACTTAATAGTTTATTTGTAAAAAGATCACATGGCACACATCGGTATAACTCCATTCGGTGAGGGACGCTCGTCCACTAGACCACCAATTTTGTGTGGTGTAAATTACACCTATTGGAAACATAGGATGAGCATATACCTATTAAATGTAGATTGGAAGGTATGGAAAATAGTCACTAAGGGAAATCATGTTCCGATGAAAATAATTGATAAAGTAAATGTTCCTAAAACTAAAGATGAATATGCTAAAGAGGACTGGAAATCAGTGCAAATAAATGCTACTGCGATGAACTTACTTTTCTGTGTATTAGATGTAAATGAATTTAATAGGGTAATGGCATGTAACTCGGCTAAAGAAATTTGGGAAAAATTAGAAGTTACACATGAAGGCACTAAGGAAGTAAAAGACGGTAGGATAGACATGCTCACCAGTGAATATGAAGCATTTAAAATGACAGTTGATAAATCTATGCAATCCATGTTTACTAGATTCACACACATCATAAATTCTTTAAATGCACTTGGAAAAACTTACCCTACTTATGAGTTAATCAGGAAAATACTCAGGGGACTACCTCTAGTGTGGGAAGCAAAAGCTATGGCTATAGTAGATTGGAGAAATCTCAATTAGATGTCGGTTGACAAACTCATTGGATCGCTCATCACCTATGAGCTTGCTATAAATGAGAGGAAAAATGAGTAGAATAAGGCAAACAAAACAACAACACTTAAGGCATCATCAAGCTACTCAAGTGAGGAAAGTGACTCAGAATCAGATGATGACATGGCCTTGATAACTAAGAAGTTTGAAAAGTTCTTGAATAAGAATAAGAAGTTCAACAAAAAATTCTGAAACATAAAATCAGAAAGAGAAGAGTCAAGCATCAAGAAAAAGAAGGAAGATCCACCTATATGCTACAACTGCGGAGAGGTTGGACACATTAAGCCCGAATGTCCCAAACTAATGAAAGCCTCCAAGAAAAAGAAGAAGGCGCTAAAATTCGGTTGGGATACGCACAACATTAGTTGTTTAGAATTAGGATCTAGTGATGAAAAAACTGTCAATTTGTGTCTAATGACACATGATGACCTTGAGGTACAATCATCATTCTTATCATCTTCGTATTATTCTAGTGATTCTGAAAATGAAAATGACATGATTTCATATGATGAACTGAAACAAGAATACTTGTACTCTATAAAAATGCTTGAGAAAACAAAGAAAATTTCTAAGTTGAAAAGTAAAGTCTAAGAACTTTCAAGTTTAGTTGAACGCCAAAATGAATTTCATGCGTCTTTCATAAAAGACAAAGATTTGAAAATTGAGGAGTTAGAAAAGGATTTGAAAGATAAATCTGAAATTATTTATAAATTTATTGAAGGACAAAATAATTTTGAAAAACTCCTAAGAGTTCAAAGAAATTCCCTAGAAAAGGAAGGGGTTGGTTTTAATGGGAAAGAAAATCTAAAACAAAGACTTCTTTACATGGGATATTTTGTGAAAGAGTCAAAATCATATGTTCCAACCAATGATTATCATAGAAATATTACATGCTTTAAATGTAAGAGGTTGGGTCACATAAAATTTGACTATCCTTTCAAAAATAAAGATGTCAAAATTAAGAAGTTATGGAAAGTAAAAGGAGAATCTAGCACTAACCCCCCTGGACCCAAGAAAATATGGGTACCAAAACTAGTTGTCTGATTGTGTCTTACATATATGCTTAAGATTAACATCCTCAAAAGATAGATGGTATATGGTTAGCAAATGTTCATGTCACATGACCAGGGACAAAGCGAAGTTCACATTCATCACACCCAAGGACGAAGGATTTGTCACTTTTGGAGATAATGCTAAGGGAAGGATCACAGGTGTAGGTAAAGTTGGTAATAATTTGTCACTAATTATCGTTGATGTTTTATTGGTAGATGGTTTAAAGCAAAACTTATTGAATATAAGCCAACTGTGTGATAAAGGTTACAAAGTGTCTTTTGAACATGACAAGTGCACTGTTGAACACAAAACTGATAATAAGATACTATTCATTGCCAAGCATCATGAAAACGTATATACCACCAGTTTTGATAACTTAACCTCACAAAGTGTGACATGCTTCTTGGCTATGAATGAAATTAGTTGGATTTGGCATAGGAGACTAGGACATGCAAACATGAATTTAATCTCAAAACTTGTTGAGAACGAATTAGTTAAGGGACTTCATAAGACTAAATTCGTGAAAGATAAAATCTGTGATGCATGTCAACTAGGAAAACAAGCAAGAACAAGCTTTAATAAGAAGAAAGAAGTCTCCACTACTAGGCCACTCCAAATGCTACACTTAGACTTATTTGGACCAAACCCAATTCAGAGTTTAGGAGGAAAATCATACGCATTTGTCATAGTCGATGATTTTTCAAGATATACATGGGGTACTATTCTTAGGTCACAAAGATGAAGCGTGTGAACAATTCATAAACCTATGCAAGAAAATCCAAAATGAAAAGGTATATACTATCACTAAAATTCGAAGTGATAGCGGTAGAGAATTTAAAAATCAAGGCATGGAAGACTACTACAATTCATTAGGAATAGCCCATAACTTTTCAGCCCCTAGAACACCACAACAGAATGGTGTAGTTTAAAGGAAGAACAGGTCTATACAAAAAATGGCCAGAACTATGCTTAACAAACATAAATTACCTAAGTACTTCTGTGCTGAGGCAGTGAATACCACCTGCTATGTTCTAAATAGAGTTCTGATTAGACCATCACTTAATAAGACTCTGTACAAATTATGGAATGGACATAAACCAAACATATCATATTTTCATGTCTTTGGCTATAAATGTTTTGTTCTTAGAGACAATGAGCATCTAGGAAAGTTTGATGTGAAATATGATGAAGGTATCTTCTTAGGGAATGCCTTAGATAGTAAAGCTTATAGAATATCTAACAAATGAACATTGACGGTTATAGAATCTATTCATGTTGTGTTCGATGAGTCAAATCCCTTCTCCAAAAGAACTGATGAAGATGAAATGGAGATAAATAAGGACCTTGAGAAACTATCCATTGAAAATGATTTAGAAAAGAAAAATGAAATTAAGGAACCATCTATTGAAACAAATCACATTGAAAATGAGGTTAATGAATCACCTAGAGAATGGAAGTACATAAAGAATAATCACCCCATTGATCAAATAATAGGTGACCATTGCGTGGAGTAGCCACTCGATCCTCTCTTATGAATTTGATTAGTCATTTCGCATTTCTATCCCAAGAAGAACCTAGGAATGTGAGTGAAGCAATAAAGGATGAATCATGGGTGTTGTATATGCAAGAAAAGCTAAACCAATTTGAGAGAAACAAAGTATGGACATTAGTTCCTAGACCTGAGGATTAGTCAATCATTGGAACAAAATGGATATATAAGAATAAAAAGGATGAACATGGGATAGTTGTGAGAAATAAGGCAAGACTAGTAGCTTAGGGATATAGCCAGGAAGAAGGTATAGATTTTGAAGAAACCTTTGCACTTGTAGCTATAATGGAAGCCATTCAAATGCTTTTAGCATATGCAGCTTTTAAGGATTTCAAGTCATATCAAATGGATGTCAAAAGCGCATTTTTAAATGGCTACATAAGTGAAGAAGTGTATGTAGAACAACTTACAGGATTTGAAAACCATAAGAATCCAAATCACATTTATAGACTAACAAAAGCCTTGTACGGTTTAAAGCAAACTCCTAGAGTTTGATATGAAAAACTAAGTAGTTTTCTATTAGAAAATGGATTTTCTAGAGGAAGGATAGATACAATTCTGTTCATAAAGACTAAGAAAGATGGCTTGCTCCTAGTGCAAGTATATGTAGATGAGATCATATTTGGAGCCACAAATAAAGAATTGTGTATTGAATTTGCCAATACTATGCAAAACGAATCTGAGATGACCATGATGGGTGAACTATATTTCTTCCTAGGACTTCAAATCAAACAAACAAAACACGGAATATTCATAAATCAATTGAAGTATATTAGAGATCTACTCAAAAAGATTAATATGGAAGATGGAAAAATACTAGGTACACTTATGAGCACTTCATTGAAATTAGACAAGGATGAACAAGGTATACCAGTAGATGTCAAGCTTTATCGTAGAAAGATAGGTAGCTTACTTTATCTGAATGCTAGTAGACCTAAAATAATGTTTAGCGTATGTTTGTGCGCAAGATTTCAGTCTACACCAAAAGAGTCACATTTGCTAGTTGTTAAACGAATACTCAGATACCTAATAGGAATCGTGGACATTGGATTATGGTATCCTAAGTACACATCTTTTGAGATTATTAGCTATTCAAATGCTGATTTTGCGGGTAGCAAAGTGAATAGAAAGAGCACAAGTGGTATTTGTCATTTCTTAGGACATTTGTTAATATCTTGGTTTTCCAAGAAGCAAAATTCAGTTGCTCTTTCCACAGCTGAGGCTAAATACATAGCGGTAGGTAGTTGTTGTGCTCATACGCTATACATGAAGCAACAACTGAAGGATTTTGGATTAACCTATGAAACAATCCCTATAAGATGTGATAATACGAGTGTAATAAACATTTCAAAGAATCCTATATTACATTCACGAACTAAACATATAGAGATAAGACATCATTTGCTTCGTGATTATGTGCCAAAAGGAGATGTGACACTTGAGTTTGTATGTATGGATGAACAATGGGCAGATATATTCATGAAACCACTTGCGGAGGATAGGTTTATCCAAGTTAGGCGTGAATTAGGCTTGATGCATAGTTGAGAGGCTGCCTAGAAGTATATTAGATGACAATTCAGGGGAAGCAACGTAACTTAAGATGTAAAAATTTGGTATTGCATTAATTAACATTTGGTATCCTCACATAATTTTTAAAATTTGGCACATTGTGTATGTTCACAATGCAATTTACATTCCACAACACAGATTTATGCATTAGTAAGGGGGATGGTTGATGTAAAAAGGGGAGAAGTAATTTTTCTTGGTCAAATATGATAGTTGAACAAGTTTAAAAACTTTAAGATTTCAAATGGAAGAAGAACATAAGGTTATGCACACTCATGCATTATTTTTTATACACCTTTTTGTTGATGTCAAAAGGGGGAGAAAATTAATGAGTAAAAATTAAAAGGAGCAAAAATGTTGTTGGCATCACTAGATAAATATCAGGAGCAAATATTGTTGGAAGGAAAGGGGGGGGGGGGGAAGGATAATAGTAAAAATTGTTAAAAAATCAGAAGCAAAAATTGTTTGGCAAAACTAATTGTGTAAATAGGAGAAGAATTAGGCAAAAACACTTGTGTACGAACATGAGCATATATCATTTGGAATCAGGCTAAACAACGTGTATATGAACATGAGCATATTTCATTTGGCATGAGCATATTTAATTTATTGAATATTTAATGCATTATTTGAGGGGGAGCCTTGTTAGACGTAACCCATTATCTATTTCTTTGCTCGTGTATTTGTCATCATCAAAAAGTGGGAGATTATTGACTCTATGGGTCCAATCCTGTTTTGATAATGACAAATCACTTGGTATTTTATCTGTGCATTGAGATTGTGAACAGGAATATTAAGCATGCATGGAAGGATAACAAAACATGGAAGCCATAAAGAATAAAGTATACACAACTTGGCAGATCCATGGAACTCAAAGAGTACAAGAATGAAGATGCAAGCACCAAGTTCAAGAATGTCATAGGAATGGGTACCTAGAACTCATGTATTTACATTTTTATATGATTTAATTTGAGGCTCATCATATACCCTAGAATGACTTTAGGACTCGTGCACTTCATGAACATCATTAGACGACATTTATGGACTTAGAAATATTTTTAAAACCCTAGAAAATATTTTTATAAAGGAGCTAAGAAAGAGAGCAAAACATATTTTTAAACTAGAAAGAGAAAATTTAGAAAATGGGAACTTCAGTAGCCTGAAGTTAACCTCAGTCGCCTTAAGAATTTCTTCAGGAGACCGAAGACTAAGTTCAGTCGCCTGAAGAATTAATGGTGAAACACAGAATCTGGCTGAGACACTTCAGTCACCTGAACCTAAGACTTCATTTGCTTGAAGTTGTCACTTTAGGAGCCTAAACTCAACTTCAGTCACCTGGCCCTATATTCAGGTTGATTTTTCGTAGAACTAAGGAACTTCAGTCACTTGGACACTCAACCTCAGTCGCTTGAACTTGCGGGAAAACTTAAAATTTTAATTTTTATTAAGAGAACTCGCGAGATATTTTTTAATCCAACGGTCAAGATTGATTCTAATGGTAAGACACCTATATATGTAACTTCTAAACCCTAGTGTGGAAGCTAAGACAAACGAGAAGAGAAGAGAACATCTTGTTGAAAAGAGAATTGAGAAACTTGAACGTCTTGTTATACGATTGCCTGCACTCCAACTTACAATCATCAAGCTTGGGCAAACCAACTCAGAAAATTAAAGGGAATCTATTTACACATCTTCATTTCATCTTGGTATTGAGGATTGGTAAATTTGTTTAGTGTTTTTCAAGATCTTCTCATATCATCATCTATTATTGAATATCATTAGAGAGTTTGATTTTGAGTGTTCCTAACCATATAGAGATTTTTTTTTTGACAAATTTGTTACTTGAGAAAGTTTTATTTTGCCATTGATATATGTTTTTCAAAGAACTTCTCATTTCAAAATCTATTGTTGAAATAGGCTGAGTGATAGATGGTGAGTATACATTATATATAGATTATTTAGATAATCTCACTACTTGATAAAGGGTTTCATCATTGGTTAAATAGAATTGATTCAAGTGTGTGCTCTGTTAAAGAATCTATATTTTAGATATTAATACACTTGATTAAATATCCTTGGTGTTCATAAATATATATTTTATTTAGGGATATTTTATGAATGATATTACATTGTTTTTTTATCTTTGGACATATCGTGTATATATATATATATATATATATATATTTGTATATTACAAAGATCGTGGTGTAATTAAATAGTTGAAAGAAAGATTTTGATTTAGATCTTTACAATGTTCTAGACAAATTACAAATATATATATATATATATATATATATATATATATATATATTACAAAGATCGTGGTGTAATTAAATAGTTGAAAGAAAGATTTTTGATTTAGATCTTTACAATATTCTAGACAAATTTTTTAACAAGATCATATTTGATATTTGTGCATCTTGTCTTCGTGACTATTACTCATACAAATATTTTGGAGGATTTGATAAAAGAGAATTTGAGTGTTGAAGCATATGATTCATAAATGAATGTTTCATTTCATACATTCTGAGCTTCAAGTTTTATCATATGATTATGTATTAGGAATTTGAATTGTACTCACTAGCTTTGTTGGAAGTAACTTTGAGTGTTTTATAGATTTCATTGTATTCACGGTTTAGGTTGTGAACCAGGTTTGAGGAGAGAGTTGTATCTCTTGTAAGCAGCGAGTAGGAGGAAGTTGTACCTCTTGTAAGCAGTGGATTGTAAGGGAAGCTCCATACCAATTTAAGGAACAAGGATTATAATGGAATCCTTGAGTGGGTTGCTCAAGGTGAGGACGTCGGTTGGGTTAGCTGAACCTCGTAAAACTGTGTTTGCATTCTCTCTTCTCTTATCTCTTTACTTTCCACACTACATTTCATTACTTATGTTGCATATATGTTTGTTGAATAATCTCACACGAACTTGATAAGTAATTGGTTAAACTTAGACATAGGGACTAAATGGTGAATAAGTTTCAAATAATTTTTAATATACCCAATTCAGCCCCCCCCCCCCTCTTGGGATTACACCTAAATCAACACATCTTCTACAAACATACATGAAAATACCACTTGCTACTTGTGTAGAAATAAGGGACACATAAAGTTCAATTGTCCACTTAAAAAGAAATATGTCAAAATCAAGAATGAATGGAAAGTAAACACAAAAACCAGGCAAGACTTTAAATGATTTAAGAAGGTTTAGGTTCCAAAAGTAACACCATCAATCCTTCCTTGTAGGTATGCTTTAGGACTACTCTATCAAAATAAAAATGGTACTTGGACAGCAGGTGTTCAAGAAACATGATGGGAGATAGAACAAAGTTCACATCCCTAGTTCAAAAAGATGGAGGATATGTGACCTTCAGTGGCAATGCCAAAGGTAAAATCGTCGGTATAGGTAAAGTTGGTAAAGAACCCTCACTTACTATTGATGATGTTTTGTTAGTTGATGGACTAAAGCATAATTTTCTAAGTATAAGTCAACTTAGTGACAAAGGTCATGACATAATCTTTAAGAAAGATAAGTGTATAGTTCAAGATCCTAGAAATCATGAAATTCTATTCACAACCTATAGAGTAAACAATGTATATTGTATAAACCTTGAAAACTTAGTCTCGCAAGATGTAACATGTTTGGTTGCCATAAATGAAGCTAGTTGGCTTTGGAATAGAAGGCTAGGACATGCAATCATGGACTTATTATCAAACCTAACTAAAAGGAACTTAGTTAAAGGATTACCAAACACAAAGTTCATTAAATGTAAAATTTGTGACGCTTGCCAACTTGGAAAGCAAATCAAGACAAGCTTTAAAAAGAAGAAACATATATCAACTAGTAGACCCTTAAAACTTATACATTTGGATTTGTTTGGTCCTACTAGAACTCAAAGCTTAGGAGGTAAGCAATATGCCTTTGTAATAGTTGATGACTATTCTAGGTTTACTTGGGTATTGTTTTTAGCCTCCAAGGATGAAGCTTGTTAATAAATCTATGCAAAAAAAACTTCAAAATAAAAAAGGATATAATGTCTCAAACATAAGAATTGATCAAGGAAAAGAATTCAACAACAAAGATGTTGATAAATTTTGTAATGATCATGGAATTAGACATAATTTCTTAGCATTTAGAACTCCACAACAAAATGGAGTTGTTGAAAGAAAAAATAGAACTCTTCAAGAAATGACAAGAACAATGTTAAAGGAACACAATTTACCAAAATACTTTTGGGCTGAAGCGGTGAATACCGCATGCTATGTAATCAATAGAGTATCAATAAGTCAAGATTAAATAAAGCGCCATATGAACTTTGGAAAGATAGAAGGCCTAACATTTTGTACTTTCTTGTGTTTGGATGCAAATGCTTTGTATTGAATGATAAAGATGAGTTAAGAAAATTTGATGCAAAAGTTGATGAAGGAATATTCATAGGATATTCATTAAAAAGCAAAGCTTTTAGAATATACAATAAAAGGACCTTTACTGTTTTTGAATCAATTCATGTAACATTCAATGAAGAAAATCCATTCAATAAAACAAAAAAAGCTGAAGAAGTTCAAAACACTAAAAAAATAGGGGACTTAGAAATTGTAGAAGCAAAAGAAGAAGAAAATAAAGAAAAATCAAATAATGATGTTATTGAAAATACTGAATTACCAAAAGAATGGAAATATATAATAAATCACCCAAAAGATCAAATAATAGGAGAACCATCAAGAGGAATAACTACAAGATCCTCTTTGAAAAATTTATGCAATCACTGTCTTCTTATCTCAAGATGAACCAAAGAATGTAGAAGAAGCTTTAAGTGATGATTCATGGATAATTGTCATGCAAGAAGAGATTAATCAATTTGAAAGAAGCAAAGTATGGACATTAGTCCCCAAACCAGAAAATCATTCAATTATAGGAACTAAATGGGTATTTAGAAATAAAAAGGATGAAAATGGAATTGTAGTTAGAAATAAAGCTAGACTTGTAGTTAAAAGATATAACCAAGAAGAAGGAATGGACTATGATGAGACAAGTGCTCTCGTAGCTAGAATAGAAGCAATTAGGATGCTCATAGCTTATGCATCTTATAAAGAATTTAAATTATATCAAATGGATGTAAAGAGTGCATTTTTAAATGGTTATATTAATGAAGATGTATGTGTGGAACAACCACCGGGCTTTGAAGATATACAAAAACCTGAATATGTGTACAAGCTAACTAAGGCCCTATATGGTTTGAAACAAGCCCTAGGGCTTGGTATGAAAGACTTAGTGGATTCCTACTAGATAAAAGGTTTTCTAGAGGTAAGGTTGATAGTACTTTGTTTATCAAATCTAAGAAAGATGACATGCTCATAATCCAAATTTATGTAGATGATATTATTTTTGGTGCAACAAATGATAATCTACGTAATGAATTTTCTAAATGTATGCAAGAAGAATTTGAAATGAGCATGGTGGGTGAGTTGAACTACTTCCTAGGATTAAAAGTCAAACAAGCTAAAAAGGGAACCTTCATAAGTCAATCCAAATATATAAAAGACATGCTTAAGAAATTCGATATGAAAAGTAGTAAGCCCATAGGGACATCCATGAGTACTTCAATAAGCCTCGATAAAGATGAAAAAGGGAACCGGTAGATATGAAATACTATAGAGGTATGATAGGAAGTTCACCATATCTAACAGCAAATAGGCCCGATATAATGTTTAGTGTTTGCAAGTGTGCATGTTTTCATTCAGCACCTAAAGAATCACATCAAATAACTGTTAAAAGAATTCTAAGATACTTAATAGGAACAATGGACTTAGGTCTTTGGTATCCTAAGGACACCGGATTCGAAATGATTAGCTATTCAGATGTTGACTATGCAAGGTCTAAGATAGATAGAAAAAGTACTAGCGGGACTTGTCACTTTCTAAAACGATCCCTAGTATATTGGTTTTCTTTGAAACAAAACTCTATAGCCTTATCTATAGCTGAGGCTAAGTATGTTGCAGTTGGGAGTTTTTGTGCTCAAACCCTATACATGAAACAACAACTAAAAGACCACAATTTAGAATACTCTACCATTCCAATTAAGTGTTATAACACCAGTACTATAAACAACTATAAAAATCTTACATCACACTCAAGAAAAAAACACATTGACATGAGACACCACTTTTTAAGAGATCATATTCAAAAAGAAGATATCATACTTGAATTTATAAACACAAATGATCAATGGGCCAATATCTTTACAAAACCTCTTTCTGAAGAAAGATTTATATCCATTAAAAGAAAACTTGGGTTGTTACATACTAGAGAAGTGAGTTAGGAAGGTTTAAGGTTAAGAATAAAGAGAATTTCAGAAGTTTGAGGACTTCAGGCGATTGAACTTAAAGTTCAGGAACCTACACAAGGGCTTAGGAGCTTGAGCTTCAGACCTCAGGCGACTGAAGTGCTACTGCCTATTGATATTCACCTTCATAAAATCTTTAGGAGACTAAGCCAATTCTTCAGGCACCTGAAGTCACAAGTACTTTATATATTTTAGCATGAAACCCTAATCTTTTCAGATTCTAGGCTCCTGAACCTTTCTCCACCACTCACCCAAAGCTCCTATCCTTAATTTCCCTCAACTTCTCACTCAAAGTCCTCTAAATCAAAGCCTCCCTAACACAATCCTACATTTCCCACTCTTTCTATGGTTTCCAATTGGGTGTTCCTTTGCTCTCTAATTCTGAAGATGCCTCATACTAAGACAACAGTAAATCAGGGTTCTTCTTTAGGAAAAGATTACACCAACATCGAACAATGGTTGGTCTTTTTGCATTCGAAGCATATATATCGAACCTGTCTTCACTCTATCAAACCAATCTTTGGTAAAGTTATTAAAACACATTTCTTTGATTCTGAATTCCCAGAAATCCTACCTTTATTTCAGAATATCGGCTGGAAAAATTTTGTTGTTTATCAAGCCAAAGACTTATTTCCCAACCTCATCAAAATATTTTATGCTAACATGGTTCATGGGGAGAATGTTTTGACTACCGAAGTTAGGGGCAAGAATATAGTTCTAACCCCTCAAACTTTGGCTCCTATTCTCCATATTACTCTGGGTGAATTTGAATGCCCCGCCTTTGCCAAATCATGGATTCTCGAACAAGGCTTCACACTCGAAGAGTTTCTGCCACTCATCATGGTCAATGAACCTGTTTACTTTGGGCATCCTCCTATGTACAAAAAACTAAATTTGAAAGCTTGAATACTTCATAAGATCATCACCAATAACATCCTACCACACGCCAGGTCGTATGATCATATTTCATACATCGATTGTTTGGTATTATGGTGCTTACTGAAAGGGAAGAAGCTTGATTTAGCAAGCCTAATTCTAAAATGGATGTGGGCTAAGTTGGAATCAAATTGAGTCACCCTTCTGTATGGTGGTGCTCTCAATATTATCTTTGCCAATCTTAGTATTACCACTCCTTCAGAACTATTCATCACAAGAATTGTTCATTAAAAGAACTCAGTATGACCTTTTTACTTCTACAACCCTCAAACAAATGGGCTATGAAAAACATGATGATGTTTGGTTCTTGATTGGAGGGAAACCACGAAGGCTAGAAGTTGTACCTCCTCCTCCTTAAGATCAGCACCAAGGTCTTGCAGCTGAAGCCCCTACATGGTTTGCACCTTTTCTAAACCAAGTTCATATCATTCAGTCATGATATGCATGTAGGTCTTTAGTCCCTTCAAGAAAATTACTCTTCACTAGACCAGCGTCTTACACGTATTAAGCAAGCTAGGGCTAGTTCATCTCATGGTGACCCTATGGACAATAGCTCTATTCATCATAGTGATGATTCCTCATATGCAGCATCTGAAGAAGGTAGTGAGGAAGGAGATGAAGAAGAAGAGGCTGATGATGCTAATGAAGAAAGTGATGATAATGCTAATGATTAACTTAGCATTTTTTCATTGCATTAAAAAAAAAAAAAAAACAACTCTATCTTTTTATTTTGTCTTGTACTCCTTTGTTTGCTTTTTATGTTAAGTTTGGTCTATAAACATAAATACTTATGATTTGTTGGACCTTGATGCCTATATATATATGCTTATTATGTTACAGCTCTTTGAATTATTGGTTCTTATCTCTTTTTGATTGATGTCAAAAAGGGAGAGATATTCTAGAGCAAATATGAGAATATGAAAATTAAGAATAAAAGCATATGACCTATCATCACAAATGCATATGACTTGTAGTATGGGGGAGAGAAAATACAATGAGGATATAAGCAACATAAAAATATATTTTAATAAATGACATGATGTTATAATTCATGTGATTTTTTTACTTTTTGAACTTGTATGAAATCATCACTTTGATATTGTTAAAAATTATGCTTATTGTAAGGGGGAAGTCTTTTCAAGGTTGTCTCATTTTTGCTCCTTATTTGTCATCATCAAAAATGGGGAGATTGTTGGCCTAACAAGTCTTTCACATCTTGTTTTGATTGTAATAAATACATGATGGTTTAACTAATTCATGTTCAAGTGATGAGATTTCAGGAACTCTAAAATGACAAGTCCAAAAAGGATCAAGAAAGAATGACAAAAGATCACCAAGCATTTAAAGTCACACTACATTTACTAAGTGATCAAGTGGAAGCTCAAGGAGACTCAAGATAGTTAAAGCAAATGAAGCTCAAAGAATGATCAAGCTTAGAGAAAGATAAAGGACAATCATGAAGACTTCAAAGATCAAAATAGTTTTTAAGTTTTAGGAAGCTTCATGTAAGTACTTCAACTCTAAATATCATTTTGGATGAAATGAACTTAGGGGATAAAATGGACTTAGAGACCTTATTTTAAAAACCTCAGAAAATATATTATAAATGTAGGAAAGTAATAAAGTCAAGGGTTTTGAAAAGTGAACAGAAAAACAAGAATTTTGTCTGTCCAGGCGGCTGATATCAAAGCTCAGGTGACTGAAGTCAAAGCTCAGGCAACTGAAGAATTTTCTCAGGTGACTGAAGATTAAGTTCAAGTATCTGAAGACTTTCTTGAAAGAATTCTGAAGAGGCAGCCTCAGGCAACTGAAGTTGGACCTCAGGAGCCTAACCCTATTTTCAATAGAAAAAAATAAAATAAGTGGGCTGAAGGCTCAGGTGACTGAACCTACAGTTCAAGCGACCAAACCTCGACAACGACTATATTTTTTAAAATGTTTTGAGTTCAAATTTAATTTTCTTGCGCCGCAAACTTTCTTAAAACTTAGGGGAGACTCCAAGTAATCTTGGGCATCACAAATTTGACTCTTTCTAAGCCTATAAATACATGGTTTATGAAATCAAATTAATACCAAGAATTGAAAAACATCTCTCAAAGCTCACTTTGCTCTCAAAGCTTTCTCTCCTACTGAATTGTTGCTAATCAACTGAGATTATTTTGAGTTGTTGATTTCTTTTCTGAGCAAAAGTTTTGAGTTCTTGAATCTTATCAAGAGAAGAATACCGGTGAAATAATTCTTAAGCTTCATACTTCATTCTTTTTTATATTTTGATTGAAGTATATTAGTGATTTCGTATTATACTAACTAGTTCTATCTAAGAGCATTCTTTGTACACACATATTTGATCTTCTGCTTGTAGTTTTTTACGGTTCAAGGTTGCTTGGATCATTGGACCAAGCGTAGGGTATCTCTTGGAGAGGGGGCTCTACCCTTAAGAGGCTTGTAATGGTTTGTTCAGGCTGGAAAGGAACGGTATAGTGAAAATCTTAGGTGGTATTAGCCTAAGGTGAGGACGTAGGCTAGGGATAAGCCAAACCTCATAAATAATCTTGGTCTCGCTCTTAACCTTTCTCTTTATTTTCTACATATATATAAATTGTGTGGTGTGTATTTAAAGTGCAGGAAGCCAAAATTTAGATTGAGAAGACTTTTGACTTAAGAAAGTATGTTGATCTTTTGCCAAAACCTTAAATGGAGTACATTGATCGTTTGCGGAAATCTTAGTTGAAAGAAACCAAACAAATTTCATTCATAGCAGGGCTTGAATCAAATTATTACAGGGTTATAACCAAACTCTACTTTGAGTATTTGAAATCAACAAAGTGTTGCAGCCTTTTTATTGTGTTTGTTTGGATTATTTGTTTGTTGATTGCTTGTGTTAAGATTGAGTGTGGTTTGTGGATTGGTTAAACACCTAAGCATTATTGTGTGATTGATGAAGTAACAAAAAGGTTGTGAATTCATAAATAGTTTATAAAGAAAATTTTAATAACCCAATTATCCCCCCCCCCCCCCTCTCTTCTTAAGACTACACCTTAACTTTCAATGTCCATAAATCATTTGATCTGATCCTGTCAAGAAGATATATAAGATAAATTATATTACAATAATTAAACCATATCTCAAGCCTTTTACTAAATCAACCCAAAAGAGGAGTTCACGAATAAGGTCAAACAATTAAGTGAAAGTACACAACTTTTATTCTATTCAGAATAACAAAAAAAATAATTTCAAGTGAAGTACACCTACTTTTCAATAAATATTAAATAGTAGATGCCTTCTATCACATATTGATTCTTAAAGGCACAATCACACATTGACTTAATGTCTATAGAATAGTCATTAAACCTCTCAAGTTTTCTTTCTTTTGAGTAATTTATAATAATCTTAGCTTCATTTGTATGTCTTCCATCTATGAAGGGAAGGGTGAAAATAATGAAAACCCTAATGATCTATGGAACGTGTTAGGCACCTTATGACATCCATTCTAAAAACAATCCACATCATTGATCGAATATTTCTTCGAGGAAAACTAAATTATAAAGAAAAGAAAAGAAGGAAGGGATGGAATTTCCCCTTTGTGCCCACAAACCTAGCACCAATTATGATGTTTCAAAATGAAAGGGGAGGCTCATAGGGCTTTTCTTATCATCCCTAAGGCCTTAAATGGAAATGATTCAAAATGAGGGGGGAAAAAAGGAGTATGTCTCCTTTGTGCACTCAAAACATGAATCATGGTGTAATCCATAATTGGAAGGGAGGACCCATTGCCTTTATTTTATATAGCCCGGCAACTTTAAAAAAAAAAAAGAAAAAGGTAGGGAAAGAAGATTGGCTCAAAATTTCTAAAGGCAAATATGATTTTTAAAACATGAATTTTGAAATTTGAAATAAAAAGAAAAGATAGAATTTAATTGAATTTCAAAATGAAAAATAAGTTTTGAATAACATTTAGAAAGATGATTTTTTTATTTGGGATTTAAAATAAAAATGAAATTCATGATCTTTGGAAGTCAGGTGCAATTTCCTTAAAAACTAAAGGCTTTGAGCATTTCTCTAAAAATTTACTATGACTGTTAGAACAATTTTTCTGAATTAACCGTGCCTTAATCTCCTCCAAGGACTCAGTGCTAATGATTTCTATTGGGGAGCAGTTTTAATCAAGGAAAAAGAAAACGAAACTAGACATATTTGTGGATACAAGAGTGGAGCATTCAGGTGAAGAATTTGAGAGTTACCAGACCAATCCACTTGAATGTTCTCATGTCCAACCCATTAACAATGAATGCTACTCCATAGTATCAACTAAGGAAGAATTTTACAACCTCTGTTCCATTAGTATAATCATTAGCTAAAAAAAAAAAAAAGCCAAATAAGAAATACAATAAATAAAATAAAATAAAAACCTAATTTTTGCGTCAGATAGGCCCCAAACCCAAGTCCTTAAACACATCTTTTTTATTTTTATAACCTTTTAGTTTTTTTCTTTTATATATTTTTTTTTTTACATTTTTAGGTTTTTTGTGCATTTATTTGAATTTTTAAATTTTTGTAGCAACTTTATAATTAATAAAATAAATGAATGAAATTTAAAGGAAGAAATTTAGGATTTTAAATAATAACAATCGCAATAAATTATTATTATTATTATTATTATTATTATTATTATTATTATTATTATTATTAACAATGAAATAATAACAATACAACAATATTAACAACATTAACAAGAATAATGATACAAATAATGAAAATGATAATGACATAATAGTAATAATAATATTCATATACGAATAAACCTAATAATAATGAAATAAGAAGAAAAATAATAACAATAATAAGAAACTAAAAAAAAAAACTTTTTATTGATTTCTAGTATTTTTCTAATTTTTGAGTTTTGCATTTTTTATTATTTTTTATATTTAGATAATAACAAAAGAGAAAAGGAAAAATAAATAAAAATAAAAACAAATTGATTGACCAGATTGGGCCTATTTTAATTGTCTCCTTTATACGTTTGTGCTAGGGTTTTGCAAACCCTAGTCCTCATATGCCATGGTAGGGGCGAGGCTCTTCTACCATCCATGACATGTTCTCCATATTTGGCTACCCCTTGTCATCATCTAAGGATGCTGCCAGTCGCATTTAAGCTATCAAAAAAATTTTATGAAGGTTCCACTATTAATGAAACTCCAGCTACAACTACAATGCGTGACAACTTCATGATCTAGCTTGCTTTAAGAGCTAGTGTCACTTTGATAAATGCCCTCCCCTCTATCTCTTAGTCTTACCTCATTGCCTCTCTCTCTCTCTCTCTGCATTTTCTCTCTACTACCTCACTCTGACACCAAGTTTTCTTCTCTAACTACTCTTCTAGCAAGTGCAGCAACTACCAGGGAACTAGGTTGTTAGAAACTACTCTTTTTTCTCTCCTTTCAATCTCTCTCTCTCACTCTCTCTCTCTCTCTCTCTCTCTCTCTCTCTCTCTCTCTCTCTCTCTCTCTCCTCTCTCTCTCTCTCTAACCTACAAATCCAAGTGTATGAACACAAATGAACCTCCAAGAGAGAACCTAGCTAAAAGAACCAAACAATTATATCCATAAACAATGATGATTTTAAAACAAATTTTTCAATTTTACATCATCAAAACATTAATAATCAAGATGCATCCATAAAATTTATTAAAGAAGAAAGGCATCAATGTGCTCTATGATTCAATCCATATAACATCAACAATAGATCATGCTTGATTTTACAAATAAGTTCCCTACCTAAGCATGTTTCAAGTATTAACAAAACAAACGAAACTAATCAATGGGTGAAGTGTGTGCCTTACAAGGGGATAAATTCAAACAAGAAAGAGAACCAAGCTTTTCAAAGCCTCAAAGTCCTGCCTATTTCCCCTTTAAAATTCAGCATGAATGTTTCTGCATGTGTGCTCACTCCTTTTTTTTTTTTTTTCTCCCAACATAAGCCTCCCCTTCCTCCTTTTTGTGTTTCCCAAGATTGAACATATGCTTTTTCTCTCTCTAGTAAGTGTGTCTTCTTCCAATATTCATTGTGTCCTTCCCTCTTGCTTCCCTTTGCTTCCCTTAGACTCTTATTTATAATAAGAGGAGCTAGGGTTTGCTAAATATTCTATTTCCAATAGTGCCCCTGGACACAGGGGAAATTGCTTCCTTGTCCTAGGAGATGCTTGGACAAAAAAAAAACCTATACTAAGAATGGAATGCTTAGAATAACGAAACGATAAGCATTAAATTCACAAAATTGGTCCCTCAATTCCATTAATCATATAATCAATTGCTAAAATAGATAGAAAATGACCTCAAGGTTCCCTTATAATAAAAAAAGAAAAGAAAAGAAAAGGATATTCTAAAAATTGAATTGAAACAACTTTCAGTCAAAAATAGGTATCGACAGCTGCCCCTCCTTGGTTATTGTCTTCATCTAAAGATACTAGGCGAAGAAAAAGATGTCCATTTTGAATTGGGCTATCGTGTATAAATGGCCAGAAAACCTTGCATGAATTGTTAAATGAAGTTACTAAAATGATAAGTGGACCATTTTTTAGTATTTCGCACCTTACTAAAGATGATACTAAAATATAAAATTTGAATCATTTGTAGAGATTTCCTACCTTACCTTAGATGGATTCAAATATAAAATGAAGATGATTTATAAGGATTATGAATCCTACCAAGGATTATATGAATTGAATTGCCTATAGGAGCTTCCCACCCTACCTTAAATGGGTTTAAGGATAAAACAAAAATCATCTCTAAAGATTTCCTACCCTACTAAGGTTAATACTAGAAAACAAGAAATAAGTTGACTTAAAAATACCCTAAATTAGTGAAATTAGAAAGAAAATATTGTTCTTACAAAGCAAAGAACTTGAATTGATGAATCTATATGAAAATATGACAATATAGTTGAAATTGAATGCAGTAGATTAGACTAAAGATTCAATAAAGACCTAGAAATCAAGAATTGAAAGAGATCAATTCTTGACATTTCTCTCTCTCTCTCTCTCTCTCTCTCTCTCTCTCTCTCTCTCTCTCTCTCTCTCTCTCCCTCCCTCTCTACCAAAAACCACCAAATTTGCTTCAAAGCTACACTATTTTAACAAGTAAAATGATCTAATAAGTTTAGAATGTATGTGATTTATGCACAACCTAGATTGATTAAATGCAAGGAATATTTTTTTTTTTTTAGCATGTAGAGCACAACTGAGATTGAATGAATGTAAGCAAGATTTTTTACATGCATGGTAAACAATGTAGATTAAATGGAAGTAAGAAGGATTTTTTCACATGGATGTGTATAACCTAGATTGAATACATTTAAGTAGGATTTCTAACATGCATGGTGCATAATCTGGATTAATTGAATGAAGCAATATTTTTTACATTCATAGTGCACAACTTCAAATTAATGAATGTAAGTAGGACTTACATGCATCATGCACACCCTGCTTGAATGAATGTTAGCAAGATTTTTTATGTGCAAGGTGCACAACTTAGATTGGATGAATGTAATTAGGATTTTTTACATGCATAGTGCAAAACATGGATTAAATGAATGTGAGCCAAATGTTTATATGCATAGTGCACAACCTAGATTGATTAAATCCAAATAGGATTTATGTGCATTGTGCACAACTTAGATTAAAAGCTTGAATAAGTGTGCTGCTATGAAGATATTCTTGAAGGAAAATCTTGAATCTTTAAAGAAAAAAAAAAAAATTCAATAAGTCTATTTCTAGATCCGATTGTCATAGATAATAAGCTTCATCTTTGTGGGCAAATCTCTTTGTTGCTTATAAATTAAACGTAATGCTTAATAGATGGTTAAGTGTTGTTATTTCTAATCTAAGGTTCCCTAAAGCTAGTTTATGATCCTAAAAGATTCACTCCCTTGGATATCTTTATGGTGTTGTAGATTCAAACTTCTGGCCTGATGGTTGCCTATCCAAGATCAAATTTTGTGAATTACAGGTACTTCTCCTCTTGTCATCAACTTTTCCTATCCTTAGTAGACGATAGTGTAATGATATCAGGTTGAATAAGTTCTCTTTCACAATAAACAACAATGAGCACTAAATTTTTTAAAATTAAATTCTTGAAAAGCAAATGAGCTCAACTGAGTAAAAATCTATCCCCTCTTTAGTGTGTTCAACCACTAAAGAGTTCTCATAATTTTGGTTGATAGTTGGCTCAATCTCTTCATCTTCTTTTATATAACTAGTCAATAGATCATTCGCATAATCTTTATAGATAGTATTTTTTATTTAAAAAATTTTGTTGTCCTTCATACTACTGAGTCTAGTGGAAATCAATATTAATGATGATTCAACCAAGAGGTGATTGTGGAGAAAATAATGTTTTCCCCCTAGCATCCTCCTACAAATGAGTATGTTGGCAGAATCCATCATTTTAGTAATAAAGGGCGGTTTGGCCATGCCTATAGAAGAACTATAGGTGAATTGCAGAGTTGGTTTTCATAGGTGCTCCTATTGTGAGTCTTGAATAGTTGAACATATCTCTTTTTATGCACTCTATACAATATCTCTTCTCAGTTTTAGATTGTTCATGATCATCTTCATCGTGGTCATTACCTTGTGAGAGGTTTGAGTGGTCACACGAAAACTTTCTTCGACCAATTGTTGCCCAATCATCACCAAGTCAACCTCAATAAGTCTAATTGGCTTTCATGACATCATGGATTTTCATTGCATATTTGGTAGTTGAAGGAATAAAATGTCTTGCTTAGGTGTGCCAAAAATATGTTTGATCAAAAATCAAGAACCGTTTAAAGTGATGTTATGATTGATATAGGGAGATGGTGGTTTGGTTGTGAATGGACTTGATATGGCAACCCAAGTTAGAGCTATATGATATGGATAATAAGGGAGTCTTAGTAGTCATAGAAATCACAAAAATAGAAAAGAAAATAAGGGAGGTGATTGGAACTAGATTAGAAGAGATAACGAAAGGTTGAGAGAAAGGAATAGGGTTAAGGAAGTAGATGCAATAAGAGATAGAAATAAAGCGATGAACTGGCACATAGGCCAAAATTATAGTTATTTGTCACATTATGTGAATTGAGTTGAATGTGTCGAAGGTCCATTACAACTAAAAATAATCACATATTTACACCCACCCCTAGCCAAACTTGGATTTATCATTTACCCCAAATTATGCTCAAAACATATCCATGTTTATGAGTCAAAAATTTAAAACATTTGAAGGCATAGTCAGAAATTGGGACCATTTCTAATCATTAATGGTCCAATTATTATAGTTGAGTCTCATACCCAATGATTACTTGTCCTATCACTGATAATTGGGTGACCTTCACCTAATGCCTAAGCAATCTTTGTCACTTGGGTTGGCAACTATTTGATGAAGTTCGCCTCGCTTTGTGAGTGGACAACCTCTGGATGATTAGACAATCTTCCTTGCAATTTCATGTATGGTATAGTGATGAAGTTCGCCTCACATAAGTGACTGTATAATGTCTAAGCCGCACTCTTACATGCATCGCTTAGGTGACCTGTCATTTTAGTTCTTATGGCAATTTCAAGGTAATTGATTTGCATTTTTTTGCCATATGCCTAGGTGATTATCATAGCTAGGTAGCCATTGCCAAGAGGTACATGAAGATGGCATGAACACATGCATATTCACACATCAAACAACTACCCTTAAATTTCTAACACCTTATCCAAATAGAGTGTGTTCTCCCACACCCTATTAGAGTTCCTTTTCCCCCAATTACATTGCTTTTAAATTGAAAATGAGCCCAAAATTTATACATACCTCAATGGGCTATGTGACAAGATTAGATCAAGGAAACTAACTCCATTAACTCCCCTTCTCATCTTGCCAACATGTACTCTTCAACTCTCTACTCGTCCTATGCAAATAACCTAGTTAAACTATCCCCTTATCCACATCCAGTTAATAAGTCATCCTCTTTTCCCATATGTTGGATGGCCAAGACTCTCACATTTTCTTCTCTACCACTACATGACCTTCACCTCTTAACCATAGGCCTAAGTTCTCATCATTCTTAAAGAAAGGAAAAAAAAAATGTCAAATAAAGTAAGAGCTCAAGGTGGAGATATGGTTCTCCTTTTCACCCTCTCTATTCTAATTTGAATTTTTCTTTACAACTTATATATTGGGTTATATGAAATTGATAAGATAGTGAGGTGCATGAGTGTTGTATTTAAGAACATCTAAAAAATTAAATAAATAATAGAAGTATATGTGTGTGTGCATATAAGAAATTGTTAGAGGATCTAGAATCAGAGAGAAACTAAAGACTCTAGTTATGTATGTGTGCGGGCTTGGTAGAGAGATAAATTTAAAGAGAGTATGCTATGTGATTCTAAGAATCAAAGTAATTATAGGTGTTGTCATATGGTGCTTTGTGTATTAATTTTGAGAGAGAAAAATTTAGAGAAAGATAAAAAGGAAATGAAAAAAGAAACTACAATCATAAGGCTTAAAAATAGCTGGAGAGAGAGAGAGAGAGAGAGAGAGGGGGGGTTCCAAAAATAAAGGGAAAAAGTCTATGTATAGAAAGTTGGAAAGAAAAAATGAGTAGGTCAAAGAGAGAAAGCTCAAGGAAGGTGGGAATTAAAGAAATCAGCAAAAGAGTAAGTTATACTTGTATTATCTTTTAAAGAGCAATATAGTGTTTAGAGTACGCAAAATGTTCCAAGTTATAAAGAAAAATAAAAAAAGAGGAATAGAATAAAGAAAAGGAGAAAATTAAGGGGTAAAGATAGGGATGTAATTGGTTTTATTTAGTTCTATTTTAACCAAAATCAAAAATCGAGTTGATATTATCAATTTTCTATATATTCAAACTGACACCAAACAAAAAATCATCGGTTCAACGAAAGTATAAGATGTGGTTAAACCAGTTCGATCTGGTTCCAATAGTAATGGTTAACAAAAAAAAATTTAACTCATGAGGTAAGCAGTTAAGCCCAACCCAAGGTCCAAAATAATAAAACCCAAACCTAGCCCATGCTCTGCACAGCACATTTGGGCTCTAGCTCTTCACAGTGGAGAATGTGAAGTTGAGAGGACTTTTTAATAGAAGGAAGGAGGAATTTTTTTCCTTTCCTTATCTAAACAATGTGGGACAAGACCCATTATCAATGCCAACCTAGCCTTACAAGTTACAAGTGGTTACAGCTTGTCCCTAGTAAAGTTGAGTGTCCCACAGCAACAAAAAGATGAAAGGGTAGAGTTTTCTTACTCTATAAATAGTTAATCTATTATTCTTTTATTTTTTAATAAAAAATTAATCAATAAAATATAATTACAAATTCATATTTAAGATAAATATTAAAAGAAAACATATGCATTTATATAATTTGATTTTTAGGTTTAGTTTCACGATAAAACTAAAACCAAAATCAAAAATTGAATAACCAAACTGAAATGTAAAATGGTTCAATTCCAATTTAATTTTTGATTTTTTAGTAATTTTTGTACATCCCTAGATGTAGAGAGAAAGAGAAGGGGTAGGTTAAAACAAAGGGATAGGCTACATATGCATAGTTGGAGAACCAAAAAAGAATTTAAGGAGAAAATAATTCATGGAGAGAATGAAACTTAAGAAATTGAGATTGTTACAGAGAGAGAGAGAGAGAGAGAGAGAGAGAGAGAGAGAGAGAGAGAGAGAGAGAGTTAGCTCACTAGAACACCAATGAGCCTCAGTGATGGCAAATGGCACCTGAAAGTGGTGAAGGAAAGTGACTAGCCTTTGCCACAATAGCCATGGTTGTTGGCGCCACCTTGGTACATGCATGAAAGAACATGCAAAAAGAAAAGGGAAAAGAATGCATAACACACTGACATGTTCCTTCCCCTTTTTTAATTTAAATGTTATAGGTTAGTCAAGTTGGCTTAACACTCCTAAGTCATTAGGTTCACTCAACTTGTAACTCCTTGTCTCTTCTAACCAACCACGAGGATCTCATTAACTTGGGCCAAACCACTTAGGTCACTAGATCAATTCAATGCAATTCTATGTTTTTTTTATTCATTTAATTTTAATTATCATAAAAATTATTTAAAATTAGAAATATGAGAAATATATTTAATCATTAAAGAAATTTGGGTGTATAAAAAACATACAAAGATGAAAAAATAAAAGGAAAAAATCAAAAAATAAAGAAAATTTGGAATTTAAAAAGAATAAAATTTCAAGAACCGTAAAACTTTGAATCCCCAATGAAGTTATTAGTGCTTTTTTTTGGTTGTAAACCTATTTACTTCTGAAAGCCTCGTCTCAGTAGATGATAGGAAAATTATATTGAATATTTCATTGGATGGTATATTCTTCCCTTTGAGGCAAAAGAGGAGTTTTTCTCTTCCTAAATGCACAACACCCTTATAGTCCTGAAGCATTTCCTAGGGATCGTCATGCAAGTTTTTTCCTCAACGATCTGCCTATGTTGTTTTTGCTACTGCACAACCTTCTACTTCTTAGTAAATAGCTTCGCTTAAGCATAGGTTACCATGCCAAAAATCTTAGTCACTTTTTATCTATAGCCATATAGGAACTTGTCATATGATCAAGGTTTTACTACAACATGAACTTGTAAAGTCTTGACTTTTTGAGTCCAATCCCCATTTTGATGCTGACAAACTACAAGCATCTTATGTGTCTATAGTATGTGAATAGGTCTATAATTCAGCACACAAAAAAGAGACCAAAAGATGAAAGCGGAGACGGGTCATTAAACATATACAACTTGGCGCATTCCATAAAGAATCAAACGAGCAAAGAAGAAGAAGACAAATATTCTATTGTTGTAATGCATTTAGTTTAGATTTAATTTGTAATAATGCATATAATGCATGATGGGGGTGAATGCTCAAATAGAGACCATAGATTGACCCTAGGGAACCTGAGTTTTTCATGAAAAATCTTCTAGAAAAAATGTAAGGACAAAATAGGGCTTAAACTGCGATTTCAACTTAGCTCAATTGATCGACCTATAATAGGCATTTTTAGCTCAGTTAACCAACTAGACCTAAGGCCAGAAAATAATTTTTTATATATATAGCTTAGTCGACCGAGCCTATTTTCAACTCAACATTCCTCAGCTGACAAAACACCTTGAAATCTAGAATATGCTTTTTGGCCAGTCAACCAAAACTTTGCTCAGCCGACCCAAGTTAATTATATGGCCATTTATTAGAGCTCGGCCAACCGACGAATAAAGAGCAAAATGTGCTCATCCAACCGATTATTGGTGCTCAGTCAGCCGTCCAAGAAAGATAGCTAACGGAGTATCGAACGATTGTAAATCTCCTTTGCTCAGCTGATTGGCAACATTCTCAGTCGATCGAGCCTCTCGGGATTGGCCGAATTTTTAAGCCCAAAATGGTCATTAATTTTGTCTTAAGTAAATTAATTAATTCTCACAAGGTCCCTAAAGGTCATATTTTTTGGAGCTCTATATATAGCCCATCCCAAAGAACAAATAATGATTTTTTTTATTAGCTTGAAAATCTCTCTAAATTTTTTGTGCTATTATTTCATATACTCTCACATATACAAGTTTGCATTCACTCTCTTTCTCGTACTACTTTTCAAAATCATTTTAGAAAGAGATCATTAATCTCACATTCTTCATTTGCACATTTATTTCAACTTGAAGATTGGTTGAGTACTCTTTGTTGAGAGCATTATACATTTAATTTTAAAGCTCATACTCTCTTTTATTCATTCATTGTTTGAAAATCATTTTTAGAGAGTATGCTTGAGTTCTTCCCATACTATTTGATTGATAAATACTTCTTGGGAAAACTCTCTTTAGCTTGTGGATCTTTGCATCTTCGTTGCAAGTTTTAAAAGCTTGCTTTTGTCCTTATTGCAAATATATTTTTGAGAAACTAATCTTCATTATCTCCTATATTTTTATTGCTAAAAAATCATTTTTGTGGAGATAATATTATTTGAGGTTTAGATCTTTGAAAAGCACTTACTAATTTTCATATATTTGAATCAAAGGTCATTTATACCATTATCTCTCATATTACTTGATAAATATTTTTTGAGAGATAAATTTGATATGCTCTACTAAGCATAAACTCACATCATACAAGAGTGCATTTGAGCTTAACTTTGTACATCATTTGCTTATTGTAGAAGCAAGTTTATTTGTACGCAAATCCTTTGATATTGTTGTATTCCAGGCGTGGCCTAAAGAGGGCGTACTTTGCCCTATGAAGGAGTGGTTGTATAGGTTGGGCTCAGCCCTATATTGTGAGTAGAGGTATTCCTCACCCCGTAAGGAGTGGTTGTATTGGTTGAGCTCAGCCTAGGTTAATTGAGCCAGGGAATTCCTCGCCCTATAAGGAGATGGTGTAAACAGTGTTACTCCACCTAGTAAGTGAGCAAAGGTAGTGAATCCTCTAAGCGGGTTTTGCTTGAGGCGAGGATGTAGGCACGATTGTCGAACCTCAATAGCATATCATATGTCACTCTTTCCCTTACTTTATTTACATTCCAGTATTTGTATGTTTATATTAACTTGTTAATATTATTTCTTGAATATTCATTTTTGTTTGATTGGGAAATATTGGAATTGTTATACTTGTGCAAATGATTTAAGCTTTCATATATCTTTTGAATTAATAATTGATTAGACAGACCCTAGGTTGAGTAATACTATTGTTATCTGATTTAACCTAGGAAGAAATTTTAAAATCTCCAATTCACCCCCCCCCCTCTTATGATTGTACCAAATACATCAATTGGTATCGAAGCCCCATTGCATAAACTTAACGTTTTTGTAAAAGATTGAAATGGCTCATGTTGATGTATCCCCGTCTTGTGAGGGAAAGTTCTCTACGAACCCTCCAATGTTTTATGGTGAAAATTTCACCAATTAGAAATTAAGAATGACTATTTTTATCAAATCAATATATTGGAGGACTTGGAGAGTTATTACTCAAGGAAATGTTGTGCCTATGAAAATTGTCAATAATATTAAAATTCCCAAATTGGAAAAATGAGCTAAATGAGAATGATATGAATTTAATGCAAATAAATTTCGATGCCATGAATATTCTATTTTATGCTCTAGATACTAATGTCTTTTCATGAAGTGATGGCATGTCAAAATGCTAAAGAAATATGAGAGGAGCTCGAAAAGAGGTATGGAGAAACTAAGTAAGAAAAGGCTCACTCCAAGTGATTCAAGGTCAAAAGATCATGGAGGAGAAAATCGGTGTTTTATAGCTTTAACCGACAAAGAGGTAAATTCATCTCTTTCTACTTATAAATGATTCATATAATGATTCTTGTGATAAATCTTGTGATACATATTGTAATGAATCTTGTAGTGAATCTGATGATGATTGTATGTCGACTTATAAGGAACTTAAAAAGGAATATATTAAAACTCATAAGTCTATTGTTAAAATACTTAAACGCTATACTGTTTTGAAAAACAAGAATAAGGCATCATTGAAAGAACATGAATCAAAAATTCTTGTTGAAAAGGAAAATAATTTGAAAATCAAAAATTTAGTAAACAAGAATGAAAAATTGGAAAAAAGAGCTGAATGTCTTAAGATCCCAAATCTCTAGTGATACTAAAAAGGATTTCTTATGTCAGAACTTAAGTGTAAAGCAAACACAATGACCAAAGAATTCATAAAACTACAAGGTGTTTGCAAGGGCGTAAAAGATTCAAAAACTCAAGGCCTAGAAAGAAAAATTAAGGACCAAGCTAAGATCATCCATACATTTACTAGGGGTAAAGAAAACTTTGATAGGCTCCTAGGTTCACAAAAGATGACCTTAAATAAAGAAGATATAGGTTATAATGGAATTGAAAATAGGAAAAGAAAGAACTTATACATGGGGTACTTTGCAAGAGAATCTAAACATTATGCTAGTACCTCCTCCAGTCCATATACTCACACCACCTACTTTTTGTGTAAAAAGAAGGGGCACATAAAATTTGATTGCCCATTTAAAAGGAAAGGTGTGAAACCCAAACAAATCTGGAGAGTCAAAGACCACTTGGTCCTAACCCATCAAGACTTAAGGATAGAAAAATAGTATGGGTTGTCAAGAAAGCAAACCCCTTAGGACCAAAGGAAGAACGGATTCCAATACGAATTACATAATTATTTAATTCTTCCTTAGATTTTAGGCTTAATTTTTAGGGGGAGTAATGACTTGTGGCTTGGGAAGTGGTGTGTGTGCTTAAATGTTAAAATTAGTATATGCATTCACCATACACATTTGGTTTACTAAGAACATCATATAATTAAGCCAATATGAAAGTTCAAGTAATTTGCTCAATCCATTCACTTAATGTATACATCATAATGATTGGTAAAAATATGAAAATATTAGTTGTAGCATGCTAACTTTGAACTGAATTGGAATGAGTATTGCTCTTGCGTAAATGGGACGTTAGTCTCACTATCATTCACATCATTCCCACCTTTTGTTCAAAGAAAAAGTTCAAAGCATAACTAGCTAAATTATCTAGAACCTTGTTACTCTGAGATGAAAATCACAAATCGTCACATCCCAAATAATATCTCAGAAGCATGCTAAAGTAAAATCTACTTCCAAATGGACAGTTTTTTTATACCTATTAAATATTCCTAATGCTTAACTCATGCATATAAATGAAAATTTTAAGTTAAGCATCTTTTGTCCAATATACAGAATTGAGCCTTAGGGATTTTCTTGTACTATATATCATTTTACCCTAAACTCGGTTTTGAATACAAAGAGCCTTGATCAAAATTTAGCCATCATTATGGTCTGTTGGCCTAACATGGCTTACTAATCTTGTTTTGATGATAACAAATAAGAGGTTATTTAACGTGTTTTTGTTGTGAGTAATAATCTTTGAATAACAAGTGTTTAAAGCTCAAAATTAAGTTTAAGCAAAGCTCATTGCAAAACTTTATATGAAAAGAATATGAAAGCTCAAAGAATATGAAAGCATGAATACCAAAGAAGAATTGATGAAAGCTTAGAGATTTAAAGCTCAAAGACAAAAATGACTCAACAATTAACAAGCTTGAAGACTCCAAAGCTTAGAATGTTTTGATGTCTTAAGAGAGTCTATATATAAGTACTTCGTTCAAATAATAATTTGTTTGGATTTGAAGCTTATTAAGAATTCAATTGATTTAGACACCATGTTTTAAGAAACCCCAGAAAATACATTTCAAAAGCCTTAACTTATTTTTGGGAAAGCAAAGAATAAAAAGAATTTGGAAACAAAAATTTCAAAATCAATTTTATGGTCTTTCCAAGCGATAGAGAAGGATTTCCCAGTCGACTAATTTGTATTTAAATTGATTTTCAACTAACCCGAGAGGACCCGGGCAACTGACTCCTGTCTTTTTAGTCGACTGACTCGATTCTACCCTTGAAAATATTTTTTTAAATGGATCCAAACGACTGACTCTAAATTCCCAGTCAACTGACTCTTCAAGATTTTAAATTTTAAACATAACGGGCACTTTCCAATTTTGATTTTTTAAATTCTAACCATTATAAAAACTTGGGAAACACTCCAAGTCATTTGGGGAACACGAAAAACTCTTGATTTCTCATCTACAAATAACTCCCCAAAGCTAAGGATTCAAACACATCAAGAAATTACAGCAATATAGCTTTCTTGCTCTCAAAACTCCCAATACTCTCAAAAGCTCTCTTGTGCTAATACTTTCTGAGTTTTTCTACTGAGGTTGTTGTGAATCTCTTGCAAATTCTGAGCCTACTCTAAATTTTTTCAATCTAGAAAGAAAGGTCACGGTGATATACTTCTAAAAGCTTCAAATTCTTTCAATTATTGTTTTGAATTGAAGTATATTATTAGTGCTAAATTGTTGTACTAATTAGCTTTTTTCGAGAGTATCTTTGTACACAAAATTTTGTTCTTGTTTTTGTAAACAGTTAAGGTTCATGAATCGTTGTTGGATCAAGTATGGGGTATCGTTTGGAGAGGCACACTCTAGCATATTGAAGGAGGGATTATAACGGTTTATTCTGCCCAGAAAGGAGTGCTATAGTGGAATCCTTAGGTGGTCTTGCCTAAGGTGAGGTGTTGGCCTTACAAGACTTAACATCCTGTTTTGATGCTAACAAACAAGTGAAACTAAACATATTTGGTTATGTGATGACATTTCAGGACTCAACTATGAGAAAGCAAGGTCAAGTGTTCAGAAGGATTCATGAAAACTTATATTTCAAAGAAGGATGATCATATGAAGCTTAAATCATGGATTCAAGGATGACTTATCAAAGCTTGAAGAATATGAGAGCATGGATGTTAAAGAGCTTAAAGTATATCAAAGCTTGAAGAAAAGTTAGAGAGCCAAAGAAAAGCAAAGCAAGAGAGCTCAAGGAAAAACAAGCATGAAGACTAAAGCACTTAGAATGTCTAAAGTCATAAGAAGTCTTTATGTAAGTACTTCATGTCTTAAATATCTTATGGAAATATGTTTGAAGCTCTTCTAGGGTTAATTATGGACTTAGAGACCTTATTTCAAAACTCGAAAAATATTTTATGAAGAAGCAAAGCAAAAGAACAAAAATAACTTTTCAAATCAAAGCTGAAAAAAAAAAAAAAAACTAAAAGTGGTTTACCCAGACGACTGAGGAGAATCCTCAAATGACTGAAGAATTTCTTTAGAAGTCTGAAGATTTAATTCAGAAGATTGAAGATTTTATTTTTGAAACACAAAACAAGCAGAACACCTTCAGACATCAAAACGCTTAGTTCATTCGTCTGAACATGAGCTTCAGATGTCTGAACCTATGCTTCAGACGTCTGACCCTGTGTCCAGTTCAAATTTTTCAAAGTATTAAGGAACCTCAGATGACTGAACTCGATACCTTAGACATCTAAACATTGTTAATGATAAAAAATTTTAAATTTTTTAAATTTCAAAATAAGGTTGCTTGAGCCCCAAAATTAATGAAAACTTGGGAAACACTCCAAGTAAACTTGGGCATCACGAAATCACTTTCCTAAGCTTATAAATAAATTGTTTTACAAATCAAAGCTCACCAAAAATTGAAAAATATGTTGTAAGCAATCTTACAAACAAAGTTCTGTCTTACTCACTCATTGCAAAATACGATTTTCTAAATTTCTGAGTTGCTGATCCATCCTACTCTCAGTTCCCACTGCTGATATTCATCTAGAGAAGGAATTGGTAAATTCTATACTTGAGCTTCAATTCTATTTCATATTGATATTTGAATATTAAAGTGCATAGTGATTGAAATTTTACTAATCTACTTTGTGTGTGAAAGCATTATTGTACGTAGGTCTTGTTTCTTATTTCTTTGATGATGCCAGGTTGTTGGATCGTTGGCCAAGTGTGGGGTATCACTTGGAGAGCTGCAGCTCTAGCCTATTGAAGGAGTGACCGAGTGTGGGTTATCATTTGGAGAGGCGGTGCTCTAGCCTATTGAAAGAGTTTGTAATGGTTTTGTTCCACTTGGAAAGGAACTGGTATAGTGGAATCCTTAGGTGGTTTTCCTAAGGCGAGGACGTAAGCGGGGGATAAGACGAACGTCGTAAAAACTCGATGTCACTCTTTTTCCCTTACTCTCTTTATTTTTAGCATAGATTAATTGTGTGGATGATTTATATTTCTTAATCATATATACTATGTAATTTAGAAATTAAATAAAATGAAGTTTAATTTGATTTTGGGATTGTGGAAACCGAAAGAGAGTACGTTGGTTGATTAATACTTTGTGGAAACCTCAAAGGGAGTACGTTGATTGGTTAACACCCAAAGACAAATTAACTGAGAGTTTATTTAAATTCTGAGTTGTTTGAGATTTGAGTTGTGGTTTGCATTCAATCAAATTACATTCACTACAGGGCTTGAATATAATACACAGGGCTGCAAAAGCTGAAAGTTGAATCTTATATCTTGTTTAAATATATTGTGGTTAATTGGTTTTGTTGATTGATTGAATGATTGTCTCGTTGTGGATTGAATAAAAGAACATTGAATTTTGTGTGATTGCTAAATCAACAAGAAGTCAAGAAATCATTGAAATAATTAAAAAAAGGTTAAATATTCATAAAAAGATTAGAAAGAAATTTTAATTACCCAATTCAACCCCCCCTCTTGGGACTACACCTCAACTTTCACGAGGATGTAGGCCGGTGTAAGCCGAACCTCGTAAAAAACTCGGTCTCATTCTCTACCCTTTCTCTTTAAATTTCTGCATATATAAATTGCGTGGTTGTATCTAAGTGCAAGAAGCTAAAAGTTTGATATTGAGAAGACTTTTAATTTAAGGAAGTATGTTGATTGATCTTTTGCGAAAACCTTAAAGGGAGTACATTGTTTAATCATTTGCGGAAACCTTGGTTAAAAGGAAGCACATAAAATTCATAAATACAGGGCTTTTATCAAACTCTAATCTGAGTTACACAAACGTTGAATCAAGGAAGTGTTGCAGCTCATATATTGGCTAAGTATTTTCGGATTGATTGATTGGTTGATTGATTGTTATTGTTGAAAGTGATTGGCGGTGTTGATATTAAGTGTGGATTGTGGTTGGTTTAACTAAAGCTTTGAAAAAAATCATTCTTGTGTGTTTGCTAAATTTATAAAAGGTTTTGAATTTGTAAAAAGATTAAAAAGAAACTTTTAAAATCCCAATTCACCCCCCTCTTGGGCATACACCTTATTTTTCAATTGGTATCAGAGAGAGGTTATAAAAACTCTTAACTAGAAGCTATATAAATATTTAAATGGCATACCTAGGTGTATCCCCTTTTGGTGAAGGACAATTCTTAACTAGACCTCCTATTTTTTGTGGTGCAAACTACACCTTTTGGAAACAAAGAATGAGAATCTATATTCAAAGTATGGATTCGAAAGCATGGAAAGTTGTCACACATGGTGACTACATTCCTACTAAATTAGTAGATGGTAAAGAAGTTCCTAAAGAAGAACAAGACTTGACTGATAATAACTATAAAATGATGCAAGTAAACTCAAGTGCCATTAATGCACTATATTGTGCTTTAGATGTTAATGAATTCAATGGGATCATGGCATGTAAGTCAGCTAAAGAAATATGGGATAAGCCAGAGGTAACCTTTGAAGGAATAGTAGGTGTTAGAGATAGTAGAATCGACATGCTTGTAGACACCCTATTTTTGCCCTAGTCAAATAGAACAAGGGGTTCCCTTTTTATCATTATTTTATTATTATTATTAGTATTTTTATTATTACTTTCTTATAATTATTTATTTATTTATTATTATTGTTATTATTAATTTACTATAATTATTATTATTACCTTATTATTATTATTATTATTATTATTATTATTATTATTATTGTTATTTGTTTATTATTATTTATTATTATTATTAATAATATTATTATTATTATTATTTATTTTCTTATATTATTATAAGTAATTTATTATTATCACTATTATTTATTTATTATTATCATTATTATTATTATTTTTACTATAATTATTTATTACTATTTACTATTTAGTAGTATTATTATTATTATTATTACCCTATTGATATTTATATTATTATGATTATTATTATTAATGTTATTTCCTTTTTCATTATTACCATAAGAATAAAAGCATAAAAAAAAGAGAAAAAGAAAAAATAAAATCAAGAAAGGAAAGTTTCTTAGGGTTTTCAAAATTTTTTTTTATATAATAGCCCGGGGGAGCGCAGCGCAGCCGGAGACCAAAAAGGGGCCAAACAAAAAAAAAAACTCTCAACACTTACCCGTAGCTCTCTCTTCCCTCAACCCTATCTCCCTCCATCCTTCACTCTCTCCGCGAACCAGCCGCCCTGCATCTTACTCCCACAGACCCGCTGAGCCAACCCCGCCAGCTTCCCCAGACCTTCTGCAACCAGCATCTCTAGCTAGCCCACTCATAGCCCCATCACTGCCGCCGCGTCTTCTTTGTTCAGCATCACAGTGGCCCCGAACCAACAGCTTCCCGAACACCACAGCAACCGACACAAGCAGCACTGACGACCTTCCTCTCCAACACCATCCCCGGCCACCTAGCCACGGCTCCTTGGGCTCCAGCAACAAGACCCCGACCACAGTTCGCCTCCTCCAGTCTCAGCAACACCACCGTGACAACCCACCGACACGAGCAGCACCGGCGACCTTCCTCTGCAACACCATCTCCGGGCATCACGGACTTCTGCAACTGCTGCTGCTGCCCCTCTCCACACTAGCTTCTCATATCGTCACATAGGTATGTATTGTTTCATGTATATATATATGTATGAATGGTCTGTTAATATTATATGATTCATAGATAGGTATGATTTATTACTTTAATATTATCATGTAAACAGTATATTATTTTAGTTTTTTTTTTTTTTTATTGTTACAAGTTATTTAGGCTGTTCATATTAGTGTATTTATTGTTTAAATATTATTTAGAATTTTTGATTTATGTAGGATATTTATCTTGTCTATTGTTTATATGGTATTTGGGGATTTTGATTATTATTGTTTAGTATTTAGGAGTGTATTATTTGTGCAGTCCAGGTTTGTTCTTTTTATTATTTACATTATTTTCATTGTATTATCAGCAGTTATAGATATTATTGTTTGTATGTTACTATTATTATTGTTATGTGTAGCATTATTATTATTATTATTACACTTATATTGCATGGTAGTTTTTTTTTAATAATTGTTATTTATTGTTATGAATTACCCTTATTATTGTTATATTGTAGATAATATATATATATATATATATACCCATGTCCATATTTTTAATTTTTTTCATATTTAATACCCATGTCTATATTTTTTTTATTGTAAATATTAATTGATTTGCTCCCATTGTTGTAGGGTTTCTTTTATTTGCAGTGGTAAGTAGTCTATTGCCTTGTATCTAAATGTGGTAATATTCATTGTGTGCATATTAATACATTGTTTGTTGTAGCATTTAATTAACTATGTTATTGATTGTGGTATGTTATTTACTTTAGTATATATTGTGTATTTAGGGTTTAAACTATTACGTGTTGTATTTAGGGTTTTAATGGTATATTTAGGGTTTTGTTCATCATATGCTTTATTTAGGGTTCGATTGGTCTCTTATATTGTCATGATATATTAATGTTAAGGTTTCAAAATTATTTCCATAATTATTGTCGCGTGTGTTCTTTGTTAATTCTAGAGTTTAAATTGATTCCGATAATATTGCTTGTGTAATAGTTTCCATTATTGTATATATTGCATGTATATTATAGGGTTTAATTTGTTTCCACATTGTTATTGTATATTAATGGTAAGGTTTCAATTATTTCCATAATGATTATTGTATATATCGTATATTTATTTTAGGGATTAATTGTTTCCATATGTGCATATATTGAGAGTTAAATTTGGGGTTTTGATTATTCATAAGTGAGTATTATTATATTTATAGGATGTTAATATCTTACTATATGCTAGTGTATTATTATTACGTATGATATATTATTATTATTATTATTATTATTATTATTATTATTATTATTATTATGTGCTGAATCATTATGGTATCATTACTATTATATTATTGATGTGTTATTATTGTTAATATGAGATTACCATCAGGGCAGTGTTATTGTGATTATGTGTTGTTAGTGCGTGTTATATAATTATTATAATATTATTATTCATGTAGTAGTGTTGTGATATTATTAGTATAGTATCCGGTCGTATTATTAATGTAATATTATTAGTATAGGGTTGTTATTATAATAGTATGTCTCTATTATTGTTACCATTGTTATCATTTCCTATTAATATCCATAGTAGATATTCTTAGTATTTTTGTTTCTATAGTATATTTATATTTTGTATTATGTATTATTGTATTTATTATTTTATAATATTATATTATTTTCATGTGTGTATATCCCTATGATTTAATTGCGGGACGTATTAGCCTTTGGGCTTCACGTACCCTAAGCTCTGAGGGAATATATATATATGTATATATTTATTTATTTATTTATTTTTTACATGTATTTATAAATTCATAAAAAGGAATAATTTAAAGAATTATTAGATTAACTTAGGGATAATTTCAAATTATTTAGGTACCGTTCGTAAGAATGGGCGCGTAGGGGGTGCTCGTACCTTGCCCTCGCGTACCCGAACTCCCAGCCCCAACTCTGGTAATGTAGACCGATTCTACCCCTAACGGGGTAGTAATCATGTGTTCTAACTGCACTAAAGGTTTGTGGCGACTCCGATATCCATGTTTTTCCATGAAAATATTAAATTGATTTTTGATTTCGCTGCCTGGGGCACACGCGCTCACGGGATGCCGCGACAGCTTGGCGACTCCGCTGGGGATATTAGAGAGTCGAACCATTAATTAATTAGAAATTATCCTAAGTTCAAATTTAATAAATCTTTTAATTACTCCATATTTTGTGAATATTGTAATTTGTAAATAACTTTGATTAATTGTAAATATATTACTTCCACAATTTGTAAATAACCTTAATTAATTAAAAATATTTTGTTTCCTAATTTTTTGAATACTAATCGTAAATATTTTGTTTCCTTATTTTTTGTTTCCAAATTTTTTGTGAATAAACATATTAATTGCATATATTGGGTTTCCTTATCTTTTGAATATATATATTAATTGTAGATATCTTGTTTCCATATTGTTTATAGCATGTGAATAAATGTGGGGATAGCGGGATTAGGTTAAATTTAAATTCACACACTCTCACGCTCTATACCCAGGCTTTACCTGCTAAGATTAGATAGGGGTGTAATAGCGTTTGTCCCCACGTGGCAGGGCTTGTGGGGACCCGCGAACCACTCCGCTCAATTTAAACTTCGTCCAAACCCCTTTTGGGTGAGGATGGAGGTTAGATTAGGAACCTTTGTATATAGGAATTAGAGCCTACCCACACATACTTGTCTATAGTCTTCCTTAACTAGGATAGAGTCATGAAGAACCATGTATATATATACCTACCCTGGGTTGGGACAGGAGCCACATCCTACTCCACGTATAGTATATTGTATATATGTTGTGAGATACCTTGTATTATACCATGCATTCTGCATCCATTTTAGACTTACATACTACTTAGCCGGTATTCTGAAAAAGCCCAATAATGAGACCATGGCCCATCCTTTCAAAAAATGAAGCACTTGGCCCAAGCATTTTAAAATATGGGTCGGCCCAACCCTTTTCAAATAACTCGGGCCCAATTCTTTAAAAGCAAACTTGGGCCCGACCTTTTTCTAAGCAAAAACTTGGCCCATGCCTTATTTTCAAAAAGGGTTAAACCCAGATTTCAAAAGAGGGCTTCAACCCCATTGCCTAAAAATTCGGGCCAACATTTTTTCAAGTAATCCAAGCCCAATTCCTTTTCAACTAGGGCCTCAGCCCATCATGAAATATGGGTCGAACCAACCCTTTTCAAATAAATCGGGCCCAATTCTTTAAAAACAAACCTAGACCCGACATCTTCCTAAGTAAAAACTTGGCCCAGACATGATTTCCAAAGAGGGTCAAACCCAGATTTCCAAAAATGGGCTTCAGCCCTGTCACCTAAAAATTCGGGCCAACATTTTTTCAAGTAATCCAAGCCCAATTCCTTTTCAACTAGGGCCTTAGCCCATCATGAAATAGGTCGAAGCCCATATTTTAAAATACTTGAGGTCCAAGTGCACACTAAAGTCCACAAGTCCACATTGAATAAATCCACGGGTTGACTAGCCTGGGTCAACCCCAAACTCAGACCATAATTTGACCCTTCGTGGGGTCTAAGGTACATTGACCATCATCAAAGAAAGGAATGGTTGAGCGAAGAAATTGAATTGAAATCGTCACCCATCAATGGTCGCTTTAATCTTTGAAATGTTTCATTAGTGGAATTTTCTAGAATCCTAGCTAAGTTTTCATTTAGGTTACATCGTATGTATGCACTTCATTTCTTACATAGTCATGCACGATAGGTTGCATGCACACTCATATCTTTGTTTGTATATATTAGCGCACTAGTTGCATCCATGCATAAACACCTATTGCATACCCTAATCATGCATCAAAACACATTCACTTGTGCAGTACATAATTGTGCATTCATGATTCTAAAGAGGAAATTGTTGGTTTTCAGTTCAAAGAGGTCGTTTGAGTAATATAAAGCAATAATTGAGACCACCACGCATCAATACAATACCAGGCGAAGAGCGAGAGAAATGAGTGAACAATTGGAAAATAAAGTCCTAGGTCTAGAACAAGGACAAGAAGAGATAAATGACAAGATAAGTAAGGTTCTGGAGTTACTGAAGAACAAGGGAAAGGCAGTGCATGTTGATCCCGAAGTAGATATGGACCCCGCTCATCCCCCAGGGTTCACCCCAGATCATGGTCAAACATCAATTCCACCGCCTGGTGTCATGGGGGGTCCACCGCCAAATATGCCTCCTTTCATCCCTACTATGCCAGCACAGGGGTTCCCAGTAGTAGGAACTCCTCCATTAGTACCTTCTGATATGGGGATCAGTAAATCTGAGGCTGAGTGTCGCTGTGACGTATTAGAAGAGTGCTTAAAAGCAATGGAAGGTTCTAATACTTTCGATTCAGTTAATCCAAATAACCTTTGCTTGGTGCCTAAAGTCACCCTGCCGCCAAAGTTCAAAATGCCAGACTTTGAAAAGTTTGACGGGACCCGGTGCCCTCGAACACATTTAGTGATGTACTGCCAAGCAATGGCCGCGTACTCAGACGATGAAAAACTAATGATGCATTGCTTTCAAAGTAGTTTGACCGGGTCTGCCATCCATTGGTACATTCAGCAAGATAAGGCTCGGGTCCGCACTTGGAAGGATTTAGCCAACGCTTTTGTTACTCACTACCGCCATGTGAGGGAAATGGCGCCTGATCGAATGACTCTA
Organism: Malania oleifera; assembly: GCF_029873635.1. Taxonomy (NCBI): domain Eukaryota; kingdom Viridiplantae; phylum Streptophyta; class Magnoliopsida; order Santalales; family Ximeniaceae; genus Malania; species Malania oleifera. Next base: position 64,004,321 of record NC_080420.1, read on the forward strand.
CAAGAGATGGAGAAGAAATCCACTGAAACATTTAGAGAATATGCTTATAGGTGGAGGGATATGTCGATCCAAGTGGATCCCCCGGTGAGTGACCGAGAGGCCATCTCCTTGTTCGTGAGCACATTAAAAGACCCCTACCGTACGCACCTTCAGGGAGCAACTCCCCATGATTTTATGGATATTGTGGCTGCAGGAGGAAGAACTGAAGGCGATATCAAGGCAGGCCTAGTCAAGGATAGTGGCTCGGAAACTAGTTTAGGCAAAAGGTGGACTAATAGGAAGAGGCACAAATGATACAGGGGCCATTTAATTGGAAGAATCAGCACACCAGAGGTGGGAACCAATAGCCCAAGAGAAACTTTGGTTTTGAGCCCATGGTAAATCAAACGGTGCATACAGGCACAAGGCCCCAGATTGTTCACTCTGGTCCACCGAATCAGCAAGCACAAGATAGGAATGTAACTAGAAACTTTCGAAGGGTGGACCCCATTCCCATGACATATGCCGAATTATTTTCTCAGCTGTGGGAAAGGGGGATGGTATCTGCAATCCCTGGGACACCCGTTGCGAACCCTCCTCCACAGTGGTATGATCCTGGGGTTTGTTGTGAGTACCATGCTAACTCTTTTGGCCATACTATTGACCGATGTTGGGCCTTCAAGCATAAGGTGTAATCATTAAGAGATGCTGGATGGTTAGCATTCGACGACAAGCAACCGGGAATCCAGGGAAATCCTTTGCCCAAACACGAGGAAGAAAGTGGTTAACATATCAGAGAGGTTCCCAAATCAATGGTTTCAGTCGTTATCCACCAAGGCTAAAGTGATGGAGTAGCGAACTTTTGACTATCTAATCCTTTTCAGTTGATGTCCTTTTGTTTTCCATTGTTATTTGCTTTTTGTAATCCGTGGACGCCTGTGTCCCAGAATAGTTTCTATATTCAATAAAATGAATTATGCATTTCATTATCTCACTTGCATCATGAGTCCAGTTGCCAAATTTTGTTTGCTTATGTTTCATGCCGGAATAGGGAAAGTAATATTGCCAGTGTTCATGTTAAAGGATGAAACAATCTTTGAATTCAGACGTTATGAAGAAGTTTTTTTGTTTACTTTCCAAGGAATTCAACGAAGTGGTTGCGCTGTTCTGATAATTTCCTATCAATTAATCACTCATGTTTTGATCAAATGATGGATGGCTCTCTTTGGCCGACCAGTTATCCTTAAAAAGAACCCAAACAATGATTTACCATTTGTTAACCAAATTGAGCCTGAATGTTAAACCAGCTTTCTCTTAAAAGTTAGATCACCAAAAATCCAACCTGGGTTTGGGTCCCTTAGCGTTTGGCAAATCATTTGAGACAATAGTCATTACCAAAATGATGGCAGGCCATTTTTCTGCTATCCAAAAGAAAGTAAAAGAAGAATTCCCTTGACAACCCTTTTGAGCCTGAAAAATTCATTCCTTGATTAACCTGTTGAAGGATCACACCCCACACTGGGGCAGTTTTTAAAAGATTGATCCCAATTGAAGTTCAAATGAAAATGAAGACAAGATTCCTTTATAAATGGAAAAGTGAAAGTTGCAGTAAAAGAAGGAAAAGAAGATTAAAAAGGAAAGAAAAGAAAAAGAAAAACAGGAGGAAGAAGAAAGAGAATAAGGGACTTACTACATATTTGATCTTTGACCGAATTACCCTTGATGAAATTGATGATTTTGAGCCTTATGTAATTCCTTTCTTCTTTAACCCATATCCTTAGCCTACATTACGATCCAAATGAAAGTCCTGACCAGATTGGTATACATTGTTGTCTCTAATGATTTGTCAGACTCAATGTTGAGTCTGAACTACGTAATGACCTGATCCTAAAAGGGTACGTAGGCAGCTTGTTTAAATAACAAGTTCGGTCAACATCTTGCAAAACGCCTTAACTCGAACTGGGGGCATAAAACATTATTTGGGGTGGTATTTTTGAGCCTTAGTTTCCCTTTTATCCTGAAATCCTACATTCCTAAGCCTACGTTTCGTCCCGAGTCTTAAAGACCATCTTGAGATCAAAGCATGGGTTGATGGAACTGGGGCAGTTGAAGAGAATGATAGTCGTCTAGGCTGGGGAATCAACGTTACATGACCTTTGAATACTAGTATGAATTTGTCCCTATGATAGCATTGAAACATGGTAAAACATTTATTTTGTGCGGATGGTCTTCTGATTTAGCAAGTTGATGTCATAGTTGTATAATCATTCATCGTTCCTTTTAAAAAAAAAAAAGGAAACCTTCTTACTCTTCAGAATGTTAAAAGAGGATAGATAGTCAAAAGGTTTCAAAATCCCTAGTAGTTTCTACAACAAGATACCTGTGGAGAAAGAGCAGTCAAACTGGGGCAAATGTTATGTCAAGTTCAAAAGGAATTCAATAATAGAGTTAAGATCGGTGGCAGATGAATTTAACTGGGGAAAATTCCGAGTTGAGTCTCAGTAGGTTCCATTCAAGCACTTTCTTATCGAATTGGAATAGGAAATTAGAGTCAAGATCAGCTGTAGGTCCATTCAACTGGGGCAGATTTTGTGATTTTTGAGCTGAGTCAATCACTTTCATGACTGGATGAATAAAGAAGATTAAGCTAAGATCAGTTTCAGATCCATTCAAATATGGCGAGTTTCATGTGGAGACCAAAGATGAGGACATTGATCACGAGTGCATTAGGAGAAAAGATTCATGCATTGTCATGCATTACCCCAAATTTCATGCATTGTCATACATTTCATGCATTACCTAGATTTCATATATTGCTATGCATTCCATGCATTACCATTCATCTCATGCATTGTCATGCATTTCATGCATTATCTACATTTCATGCATTATCATCCATTGCACGCATTACCTACATTTCATGTATTACCATTCATCTTATGCATTGACATGCATTTCACGTATTACCATACATTTTATGCATTGCCTTGCATTTCATGCATTACCATACATCTTATGCATCGCCACCCATTTCATGCATTACCCTATATTTCATACATTACCACACATCTCATGCATTGCCATGCATCCCATACATTGTCATGCATTTCACGCGTTACCATACATCTTATGCATCACCATTGTGCGCTTCATGCATTACACAAAAAAATATAAAAAATATAAAAAATGCATACATATAATCATAAGTTAGTAACATGCATATCAATAGCAACATATCACTGCATTATAAGTTAGCCACATGCATACATATAGTAACATATCATCGCATTCTAGCATCATAAGCAATAATAGAGCACCCTTCACACTTGTCTTGAGCTATCGAATAATTATTTGACATCCTTGATAGAGAGATTTTAGTTGTGTTTAATTCTGAGCTGGGGTAGCTGACCCCAAGCACACATTGATTTACTTGAAAAACTGAGGCAAGTTGACCCTAGACACACATTGATTTATTTTGAAATTGGGACAACAGATCCCAAAGACAAGGGGATTCATTCATTGACATTCAGACTTTACCCCAAGAGCATTTTCCAAATAGAGTAACAACTTTCCAAACTTTGCTTTCACACCTTGTTACTGGTTGAGGTGGCTGGATCATCGTGTCCCTACGGTTCGGATTCTTACATTCGAAGCAAGCCATCATTATGTCCCATGGCTGGATCATCGTGTCCCTACGGCTCAGATTCTTACATTCGAAGCAAGCCATCATTGTGTCCCATGGCTGGATCATCGTGTCCCTATGGCTCGGATTCTTACATTCGAAGCAAGCCATCCTTGTGTCCCATGGCTGGATCATCGTATCCCTACGGCTCGGATTCTTACATTCGAAGCAAGCCATCATTGTGTCCCATGGCTGGATCATCGTGTCCCTACGGCTCAGATTCTTACATTCGAAGCAAGCCATCATTGTGTCCCATGGCAGGATCATCATGTCCCTACGGCTCGGATTCTTACATTCGAAGCAAGCCATCATTGTGTCTCATGACTGGATCATCGTGTCCCTACGGCTTGGATTCTTACATTCGAAGCAAGCCATCATTGTGTCCCATGGCTGGATCATCATGTCCCTACGGCTCGGATTCTTACATTCGAAGCAAGCCATCATTGTGTCCCATGGCTGGATCATCGTATCCCTACGGCTCGGATTCTTACATTCGAAGCAAGCCAACATTGTACTTTGGCGCTCGGGTTCTCAAACCCAGGGCAAGTCATTCTCATATACTTTGGCGCTCGGGTTCTCAAACCTAGTGCAAGTTAGTCTCATGTACTTTGGCGCTCGGGTTCTCAAACCCAGTGCAAGTCATTCCCATATACTTTGGTGCTCGGGTTCTCAAACCCAGTGCAAGTTAGTCTCACGTACTTTGGCGCTCGGGTTCTCAAACCCAGTGCAAGTCATTCTGATGTACTTTGGCGCTCGGGTTCTCAAACCCAGTGCAAGTCATTCTCATGTACTTTGGCGCTCGGGTTCTCAAACCCAGTGCAAGTCATTCTCATATACTTTGGCACTCGGGTTCTCAAACCCAGTGCAAGTCATTCTCATATACTTTGGCGCTCGGGTTCTCAAACTCAGTGCAAGTTAGTATCATTGTACTTTGGCGCTCGGGTTCTCAAACCTAGTGCAAGTCATTCTCATATACTTTGGCGCTCGGGTTCTCGAACCTAGTGCAAGTTAGTACCATTGTACTTTGGCGCTCGGGTTCTCAAACCCAGTGCAAGTCATTTTCACATACTTTGGCGTTTGGATTCTTACATTCAGTGCAAATTATCCCTAATTGGCAAAAGCAAACAACACCTGATTGAAAAGCCCAGATAGTTGCGTGGCCTGGCTAAAATAGATGTCTTTTATCTTTGCAGACTTGTTACTACAAAAAACGTAGGAGAGTTCCTACCGTTACATTAAAACAACTAAGCCTACAAAGAGGGGCAGCTGTAGACACCCTATTTTTGCCCTAACCAAATAGAACAAGGGGTTCCCTTTTTATTATTATTTTATTATTATTAATAGTATTTTTATTATTACTTTCTTATAATTATTTTATTTATTTATTATTATTGTTATTATTAATTTACTATAATTATTATTATTACCTTATTATTATTATTATTATTATTATTTTATTCAAAATTGATACTTTATTATTATTATTATTATTATTATTATTATTATTGTTATTTGTTTATTATTATTTATTATTATTATTAATATTATTATTTATTTTCTTATATTATTATAAGTGATTTATTATTATCACTATTATTTATTTATTATTATCATTATTATTATTATTTTATCTTTATTATTTTTATTTTTACTATAATTATTTATTACTATTTACTATTTAGTAGTACTATTATTATTATTACCTTATTGATATTTATATTATTACGATTATTATTATTAATATTATTTCCTTTTTCATTATTACCATAAGAATAAAAGCATAAAAAAAAGAGAAAAAGAAAAAATAAAATCAAGAAAGGAAAGTTTCTTAGGGTTTTCAAAATTTTTTTTTATATAACAGCCAGGGGGAGCGCAGCGCAGCCGGAGACCAAAAAGGGGCCAAACAAAAAAAAAAAAACTCCCAACACTTACCCGCAGCTCTCTCTTCCCTCAACCCTATCTCCCTCCATCCTTCACTCTCTCCGCGAACCAGCCGCCCTGCCTCTTACTCCCACAGACCCACCGAGCCAACCCCGCCAGCTTCCCCAGACCTTCTGCAACCAGCTTCTCTGGCCAGCCCACTCACAGCCCCATCACTGCCGCCACATCTTCTTCGTTCAGCATCACAGCGGCCCCGAACCAACAGCTTCCCAAACACCACAGCAACCGACACGAGCAGCACCGGCGACCTTCCTTTGCAACACCTTCTCCGGCCACCTAGCTACGGCTCCTTGGGCTCCTGCAACAAGACCCCGACCACAGTTCGCCTCCTCCAGTCTCAGCAACACCATCGTGACAACCCACCGACACGAGCAGCACCAGCGACCTTCCTCTGCAACACCATCTCCGGGCACCACGAACTTCTGCAACTACTACTGCTGCCCCTCTCCACACTAGCTTCTCATATCGTCGCATAGGTATGTATTGTTTCATGTATATATATATATGTATGAATGGTCTGTTAATATTATATGATTCATAGATAGGTATGATTTATTACTTTAATATTATCATGTAAACAGTATATTATTTTAGTTTTTTTTTTTTTTTTTTATTGTTACAAGTTATTTAGGCTGTTCATATTAGTGTTTTATTGTTTAAATATTATTTAGAATTTTTGATTTATGTAGGATATTTATCTTGTCTATTGTTTATATGGTATTTGGGGATTTTGATTATTATTGTTTAGTATTTATGAGTGTATTATTTGTGCAGTCCAGGTTTGTTCTTTTTATTATTTACATTATTTTCATTGTATTATCAGCAGTTATAGATACTATTGTTTGTATGTTACTATTATTATTGTTATGTGTAGCATTATTATTATTATTATTACACTTATATTGCATGGTAGTTTTTTTTAATAATTGTTATTTATTGTTATGAATTACCCTTATTATTGTTATATTGTAGATAATATATATATACCCATGTCCATATTTTTAATTGTTTTCATATTTAATACCCATGTCTATATTTTTTTTATTGTAAATATTAATTGATTTGCTCCCATTGTTGTAGGGTTTCTTTTATTTGCAGTGGTAAGTAGTCTATTGCCTTGTATCTAAATGTGGTAATATTCATTGTGTGCATATTAATACATTGTTTGTTGTAGCATTTAATTAACTATGTTATTGATTGTGGTATGTTATTTACTTTAGTATATATTGTGTATTTAGGGTTTAAACTATTGCGTGTTGTATTTAGGGTTTTAATGGTATATTTAGGGTTTTGTTCATCATATGCTTTATTTAGGGTTCGATTGGTCTCTTATATTGTCATGATATATTAATGTTAAGGTTTCAAAATTATTTCCATAATTATTGTCGCGTGTGTTATTTGTTAATTCTAGAGTTTAAATTGCTTCCCATAATATTGCTTCTGTAATAGTTTCCATTATTGTATATATTGCATGTATATTATAGGGTTTAATTTGTTTCCACATTGTTATTGTATATTAATGGTAAGGTTTCAATTATTTCCATAATGATTATTGTATATATCGTATATTTATTTTAGGGATTAATTGTTTCCATATGTGCATATATTGAGAGTTAAATTTGGGGTTTTGATTATTCATAAGTGAGTATTATTATATTTATAGGATGTTAATATCTTACTATATGCTAGTGTATTATTATTACGTATGATATATTATTATTATTATTATTATTATTATTATTATTATTATTATTATTATTATTATTATTATTATGTGCTGAATCATTATGGTATCATTACTATTATATTATTGATGTGTTATTATTGTTAATATGAGATTACCATCAGGGCAGTGTTATTGTGATTATGTGTTGTTAGTGCGTGTTATATAATTATTATAATATTATTATCAATGTAGTAGTGTTGTGATATTATTAGTATAGTATCCGGTCGTATTATTAATGTAATATTATTAGTATAGGGTTGTTATTATAATAGTATGTCTCTATTATTGTTACCATTGTTATCATTTCCTATTAATATCCATAGTAGATATTCTTAGTATTTTTGTTTCTATAGTATATTTATATTTTGTATTATGTATTATTGTATTTATTATTTTATAATATTATATTATTTTCATGTGTGTATATCCCTATGATTTAATTGCGGGAGGTATTAGCCTTTGGGCTTCACGTACCCTAAGCTCTGAGGGAATATATATATATATATATGTATATATTTATTTATTTATTTATTTTTTACATGTATTTATAAATTCATAAAAAGGAATAATTTAAAGAATTATGAGATTAACTTAGGGATAATTTCAAATTATTTAGGTACCGTTCGTAAGAACGGGCGCGTAGGGGGTGCTCGTACCTTCCCCTCGCGTAACCGAACTCCCAGCCCCAACTCTGGTAATGTAGACCGATTCTACCCCTAACGGGGTAGTAATCATGTGTTCTAACCGCACTAAAGGTTAGTGGCGACTCCGATATCCATGTTTTTCCATGAAAATATTAAATTGATTTTTGATTTCGCCGCCCGGGGTTAACGCACTATTAAAGATATGCACAAGACACACATATGTAAATAATTAAAGAAACAAACCGATATTAAGATTAAAATATGGAAACCAATGAAAAGGGCGAACTTTTGGAAACAAGTTAATTTCTAAAATTAATATGAACCTATTCAACATGGCCACCAAAATTAATACACAACCTTAACTATACAAATATTAAAAATAAAATGAGTGCAATAATGACCAAAAAACCTTAAGTACACACAACAATGATATTAAAACAACTAACCAATATAAAAATACAATAGGAAAAAAAACTTGCCATGAATGTTAGATATTCAAATAAATACAAAGAAAACTGTAAGATGAAAGGTAATTATTTAATGTATACACAAACACACACACACACACACACACACACATATATATAATAAATACAACTTGGATATCTTACCTGCACAATGAAGACCCAACATTAGATCCGAAACAGGAAAATAATCAAAATAGGAAACAGAAGGAATAGGAATAAAAAGAAAAAACTCTACCTGCGCGCGTGTGTTTGCAGTGTGCTTGCGGTGTGTTTAAAGGTGAGTTTTTTTTTGGGTTTTGCTGTGTGTGTTTGCAGTGTGTGTGCAGTGTGTGCGTGTGTGGGTAAGTGTAGGCAAGGGAACTCACCAAGGGGGTTGCCGGAGAATGGAGCAGGGGGCACTGGGAGGTCTTGCTGTTGTGGCTCGTGGAGATCTGGAGTAGATGCGGCCAGAAAGCGACGACGACGGCAACAACGTTGATGATCCTATGGTGGCAAAGACGATGGCGGTGGGCTGAGCTCCTCGTGGCCGTGTTGGGGTTGTCGAGTTAAGCGTGGCCAGCTGGTGGTCTCGGTTCTGGGGGCTGCTGGTAGAAGCTTGTGCAGAGTGGGGATGGATGAAGATGGAGATGGCCGCTGGAAGGCGGAGTTGCTGGTGCAGCGGGGACTGTCGGAGAAGATGGGGGTCTAACGTGGAGCTGCTGCGGTGAGATGGTGATCGCTGGCAGAGGGTGGTGATGGCCCCGTGTGACGTCGCCGGCCGTGGGGCTAATGAAGTTGGGCTCGGGGTGGTTGCCGGAGACGGAGAAGAGAGTGAAGGAGAGGGGCGTGGGGCTGATGAAGCTAGGCTCAGCTGAAAAATGGAGAGGCCGTGGTCGTCTCTGTGAGCAGGGGCTGCGGCTGGTAAGGTGGCTGGTGCATGTGAAGGTGATGATGATGGAGAGGAGATAGGAGGTGGCTAGGAACTAAGGGGGTTGTGGGAGATGAGAGAGAAAAGGGAGAATGGAAGAGTTAGGGTTTTTTTTTTTCTTTTTTTTTTCCGTGATTTTAAGGAACGAGACATGATTATGCAACTATGACATCAAATTGCTAAATCAAAAGGCCATCCGCACAAAATAAATGTTTTACCATGTTTCAATGCTATCATAGGGAAAAATTCATACCAGTATTCAAAAGTCATGTAACGTTAATTTCCTAACCTAGATGACTGTCCTTCTCGTCAACTGCCCCAGTTTCATCAACCCATGCTTTGATCTCAAGATGGTCTTTAAGACTCGAGACGAAACGTAGGCTTAAGGATGTAGGATTTCAGAATAAAAGGAAAACTAAGGCTCAACAATACCACCCCAAATAATGTTTTATGCCCCCAGTTCGAGTTGAGGCGCTTTTGTAAGATGTTGACCGAACTTGTTATTTAAACAAGTTGCCTACGTACCTTTTGAGGATCAGGTCATTACGTAGTTCAGACTCAGCATTGAGTCTGACAAATCATTTAAGACAACAATGTATACCAATCTGGTCAGGACTTTCATTTGGACTGTAATGTAGGCTAAGGGTATGGGTTGAAGAAAGAAAGATTTAAATAAAGCTCAAAATTTATCGATTTCATCGAGGGTAATTAGGTCAAAGATCACATATGTAGTATGTCCCATATTTTTTTTTCTTCTCCCTTTTCTTCTTCTTTCTCTTTCCTTTCATTATTCAATCTTCTTTTCCTTCTTTTACTACAACTTTCGCTTTTCCTTTTAGAAAGGAATCTTGACTTCATTTTCATTTGAACTTCAATTGGGACCAATCTTTTAAAAACTACCCCAGTGTGGGGTGTGATCCTTTGACGGGTTAATCAAGAAATGAATCTTTCAGGCGCAAAAAGGGTTTGCAAGAGATTTTTTTCTTTGACTTTCTTTTGGGTAGCAGAACAATGACCTGCCGTCCTTTTAGTAATGACTATTGTCTCAAATGATTTGCCAAACGCTAAAGTACCCATGCCCAAGTTAGATTTCTGGTGATATGAATTTTAAGGAAAAAAAAAATGGTTTAACATTCAGGCTCAACTTGGTTGACAAATGGTAAATCATTGTTTGGGTTCTTTTAGGGATAACTGGTTGGCCAAAGAGGGCCATCCATCATTTGATCAAAACATGAGTGATTAATTTATACGAAATTATCAAAACAGCGCAGCCACTTCGTTGAATTCCTTGGAAAAAAAAAATTTTTCTTCATAACGTCTGAATTCAAAGATTGTTTCATCCTTTAACATAAACATTGGCAATATTACTTTCCCTATTCCAGCATGAAACATAAGCAAACAAAATTTGGCAACTGGACTCATGATGCAAGTGAGATAACGAAATGCATAATTCATTTTATTGAATATGGAAACTATTCCTAGACACAGGCGTCCACGGATTACAAAAAGCAAATAACAATGGAAAACAAAAGAACATCAACTAAAAAGGATTAGATAGTCAAAAGTTCGCTATTCCATCACTTTAGCCTCGGTGGATAACGACTGAAACCATTGATTTGGGAACCTCTTTGATATGTTAACCACTTCCTTCCTCGTGTTTGGGCAAAGGACTCCCCTAGATTCCCGGTTGCTTGTCGTCGAATGCTAACCATCCAGCATCTCTTAATGATTGCACCTTATGCTCGAAGGCCCAACATCGGTCAATAGTATGGTCGGGAGAGTTAGCATGGTACTCACAACGAACCCTAGGATCATACCACTATGGAGGAGGGTTCGCAACACGCGTCCTAGGGATTGCAGATACCATCCCCCTTTCCTGCAGCTGAGGAAATAATTCGGCATATGTTATGGGAATGTGGTCCACCCTTCGAAAGTTTCTAGTCACATTCCTATCTTGTGCTTGCTGATTCGGTGGACCAGAGTGAACATTCTGGGGCCTTGTGCCTGTATGCGCCTTTTGATTTACCATGGGCTCAAAACCAAAGTTTCTCTTGGGCCATTGGTTCCCACCTATGGTGTACTGATTCTTCCAATTAAACTGCCCCTGTATCATTTGTGCCTCTTCCTCCTTCTTCCTATTAGTCCACCTTTTGCCGAAACCAGTTTCCGAGCCACTATCCTTGACTAGGCCTGCCTTGATATCGCCTTCAATTCTTCCTCCCGCAGCCACAATATCCATAAAATCATGGGGAGTTGCTCCCCGAAGGTGCGTACGGTAGGGGTCTTTTAATGTGCTCACGAACAAGGAGATGGCCTCTCGGTCACTCACCGGGGGGTCCACTTGGATCGACATATCCCTCCACCTATAAGCATATTCTCTGAATGTTTCTGTGGATTTCTTCTCCATCTCTTGTAGAGTCATTCGATCAGGCGCCATTTCCCTCACATGGCGGTAGTGAGTAACAAAGGCGTTGGCCAAGTCCTTCCAAGTGCGGATCTGAGCCTTATCTTGCTGAATGTACCAACGGATGGCAGACCCGGTCAAACTGCTTTGAAAGCAATGCATCATTAGTTTTTCATCGTTTGAGTACGCGGCCATTGCTTGGCAGTACATCACTAAATGTGTTCGAGGGCACCGGGTCCCGTCAAACTTTTCAAAGTCTGGCATTTTGAACTTTGGCGGCAGGGTGACTTTAGGCACCAAGCAAAGGTCATTTGGATTAACTGAATCGAAAGTATTAGAACCTTCCATTGCTTTTAAGCGCTCTTCTAATACATCACAGCGACGCTCAGTCTCAGATTTGCTGATCCCCATGTCAGAAGGTACTAATGGAGGAGTTCCTACTACTGGGAAACCCTGTGCTGGCATAGTAGGGATGAAAGGAGGCATATTTGGTGGTGGACCCCCCATGACACCAAGCTGTGGAATTGATGTTTGTCCATGATCTGGGGTGAACCCTGGGTGATGAGCGGGGTCCACATCTACTTCGGGATCAACATGCACTGCCTTTCCCTTGTTCATCAGTAACTCCAAAACCTTACTTATCTTGTCATTTATCTCTTCTTGTCCTTGTTCTAGACCCAAGACTCTATTTTCCAATTGTTCACTCATTTTTCTCGCTCTTCGCTTGGTATTGTACTGATGCGTGGTGGTCTCAATTATTGCTTTATATTACTCAAACGACCTCTTTGAACTGAAAACCAACAATTTCCTCTTTAGAATCATGAATGCACAATTATGTACTGCATGAGTGAATGTGTTTTGATGCATGATTAGGGTATGCAATAGGTGTTTATGCATGGATGCAACTAGTGCGCTTATATATACAAACAAAGATATGAGTGTGCATGCAACCTATCGTGCATGACTATGTATGAAATGAAGTGCATGCATACAATGTAACCTAAATGACAACTTAGCCAGGGTTCTAGAAAATTCCACTAATGAAACATTTCAAAGATTAAAACGACCATTGATGGGTGATGATTTCAATTAAATTTCTTCGCTCAACCATTACTTTCTTTGATGATGGTCAATGTACCTTAGACCCCACAAAGGGTCAAATTATGGTCTGAGTTTGGGGTTGACCCAGGCTAGTCAACCCGTAGGATTCATTCAATGTGGACTTTTAGTGTGCACTTGGGCCTCAAGTATTTTAAAATATAGGCTTCGAGCTATTTCATGATGGGTTAAGGCACTAGTTGAAAAGGAATTGGGCTTGGATTTTTTGAAAAATGTCGGCCTGAATTTTTAGGTAATAGGGCCGAAGCCCATTTTTGAAATTTGGGTTTGACCCCTTTTGAAAATCAGGCCTAGGCCGAGTTTTTGCTTAAGAAAAGGTCAGGCCCAAGTTTTTTTTTTTTAAAGAATCGGGCCTAAGTTTATTTGAGAAGGGGTTGGGCCGACCCATATTTTAAAATGTTTGAGCCAAGTGCTTCATTTTTTGAAAGGATGGGCCATTGTCTCATTATTGGGCTTTTTCAAAATACTGGCTAAGTAGTATGTATATCTAAAGTGGATGCAAAATGAATGATATAATACAAAGTATCTCACAACATATATACAACATACTATACGTGGAGTAGGATGTGGCTCCTGTCCCAACCCAGGGTAGGTATATATATACAGGGTTCTTCATGACGCTATCCTAGTTAGGGAAGACTATAGACAAGTATGTGTAGGTAAGTTCTAATCCCTATATACAAAGGTTCCCAATCTAACCTCCATCCTCACCCAAAAGGGGTTTGGACGAAGTTTAAATTGAGCGAAGTGGTTCACGGGTCTCCACAAGCCCTGCCACGTGGGGACAAACGCTATTACACTCCTATCTAATCTTAGCAGGTAAAGCCCGGGTATAGAGCGTGAGAGTGTGTGAATTTAAATTTAACCTAATCCTGCTATCTCCACATTTATTCACATGCTATAAACAATATGGAAACAAGATCTCTACAATTAATATATATATTCAAAAGATAAGGAAACACAATATATGCAATTAATATGTTTACTCACAAAAAATTTGGAAACAAAAAATAAGGAAACAAAATATTTATTATTAGTATACAAAATTTTGGTAATTAATATACTTATTCAAAATATCTTCAATTAATATGCTTATTCAAAATATTTGGAAACAAAATATCTACAATTAATATTCAAAAAATTAAGAAACAAAAAATTTTTAATTAATTAAGGTTATTTACAAATTATGGAAGCAAAACATTTACAATTAATTAAAGTTATTTACAAATTACAATATTCACAAAATATGGAGTAATTAAAAGATTTATTAAATTTGAACTTGGGATAATTTCTAATTAATTAATGGTTCGACTCTGTAAGCCTCCAGCGGAGTTGCCAAGCTGTCGCGATGTCCTGGGAGCGCGTGTGCCCCAGGTGGCGAAGTTAAAATCAATTTGAATTTTCAATTAAAAAGATGAAAGTGTCGGAGTCGCCACTAACCTTTTAGTGTGGTTAGAACACATGATTACTACCCTGTTAGGGGTAGAGTGGGTCTATATTACCAGAGTTAGGCTCGGGAGTTCGGTTACGCGAGGGGAAGGTACAAGCACCCCCTGCACGCCCGTTCTTACGAACGGTACCTAATTAATTTGAAATTATCCCTAAGTTAATCTAATAAGTCTTTACATTACTCTTTTTTATGAATTTATAAATACACATAAAAAATAAATAAATAAATAAATACATATAATGTATATACATATATTCCCTCAGAGCTTAAGGTATGTGATGCCCGAAGGCTCATACCCCCGCAATAAAATCATAGGGATAAAAAATTGAAAATAATCATAAAAAATAAATAATAATATACAATAATAATAATGATAGTAATGATAATAATAATGAGAGTAATAATAATAATAATGAAAACAAATATGATAATAACATTAATAATGATGATGATAATATAAATAATAATAATAGTAAAAATAATACTAATATTAATAGCGATAGTACATAATACAATAAGGATAATAATGATGATAATAATAAATGGTAATAATAATAATAATAATAATAATAATAATAATAATAATAATATTAATAGTAATAATAATAGATAACATAATGGTAACAATAATAATAATAATAACAATGATAATAATAATAATAATAATAATAAATAACAATAACAGTAATAATTATAATGATATTAACAGTAATAATAATAAATATTGTTAACTAATAGTAAAGATAATATACATATTTTAATAATATTATATTAACCTTAATATTAACGCACTATTAAAGATATGCACAAGACACACATATGTAAATAATTAAAGAAACAAACCGATATTAAGATTAAAATATGGAAACCAATGAAAAGGGCGAACTTATGGAAAAAGTTAATTTCTAAAATTAATATGAACCTATTCAACATGGCCACCAAAATTAATACACAACCTTAACTATACAAATATTAAAAATAAAATGAGTGCAATAATGACCAAAAAACCTTAAGTACACACAACAATGATAATAAAACAACTAACCAATATAAAAATACAATAGAAAAAAAAACTTGCCATGAATGTTAGATATTCAAATAAATACAAAGAAAACTGTAAGATGAAAGGTAATTATTTAATGTATACACAAACACACACACACACACACACACATATATATAATAAATACAACTTGGATATCTTACCTGCACAATGAAGACCCAACATTAGATCCGAAACAGGAAAATAATCAAAATAGGAAACAGAAGGAATAGGAATAAAAAGAAAAAACTCTACCTGCGCGCGTGTGTTTGCAGTGTGCTTGCGGTGTGTTTAAAGGTGAGTTTTTTTTTGGGTTTTGCTGTGTGTGTTTGCAGTGTGTGTGCAGTGTGTGCGTGTGTGGGTAAGTGTAGGCAAGGGAACTCACCAAGGGGGTTGCCGGAGAATGGAGCAGGGGGCACTGGGAGGTCTTGCTGTTGTGGCTCATGGAGATCTGGAGTAGATGCGGCCAGAAAGCGACGACGACGGCAACGACGTTGATGGTCCTGTGGTGGCAAAGACGATGGCGGTGGGCTGAGCTCCTCGTGGCCATGTTGGGGTTGTCGGGTTGAGCGTGGCCGGCTGGTGGTCTCGGTTCTGGGGGCTGCTGGTAGGAGCTTGTGCAGAGTGGAGATGGATAAAGATGGAGATGGCCGCCAGAAGGCGGAGTTGCTGGTGCAGCGGGGACTGTCGGAGAAGATGGAGGTCTAACGTGGAGCTGCTGCGGTGAGATGGTGATCACTGGCAGAGGGCGGTGATGGCCCCGTGCGACGTCGCCGGCCGTGGGGCTAATGAAGTTGGGCTCGGGGTGGTTGCCGGATACGGAGAAGAGAGTGAAGGAGAGGGGCGTGGGGCTGATGAAGCTGGGCTCGGCTGAAAAATGGAGAGGCCGTGGTCGTCTCTGTGAGCAGGGGTTGCGGCTGGTAAGGTGGCTGGTGCGCGTGAAGGTGATGATGATGGAGAGGAGATAGGAGGTGGCTGGGAACGAAGGGGGCTGCGGGAGCTGAGAGAGAAGAAGGAGAATGGAAGAGTTAGGGTTTTTTTTTTCTTTTTTTTTTTTTTTCCGTGCCCTGTGGCTGTGCGCTGCCCCCTTGTTATATAAAAAAAAAATTTTAAAAACCCTAAGAAACTTTCCTTTCTTGATTTTATTTTTTCTTTTTCTCTTTTTTTTTATGCTTTTATTCTTATGGTAATAATGAAAAAGGAAATAATATTAATAATAATAATCATAATAATATAAATATCAATAAGGTAATAATAATAATAATACTACTAAATAGTAAATAGTAATAAATAATTATAGTAAAAATAAAAATAATAAAGATAAAATAATAATAATAATGATAATAATAAATAAATAATAGTGATAATAATAAATTACTTATAATAATATAGGAAAATAAATAATAATAATAATAATAATAATAATAAACAAATAACAATAATAATAATAATAATAATAATAATAATAATAATAAAGTATCGTTTTTGAATAAAATAATAGTAATAATAATAATAATAATAATAATAAGGTAATAATAATAATTATAGTAAATTAATAATAACAATAATAATAAATAAATAAATAATTATAAGAAAGTAATAATAAAAATACTAATAATAATAAAAAGGGAACCCCTTGTTCTATTTGGTTAGGGCAAAAATAGGTTAAATATTCATAAAAAGATTAGAAAGAAATTTTAATTACCCAATTCAACCCCCCCTCTTGGGACTACACCTCAACTTTTACGAGGATGTAGGCCAGTGTAAGCCGAACCTCGTAAAAAACTCGGTCTCATTCTCTACCCTTTCTCTTTAAATTTCTGCATATATAAATTGTGTGGTTGTATGTCTAAGTGTAGGAAGCTAAAAGTTTGATATTGAGAAGACTTTTAATTTAAGGAAGTATGTTGATTGATCTTTTGCGAAAACCTTAAAGGGAGTACATTGTTTAATTGTTTGCGGAAACCTTGGTTAAAAGGAAGCACATAAAATTCATAAATACAGGGCTTTTATCAAACTCTAATCTGAGTTACACAAACGTTGAATCAAGGAAGTGTTGCAGCTCATATATTGGCTAAGTATTTTCAGATTGATTGATTGGTTGATTGATTGTTATTGTTGAAAGTGATTGGCGGTGTTGATATTAAGTGTGGATTGTGGTTGGTTTAACTAAAGCTTTGAAAAAAATCATTCTTGTGTGTTTGCTAAATTTATAAAAGGTTTTGAATTTGTAAAAAGATTAAAAAGAAACTTTTAAAATCCCAATTCACCCCCCTCTTGGGCATACACCTTATTTTTCAATTGGTATCAGAGAGAGGTTATAAAAACTCTTAACTAGAAGCTATATAAATATTTAAATGGCATACCTAGGTGTATCCCCTTTTGGTGAAGGACAATCCTTAACTAGACCTCCTATTTTTTGTGGTGCAAACTACACCTTTTGGAAACAAAGAATGAGAATCTATATTCAAAGTATGGATTCGAAAGCATGGAAAGTTGTCACACATGGTGACTACATTCCTACTAAATTAGTAGATGGTAAAGAAGTTCCTAAAGAAGAACAAGACTTGACTGATAATAACTATAAAATGATGCAAGTAAACTCAAGTACCATTAATGCACTATATTGTGCTTTAGATGTTAATGAATTCAATGGGATCATGGCATGTAAGTCAGCTAAAGAAATATGGGATAAGCCAGAGGTAACCTTTGAAGGAATAGTAGATGTTAGAGATAGTAGAATCGACATGCTCACTGGCGAATATGAAGCCTTTAAGATGAATCCTAATGAAACTATCACTAGAATGTATACTAGGTTTACTCACATAATAAACTCCTTAAATGATTTAGGGGAAAATTTCTCCACATATGAAATGATTCAAAAAATCCTTAGAGGACTTCCTCCAATATGGGAACCTGAGGCCATAGCAATCACGAAAGGAAGAAACCTAAAAAATACCTCCCTTGATGAGTTAATCAGATCCCTTCTCACATATAAGATGGCGATAAATGAAATAAATTTAGAGAGCAATAATAAAAATAAGAAATCAATAGCCCTTAAGGCTGACAAAGAAAGTTCTAGTGATGAAGATGAAGATAATGAATTAGATGATGAAGAACTAGACTTTATTACTAAAAGACTTGGAAAATTTTTCAGAAAGAATATGAAATTTCCTAGGAAGTTTGAAGGATCAAAAACTAACAAAGGAGAAACAAACACAAAGGAAACTAAGAATGAACCACCTATATGTTATAACTGCAAGAAGGTTAGAAACATTAAACCTAATTGTCCATAGCTGAAGAAAGACAAGAAGAAGAAAAAGAAGGCAATGAAAGCTATATGGGATGATACAAGCTCAAATGAATCGGAGAATGAATCAAGGGAACAAGAAGTTGCCAACATGTGCTTTATGGCGCACAATGTAGAGGTAAACTCTTACTATAGTTCATCAGAAGAATCTAGTGGAGAGTCTTGTAATAATTCATGTGATAGTATGCCTTCATACAAGGAAATCAAGCCGAATTATTCATCTTACACAATAGGTTCATTAAAGTATCTAAAAGGAACATAGCCTTGAAAGAACAAAATGAAAATCTTAAGAATCGACTAGAATATTCTAAAACAGCTAAAAAAGAAAAAGAATCTCATATTGATGATCTAATGAAAAAAATTAACAACATGCCTCAAGAGTTAGTAAAACTACAACTAAATGGTGAAAGCAATAAAGATTTAGAAATAAGTGATCTTAAAAGTAAAATTGAAGATAAATATAAAATCATTTACAACTTTACTATAAGAAAAGAGAATTTTGAAAAGATGGTTGGACAACAAAGGATGATTAGTAACAAAGAATTTGAGTTTTTCACGAAGTCATTTTAAATTATTCCGGTTGTACTTAAAATGCAAGAATTCCCTAATCTTAGTTCACCTCTTCCTCAATAGGAATTCTTTACCAAACCACGATCATATCTAAATTGTGATCATATCTAAAGGATACTTTCCATTCCCCAAAGAGCTTCATTCAAGAAATCTATATACTGCATAATGCTCTTTGCCAAAATAAGTTAGGACATTCTCTATAGCTCGCTTATCCTCAGTAATGTCCTACTTCTCCTAAATACTCTTCTAAAATTACTAGTGATTTAATCTTTTAAGAATATTCATCTTAACTCCCTTCATATGCTCTTAACTTTAAATCAAAACATTTAGAGTTTTAAATGATGAAAATGGCTAAGAAGATTGCACTAGGTCTCAATTAAAAGAAAGTTCAAAAGTCAAAAGAAACCTATGCACAACCAATTGAAAGTCATTCGATTTTGTGCCTTTCACATGGTGATATATATAAGAAAAAAGAGGCATTATAGGCTTATGACATTGAAGAAATATTCGTTGTGACTTTTTGGTCCTCTAAGCCTATGCATCCAAAGCCATGTTTGAATCATTGAAAATCTAAAGTACTTGGTTAAAAAATTTAAGAACTTGAGAAATCTAAAAAGGCATAAGATAATGATAAGTAGAGTGCATAACTCAGGGGGAACATTTCTCTTTCATGGCTATATAAATTAAATGCTCTCATCGTATGTTTTACCTATAAGCCTTCATAAGCATAGCACTGAACATTCACTATCCATTACTTGCTTAATGTATATATTATCTAATAGATAGTTTATATATTGATCTTAACATGAACTATTTTTGAACAATACTGAATATCTTGAGTTAATTGTACAACTGGAATGTATGCTTGTGTTGAATGCCAATTGCATGGTTGATGCAGTATTGTGAGTTGGATGCTGGAAGTGGATATAGGTTCTCACATACTTGAATTGAATGGTGTTTGCATGATGAAGATTATTTTGAATTGCTTGCCTAAATCCATCAGGGTTTTGGTGCATGTTTATATGGGAAAATGTTTAATTTATAGACAGCATGCTGCCGAAATTTTATGAAATTTTCCCGAAACAAAGTCATGCACCAAAAAGACCATGATATAATGCAGGTGAAATTTTTTTTGAAAGGATGAGTGAATCAAAAGAATAGATAAAAGAATCTCATCGTTGATTAGAAATCACATGCATGAAAACATACATAGGAGAGCTGAGCTCCATTCTTAGAAAAAGCATGAAGGACTTGTATGCATCTCATGAATTTAGTTTCTTGAATATTAATGTTGGCCTTTCAAGGCTTAACATCTTGTTTTGATGCTAACAAACAAGTGGAATTTAACATATTTGGTTGAGTAATGATATTTCAGGTCCCACATATGACAAAGCAAGGTCCAGTGCTTATATTCCAAAGCAAGATGATCATATGAAGAAAGAAAGATAATCATATGAAGCTTAAGGCATGGATTAAAGCTTGAAGATCATTAGGGCATTGATATTAAAGAAAAAACATCAAGAATAAAAGCTCAACGATCAATGAAGCTCAAAACTTAAAGCATTAAAGATTTGAAAGCTCATATCAAATTCAAGTAATCAATATTGAAAGCTCAAGGATCAATGAAGCTAAAAAAAAAAAAAAAAAGAACTCAAAGTAGCAACTTGATGAAGTTTTTCATTGAGTTCAAAAGAAATGAAGAAAGTCAATAGGAAATGTATTGTGAGTACTTTGAGTTTTTTCAAATTATGAAATTTCATTTTGAAGCTTATTAGGAATGAAGAGACCTAGAGACTCTAATTTTTAAAATCTTGGAACATATTTTTCAAAGAAAACAAATTAACATTTCAAGAATAGATAAGAAAAGAGAGAGAAAACAACAATTTTTTCAAAGCCAGAATTTTACTTGACGACCGCCTGACTGAAAATAGTCAGTAGGCTGCCACTTTAAAAGCTTTTAAAATATACAAACAGAAGGTCATCAGGCTACTATCTAGACGTTGATAGGAGCCTGACGGTGCAAAATGAGAAGCTAGGTTTCATCAGGCTACTGCCACCCTTCTGCCTCTTTTTTAAAATTAGGCTATTCAGTAATAGGCACCTGACCCCAAGGTGACAAGCAACTGCCACCCTACTTCCTGTGTATTTTAGTTGTGTAATTCATTGAAAGGCGACTGACGAGAACCCCTCAGGCTACAGGCAATGTGGAAGATTTTAAATTTCATAACGAACATATTTTTGAAAAATAAATTATTTGGGGCTCAAACCTGTTCAAAACTTAGACACTACTCCAAGTAAACTTGTGGATCAAGTTAAATACTTTTCTAACTCTATAAAAACACCCAAGACCAATTAATTCGTATATTAAGAATCAATTACAGCTCTCATACTCTCTCACCTATTCTCAAACTCTCAAAGGCTCTCTTACTCTCATCTTGTGCATGAATCCTACTGAAGTACTTCTATCTTTCACCACTGAAATTGTGCATCGAGTTCTAAATTTTCATCCATTGAAGAATCATTTGATGATACACTCTTCGAGCTTTAATCTAAATTTCATATTTGAATTACTTTGAAGTATATAGATTGAATTTGTACTAATCAGCTCTTTTGAAAGCATCACTTGTACACCTTAAATCTTGTCTCGTAGATTGATTGATGGTTCGAGTGCTTGAATTGTTGGATCGAACAAGGGATATCGTTTGGAGAGGCATGCTCTAGGCTAATTGAAGGAGTGATCGAGTAAGGGATATCACTTGGAGAGGCAAGCTCTAGCCTACTGAAGAAGTGTGTAACGGTGTTGTTCTTCCCGAAAAGGAACTGATTTAGTGGAATCCTTTGGTGGTTTGCCAAAGGCGAGGATGTAGGCTAGGGATAAGCCGAACTTTGTAAAAACCTAGTGTCACTCTTTTTTCCTTATTCTATTTAATTTATTTTTGGGTTTGCGGAAACCGAAAGGGAGTACGCTGGTTGATTAATACTTTGGGAAAATCACAAGGGAGTACGTTGATTGGTTAACATCTCAAAACCTATTAACTAAAGGTTCATTTGAAATCTAAATTTTGGGAAGAGTGTGGATATTTTATTGAATATCAAATTGAGAAAAAAATTTCATAAATACGGGGCTTGATTCAAAATTTCATTCACTACAGGGCTGCAAACAAACTAAACATCTTGAATTCCTGGAAAAGCTAAAAGAATTGCATGACATATCTTGATTGAATATTTTGTGAATTTGGTTGACTGTTTTTAAAGTTTGGTGTGGTTGATTGATTGTTTAATTGTGTTGTGGATAGTATAAAAAAAACTAAATTTTTGTGTGATTGTTAAATCAAACAAAGAAGTCAAAAATTAATTAAAAAGATTTAAAAGAAAAATTTTAATAACCCAGTTCACCCCCTTCTTGGGACTACACCTTAGTTTTCATTTGGTATCAGAGCAGAGTTATAACAAATCCTAAACAAGTATTTATATAAAGATCTTTATGGATCACATAGGCGTAGCTCCCTTTGGAGAGGGCCAATCCTCAACTAGGTCACCCATCTTTTTTAGTTTAAATTATACATTTTAGAAACAAATGATGAGAATTTATCTTCAAACTATGGATGGAAAGCTTAGGAGGTTGTCACGGATGGTGACCTAATTCCCTTCAAACTAGTAGATGGAAAACAAGTCCCTAAGGAGAAAAAGGACATGACTGACTTAGATCACAAAATGCTGCAAGTAAATTCAAGTGTTATTAATGCTTTGTATTGTGCTATAGATATTAATGAATTCAATAGAGTTATGGCCTACAAAATAGCCAAACAAATTTGGGATAAGTTAGAGGTAACCTACAAAGGTACTATAGGTGTTAGGGATAATAGGATTGATATGCTTACAAGTGAGTATGAAGCTTTTAGGATGAACCTGAAAGAAACCATTACAAATATGTACACTAAGTTCACCCATATTATAAACTCTCTTAATGCCTTAGGAAAAACATATTCAATGTATGAAATGATTCAAAAAATTCCTAGAAGGCTGCCACCAATATGGGAACCAAAAGCCACAACAATAATTGAAGGAAGAAATCTTAAAAACACTTAGATAAACTTATAGGCTCTCTCCTCACATACAAGATGGCCATGAATGAAAGAAGTGGAAAAACTAAAGCTCAAGAATCCATAGCTTTTAAAACAACAAATGAAAGCTTTAGTGATGATGAAGAAGAGATGAATGAACATGAATTAGCCTACATATCCAAGAAACTTGCTAAAATCCTTAGAAGGAAGAATAAATTTACAAGAAAAACACGAAAATCAAAATCTGAATATGATGAAGAAGAAGAAGAAGAAGAAATTAGCAAGAAGAAATCAAGAAATAAAGTTCCTACATGTTATAATTGCAACAAAGTTGGACATATTAAACCAAAATGTCCACTACTTAAGAAGGATTCCAAAAAAGAAAAATAAAAAGGTAATGAAAGCCACTACTTGGGACAATATGAGTACAAGTAGTTCAAAATGTGAATCAAGTGACCAAGAGGTTGCTTGCTATATGGCATGGGATGATGATGAGGAACATTGTTCCTCATCCAAATCAGATAATGAATATGGTAGTGATTCATCTAATGAACCCGATGATGAGAGTACGCCATCTTATGAAGAGTTACAAAATGAATTATTCAAAGTTCATACGATCCTAGTCATAGTAACTAAACAATATACTTCATTGAAAAATAAGAATGAAGGAACAATAAAAGAGTTAGAATCCCTTAAATTTGCTGAAAGAGAAAAAGATTTAAAAATCAAGAAAATAGAAAATAAAAGTAAAGCTGTGATAAAAGAATTAGAATCTAAAAATCTTGCTAAAAAAGAAAAAGATTTGAAAATCAAGAAATTAGAAAGCAAGAATGAAAAGATGATAAAAGAAATAGAAGATCTTCGATCCCAGTTCTCTATGGAAAATGAGAAAGACAACTATATTTCTAAATTAGAGGATAAAATCAGAAAAATGTCTCAAGAATTAGAGAAATCACAAGAGAATATTGATGGCAAGAAAGATATTGAGATAAATGATCTCAAAAGTAAATTGAAGATAAAGAAAAGATCATTTACAATTTCACAAAAGGAAGGGAAAACTTTTACAAAATGATAGGATCACAAAGAATGTCCTTAAACAAAGAAGACATAGGATTTAATGGAGTTGAAAATACAAAGAAGAAGAACCTCTACATGGGGTACTTTACAAAAGCCTCCAAACACTATGCAAGCACTTCTTCAAATGCTGACACTCACACAACATGCTACCTATGTAAAAAAAGGGACATATAAAGTTTGAAGGTCCAATAAAAAGAAAAATGTAAAAATAAAACAAGTTTGGAGAATTAAAGAAACATCACTTTCTGAACAATCCGGACTCAAGAAAGCATGGGTACGAAGATGAAATACTATGACAAAATCCTCCAATTTCAATTGATATCAAATCTATGGAAAATCATACAGGGATATTGTATTAAATTGAAATAGAGAACAAGGATAAAATTTTTCAAGATTAGTAATGCTTATTGAAACTAATTGTTGATTAAGGTGTAATCCCAAGAGGGGCGGTGAATTGGGTATTTTAAAAAAAATTTGAAACCTATTTACCAATCAATCACTATATCTAAGTTTAACTAGTCACTTATCAAGTTGGTGTGAAATTATTCAACATACACAAGCAAGTTGGAAATTGAAATACGATGCAGAAAATAAGAAGATAAGGGAAGAGAGAATGCAACCACGATTTTACGAGGTTCAGCCTACTTGGCCTACGTCCTCGCCTTGAGCAACCACTCAAGGATTCACTAACCCTGCTCCTTAAAGTAGGATGGAGCTTCCCTTACAAACCGCTGCTTACAAGAGGTACAGCTCCCTCCTTATCCGCTGCTCACAAGAGGTACAGCTTCCTCCTAATCCACTACTTACAAGGGGTACAGCTTCCTCCTCTCACTCGGTTCACAACCCGAACCGTGTTTACAATTTAGGCTCAAATCTGCAAACACTCAATGTTGCTTCTAGCAAAAGCTGGTGAGTACAATTCAAAGTCCTAGTACATTAACATATGATATAACTTGAAGCTCGTGAATGTATGAAAACGATAAACTTATTTTATGTATGATATGCTTGAACACAAAAATCCCTATTTAATCAAAACTCCCAAGTACAGATATATTTAAAATGTTTTGGAGTCAACTAGGGTTCTTGGTTCACTTTGCAAAAATGCACAAATATATTTAAAGCTAACTAGTTAGCAAAATCTTTGTCTTGAATACAAACACAATAAACTCACAAAGTTTCTTTCAAGTACTGAACCACAAACCTGAGTATATTAATTTGCAGACAAATATCCTTCAATTAAAATTATGTTTATAAGTATCAAGGATATTAAATCAAGTTCTAATGTATCTAAAGATAGATCCTTTTAGAAACCACACACTTGAATCAACCATTCAATGAGTCACACACCATAAAACAAATAATGATCTTGTTTAAAAAGGCTTGGTATATATAAAGATAATTTCAAGATCACTCTTTTAATCAAAACTAGGTTTTTCAATGACAAGCCCTTTGAGAAAATATATGTATATTTATATGCTCTCGAACCAAAATTTAATCTACCAAGTTAGATAAACTTTCTCAAGTAATGATCTCTTAGAAAATTAATTTTTGTACGAAAGGCACACTCAAGATCAATACTTTTCAATACTAGTCAAGAAACAAACAATGAGATGATATGCAAAAATCACAAGACTAATGACTTGAAAGATCAAACCTCAATACTAGATTGAAGTACAGTAGAGTAAACAAGTTCCCTTTGAAAATCTGAATTGATTTGCCCAAGCTTGAAGATATGAGATTGATGTATAGGCAAATGAATAGCACTAAGAGTAGATAATCAACAAACTTGCAACAAGGTGTGTTCTTCTCTTTCTTGTGTGTCTCTATCTCTTCTAGGGTTTAGATATTCATAATATATAGTATATTACCCTTAGAATTGATCTCAGCCGTTGGATCAATAAGATACCTCACGTGTTTTTTCAATAAAGAACTGATTTTTAGGCTTTCCCGCGAGTTCAGGCAACTGAACTCGACTTCAGGCTCTTGAAGTGTCAACTTCAGGCGCCTGAGGTTCCAAGGTCAGGCGACCGAGGTACCTCTGCTAGGTTCTATCTTTCTCATTTAATTCTTCAGGCGACCGAACTTAATCTTTAGGCTACCAAAGAAATTCTTCAGGCGCCTGAGGTTAACTTCAGGCTATTGAAGTCCCCTTTTTCAGACATATTCATTTCCAGTTTAAAATTCTACTTTGTGTCTTTTCTTGGGCCTTTTACAAAACAAGTTTTCATGATTTTAAACACATTTCTAAGCCCATGTAAGTACTCTAATGATGTACATGAAATGCATGAATCCTAAAAGCATTCTAAGTTATATTGAGCCTCAAGATAAATCATACGAAAATGTAGATACATGAGTTCTAAATACCCATTCCCAAGACATTCTTGAACTTTGCCGCTTGCATCTTGATTCTCATACTCTTTGAGTTTCATGGTACTTTCTCACATGTATAAGCTTTACTTTATGGCATCCATGACCCGTTATCTTTCCGTGCATGCTCAGTGTAAGTTATGTTCACAAACTCAACGCACAGATCAAATATCAAGTGATTTGTCATTATCAAAAACTAGATTGGACTCATAGAGTCAACACTAATGAAAATTGTTGGCCTCAATTAATGAATGAATCATACAAGGCTTAACTTAGAAAGTATTAAGTTTTCAAAATAAATATGAATATTGAGAATCCGTATGAAAGAAAATAAAGCTTATTGTATGAATATTTCTAAGAAAAGATATTTGAGAATAAGAAACAACTTGAGCAAAATTGTAGTACAATGCAAATGATAATAATATGCTCCCTACTTAAATGTTATGCTAATATACTATATGCTACATGTGTATATCTTGAAATCTACAAAGACATGAAAATGATTGATGATTTGTGACTTATTATATATTGAAAATTTGAGCATAAAGCTATTAAGCATGATTTAGAAACATGAATTTGGGTATGACTTGTTTAATTCTTGACCATATATGCTTATAATGGATCACATGGATAAATGGATAAATTTAAATCTAAATAATTTAGTACTCATGAGATATGCATAATGTGACATTAGCATTAGTATCTATAAAGTATATTGGAATCCATTAGTATATAAATTGGTATTTGAGCATGACAAGTATAATTATATCCATAAGCATATTATGACATTAAATTGGTATTTGATATTAGTATCCATGAGCATATAAATGATATGAATTAATGTTTGAAACATGGATGATAAATTTAGAAAGCATAATTGGTATCAAAACTAAATGTATTAAATTCAGGGGGAATATTATGACTCATTGCTTGTTTTATGATTTTTTTTTTCATAATTTTTTCAATTGATATCATGAATTAATGAAATGTTCATTTAGTATTATTCTTTAATGTTTTAATTGGTATCACAAATTCAAAAATTAATTGGTATCATGAATTAATGAAATTTTCATTTGGTATCATAAATTAAATGAAATTTTCAAAGAAGGATAATGTTGTTAGTAAAGATGTTACAACACATATATGAATTACAAATATAAAATATACATGACTATTTGACTATTGAAGCACTATACACATGTCATATTGAAAAATAATGAATTGAGTATGTACATATGCTTGATATGTATGTTTGATATTCATATGCTCAAAATATGATTTTATTTTAACTTAATCATTTTTTTATATTCTACTCTTTTTGATTGATGTCAAAAGGGGGAGAAGTTTTGATCAGAAATTAAACATGGTATTAGAAAATTGAACATGATATATGTATCAAATATTGAATGATATTGATATTGAAGAATGTGATTTTGATAAATGAGCATGATATTGAATTGACCTTGATATTACAAATAATGTTAAGATGATGCTTATTGTAAGGGGCGTCTTTTTAAGGCTCACTCAAATTTTTGTTCCTTGTTTGTTATCATAAAAAAGGGGGACATTGTTGGTCTTACAAGGCTTAATATCCTGTTTTGATGCTAACAAACAAGTGGAACTTAACATATTTGGTTGAGTAATGATATTTCAGGTCTCACATACGACAAAGCAAGGTCCAGCGCTTATATTCCAAAGAAAGATGATCATATGAAGCTTAAGGCATGAATTAAAACTTGACGATCACTAAAGCATTGATATTAAAGAAAAAGCTTCAAGAATAAAAGCTCAAGGATCAATGAAGCTCATAACTTAAAGCAATAAAGATTTGAAAGCTCATATCAAATTCAAGTAATCAATATCGAAAGCTCAAGGATCAATGAAGCTCAGAAAGAAAGAGAACTCAAAGTAGCAACTTGATGAAGTTTTTCAAAGAGTTCAAAAGAAATGAAGAGAGTCAATTGGAAATGTATTGTAAGTACTTGGAGTATTTTCAAATTATGGAATTTCATTTTGAAGCTAATTAGGAATTAAGAGACCTAGAGACTCTAATTTTTAAAATCTTGGAACATATTTTTCAAAGAAAACAAATTAACATTTCAAGAATAGATAAGAAAAGAGAGAGCAAACAAAAATATGTTACAAGCCAGAGTTTACTTTACAGGCGCCTAATTGAACATGGTCAGTAGGCTGTTGCTATAAAACTTCTAAAATATACAGATAAAAGGTCGTCAGGCTACTGTTTAGACCTTGCCAGGTGCCTGACGATGCAAAATGAGAAGCCTGACAAGGTTTCATCAGGCTACTGTCACCTTTTGCTTCTTTTTTAAAACTAGGTTATTTAGTGACAGGCGCCTAACCCCAAGGTGACAGGCGACTACCACCCTACTGCCTGTGTATTTTAGTTGTGTAATTCATTGACAAGCGACTAATGAGAACCCCCTCAGCCTACTGCCATGTGGTATATTTTAAATTTTATAACGGACATATTTTTGAAAAATAAATTACTTGGGGGTCAAACCTGTTCAAAACTTGGACACTACTCCAAGTAAACTTTGGGATCAAATTAAATGTTTTTATAACTTTATAAATACACCCAAGATCAATTAATTCATATACAAGAATCAATTATAGCTCTCATACTCTCTCAATTGTTCTCAAACTCTTAAAGGCTCTCTCACTCTCATCTTGTGCACAAATCCTACTGAAGTACTGTTGTCTTTCACCACTGAAATTGTGCATCAATTTCTAAATATTTCATCCATTGAAAGAATCATTTGGTGATATACTCTTCGAGCTTCAATATGAATTTCATATTTGAATTGCTTTGAAGTATATAGATTGAATTTGTACTAATAAGCTCTTTTGAGAGCATATCTTATACATCTTATTAAATCTTGTCTTGTAGATTGATTGACGGTTCAAGTGCTTGAATCGTTGGACCAAATGAGGGATATCGTTTAGAGAGGCATGCTCTAGCCTAATTGAAGGAGTGATCGAGTGAGGGGTATCACTTGGAGAGGCGGGCTCTAGCCTACTGAATAAGTGTGTAACGGTGCTGTTCTGCCCAAAAAGGAACTAATTTAGTGGAATCCTTTGATGGTTTGCAAAAGGTGAGGACGTAGGCTTGGGATAAGCCAAACCTCATAAAAACCTAGTGTCACTCTCTTTTCCTTACTCTCTTTATTTTTCAGCACATATAAACTACGTGGATGTTTTAAATTCATTAATCTTAAAAACTACGTAGATTGGATTTTAAATAAAGCTGAAGTTTAATTTGTTTTGGGGTTTGCAGAAACCAAATGTGAGTACGTTTGTTGATCAATACTTTGCAAAAACCACAAGGGAGTACGTTGAGAAGGGTGTGGATATTTTATTGAATATCAAATTAAGAAACAAATTTTAAAAATACAGGGCTTGATTCAAAATTTCATTCACTACAGGGTTGCAAATAAACTAAACATCTTGAATTCTTGGAAAAGCTAAAAGAATTGCATGACATATCTTGATTGAATATTTTGTGAATTTGGTTTATTGTTTTTAAAGTTTGGTCTGGTTAATTGATTGTTTAATTGTGTTGTGGATTGTATATAAAGAACTAAGTTTTTGTGTGATTGTTAAATCAAATAAAGAAGTCAAGAATGAAATAAAAAGATCTAAAAGAAAATTTTTAATGACCCAATTCACCCCCCTCTTGGGACTACACCTTAGTTTTTAATTAAGGCCCTTCTGAAAACCCTGAACATCATATCCAGATTTTATGGCTTTATATTTAGATATAAGTTGTTCTTGACTATGTGCAATACTGTACGCCTTAATATCTATTTCTTATGCATTTGTGGCCTATAAGGATAACTATACTAACCAAGTGATAAATATATAAACATTCAGTATAGTTGGTCCAAGGAATTCCAAAATAATTGCTTATACTGCTTGGCATGCTTAATGAAATTAATCTTTGGCTAGTATAAGTAGTTCATTTCATCTAAGCTTGTACTCAAATTGAAAGGGGGAGCATCTAAAATTAAATCTCTATCATGTTATGCTCTCTGACACTTTTAGCTCAGATATGTTTTGAATTCATTATGGCATGTGCTTAATTAATATGATTTTATTGAATATTTTAAATGAGAATATTGCTTTGCCACAAGCTCTTTGATTAGGCCATATGATCCTTATTCTTAAATTTTTTGATATCCTTAGGATCTATATGGTCATTCTTTTTCTAGTTGCATTATGAATTGTGTTTAAATGCTCAAACCAAAAAAAATTTCAGCTTGCTTGAACGTTAGTAATTAACATTATTATATTGCAAACAATGTCCCTTGTACTTAATGGTGATATATCAAAAGGAAAAACAAAAAGTTAATTCTTTTTGGCAAGAAATGTTTTTATAACTAAAAATCCCTCTCTCTTGCTTCAAAACTAGAATGCTTTCAAATGCTAATATTTTTAAAGGGGAGTTCTCTTTCAAGTTAAGTTCTTTTTAAATGCTAAAATTCTTTTATACTTAGCTTAGCCCTTTTGCTGATGCCAAAAGGGGGAGAGATTTGTTGAGCAAAATGTTTAATATTTTTATACTCCAAAATTTTTTAAATGGGACAAGTATTTGAGTTTAAATGTGCTTTAACTCAAAAACTAAATGCATGATTTAATTTGAAGTGTCTTTCTTCTTAATATGCCTAAGCTAGATTATTTATTTGTTAAGATATGCATATTGTTAGGGGGAGTCTTTTTAGGCTACACTCATTTTGCTCGTATGTGTTTGTCATCATCAAAAAGGGGGGAGATTGTTGACTTTTTGAGTTCGATCTTCGTTTTGATGCTCACAAAGCACAAGCATCTTATGTGTGTATTTAGTATATGAACAGGTCTAAAATTTAGCACACACATAGGAGATAGAAATATGGAAGCCAAGACGGGTCTTAACGCATATACAACTTGGCGCATTCCATAAAGAATCAAATGAGCAAAGAAGAAGAAGACATATGTTCTATTATTGTAACGCATTTAGTTTAGATTTAATTTGTAATATTGCATATAATGCATGATGTGGGTGAATGCTCAAACAGAGACCATAGACTGACCCTAGAAAGCCTAAGTTTTTCATGAAAAATAGTTTGGAAAAATTATAAGGACAAAATAGGGCTTAAACTGTGATTTCAACTTAGCTCAGTCGACCGACCTATAACAAGCATTTTTAGCTCAGTAGACCGACCAGACCTAAGGCAGGAAAATAATTTTTATATATATAGCTCAGTTGACTAGCCATTTTTCAACTTAACATTCCACAGCCGACCTACCACCTTGAAATCTGGAATATGCTTTTTGACCAGATGACCGACACATTGCTCAGTCGACCCAAGTTCATTATCTAGCCATTTATTAGAACTCAGCCGACCGACGAATGAAGAGAAAAATGTGCTCAGCCAACCGATTGTTGGTGCTCAGCCAGCCATTCAAGAACGACAGTTGATCGGGTATCAAACGATTGTAAATTGCCTTTGCTTAGCCGACTGACAATGTTCTTAGTCAACCGAGCCTCTCAATATTCGCTGAATTTTAAGCCCAAAGCGGTCATTAATTTTGTCTTAAACATATTAATTAATTCCCATAAGGTCCCTAATGGTCATATTTTTTGGAGCTCTATATATAGCCCATCCCAAAGCAAAAATAATGATTTTTTTGTTAGCTTGAAAATCTCTCTAAATATTTTGTGCTATTATTTCATATACTCTCACATATACAAGCTTACATTTACTCTCTTTCTTATACTACTTTTCAAAATCATTTTAGAAAAAGATCATTAATCTCACCTTCTTCATTTGCACATTTATTGCAACTTGAATATTGGTTGAGCATTCTTTATTGAGAGCATTATACATTTAATTTTAAAGCTCATACTCTTTTTTATTCATTCATTGTTTGAAAATCATTTTTAGAGAGTAGGCTTGAGTTCTTCTCATAATATTTGATTGATAAATACTTCTTGGGAAAACTCTCTTTAGCTTGTGGATCTTTGCATCTTCGTTGCAAGATTCAAAAATCTTGCTTTTGTGCTTATTGCAAAAAAAAATTTTGAGAAACTAATCTTCATTATCTCCTATATTTTTATTGCTGAAAAATCATTTTTTGGAGATAATATTATTTGAGGTTTAGATTTTTGAAAAGCACTTACTAGTTTTTATTTATTTGAATTAAAGATCATTTATACCATCAGCTCTCATATTACTTGATAAATAGTTTTTGAGAGATATATTTGATATACTCTATTAGGCATAAACTCATATCTTACAAGAGTGCATTTGAGCTTAACTTTGTATATCATCTACTTATTGCAGAAGCAAGTTTATTTGTATGCAAATCCTTTGATATTGTTGTATTCCAAGTGTAGCCTGAAGAGGGTGTACTCCTCCCTAAGAAGGAGTGCTTGTATAGGTTGGGCTCAACCCTGTAATAAGAGTTGGGGTATTCCTCCCCTCGTAAGGAGAGGTTGTATTGGTTGAGCTCAGCCTAGGTTAATTGAGTTGGGGTATTCCTCACTCCGTAAGGAGATGGTGTAAACGGTTTTGCTCCACCTAGTAAGTGAGCAAAGGTAGTGAATCCTTTAAGCAAGTTTTACTTAAGGTAGTTGCTGAACCTTGATAACATATCCTGTGTCACTTTTTCCCTTACTCTCTTTACATTCCAATATTTGCATGTTTATATTAACTTGTTAATATTATTGCTTGAATTTTTATTTGTGTTTGATTGGGAAATACTGGAACTGTTATATTTGTGCAAATTATTTAAGCTTTCATATATCTGTTGAATTAATAATTGATTAGACATACCCTAGGTTGAGTAATACTTTTGTTATCTAATTTAACCTGGGAAGAAATTTTCTAAGAAGAAAATTTTAAAATCTCCAATTCGCCCCACCTCTTGGGATTACACCAAATACATCATAAAGTACCTTGGAAAGAAAACTTCTTAGATTAGTCTTAAAAGGCAATTAAAAGAATCGATGAGATAGATGATGAGAAAGTAAAGCTTAACCTTATAATAAAATGACCCTCCACTTGAGAGGTGGTGTTGAGCTTGTCAAGAGCTCAAATATTTAAATATAAATAATAAAATTATAATTTGAAATGCTAAAAATGATTTAAAAAATCATTCAAAAACACTGTAAACTTTTTTTGATGCCATATATATAATAATATCTTAAACAGGGGACTTTCCTAAGCTATAAGTGTTTCCACATAGAAAAATATTTATTTTATTTATTTTTATTTTCTCTACTCTCCCTGATCACCTTCATTTATCCATGTTTAACTTCTTGCATTTAGGAGCTTCTAGTAACCCTACCGATAAATGAGCTCCCTCTAAATGAATTGTCAAACAACATTATGTGTGACACTTACATATGATGTTGCGTCTACCCACTTCGTGAAATAGCCTATTGCAATAAAGGTAAAGTGATGTCCATTCGAGGCCTTTGGACTAATGGGGTCAACTACATCCATGCCCCAAAGGGAAAAGGGTTAGGGTGGTGCCAATACCTACAAGGGGCATGGCAGGACTTGGATTTGGTCTACACACACCTAGCATTTATGGCACCTTCGGGCATAATTAATATAGTCTATCTCCATAGTTCACCAGTAATAGTCGTATCTTAAAGTCTTTTAAGCCATTGAATATCCATTTGCATGAGTTCCACAAACCCTATCACGCACCTCTTCCATTATCTTGCTAGCCTCTTTAGCTTCTACATAATGGAACGAGGTGTTGTCATACTTGCATTTCAATTGAATTTCACTATCAAGAAAGAACCTTTGGGTTAATCTCTTGATAATCCTCTTATCATTCTCAAATGCCCCTAATAAGATATTCTTGGTTCTGGATGTACTATCTAAAGTCATGAAACTACAGTTGTCCCTCTGCTTCTTCTTCCAAATTATCATAGTATCTCGACAAATTACAGAGCCTAACTACATCTTTTCTAAAAGTTGAGTATTTGACATCATACTCCATGAGCATTTTTCTTAGGTAGTATATAGCCTACTCCTTCCTCCCCGTACTATCATGTTGACCCAATAATACAACTTATTGAAGCATCAAAATTGCCAAGTAAAGGATTAGAGGACATCCAAGGAACTGGGGGTATCAAAATAGAGGTATTCAATACAACTGCTTTATCTTTTGAAATGCCCTTTGGCACTCTTCATTCCATTCTCCTAGATTATTCTTCCGCAATAAGTTGAATATCAGTTCACAAGTGGTGGTAAGTTGTGAGATGAACCTGGAAATAAAGTTAAATCTCCCAAAAAATCCTCTATCATTTTTTTCACTTTGAGGAGCTTGCATTTCTTAGGTTGCCTTAAGTTTATCAACATCCACCTCTATTTTATTCTCACTGACTACAAAACCAAGAAGTTTTCTAGATGTCACCCCAAAGATGCACTTAACCAAGTTGAGTTTAAGTTTGTACTTCCTTAGTCGATCAAACAACTTCTTCAAGTTCTCTACATGATCTTCTCCATTCCAAGTCATGGCAATAATGTCATCTACATAAACATCTATCTCCCCGCGCATCAAGTCACAGAACAAAGTTACCATAGTTGTTGATATGTTGTCCTATCATTCTTTAGGCCAAAAGGTATCACTTTATAGCAAAACATGCCCCCAAAGTGTTATGAAAGTAGTTTTCTCCATATCTTCTTCTACCAACCTAATTTGGTAGTGTTTAGAGAAGCCACCCATGAAAGAGAACATGGAGTGCCCCGCTCTAT
Source organism: Malania oleifera (assembly GCF_029873635.1). Classification (NCBI taxonomy): domain Eukaryota; kingdom Viridiplantae; phylum Streptophyta; class Magnoliopsida; order Santalales; family Ximeniaceae; genus Malania; species Malania oleifera. The sequence continues at coordinate 64,039,841 of NC_080420.1, forward strand.
TATCGACCAGAACATCAATATGTGGTAGAGGGAAGTTATCCTTAGGACTAGCTTGATTTAAATCTTTGTAGTCTATGCATATATGAATCTTTCCATCTTTCTAGGGTACAAGTACTATGTTGGCTACCCACTTAGGGTACTTAGCAACCTCCAAGAATCCTACTTCAAAATACTTTCTGACCTTGTCCTTTATCTTGAGCAACATATTAGGCTTCATTCTCTTCAACTTCTATTTCATCAGCTTACACCCTAAGATTAATGGTAATTTATGAGACACAACATATGTACTTAGCCAAATCATATCTTGGTAGGACCATGTGAACACGTCCACATATTCTTTTAAGTTCTATCGGCTTCTCATTATCTTGCTCAGCCATTAGAGTCCCAATTTTGACTTCTTTCAAATCCACCTTTTATCTCAAATTTCTTGTCTCAGTGGGGCCTTTACTAGGAATTGTCTGCTTGCTTTACAACTCATCCATTCTTAAAATTTCAAGTGACAAGTTCATTTATTTTATTAACTCCTCTTCTTCTACATCACACACTGGACTATCAAAATATGGCTCTGAGTTTATGCGAGACTACACAAAATAAAAAATAGAAAAAAACGTAGGTTAGGAAGATATGATGAATGAATAAAATGAGAATGATGTTCTAAAATGCACTTCATTTCATTAATGATTGAAAATATTACAAGATAATTCCAAAAAGATCATTTTTTTAACACTTTCTTTAAAGAAAAATACAATACATATAACTTGAGTAGAGGATAGCAGGGACTTTACTTCTCCATTTTGAGGGCAATGACCAAATACTCCTAAGCCTGCGAATTTTATGATGGTGCCTCTTTTGGGTAGATCTAATTATGCTCAACCTCCCTTTCACTTGATTGTTCTAGCATCTACATTGATAACTTGCTCATTTTTTTCAACCATGTTTTACTGAACTTCCACTGCCATTCCTAGGCACATAATACCCCTATAGTAGAAATTCTACATTAATTGTGGAAACTACATACACTTAATCTCAATGTCTTGCCCATTCAGATGAGCAACTTTTTTATCTTTATTTTCTACAACGACTTTCTACTTGTCAAATCTTGACTGAACATACCCCAAGCCAAACCTTTCTCTAAATCCACTAAACTACAATAATTAAGCAATCCCCTATAGATTTATTACCAAACCTTTCCTTGGTTCAAAGTCATTCTGCACCATTACCTTAGCAATCATCATAACTGTGTTAAACTATGATGTTTAGGAATAGGAGAGCCTTTAGCAACACATGTATCATCAACCAGTTCAAAGGATCGAAAAGCACACTCTAAGGCCTCTTCTGTAGCTTCTACATATGGTGTTGTTCATGGCTAGTTGACTAAAAGATCTTCTTTACCTTTAACACAAATCAACTTTGCTTTTATTACAAACTTGACCTTTTGGTGTAGGGACGAAGGGACTGCTCTTTCCATATGGATCTATTACACATGCTACCTCCTTTCAAGTACCATCAAATGCTCGGGCTACTATGTAGCTCGACTGTATATAAAATGCATCAACAAGAATCTTATTTTGGCTTGATAAGGGCATGACATGTAATGAAGATGGACTATCAATCAATACCCTCGCTACCATATGGCCTCTACACTTAGTTGAAATGTGCAATGCTTGAATATGCCATCTTCCTTCCACAAAGATTTCATAATAAGTGATAACCAAAAAATTAGTTACCAAGATATTACCCACGCCACAGTCTAAATTCTCCATGGTGATATTGTTGACTCTATGAGTCTAATCTTATTTTGATAATGACAAATCACTTGGTGTTTGACTTGTGCAATTGAGTTTGTGAATAGGATCATGATTTAGAATGCATGAATGGAAAGCATGATATGGAAGCCATGAGGAACCTAAAGTACATATCACTTGGCCCAATCCATGGAACTATAAGAGTATAAGGGTGAAGAAGCAAGCTTCAAGTTCAAGATCTTCAATTGGAATGGGTATTTAGAATTGAATGTATTTACATATGTCATATGATATAATTCGAAACTCAAATATACCCTAGACTGACCTTAGAACTCATGCATTCCATAAAATATTCATTTACATTAGTTCTAGGTTGAATGATTTTTTTTTTAGAGGCCTCGTCGATGAACCCAATGGCCTCGTTGAGGAACTTATAAGGCCACTTGGTGATGAACGTTTTTTTCTCGTTGATGATAAAATTCCAAGAGGAAAAAAAGTTCAAACATTGCTCTCACCGATGAACTCATGTTCACATCGATGAACGAGTGTTGATCACTCATCGATGAATGCGTTTCTCTCGTCGACGAGCTCCTGGCGCAGAATAGCGTTTCAGCCAAAATACGGACAAATTAATGTTTAATCTCCATGATCCAACGACCAAAAATTAATTTGATGGCGAGAACATTATTTAAACATTCCCAAAACCCTAGAAACACAAGAAGCAAGAGTTCTAGAGACCTATTTTCATATCTTGTGTTAAGTGTGCCTCCATTCAAAGATTTTTCCAATACTCTACTGCATTCATACTCTTTGGGCAAATCATCTCAACTTTTCAAAGGGATTTCATCTACACATCTTGCAAACAATCCTTAGTGATTAAGGTTTGATAAATAAGTGATTGGTTAGTGGTTTCAATATATACATATCTCAAAGATTTTTCATCTCTCATACTCATATATTTACTATTTTTATTAAGAAGTAAAATCCTTGGTTTATTACTTGAAAAATTTATTTGAGAAAGGATTTTGCTAAAGGTTGAATATTTCCCGATATTCAAGTTTTTATTTTTATTCAAAGACTTGATATTTTGTTATTGCAAAAACTATTTAATTGAAAATTCTAAAAGCTTCTGAATACATATTCTTGAGGGCTATTTTATGAAAATTATTAAATAAAGTCTTTGATCTTTGGAGCACATATTATATATATATATGAAGATCATATTGTTAATTTAGATCTTTGGAACAAAACTGATTTACATATATTCTTACAAAGATCATCAAGTTGGATTATATCTTTCAAGCTGAATAGTCAAATTTATATTTATACAAAGATTATAAAAAGGATTCATTTTGCATAATCTCATTGAACTTCATATTTTATCATATGATTATGTACTAGAAGTTATCTTGTACTCACTAGCTTGGTTAGAAGCATATTTTTTTTTGCAGAAATTGTATTTATTATATTGTATTCACGGTTTGGGTTGTGAACCGAAGTTGAAGAGGAAGCTACACCTCTTGTAAGCAGCAAACTGTTAAGCGAAGCTCTGTCCCATTTAAAGGAGCAAGGATTAGTAGAATCCTTGAGTGGGTTGCTCAAGGCGAGGACGTAGGCCGAGTTGGCTGAACCTCATAAAATCATGTTTGTATCTCTCTTACCCTTAAATCCTTTTAATTTCCATGTAATGTTTATTATGTGTATATTGTGAATGTTTTGAATATATAGTAGGTCTGCAAAGTAATTAGGTAAAATTGGTTGACTGACAAAATCATTCATTAGATTGATTAATTGAAAAAAAAAAATTCAGCTAGTTATAAGTAGCTTGCAAGTTTGTAATTGAAAGTTTTAAAAATTAGAACTTGAAGGACTTGATTTTTTTTAAATACCAAATTCACCCCCCCCCCCCCTCTTAGGATAGCACCAGAATTCATATTTGGTATCAGAGCGAGGTTACATAGACTTAACCATTATTTTTGTAAAAGATCACAATGGCACGCATCGGTGTAACCCCATTCGGTGAGGGACACTCATCCACTAGACCCCCAATTTTTTGCAATGTAAATTACACCTACTGGAAACGAAGGATGAGTATATATCTTTTAAATGTTGATTGGAAAGTGTGGAGAATAGTCTTTAAAGGAAATCATGTTCCTATGAAAGTAGTTGATAAAGTAAATGTACCTGAGACTGAAGATGAGTATACTAATGATGATTGGAAATCTATTCAAATAAATGCTACTGCTATAAACCTTCTATACTATGCACTAGACGTTAATGAGTTTAATAGGGTGATGGCCTGTGAAACTGCTAAAGAGATATGGGAAAAATTAGAAGTAACATATGAAGGCACTAAGGAAGTAAAAGATAGTATGATAGATATGTTTACTAGTGAATATGAGGCATTTAAAATGACTTCTGACGAATCTATTCAATCTATGTGCACTAGATTCACACACATCACGAATTCACTAAATGCTCTTAGTAAATCTTACCCTACTTATGAGTTAATCAAGAAAATCCTTAAGGGACTACCACCAGTTTGGGAAGCTAAAGCTACAGCTATAGCCTAAGGAAGAAATCTAAAAGAAATGTTGGTAGATGAACTGATTGGTTCACTCATCACTTATGAACTACAAATAAATGAGAGTGAAAGCCAAGGTGTAGTCCCAAGAGGGGGGTGAATTGGGTTATAAAAATTTCTTTCAAATATTTTAATGAATTCTTAAGCTCTTGATGATTTATGAACCAAACGGAAAAAGCTTAATTCTTTATTCAATCCCCAACCACAAAAACTTAAATGAATAAGCAATCCTCAAAACCAATCAACCAAACCAATTGATCTACTAAGAACAAGTGATCAAAAACTTAAACATCCACATAATCAATCAATATCTAAGTAATCAAAAACAAAATACTTAAGCAAATATAATTTTCAACACTTTGGTAATTTCAACTTTTGTTGATAGCCCTATGTGCACGATTGTTTCAAGCCTTGCATTGAATGTAATTTTATTCAATGCAAACCACAACTAAAATCGCAAACAACTCAAAATTTAAATGAACTCTCAGTTAATTTGTCTTTGAGTGTTAACCAATCAATGTACTCCCTTTGAGGTTTCCGCAAAGTATTAATCAACCAATGTACTCCCTTTTGATTTTTGCAATCCCAAAACCAAATTAAATTTCAGTTTATTTAATTTCCAAATTACGTAGTATATATGATTAAGAAATTAAATCATCCATGCAGTTTATATGTTTTCTAGAATTTAAAGAGAGTAAGGGGAAGAGAAAGACACCACGTTTTTTACGAGGCTCGGCTTATCCTCAGCCTACGTCCTCACCTTTGGCCAATGCAACCAAAGGATTCCATTATACCAATTCCTTTCTGGGTGGAACAAAACCGTTACACACTCCTTCAGTAGCCTAGAGCAACAACTCTCCAAGTGATACCCCATGCTTGGGCACTCCTTCAATAGGCCAGAGTAATCACCTCTCCAAGCGATACCCCACGCTTGAGAAACAATCCAATAACCTGGAATCATCCAAGAAACAAGAAACAAAACCTGCGTACAATAATGTTTTCAAAAAAAGAATATTAGTACAAATTCAAACACTATGCACTTCAAAATTTAAATATCAAAATAAAATAAGATGAAGCTCAAGATTAGATTTCACTATAAGTTCTCTAGGAATTGAGAAAGCTCAGTTACAAATTAGAACTGTAGGCTTTTGATCAACAGCAATTTAGTAGAATTCTCCCAGCAAGAGTGAGCTTTGTGAGAGATTGAAATTAGGATGCTTGATTACTTGATTGTGTGCTCGGTGATTTGATTCCTTGGGTTAAAGGAGTATTTATAGACCTTTTAGGGTGAGTTTCCTTGTTTCCCAAGTTACTCAGAGTGTCTACCAAGTTTTATAACATCTAGATTTGAACAATTAATTTTTAGAATTTACCTTTAAAGTTCAAAATTTAAATTCTCGTAGGGTCAGTTAGCTGAGTCACTCGACTGGGTCAGTTTGGTCAGTTGGCTGGACAGACAGTTGAGACCATTATGTCTGTCTGCGAAATTTAGAAAATAATTGTCAGTCGGCTGAACAGACCCTTTGTCAGTCGGCTGAACATACTAATTAGCTGTTGTGATTTGTTATTCAGCTAAGCAAATAAAGCTTTTTTAGGTCAGTTGGGTAAGCAGTTCGTCTTTTTAAAAACTTTCATTTTTTTAAGATTTTAAACCCTTGTTATTTGAAAAACTCAATTTTGACTTTTCCAAATCATTTTCCAAAGTTTTGAAAAACTGATCTCTAAGTCTTAATTGCATCCTAAAGAGCTTCAAAGTATTTCAAGAGATATTTAAATGTGAGGCACATACATAAAGATTTCTTAGAACTTTTGACACTCTAAGCACATAAGTCTTCATGCTTGTCTTTCTTTAACTCTCTTGTCTTCAAACTTTAAGCTTTTAGCAAGGTTCTCTTTTAACATCCATGCTCTCATATTCTTCAAGCTTTAATAGATCCTCTTGGAATCCATGCCTTAAGCTTCATTTGATCATCCTTCTTTGAAGTATAAGATTTCAATGGATCCTTGTGAACACTTGACCTTACTTCTCATAGTTAAGTCCTAAAATGTCATCACTTAACCAAATATATTAAGTTCCTCTTGTTTGTTATCATCAAAACAAGACGTTAAGCCTTGTAAGGCCAACAATCTCCCCCTTTTTTTTATGATAAACAAGGAGCAAAAATTTGAGTTAGCCTTAAAAAGACTCCCCCTTACAATAAGCATCATCTTAACAATATTTGTAATATCAAGGTCAATTTCAATATTAATTTTAGTATTACACTCATATTTCAAAATTACATCATTCAAGATCAATATCAACATTCAAGTTCAAATACTTCTCCCCCAACTTAACAATATCAAGCTCAATATCAAGGTCAATTTCAATATTAATTTCAGTATTATGCTCATATATCAAAATTACATCATTCAAGATCAATATCAACATTCAAGTTCAAATACTTCTCCCCTAACTTAATAATATCAAGCTCAATTTTTGCTCAAAACTTCTCCCCCTTTTGACATCAATCAAAAAAAGTAAGATATCAAAAATGATTAAGTTCAAATAAAATCACATTTTGAGCTTATGAACAAGTATATCACATGAACACACACTTCACAATATATTGCAATGTAGTGTGCTTCAATAGTCAAATAATCATGCATATTTCATATTGGTAATTCATATTGCATATGTGTTGTAACATCTTTAAGTTCACAATCAAGCATATGTTGCACAACATGCATATTAGCTAAAATTCATCATGCATATTTCATATTTGTCATTTATAGTTCATCTTTGCTTTCAACATTCTTTCCCTCTTTGACATTAATTCATGATACCAATTTGTTTATTTTATGATACCAATTGAAAATTAGGGAAAATCATAATACAAGCAATAAGTCATAACACTCCCCTTGAATTTAATACATTCATATTTGATACCAATTATGCTTTTAAGTTTATCATCTCATGTTTCAAATATTGATTTATATCATGTATATGCTCATAGATACTAATATCAAGAGTAATACCAATATCATGTCAATATTATCAATATCATAACATGCTCATGGATATAATTATGTTGTCACGCTCAAATTTTCAATATATAGTGAGCCATAAATTATCAATATAAGTCAAATCATTTTCATGCCTTTGGCATTATCAAGATATCAGCATGTAGCATATCAGCATAGCACGTAAGCAGGGAGTATATCATTATCATTTGCATTGTACTACAATTTTGCTCAAGTGTTTCTTATTCTCAAATATCTTTTCTTAATTAAAAACTCATGCAATAAGCTCAAATTTTCTTACTTTTGACTTCATATAAATTCCTAAAATTCATCTTTAATACTTTATAAGTTAAATCTTCTATGATTCATTCATTGATTGAGGCCAACAACATTATTTTCATTTGTCAAAAACTCATCTTTGAGATTTTTTCTTATCTCATCTTGGTACCCATATTTTCTTGGGTTTGGACGATTTAACAAGAGAAGTTTCTTTAATTCTCCAAACTTGTTTAGTTTTCACATCTTTCCTCTTTAATGGGCATTCAAACTTTATATGTCCCTTCTTTTTGCATAGGTAGCATATAGTATGAGCATAGGCATTAGAAGAGGTGCTAGCATATTTTTTAGATGCTTTTGTAAAGTATCCCATGTAAAGATTTTTTTTCCTTTTATTTTCAATTCCATTGAATCATTTGTCTTCTTTATTTAAAGACATTCTTTGTGCACCTACCATTCTATCAAAGTTTTATTTTCCTTTTTTGAAATTGTAGATTATTTTAGCTTGATCTTCAATTTTCCCTTTAAGATCACTAATTTCTGAATTTTCTATATTTTTGCCCTTTTCTTTCACCTTTTCTTGGTTTTGAGACATCTTAGTATTTTTATTCTCTAATTCAAAAATATATAGTCTTTTTCATTATCCATGGAAGTTTTGGACTTTAGATCCTCTAGTTCTTTTATTACCTTCTCATTCTTGCTTTCTAGTCTATGGATTTTTAAATCTTTTTCACTTTCAGCAAGTTTTAAAGATTCCAGCTCTTTCATAACTCCTTCGTTCTTGTTTTTCAATGATGTATATCGTTTAATCACATTAACTAACATCTTATGCACCTTGAATAAATCATTTTGAAGTTCTTCGTAAGATGGCATGCTCTCATCATTGGATTCATTAGATGAATCACTACTATATTCAATAACTGATTTTGATGAAGAGCTTTGTTGTTCATCATCATCATCATTCCCATGCCATATAGCAAGAATAAGCAACCTCTTGGTCACTTGATTCATTATCTAAACTACTAGTACTTAGATTGTCCCATGTAGTGGCCTTCATTGCCTTTTTCTTTTTCTTTTTAGAATCCTTCATGAGCAGTGGACAATCTGGTTTTATGTGTTCTTCTTTCTTGCAATTATAACATGTGGGGATTTTATTCTTTGATTTCTTTTCATTGGTTTCTTCTTCATTTGATTCTGTTTTTGAGTTCTGAAATTTTCTTTTAAATTTATTCTTTCTGCTAAAAATTTTTGCAAGTTTCTTAGATATGAAGGCTAGTTCATCCTCATCCATTTCATCTTCTTCTTCATCACTAGAGTTTTTGTTTTAAGTTTTAAAATCAATTGATTCTTGGGCTTTAGATTTTCCACATCTTTCATTCATAGACATTTCATATGTAAGAAAGGATCCTATGAGTTCATCTAGGGAGGTATTTTTAAGATTTCTTCCTTCTGTAATTGTTGTAGCTTTAGGTTCCCATATTCCAGGAAGTCCTCTAAGTATTTTTCAGATCATCTCATAGGTTGAGTATGTTTTTCCTAAAGCATTGAGGGAGTTCATAATATGTGTGAACCTTGTATACTTGTTTGTAATTGATTCATCCGGGTTCATCTTGAAGGCTTCATACTCACTTGTGAGCATGTCTATTCAACTATCTCTAACATCAATGGTTCCTTCATAAGTAACTTCTAATTTATCCCATATTTCTTTGGTTGATTTGCAAGCCATGACTCTATTAAATTCGTATATGTCAAGAGCACAATATAATGCATTCATAGCACTTGAATTTACTTGTAGCATCTTATGGTCATTGTCAGTCATCTCTTTTTTTCTTCTTTGGATATTTCTTTTCCATCTACACGCTTGGTAGGAATTAAGTCACCATGTGTGACAGCCTTCCATGCTTTCCAATCCATAGTTTGAAGGTAGATTCTCATCCTTTGTTTCCAAAATGTACAATTTAAACCACAAAAGATGGGTGGCCTAGTTGAGGATTGACCCTCTCCAAAGGGAGCTACTCCTATTTGTGCCATCTAGATCTTATATAACTATTTGCTAGGATTTGTTATAACCCCGCTCTGATACCAATTGAAAACCAAGGTGTAGTTCAAAGAGGGGGGGGGGTGAATTGGGTTATTAAAATTTCTTTCAAATCTTTTGATGAATTCTTAAGCTCTTGATGATTTCTTAACAACACGACACAAGCTTAATTCTTTATTCAATCCACAACCACAAGAACTTAAATGAATAAGCAATCCTCAAAACCAATCAATTAAACCAACTGATCTACCAAGCACAAGTGATCAAAAACTTAAACATCCACATAATCAATCAACATCTAAGTAATCAAAAACAAAATACTCAAGCAAATATAATTCTCAGCACTTTGGTAATTTCAGCTTTTGTTGATAGCACTATGTGTATGATTGTTTCAAGCCCTATAGTGAATGCAATTTGATTCAATGCAAACCACAAATAAAATCCCAAACAACTTAGAATTTAAATGAACTCTCAGTTAATTTGTCTTTTGGTGTCAACCAATCAACGTACTCCCTTTGAGGTTTTTGCAAAGTATTAATCAACCAACGTATTTCCTTTCGGTTTTTGCAATCCCAAAATCAAATTGAACTTCAATTTATTTAATTTCCAAATTACGTAGTATAAATGATTAGGAAATTAAATCATCCACGCAGTTTATATGTTTTCTAGAATTTAAAGAGAGTAAAGGAAAGAGAAAGACACCACGTTTTTTATAAGGTTCAGCTTATCCCTAGCCTACGTCCTTGCCTTTAGCCAATACCACCAAAGGATTCCACTATACCAATTCCTTTACAGATAGAACAAAACCGTTACACACTCCTTTAGTAGTCTAGAGCAACGCCACTCCGAGCAATACCCCACACTTGGGCACTCCTTCAATAGGCTAGAGTAATCACCTCTCCAAGCGATACCCTATGCTTGGGCAACAATCCAACAACCTGGAATCATCCAAGAAACAAGAAACAAAAGTTGCATACAATAATGCTTTCACACAAAGCATATTAGTACAAATTCAAACACTATGCACTTCAAAATTTAAATATCAAAGTGAATAAGAAGAAGCTTAAGATTAGATTTCACCAGAGGTTCTTTAGGAATTGAGAAAGCTCAGTTGAAAATTAGAACCGTAGGTCTTTTATCAACAACAATTCAGTAGAATTCTCCCAGCAGGAGTGTGAGCAAGAGTAAGCTTTGTAAGAGATTGAAAGTAGGATGCTTGATTGCTTGATTGTATGTTTGGTGATTTGATTCCATGGGTTAAAGGAGTGTTTATAGACATTTTAGGGTGAGTTTCCTTGTTTCCCAAGTTACTTGGAGTGCCCACCAAGTTTTTATAACGTTTAGATTTGAACAACTAATTTTTAGAATTTTCCCATTAAAGTTCAAAATTTAAATTCCCGTAGGGTTAGTCGGCTTAGTCACTCAACTAGGTCAATTTTTGTGTAGGTCAGTTAGCTAGACAAGCAATTGAGACAATTCCTTCTGTCCAAGAAATTTAGAAAATAATTGTCAGTTGGCTAACTGGACTCAGTTTAATATTGTCAGTTGGCTGACTGAACACACTTCAATTTGGTCAGTCGGCTGAACATACTAATTAATCGTTGTGATTTTTTAGTCCGCTGAGCAAATAGAGCTTGTTTAGGTCAGTTGGCTGAGCAGTTCATCTTTTCAAAAACTTTCATTTTTTAAGATTTTAAACCCTTGTTATTTGAAAAACTCAATTTTGACTTTTCAAAATCATTTTCCAAAGTTTTGAAAAATTGGTCTCTATGTCCTAATTACGTCCTAAAGAGCTTCAAAGTATTTTAAGAGATATTTAAATGCGAAGCATTTACGTAAAGACTTCTTAGAACTTTTGACACTAAAAAAAAATAAGTCTTCATGCTTGTCTTTCTTTGGCTCTCTTGTCTTCAAGCTTTAAGCTTTTAGGAAGTTTCTCTTTTAACATCCATGCTCTCATATTCTTCAAACTTTAATAGATCCTCCTGGAATACATAACTTAAGCTTTATTTGATCATCCTTCTTTGAAGTATAAGCTTTCAATGGATCCTTGTGAACACTTGACCTTACTTTCTCATAATTGTGACCTAAAATGTCATCACTTAACCAAATATGTTAAGTTCCTCTTGTTTGTTATCATCAAAACAAGATTTTAAGCCTTGTAAGACCAACAGAGAGGAAAAATGAGCATAATCCAAGAATCGTCATTTAAGGCTTCTTCAATGTTTTTGGGTTCATCTTGAGATAAAAATGCATAATGGTTGCATATATTTTTCAATGATGCTCTAGTGGTTACTCCTTTTGATGGTTCTCCAAGAATTTGATCTTTTGGATTACTTTTAACATATTTCTACTCTTTTGGAAGTTCTTGGTTTTCTATAGGGTTTTAATTTGAAGTTTCATCATTGTTTTCCTCTTTCATTTCAAGATTTTAGTTTTTTTTTTGTGAGATATCTTCTCTTTCATCATTCTTACTTTCTTTTGTAGAGTGATTTGATTCATCAAAAGTTATATGCATGGATTTAATGATAGTAAGTGTTCTTTTATTATAAACACTATAGGCTTTACTATTTGTAGAATATCATAAGAAAATGCCTTCATCTGATTTTGCATCAAATTTACCTAAATCATCTTTATTATTGAGAACAAAGCATTTACATCCAAATAAATGGAAGTAAACTATGTTGGGTCTTCTACCTTTCCATAGTTCATAAGGTGTTTTATCTAGACTTGATCTAATAGACACCCTATTTATAACATAACAAGTTGTATTTACAATTTCAGCCCAAAAGTACTTAGGTAAATTATTTTCATTTAACATAATTCTTGTCATTTCTTGAAGAGTTCTATTTTTCCTCTAAACAACTCCATTTTGTTGTGGAGTCCTAGGTGCTAAGAAGTTATGGTTTATATCATGATCATCACAAAATTTATTAGCATCTTTGTTTTTGAACTCTCTACCTTGCCCACACCTAAAGTTGGTTATGTTATAGCCTTTTTCATTTTGTAGCTTCTTACATAGAGTTATTAACATGTTACAAGCTTCATCTTTGTTTTCTAAGAACAGTACCCAAGTATATCTTGAATAATCATCTACAATCACAAAGGCATATTAATTGCCTCAGTTTGCCTTACAAGGTTTAATATTCCATTTTGATGCTAACAAACAAGTAAGGACTTAACATGCTTCGGTTGAGTGTTGTGTTTTCTCAAGAATCCATATTGAAAGTACACAAGTAGCATGGATCAAAGTCTGATAGTATGGATCAAAGTCTGAAGACCGTAAGAGCATAATGATTAAAGAAAATCAACATGAGATCTCAAAGTCTGAATTAATGAAGAAATATCAAAAGGGTTTAAAGAGATGAAAGATCAAACAATTTTGAGAGATCAGAGACTAACAACAAAGAAAGTTCAGAGCAAAGAAGAATTTTTGAGTACTTAGGAGAAGTCTTTGTAAGTACTTTAAGTTTATTCAAGTATGAATTTTTCATTTTGAAGCTCATTAAGCAAAGAGATTTAGAGACCTTAAGATAAAACTTGGAATATGTTTTTAAAGTTAAAAAAAATCTATATTCCAAGCAACAATAAGAGAGAAATAAAAAAATTGACTAGAAAAGAAAATCATTCAGTGGACAAATAACTGTCTGTTAATAGACAGACGACTAGCTAAATTAACAAAGCATAAAAATGAAACACAGAAGCCTAATAGACGACTATTAAGGCTCTGACAGATGAATATCAATGAAAAGTGAGAAGACTGTGTAAGTTCACCCAGACGACTGTCCACCTTCTATGTTACTGAAAAGCTTAAAATTACACATGGACAGACGACTGTCACCATATAGACAAACGACTCTCACCCTATGTTCTGATGACAAACGACTGCCACTCAAGGGACAGACGACTGCCACCTTTCTGCCTATGATTTTTACAGTTATATTAAATGGACAGACGACTTCCAGGACTTCACAGTCATCTGCCTCGCGATATTTTTCTATTTTCAAACGGTTATAATTTTTGAAATTCAAATATTTGGAAACTCAAATAAGTTTAATATATGGAAACAAGTTTGAGAATTCTTGGGGAATAAGCAAGAAGGTTTTCTACATCTATAAATACCCCTAAAACACATTGATTTCAACACCAAGATCATTAAGAAATCACATTCTGCTGTCATACTCTCTCATTCTGAAATTCTGAAGATGCTTCAAATTGCTCTCATCCTTGCTCGAAATTAAGAGAAGTTCTTGCTGAGCCTCTCACTGTGTTTGATCATTGAGTTGCTGATTCTTTCATTGAAAGATACCTACGGTGATAAAATGTCTAAGAGCTTCATTCTGAAACTCATATTCTGAATTTACTAAAGTGCATAAGTGTTTCAAAGTTGTACTAATCAACTCTTTAAAGAGCAAGTTCTTGTACATCTTGTTTTCTATCTTTGTAACAGGATTTGTTGATGATTTGAGTATTGAATCGTTGGACCAAATAAGGGGAGATTGTTTGGAGAAGGTGGGCTCTAGCCTTACCCAAGGAGTGCTTGTAACTGAATTTCTTCCAATTGATAAAGGAACGGTAATAGTGAATCCTTTGGCGGTTTTACTAAGGGCGAGGACGTAGGCTGTATTGAAGCCGAACCTTGTAAAAATCTTTGTTTTCTTCTTGCTCTACTCTACTCTTTATTTTTCAAGGATATAATCTGCGTGGTTGCTTTAAATTTCAATTCTGAATGTTTGGTTGTTAAATAGACCAAAAGGTAAGTCGTTTCTAATAAATCAGCATTGATTGCGAAAACCGAAAGGGACTACGTTGGTTGATTATCCTTGACCTATTAATCTGAAAGTTTATTTAAAAACTGAACATTGGAAAAAAGAATAATTGTGATACAGGGCTTATACTAAGTGCAGCAAATTTTCACATATATTGTTACATAGATTGAGTGTTTTATCTTCCTGTGTTGATTGTGATTGTTTCTAAGATTTACAACTTAAAAGAACTAATTCTAAAGGAACATATTTTTTAAAATCCAATTCACCCCCTCCCCCCTCTTAGGAAGCTATTCCTAATTTCAATTGGTATTAGAGCCTAGTTATAGTAATTCCTAACAAGAAACTATAAAATGATCAAATGGAAAATATAGGAGTAGCACCCATTGGTGAAGGCCAATCCTCAACCCGTCCACCAATTTTTTGTGGACATAATTATACATTTTGGAAGAAGAGAATGCAAATCTATCTCCAACACATAGATTGGAAAGCATGGGAAGTAGTTATGGATGGAGACCTTATCCCCACTAAAATAGTTGATGGAAAATAGATTCCAAAAGAAAAAAGGGATATGATCGATTCAGACTATAAATTGATTCAAGTCAATTCAAGTGCTATAAATGTTTTATACCATGCCTTAGATGCTAACGAATTTAATAGGGTCATGGCATACAAGACGGCTAAAGAAATATGGGACAAATTAGAAGTGACATATGAAGGAAATATTGATGTGAGAGACAATAGGATAGACATGTTAACAAGCGAATATGAAGCATTCAAGATGAATTCTGATGAAACAATATCATGTATGTACACCAGATTTACCCACATAATAAATTCCTTAAGTGCCTTAGGGAAAACTTATGCTACCTACAAAATGATCAAAAAAATCCTAAGAGGCTTTCCGTCAATATGGGAACCAAAGGTTACAGTTATCACTGAAGGTAGAAACCTTAAGACTACCTCTTTAGATGAACTCATAGGTTCACTTCTTACCTATGAAATGGCTTTAAAAAAAAAAGGAATCCTAAACCAAAGCATAAAAGATCTATTGCACTAAAAGTGTCTAGCCACAACTCTAGTGAAAAGGAAAGTGAGACAAGTGACTTAGATCAAGATGAATTAGCATTCATCACTAAGAGACTAAGTAAGTTCTATAGAAGAAATAAGAGATTTCCTAGGAAGATCAATAAAAAGAAACCTAAAAAAGGAGAGACAAGTAGGAAGGAAAATAAGAGTAAAAATGAACCTCCAATATGTTATCATTGCAAGAAACCAAGGCATATCAAACCAGATTGTCTGTTGCTCAAGAAAGACAAGAAGAAAAAGAAGGAAGCTATGAAAGCTACATGGGATGATTCAAGCTCCAACGAGACAGAAAATGAATCAAGCGGACAAGAGATGGTAAACATATGTTTCATGGCAAATGAAGAAGAGGTAAACTCCTACTATTCCTCTACAGAATCTCACAATGAGTCATGTGATGAGTCATGTGACAGCATACCTTCCTATAAGGAATTGTAAGCTGAGTTGTTTTCTTTGCATAAGAGATTCATAAAAATTTCCAAAAGAAATATAACTTTGAAAGATCAAAATAAAGAACTAGTGAAGCAACTTGAATCATTCAAAGCTATTGAAGAAGAAAAAAATTCTTGTATTAAGAAGTTGGAAGAAGAAATGAATATAGAAACTCAAGAGTTAGGCAAAACTCATAAAGATAATTTGAATAAAAAGGATCTAGTAGTAAAAGAACTCAAAAAGGCGGTAAAGGATAAAGAAAAAATTATCTATAACTTTACCAAAGGTAAAGAAAACTTTGAAAAGATGGTTGGACAGCAAAGGCTTCATGGGAACAAAGAAGGCATAGGCTACAACAGTAAAGCAAATAAAAGGAACAAAAAGTTACACATGGGATACTTTGTTAAGGAAGCTAAGTATTATGCTAGCACTTCATCAAACAACAAACTTGAACACACCACTTGCTATATGTGCAAGACTAAAGGTCATGTAATGTTTAATTGCCCATGAAAAAGAAAGTGTGTTAAAGTTCAAGGAGAATGGAAAGCCAATTATGGAACTAACAACAAAAAAAAGAAAGTCAAAAGAATTTGGGTTCCAAAGACTAACACAAAAAAATCCTCCATTGTAGGTATGCTTTAGGACAACACTATCAACGGATAAGTAGTACTTGGATAGCGGGTGCTCAAGGCACATGACCAGTGACAAAACCAAGTTCACTACATTAAAACAAAAGGATGGGGGATACGTCACCTTCGGCGACAATGCCAAAGGTAAAATCATTGGCATCGGAAATTTTGGTAAAGAACCTTCACTCACTATAGATAATGTGCTCTTAGTAGAAGGATTGAAACACAAGCTTTTAAGCATTAGCCAATTAAGTGACAAAGGGTTTGAAATAACCTTTAAGAAATAAAAATGTGTTATTCAAAATCCTAAGAACAATGAAGCCTTGTTTATAGCTCATAGGATAAACAATGTCTATTGTATAAATTTTGAGAACTTAGTAAATCAGAATGTAACTTGTTTGGTAGCAATGAATGAAATAAGTTGGTTATGGCATAGGAAACTAGGACATGCTAGCATGGACCTATTATCCAAATTATCAAAGAAAAATCTTGTCAAAGGACTACCTAATACAAAATTCATAAAAGACAAGATATGTGATGCATGCCAAAAGGGAAAGCAAGTTAAAACAAGCTTCAAAAAGAAAAAAAATACATATCTACAGAAAGACTCCTAGAATTGTTGCACCTAGACTTATTTGGTCCAACTAGAACCTTAAGCCTAGGAGGTAAACAATATGCATTTGTAATAGTGGATGATTATTCAAGATTTACTTGGGTATTATTTCTAGCAAACAAAGATGAAGCCTATGACATGCTTATTACATTATGTAAGAAACTACAAAATGAAAAGGGCTATAATATAACAAACTTTAGGAGTGATTAAGGTAGGGAATTTAAAAACAAAAATCTTGAAAATTTCTGTAATGAATATGGAATAAACCATTATTTTCCTACACCTAGGACTCCACAACAAAATGGAGTTGTAGAAAGAAAAAATAGAACTCTACAAGAAATAACAAGAACAATGTTGAATGAAAATAATCTACCAAAATACTTTTGGGCAAAAGCTGTTAATACAGCATGCTACATTGTAAATAGGGTATTGATAAGATCAAAAATAGACAAAACACCATATGAACTTTAGAAAGGTAGAAACCCTAATATTTCCTACTTTCATGTATTCGAATGCAAATGTTTTATTCTTAACACTAAAGATGATTTAGGAAAGTTTGATGCAAAATCTGATAAAGGTATCTTTCTAGGGTACTCTATAAATAGTAAATCTAATAGGGTTTATAATAAAAGAACATTACTATTATGGAATCAATACACATAACATTTGATGAATCAAACAACCATGACAATAAAAATGAGAATGATGAAAAAGAAGATACTTTACAAAAAAAAGAAGATCTTGAAATAAAAAAAAGAAAACAATAATGTTGCTCCAAATGAAAACCTTATAGAAAATCTGAAGCTTCCTAAAGAATGGAGATATAATAAAAATCACCCCAAAGAACAAATTCTTGGTGAAACATCAAAAGAAATAACCACTAGAGCCTCATTAAAAAATATTTGCAACCATTATGCCTTTTTATCTCAAGATGAATCCAAAAATATTGAAGAAGCCTTAAATGATGATTCTTGGATCATAGCTATGCAGGAGGAACTAAAACAATTTGAAAGAAATCAAGTATGGAAACTTATACCTAAATAAGTCAATCATAGGAACTAAATGGGAGTTTAGAAATAAAAAGGATGAAACTGGGGTCGTTGTAAGAAATAAAACTAGGCTTGTAGCACAAGGTTACAATCAAGAAGAATGCATTGATTATGAAGAAACCTTTGCTTCTATAGTAAGAATGGAAGCAATAAGGATGCTTCTTGCCTATGCAGCTTATAAAGACTTCAAATTATACCAAATGGATGTAAAAGGTGCATTTCTAAATGGCTATATTAATGAAGAAGTCTATGTTAAACAACCTCCAGGTTTTGAAGACTCTAAAAATCCAAATCATGTATTTAAGCTAACTAAGGCCCTATATGGATTGAAACAAGCTCCTAGAGCTTGGTATGATAGGCTAAGAAAATTTCTACTCCAAAATAAATTTTCAAGAGGAAAGATAGACAACACTTTATTTATAAAAACCAAAGATAATAATATGCTTATAGTACAAATTTATGTTGATGGTATTATATTTGGAGCTACTCAGGAATACTTGTGTAATGAATTTGATATAGCTATGTAGAGAGAGTTTGAAATGAGCATGATGGGAGAATTAAATTGCTTTCTAGGTTTGCAAATCAAACAAGCTAAAAATGGAACTTTCATAAATCAAACTAAGTATATTAAAGACATGTTAAAGAAGTTTGATATGGAAGAAAGTAAACCTATAGGAACTCCCATGAGCACTTCAACTAGTCAAGATAAGGATGAAAAAGGGAAACAAGTTGATACCAAGCATTATCGAGGTATGATAGGAACCTTACTTTACTTCACAGCAAGTAGACCAGATATAATGTTCAATGTGTATATGTGTGCTAGGTTCCAATCGGCTCCTAAGGAAACACATTAAACAGCATTAAAACGGATTCTTAGATATTTTCTAGGCACACTAGATTTAGGATTATGGTATCCAAAAGGAACTGATTTCAAAATAATGAGTTATTCAAATGCAGATTATGCAGGATGCAAAATAGATGGAAAAAGCACTAGTGGGACTGGTCACTTTTTAGGACACTCATGAGTTTAATGGTTTTCAAAGAAACAAAATTCTGTAGCATTATCTACAACTGAAGCAGAATACATAGCAGGTGGGAGCTATTGTGCTCAAATTTTATACATGAAACAACAATTAAGGGACTTCAAAATTCAATACCAAACAATTCCCATAAAATGCGATAATACAAGTGTGATAAATATTTCAAAGAATCTGGTATCACATTCAAGAACTAAACATATTGATATATGTCATCACTTTTTAAGAGATAATGTAGACAAGAAAGAAATAGTTCTTGAATTTGTCAATACTCATGCTCAACTAGCTGATATATTTACCAAACCATTAGCTAAGGATCAATTTGTATTTATTCGACAAGAATTAGGCATGTTACATATAAGAGAAGTTAGCTAAAAAGGAAGAAGTTCAGTTGGTCAGACGACAGCCAGAGAGTTGACAGACAACGGGCAAGCTACTATTTGTGGACAGACGACTATCCAATTAGTGACAGACGACTGTCTAGCGGCGGGTGATGTATCTTTCACTCAAAAACATGATTTTAAAACCCTACAGACGTCTGTCCATTCGTCTTCCTTCCTCTAAAACATCTTCTCTTCTCTTTTTTCTCAGTTCTTTCTTTACCAAGCTACACACAACGATTATCCATCACACACCTACTCCATACATATCTAAGGTTTCTGCATATCAAGATGGTTTGTACCAAAACTGTGGGAAAGAAGGACAAAGCCTCCTCGTCTTCTTCAAAGACTACAAGCAACGATGACATAGAAAAATGGCTGGTCTCTTCAAACGTGAAATCATTGTATCAGAATCACATATCTGCAATTGAACCAATGTTCTGTAAGATTTTAGATGTCACCTTCTTTGAAGAAAATTTTCCTGAAATTATTGAAATGTTCAAATCTATAGGATGGGATAAGTTCATTCTTTATCAAGTGAAATGGTATTACCCAGATCAGATTAAGATTTTTTATTCTAACTTGGTGAAGAAGGTAGATGGAATTTCTACTAATATTTATGGTCAAAGGATTACACTTACTCCACACTCATTACAAAAAATTCTTCATATCAAGCATGGAAATTTTGAGTGTACACCAGTTGAGAAGCATTAGACCCTGGAACAAGGATTTTCACCACAAGAATTTCTGCTTCTTGTGATGAATGATGCACCAGTTTATTTTGGACATCCTCCATCATATAAGCGGCTTAATCTTCAGGCACAAATACTGCATAAGATCATTGCATACAATATAATTCCGAGGTCTGGATCATTTGATCATGTGTCATATTTTGATTGTTTTTTTATGTGGTGCTTGCTAAAAGGGAAGAAATTAGACTTATCTAGTATTATACTGAAGTGGATGGTAATGAAGCTTGAATCTCCTAAAATTGGGATTCCATACGGTGGTATTCTTCCCTTAGTCTTTGCCCATTTTCAAGTCCTCTCTCTAGCTTCAAAACTAGTAAAAAGAACCTATTACCATGTTTTCTCATCTACTACATTGAAACGAATAGGTTAAAAAAAGTATATTGAGGGTTGGATGTTCCGAGGCAATAGACTGGCAAGACCTGCACCTGCACATGAAGAAAGGAGTCTAGCTCCTGAAGAAGCTAATATGCCACCTTGGTTTGTTCCATTTTATCATAATTATACTAGCTTTAGTTCTGAAATGTGAGAAAACTTTGCTTCTCTTCAAGATAAACTCTCAACCATTGATGACAAATATACCTCATTAAATACTCGTATTGCTAAGATAGAGCATCATGTCATTAAACATGACACTAATTCGAATGATGAGGATAGTAAACATTCTACTGAGGAAGAAGCTGAAGATGAAGAAGGTGAAGAAGAATTGCTGAAGACAATGACACTAACTCTGACATATAGACTTTTGTTGATGTTTTTTCTATTTTTTATGCTACACGTACTTAAATTCTGAATGTATTTTTTTTTACTGTAAAAAGGAGTATGTGTAAGCAAAGACTATGAGACTTTATATGTATTTGTTTCAAGCTCTAAAACCCTGAACTTTTGCAATGCTTTATTATTAGTTTGATGTATTATAAGATCTAATGTTAATGATAATTCTGAAAACTTTGCAACTTCTGACCTTATGAATCACAAGAAATTATTGAGTATGCTGATTGACAGGAGGAGTACTATGAGTTATCACTTGAGAATAATCTTTAATCAATTGATGTTAATACATTAACATTGGTTTCACATATACTCAAATTGATATTTGCCCTAGATCATTATATACTCAAATTATATTTTTTGATTGATGTCAAAGGGGGAGAAGTGTTTAGTGCAAAAATTGAGCTTAAACTTAAGCATAAACTTGAAATGAGCATGAATGATGTATGCTTTCAGCATGAATGATGTATGATAAGAATGAGCATAATTAATGAAATTAATATTGATTCTATTAAGATGAAGCTTATTGAAAGGGGGAGTTTGTTTAAGGCTTACTCAAATTTTTGATTTTTTGCTTCTTGTTTGTCATCATCAAAAAGGGGAAGATTGTTGGCTTTACAAGGTTTAATACTCCATTTTGATGCTAACAAATAAGTAAGGACTTAACATGCTTCGGTTAAGTGTTTTGTTTTCTCAGGAATAAATATTGAAAGTACTTATGTAGCATGGATCAAAGTTTGATAGTATGGATCAAAGTCTGAAGACCATAAGAGCATGATGATTAAGGAAAATCAACATGAGAGCTCAAAGTCTGAATTAATGAAGAAATATTGAAAGGGTTTAAAGAGATGAAAAATCAGACAATTCTGAGAGATCAGAGACTAACAACAAAGAAAGTTTAGAGCAAAGAAGAATTTTTGAGTACTTAGGAGAAGTCTTTGCAAGTGCTTTAAGTTTATTCAAGTATGAAGTTTTTATTTTGAAGCTCACTAGGCAAAGAGAATTAGAGACCTTAAGATAAAACTTGGAATATGTTTTTAAAGTTAAAACAAATCTATATTCCAAGCAACAATGAGAGAGAAATAAATAAATAATTGACTAGAAAAGAAAATCATTCAGTGGACAAATAACTGTCTATTAATAGACAGACGACTAGCTAAATTAACAAAGCATAAATATGAAACACAGAAGCCTAATAGACGACTATTAAGGCTCTGACAGATGAATATCAATGAAAAGTGAGAAGATTGTGTAAGTTCACCTAGACGACTGTCCACCTTCTATGTTACTGAAAAGCTTAAAATTACACATGGACAGACGACTGTCACCATATAGACAGACGACTCTCACCCTATATTCTGATGACAAACAACTGCCACTCAAGGGACAGATGACTGCCACCTTTCTACCTATAATTTTTACAGTTATATTAAATGGACAGATGACTTCCAGGACTTCACAGTCATCTGCCTCGCGATATTTTTCTATTTTCAAATGGTTATAATTTTTGAAATTCAAATATTTGGAAACTCAAATAAGTTTAATATATGGAAACAAGTTTCAAAATTCTTGGGGAATAAGCAAGAAGGTTTTCTACATCTATAAATACCCCTAAAACACATTGATTTCAACACCAAGATCATTAAGAAATCACATTCTGCTATCATACTCTCTCTCATTCTAAAATTCTGAAGATGCTTCAAATTGCTCTCACCCTTGCTCGAAATTAAGAGAAGTTCTTGCTGAGCCTCTCACTGTGTTTGATCATTGAGTTGCTGATTCTTTCATTGAAAGATACCTACGGTGATAAAATGTCTAAGAGCTTCATTCTGAAACTCATATTCTGAATTTACTAAAGTGCATAAGTGTTTCAAAGTTGTACTAATCAACTCTTTAAAGAGCAAGTTCTTGAACATCTTGTTTTCTATCTTTGTAACAGGATTTCTTGATGATTTGAGTATTGAATCGTTGGACCAAACAAGGGGAGATTGTTTGGAGAAGGTGGGCGCTAGCCTTACCCAAGGAGTGCTTGTAACTGAATTTCTTCCAACTGATAAAGGAAAGATAATAGTGAATCCTTTGGCGGTTTTACCAAGGGCGAGGACGTAGGCTGTGTTGAAGATGAACCTCGTAAAAATCTTTATTTTCTTCTTGCTCTACTCTACTCTTTATTTTTCAAGGATATAATCTGCGTGGTTGCTTTAAATTTCAATTCTAAATGTTTGGTTATCAAATAAACCAAAAGGCAAGTCATTTCTAATAAATCGACATTGATTGCAAAAACCGAAAGGGACTACGTTGGTTGATTATCCTTGACCTATTAATCTGAAAGTTTATTTAAAAACTGAACATTAGAAAGAAGAATAATTGTGATACGGGGCTTATACTAAGTGCAGCAAATTTTCACATATATTGTTACATAGATTGAGTGTTTTATCTTGCTGTGTTGATTGTGATTGTTTCTAAGATTTACAACTTAAAAGAACTAAGTCTAAAGGAACATATTTTTTTAAATCCAATTCACCCCCCCCCCTTTAGGAAGCTATTCCTAATTTCAATTGGTATCAGAGCCTAGTTATAGTAATTCCTAACAAGAAACTATAAAATGATCAAATGGAAAATATAGGAGTAGCACCCATTGGTGAAGGCCAATCCTCAACCCGTCCACCAATTTTTTGTGGACATAATTATACGTTTTGGAAGAAGAGAATGCAAATCTATCTCCAACACATGGATTGGAAAGCATGGGAAGCAGTTATCAAATGGAGACCTTATCCCCACTAAAATAGTTGATGGAAAATAGATTCCAAAAGAAAAAAGGGATATGATCGATTCAGACTATAAAATGCTTCAAATTAATTCAAGTGCTATAAATGCTTTATACTGTGCCTTAGATACTAACGAATTTAATAGGGTCATGGCATGCAAGACGGCTAAAGAAATATGGGACAAATTAGAAGTGACATATGAAGGAACTATCTGCGTGGTTGCTTTAAATTTCAATTCTGAATGTTTGGTTGTTAAATTGACCGGAAGGTAATTCGTTTTGGATAAATCAGCATTGATTACGGAAACCGAAATGGACTACGTTGGTTGATTATCCTTGACCTATTAATCTAAAAGTTTATTTAAAAACTAAACATTGGAAAGAAGAATAATTGTGATACAGGGCTTGTACTAAGTGCAACAAATTTTCACATATATTGTTACATAAATTAAGTGTTTTATCTTGCTGTATTGATTGTGATTGTTTCTAAGATTTACAACTTAAAAGAACTAATTCTAAAAGAACAATTTTTTTTTTAAATCCAATTCACCCCACCTCCCCCCTTTGGGAAGCTATTCCTAATTTCAGCCTCCTAAGCTTTGTGTTATAGTTGGACCAAGTAAGTTTAGGTGCAAGAATTCTAAGGGTCTACTATTACATATGTACATCTTCTTTTTGAAACTTGTCTTAAGTTGTTTTCCTTTTTGGCATGCATCACAGATCTTATCTTTTATAAATTTTGTATTTGGAAATCCTTTTACTAAATTTTTCTTGGATAGTTTAGATAATAGGTCCATGCTTGCATGTCCTACTTTCCTATGCCAAAGCCAACTAGTTTCATTCATGGTAGCCAAACATGTCACATTTTGATTAATTAGGTTATCAAGATTTATACAATATACGTTATTTACCCTTTGAGCTATGAATAAGGTTTCATCATTCTTAGGATTTTGAATAATGTATTTGTCTTTCTTAAAAATTATTTCAAAACCTTTGTCACTTAATTGACTAATACTCAAAAGATTATGTTTTAAAACTTCTACCAATAACACATCATCAATTATAAGAGTGGGTTCTTTACCTATTTTACCAATGCCAACAATTTTACCTTTGGCATTGTCACCAAAGGTCATGTATCCCCCATCTTTTTTCTTTAGTGTGGGGAACTTGGTCCTATCCTCAATCACGTGCCTTGAACACCCGCTATCCAAGTACCACTTTTCCCTTGATAGTGTTTTCCTAAAGCACACCTACAATGAAGGATTCATAGTGTTAGTTTTTGGAACCCAGATTTTATTTACTTTATTTGAATTATTTTTAGTTCCATTGTTTACTTTCCATTCATTTTGAACTTTAACATATTTCCTTTTGAGTGGGTAGTTAAACATCGCATGTCCTTTATTGTTGCACATGTAGCAAGTTGTATGTTCATGTATATCGGTTGAGGAAGTACTAGCTTAGTACTTTGCTTCTTTAACAAAATATCCCATGAATAACTTCTTACTTTTTTATTTGTTTTTCCATTATATCTGTTTCCTTCTCTATTTCCATGCAATTTTTTTTGGTCAATCATCTTTTCAAAATTTTCTTTACCTTTGGTAAAGTTATAAATGATTTTCTTTTTATCCTCTATTGACTTCTTAAGTTCAATCATTTCTAAATCCTTTTTATTTTGATCATCTACTTGTATTTTGACTATTTCTTGAGTCATGTCTTTTATTTTCTCTTCTAACTTTTCAATATGAGATTCTTTCTCCTTTTCAATGGATTTAGAAAATTCAAGTTGTTTCATTAGTTTTCCATATTGTTCTCTCAAGGTTATGTTTCTTTTGGAAACTTTGATGAACCATTTATGTAAGGCAAATAACTCAGCCTGTAGTTCTTTATAGGAGGGTATGCTATTACAAGATTCATCACAAGATTCGTTACTAGATTCCGTTGATGATGAGTAATAAGAATTTACCTCTTATCATTTGCCATGAAGCACATGAAATTAGAAATAACTTCCCAAGAGGGGGGGTGAATTGGCTTTTAAAAATTTCTTTTAACTTCTTTTAAGAATCCTTAACTTCTTTAAATACTTAACCAATTCTTTAACTTGTTTGTTTAATTTCACCAATCACACAAGAACTTAGTTCTTCTGTTCAATCAATAACACAATTAAACAACCAATCAATTAAACACAATCTTCAAACCAAACAATCAATTTAATTGACAAATACAAGTTAAACATCAAACAACCAAACCAAGATATAAAGTTTTTAGCACTTTGGTAATATAAAATCTTGAGATTGTTTGTTTGTTAATATAAGCCCCGTGATTATGAATTTGAAAACCTTGTGAAGAATGTAATTTAATATTCAACAATTCTTTCACAAACACAATAAAGCTTTTGTAGTAAGCCCTAGATATAACTTTTAATCAAGCCCTATATATATATATGGATTTTCTTAATATGATGTTCAATACAACATTCAATCACTCTTTCCAAATATTCAAAACTCAAATAAACTTTCAGTTAATTTATCTTTGAGTGTTTAACCAAGAAACGTACTCCCGTATGGTTTCTGTAAGATATGGTTTCACCAACGTACTCCCTTTCGGTTTCTGTAACCCAAATCAAAATTAATCTTTAAGTTTACTTGATTTCCAAATATGCGTAGTATATTTGATTTTCAATTTAAATCATCCACGCAATTTTAAATATGTACTGAAAATAAAAAATAGGGAAAGAGAGTGTGAGACGGAGATTTTTACGAGGTTCGGCTTATACCCAGCCCACGTCCTCGCCTTTGGCAAACCACCAAAGGATTCACTAAACCTGTTTCGTTGACGGGTGGAACAAAACCGATTACAACATTCCTTGGTTAAGGCTAGAGCCTACCTTCTCCAAACGATATTCCCTCGTTCGGTCACTCCTTACATAGGCTAGAGTCCGCCTCTCCAAGCAATATCCCCTTACTTAGCCAACGATCCAAACACCTTGGAACATCAATGAACTATAAGAAACGTAAGATAAAATCTGCGTACAAGTATACTCTCTTAAAGAGCAAGTTAGTACAATTTCAGCACTATATACTTAAATGTAAAATATCAATAGGAAATAAAATGAAGCTCAAGTGTAGAATTCACCAATATCCTTCTTAGAAGAGAATTAGTAGTATAAATTCAAAGGAAGAAGGATCAGAACTTCATAATTCTCAGTAAAATAATTTTTCAATGAGTGAGCAAGAGAACTTAGGAAGAACAAGAGTACTTTTAGCTCCTCGAAACAGATTTTTCAATTCTTTGGTTTATTTTGTTTTGAAAAACCATGTATTTATAGGCTTTCAAACTTGCAAAAGTTTCCTTAAAAAATTTCCGTACTTATTAGAATATTTAAGGTTCAAACGGCTATAATTTAAAACATTAGAATTTTAAAAATTTACCCGTTGAACAGTGTTTAAATGTCTGACAGCAGTGACCCCATTTTAGTGTTTTGACCATAAATTTTTCTGTATAACTCCAAATTAGGTGTTCTTGGTGTAAAACGAAAGCTAAGAGAAAATCCTCCAACTTTCATGTTTACCACTATTTAAAATAATGAGTGTTTTATAGATGAAAATTTACCTCAATACGTCTGTATAAAAACTGACAGCATTTGGGAAAAACTCTTTTTGGTGTTCTTTATTCCAAAAATGATTCTAACTTTTTTAAAATAATTTTTGACCTTATAAAAATATTATTCAGGTATTTTAAAAAGTATCTAGGTCAAAGAAGTTAACCTAAGAGCTTCAAAATATTTCAAATGATATTTTAAACATTAAAGCACTTACATGAGACTTCTAAAATATTAACATTCTAAGTTCTTGAGTCTTCACGCTTTGTCCTTGGATTGAATCCATCTTTTCTTCAAGCTTCCATATTCTTTAAGCTTTCTTACTTTGCCTTTCATTGGATCTTTTGACTTTAATATGCCTTGGCTTTCAACAACTTATTCATGTCCTCGTGTTCTTCAACAAGTAATTCATGTCTTGGCTCATTTAAGCTTCACTTGATCCTTGTGAGCACTTTGACCTTGTTTTCATCATATTTGATCCTTGTAGACACTTTGACCTTACTTTCACATATATGAACCCTGAAATATCATTACTCACACAAATACGTTAAATTTCACTTATTTGTTAGCATAAAAACATAACAAGATTTTAAGCCTTGTAAGGCCAACAGCACATATTCTCTATCTCTTGTCCGCTTGACTCATTCTCTGTTTCGCTTGAGTTTGAATCATCCCATGTAGCTTTCATGGCTTCCTTCTTCTTCTTTTTATCCTTCTTGGGTAAAGGGCAGTTCGGCTTGATGTGTCCTGGTTTCTTGCAATGATAACATGTAGGAGGGTCATTTTTTCTTTTGTTTTCTTTCCTTCTTGTTTCCCCTTTTTCAGATTTCTTTTTACTAAACTTTCTAGGGAACTTTTTATTTCTCCTATAGAACTTACCAAGTATTTTAGTGATGAATGCTAATTCATCTTGGTCTAGATCACTAAATTCACTTTCATCTTCACTTAAGCTTTTTCTAGCTGCTTTTAAGGCAATGGACTTCCTATGCTTGGGTTCAGGGTTTCTTTCTTTTAATTCCATTTCATAAGTGAGTAGTGAACCTATAAGTTCATCTAGTGAGCTAGTCTTAAAGTTCCTACCTTCTGTTATTGCAGTGGCCTTCGGTTCCTATATGGAGGGAAGGCCTCTTAGTATTTTCCAATTCATTTCATAGGTGGTGTAGTTCTTTCCTAAGGCACTTAGAGAATTTATTATGCGAGTAAATCTAGTATACATACTAGTGATTGTTTCATCCAAATTCATTTTGAAGGCTTCATACTCACTGGTTAGCATGTCAATCTTATTGTCTCTAACATCTACCATTCCTTCATAAGTTACTTCTAACTTATCCCAAATTTTTTTGGCTGTTTTGCAGGCCATGACTCTATTGAATTCACTAGCGTTTAGAGCACAATACAAGGCATTTATAGCACTTGAATTTATTTGGAGCATTTTGTAGTCTATATCGGTCATGTCCTTTTTCTCTTTAGGAATTTGTTTTCCATCCACTATTTTGATAGGAATTAGATCTCCATTCTTGACAACTTCCCAAGCTTTCCAATCCATATATTGAAGATAGATTTGCATTTGTTTTTTTCCAAAAAGTATAGTTATGTCCACAAAATATTGGTGGTCGAGTTAAGGATTGCCCCTCTCCGAAGGGGCTACTCCTATGTGTGTCATTCGATTTTTTTATAGCTTCTTGTTAAGATTTACTATAACTAGGCTTTGATACCGATTGAAAATAGGATATTGTTCCCAATAGGGGGTGAAATGGGTTAAAAAACAAATTTATGTTCTTTTTAAAACTTTTGTATTACAACAATGAACACAATCCAAACACAATCATAAAGTATTTGTAAAATAATCAATCCTAATGAACCACAATCAATACAAAATAACCAAGCACTTGATTCTTATGACAATAGCCTTGTAGTAATATGCAATGCTTGTTGGATTTGTTTAAGCTTCGTCTTGAAATTCATAATCACACTTCTTTCCAAGGTTCAGATTTTAAATAAACCTTCAGTTTAATAAGTTTGGGATGATCAACCAACGTAGACCCTTTTGGTTTCCGCAATCAATGTTGATCACACCAAAACAATTTATCTTCTAGTCTATTTAGTAACCAAACACTTAGAATTCATAAATTGTAAAGCATCCATGCAATTTGTAAAGTGTGCTGAAAAAATAAAGAGTAGGGAAGAGAGAGAGAAACACAAAGTTTTACGAGATTCAGCTTATACCCAGCCTACGTCCTCGCCTTTGGCAAACCACCAAAGGATTCACTAAGTTAGTTCCTTTGCTGAGCGAAACAACATCGTTTACAACGCTCCTTCGATTAGGCTAAAGCCCGCCTCTCCAAACAATATCACCTCGCTTGGCACGACAATCCAACAACTTTGAATTGTCTAGAAACAAGAAACAAGTAAAGAGAAATTTGTGTGCAAGAGACACTCTAAAAACAGAGCTGGTTAGTACAATATTCAGCACAAATATACTTCAATGTAATTCAATATAAAGAGATTGAAGCTCAATTGAATTTAGATCACTGAATTTATCTTCCATGTATTGAAAAATTTAGACTTTGAAGACTCAAATTTTGAGTTAGGATCAGCAGCAATTTAGTAGTGAAAGCAAGATGAGCACAAGAGAGTTTTAGAGCTTTGAGAGTTCTTGATTGCTAGAAAATTTCTTAATGTCAAAAATTATTATAGTTCAGGCTTTTTATAGATGTTTAAAAGATAATTCCTTGCTCCCCAAGTTTTCTTGGAGTAAACATCAAGTTTTCAAAAAGAGTAGAGCCCAATAAAACTATCTAAAAATTTTCTCGTTGAGTTTTTAAAATTTTTTTTGAGTGGCAGTCGCCTGCCATAGTGAAAACTCAACACACAGAAGGTTGGTAGTCACCTGCCAAAACACAAGCAAGAGCCTAGCTTGACCACCTAGACACCTGACAGGTCTCAAGAAGTCGCCTAGGACCCTATTACCTCCCAAATTTTATTTCTTTTAATTTTGGAAATCTACTACCTGCATTGGCAGTTGCCTTGCTCTCAGAAAATGACTTTTTCACTTTGAAAACTTCCTTCCTTACTTGAGACCTTTATCATTTTGATTTAGAAAACATATTTTAAGGTCTTTCAAAAATTTGTTTCTTAGTTTCTTTTTATTTGTAAAAGTTTCAATTCAATTCATATTGACGTTTACATGAAATACTTACATAAAGACATCCTTAAAACTCTAAACTTTTGATTTTCATGTAAATCCTTGCTTTGAAATCTTTCCTTGATCATTTGTAATCTTTGAGCTTTCAATCATCTTTTATTCTTCAAGATTTTATAAAGTATGTCCATCATGAGCTTTATTAACCCTTGAGTTTGGCTTTGAAATACTTGAACTTTACCTGCTTCCTGAAACAGTTCAACTTGAAAACCATATCAAACTTATCTTGATTTGTTATCATCAAAATAAGAATTGTAAGCCTTGTTAGGCCAACATAACCATTAGGACTATTAACTTTGGTGTGATCCCAAGAGGGGTGTGAATTAGGTTTTAAAACATTTTTCGCTAATTTAAACAATTACGCCGATTCACCACAGTTCATATCCCATTCAATATTGAAAACGTTTACGTACAACAATTAATTTATCAATGTGTGCATACATACACGTGTGCTGTATATCTCATTTAAATTAGATGTATGCATATGAATAATTATAGAAGTGAACAAGCAAGCATACACATGGAAATTAAAGTGCAGTAATTAAATTGGATAGATAGAGGAAGAGAGAGAGAGAGAGCGACACACGATATTTGTTATCGAGGTTCAGCCAAACCAGCCTACATCCCCGCCTTGGGCTTATCCCCCAAGGATTACACTAACACTGCTCACTTAAACAAAAGAAGCTGAAGCCATTTACATCATCTACTTACGGAGTGAGGAAAACCCTAGCTCAAATTCTAGGCTGAACCAAACCGGTCTCACTTATGGGGCTGAGACTCCCCAATTCAATTTTTGGGTTGAACCGAACCGATCCAACTTATAGGGCTGAGACTCCCCAGTTCAATTTTAGGTTGAGCCCAACCGATACATGAAAAATATTTTGTACATATGAAAAAGTTTCTAAATACAAGCATGGATGTACACCATTAAAGCTCAATACAAACACTCTAGTATGATATGTAATATATGCTTAGTAGTGTAAAGGGTGCTTATCTAAATGATTTGCGCAAATAAAATATGTGGATATAAAAATGATTATTTTGTTCTCCAATAAAGATTTTTGCAAATAAAAGTATTTGGAGAATCTAGAGTTTAAGTTCAAGAAAATATTTGTGCAATAAATAATTTTCTCCCAAAAATATTTGTTGATTAAGGTGTAATACCAAGAGGGGGGTGAATTGGGTATTTTAAAAAATTCTTTGAAACTTATTTACCAATCAATCCCTATTTCTAAGGTTAACTAATCAATGATAGAAGCTTATGTCTGAATTAAAATTATTTTATCAATGACTTCCTTTTTATTCAATTAAGTGCGTATAAAGTTATTCAACATACACAAGCAAGCAGGAAATTAAATGCAATGCTGAAAATAAATAGTGAAGGGAAGAGAGAAAGCAAACACAATTTTACGAGGTTCAGCCTACTTGGCCTACGTCCTCGCCTTGAGCAACCACTCAAGGATTCACTAACCCTTCTCCTTAAAGTGGGACGGAGCTTCCCTTACAATCCGCTGCTTACAAGAGGCACAGCTTCCTCTTACTCCACTGCTTACAAGAGATACAACTCTCTCCTCTCACACCGGTTCACACACCGAACCGTGTATACAATAGAATCTGGAAAATACACTCAAAAACAATGCTTCCAACAAAAGATGATGAGTACAATTCAAATTCCTAAAACATTGACATATGATATAACTTGAAGCTCGTGAATGAATGAAAATGATAAAATCATTTTATGTATGAGATGCCTCAACACACAAATCCCTTTTTAACCAAACCTTTCAAGTAAAGATAAATTCAAAACGTTTTGGAATACACTAGGGTTTTTGGTTCACTTTGCAAAAATGCACACTTATATAATTGAAGTGAACTAGTTAGCAAAAACTTTGTCTTGAATATACACTCAATCAAAATCACAAAGTTTTATTTCAAGTACTCAACCACAAAACTGAGTATATTAATTTGCAGAAAAAAAATATCCCTCAATTAAAATTATAGTTATAAGTATCAAGCATATTAAATCAAGTTCTAATGTATCTAAAGATAGATCCTTTTAGAAACCACACACTTGAATCAAACCTTTCAATCAGTCACACACCATAAAACAAATAATGATCTTGTTTAAAATAGCTTTGTATATATAAAGGTACTTTCAAGATCACCCTTTTAATCAAAACTAGATTTTTCAATAAGAAGCTCTTTGAGAAAATACATGTATATTTATATGCTCTTGAACCAAAATTTAATCTACCAAGTTCGATAAACTTTCTCAAGTAATGATTTCTTAGAAAATTAATTTTTGTAAGAAAGGCACAGTCAAGATCAATACTTTTCAATACTAGTCAAGAACGAACGATGAAATGAGATGTAAAAATCACAAGACTAATAACTTGAAAAATCAAACCTCAATACTTGATTGAAGTACAGTAGAGTAAACAAGTTCCCTTTGGAAATCTGAATTGATTTTCCCAAGCTTGACGATGTGAGATTGATGTATAGGCAAATGAATAGCACTAAGAGTAGATAATCAGCAATCTTGCAACAAGGTGTGTTCTTCTCTTTCTTGTGTGTCTAACTCCCTTGTTCTAGGGTTTAGATATTCATAATATATAGTATATTATCCTTAGGATTGATCTCAGCCGTTGGATCAATAAGATACCTTGCGTATCTTTTTAATAAAGAACTGATTTCTAGGCTTTCCCGCGAGTTCAGGCAACCAAACTCGACTTCAGGCTCCTGAAGTGTCAACTTCAGGCGCCTGAGGTTCCAAGGTCAGGCGACCAAGGTACCTTTGCCAAGTTCTATCTTTCCCATTTAATTCTTCAGGCTACCGAAGAAAATTTTCAGGCGCCTGAGGTTAACTTCAAGCTACCGAAGTCCCGTTTTTCACACATATTCATTTCTAGTTTAAAATTCTACTTTGATTCTTTACTTGGGTCTTTTATAAAACAAGTTTTCCATGATTTTAAACACATTTCTAAGCCTATGTAAGTACTCTAATGATATACATGAAATACATGAATCCTAAAATCATTCTAAGTTGTATTGAGCCTCAAGATAAATCATATGAAAATGTAGGTACATGAGTTCTAAATACCCATTCCCAAGACATTCTTGAACTTTGCCTCTTGCATCTTGATTCTCATACTCTTTTAGTTCCATGATACTTTCTAATATGTATAAGCTTTACTTTATGGTGTCCATAACCCATTATCTTTCCGTGCATGCTTAGTGTAAGTCATGTTCACAAACTAAATGCACAGATCAAATATCAAGTGATTTGTCATTATCAAAAATTGGATTGGACTCATAGAGTCAACAATATTTATCAAAAAAATAATCTGGGGGAAAACCTAAGCAATACTCTCCAAAATATTTTTCAAAGATTAAGTTGTTGACCCTATTGGTCACATCTCGTTTTGATCATGACAAATACCTTGGTATTTAATGTCTGTCAAGTTTGTGTGTAGGTTTATATTATCATATCATATGCTGGCACATGAGGAGACTTGAAGATTAAAGATCTTGAAGACTCATTGTAATTTATATTTTGTGTAATTTGGGTATGTAATAGTAAAATAAGAACGTTCTGTAATATTTAATGCATGGCATGCATGTAGGAACTAAAGCTCAATACCGTAGTCTGACCTTAGGGATCACCCTTGGTCGACCGATGCTAGGTTTTTTTTTGGCGTACTTAAAAAGGCCTTAGAAAGACTCTAGGTCCCAACGCTTGTACATAAGAAAGTCCCCAATATCACATATATTATCTAGGGAATTAATTAAAGTAAAAATTGGGCTAAATTGCAAAAATTGAAAGAGGTCAGGTGACTGAACGCCGGGTGAACAAATCACCTCAGGCGCCCAAAATGTTAAAAAGTCAACAGTTGACCAAGCTCTCGGGAAACCAAACTTGTTTCAAACATATCTTCCCCGGGTGCCCAAACCCTCTAAAAGGGACCCCTCACCAACTCAGGCTACCAAGGAAACAGTTCAAAACAAGCCTGGGTGACCGAACCTCTAAGTTCGAGCTACCAACCTACTGACCGAGCACCCAAAACTCTGAACAAGTATTTCTGACTTTTGTTTGGGCTACCAAAACTAGACTCGGGCAACTGAACCATTTAAAATGCTTTTCAAAGCTCAGTTTATTCGGGCGACCAAACCTCAATTCAGCCACTCGAATCTCTTGGGTAAAATTAAGTTTTGCTGAAAATTAAATGGGCTAAATGGGATTAATTTTCCTAAACCTATTTTAAACTTTTTAATTATTCCCATTAAGTCCCCAATGGTCAAAAATCCTTCCTTGCCTAGAAATACCTATTCATATGCAATAATTAGTAAGGATTAGCAAATTAATTAGGGCCAAAATTCTCTCAAAATCAAAAATCCCTTTTTAGCCTATACTACTCCCAAACACTCCATAACATCATTTTACTTGATCTTTCAAGTGTTGTAAGTATATTTAGAGTATTTGTGCTTAATCCTCATTAGCTCATACTCTCATTTGCTATATTGATTGTTTGATTTTTGTTAGGAGTAAGGCTTTAAGTTCTCCTATCAATTTTATTTGATAAATCTTGTGTGGGAAAACTTAGTGGCTTGTGGTTCTTGCATTGTCATTGGAAGTTACCTTAGCCTATATTTTTTGTGTGTAAAAATCATTTTCAAAGCTTACATTCAAATATCCATTGTGCTTAGCACATTGAGAACATCTTATTAAGGTTGTTTGAATCATCTAGTTAGCATATTTGAAACCTTGATCTGATACTGTGATATTCAAATATTGTGTTTCAAATATTTCTTTGATATACATTCTTGTACTTGATTAGATAAAGTCATTATTTTGAGTGTTGATTGCACACGTAGAGCACCAAGCTTATTGTTCTGACATCATTAAGGTGCATTGATTATATTGTGTAGTGGTACATATCTACTTGTATAAGAAGCGTTTATTTGTACGAAAATTTTATATTGATTGTATTCCAAGCATGGGCCTGTAGAGGGAGACTAGCCCTGTTGAATAGTCCTCGACTGGCTTAGACTCAGTTACGAAAGTTAGGTGCGCCATCCTGGTAAGGTGTGTTGGTTGAGGTCAGCCCCGTGAATTGACTTAGTTGTAATCGGTGCCGCTCCACCCATTAAGTGAGCATTAGTGGAATCCTTGTGCTAGTGTAGCCAAGGCCAGAATGTAGGCACAATTGGCTGAACCCCAATAACATATCATGCGTGTTCTTTATATTTCAGAAAATTTATTTTATGCACTTTTATTTTCAACACATGTATGTTGTATGCTTGATTCATTATATGTAGTGCATGTGTTGATTGGGTTTATAATTAAATAGAAAGACCCTAGGTTTGTGTAATGCTGCTATTAAACCGATTGACCCAGGTGATAATTTTTAATACCCAATTCACCCCCTCTTGGGAATACACCAAAGCTAACATAAGTGCCGAGTGAGAGTATGTACAAATAAAATGTCCTAAATAAAATACTCTCTTCAAAAATGATTTTAAAATAAATGCATGAAAGAGAGTTGGAGAGACTTTTATAAAATATTTTGCCCCAAAATAATGATTTAAACAATAAAAATTGGTTTGGGGAAACTTTGACTAACAAAGGTTTAGAGAGAGTTTGGAGATAATCAAAGTTGCTAATTTACAATAATGAAGGGGTATTTATAGATTTTACAAAAATTATAACTGTTGGGGACACACCGGTATTTTTCAAATTGTTCAATTAAAAGTTAATTACATTTAAGCCCTTAAAAAATTTGAAACCCAAGAGGTTCAGTGGACCATCACACTAAGTTTGGTCGAGTGGGGCATTTTTTAACTATGGGTTTGGTCGACCGTCCAAAGGCGATTCTGAACCCACCGAGGTTCGATCAACCAAACATGAGTTTGGTTGATCGAACTTAGGTGTTTGGTCGACCTGGTCAATTTTCTACTGAAGGTTCGATCGACTAGGGAGTTAGGATCTCCCCATGCGTCAGTTCGGTCGACCAGAGCATTGCAACTCAATTTAAGGTTAGTCGACCGAAGGGTCAAACTGTTGACCCTGGGGAAGTTCGGTCCACTAAGGTCCTCTGTGTATTAGAGTTTGGTTGACCAAACATGCCAACTTTGGGCATTTCAGTCCTATTTCTCTTATGCAATGTCCCTAATCACATGATAATCAGTTCTAAGTCAATAGAGAACTTTTTCATGCAAAATTATGGGTCCTACGGTCAGTCTAAGGCCTTTGAGAGCTAACCCCAAAAATACGGCATCGGTCGACCATGCCCTACGGTCATTTGATTCCCTATGGTCAATGTACGGTCATCTGAGCATTTAAAACATATCATGCAAGATGTATGCATTATTACAGACCAAAATAAAAAAATTAAATGCATATACAATTGAAAAACATATCTTCTTCTACTTTTGCTCTTCTGTCTTCATGGAATATGCCAAATAATGTATTCTTTGAGCTCCATCTGGCTTCCACCTCAGACCTCTTATGTGTGTGTTAAATTATAACCTGTTCAACCACTAGAAACACACATAAGTAACTTGCGATTTGTCATTATCAAAATCAAGGATCAAACTCCGAAAGCCAATAGGGACATAGAGGGAATTATTAAATTTAATAAGCTTTTAATCGAATTTACCCTTAATTAGCTCGAGTTACCGCAGTTAAAAATATGGCAACTCGAGAGTTTCAGCTGCCCGGACCATAGGGTCGGTCGCCCAAACACTGACAACTGAAAAGGTTGAATTTTCAACTTCGGGTACCCAAGAATAAGTTCGGGTGGCTGAATCAAGGCGATTTTCCAAATGCTCGAGGTTCAGTCACCTGGTTCATAGTTTGGTCTGCCAAACTTCTCATTTTGGTTGCCCAGGGTACATTTGAACGTAAGGTTCAGGCGCTCACGGAAGGTGAAAAAGTCAGCAATCATGGTTCGATCGACCGTGAACACGTTCATTTTGGTTCGGTCGCCCGAGCCAAGTCAACTATTTTGAATTTTTCAACCATTCAGTCAACCAAGGCGTTTTCAACACACAAGATTCGGTCGCTCGAAGCCCTTTCAAACTTAACAACTAGGTCTTGTTTTTAAGTATGATTTTCCCTTGTTTGTATAATTATAATTTGTAGAATAAAGGGAATTTTTCCAAGTGATTGTGTAGGGACCTAGGATTGATCTAAGGTCTTTAAGCTTATAGTTCCTACCATGCATGCCATGCATTAATTATTACAGAACTTTGATTGTTATTACAGACCCGAATAATTAAAAATATAAACTACAAATGTAAATAATTTGTCTTCATTTTTCCTTGAGTCCCTTCATGCACTACCAAGAGATATGATCATTTTCCATTTCATACGTAGAGAGGTCCTACACACAAGCAAAGATAAGATATACAAATATTTATCATTATCAAAACGGGATATGAAATTGTGATAAATAGAATTTGAAAGTTTGTCTATTGAAAATAATTCAAATAAGAACATTGAAGTTAAGGAAACACTTTCTGAAGATAATCAAGGATAAAAAGATGTTAGTGAGCTACCTAGAGAATGGAAGTACATAAAGAATCATCCTATAGATCAAATTATAGGAGAACCATCACGTGGAGTAGCTTCATGATCCTCTCTTAGAAATATGATTAGTCATTTTGTATTCTTATCTCAAGAAGAACCTAAGAATGTGAGTGAAGCAATTGAGGATGAATCATGGGTGATATCTATGCAGGAAGAATTAAATCAATTTGAGAGAAATAAAGTATGGACATTTTTTCCTACACCTGAGGATCATACAGTTATTGGAACAAAATGGATATATAAGAACAAGAAAGATGAAAATGGAATAGTTGTTAGAAATAAAGCAAGACTAATAGCTCATGGATATAACCAGGAGAAAGGAATAGACTTTGACAAACCTTCGCACCTGTAGCTAGAATGGAAGTCATTTGAATGTTGTTAGCTTACGCTGCTTTTAATGATTTCAAAATGTATCAAATGGATGTCAAAAGCACATTTTTAAATTGCTACATAAGTGAAGAAATGTATGTAGAACAACCCCCAGGTTTTTAAAACCATAAGCATCCAAATCACGTTTATACACTAACTAAAGCCTTGTATGGTTTAAAGCAAGCTCCTAGAGTTTGGTATGAAAGGTTAAGCAGTTTTCTACTAGATAATGGATTTATAAGAGGGAAGATAGACACAACACTCTTCATAAAATTTAAGAATGATAACATGCTCCTAGTACAAGTATACGTAGATGATGTCATATTTGGAGCAACAAATGAAGAGCTGTGCAATGAGTTTGCAAGTTGTATGCATGCAAAACGAATTTGAGATGAGCATGATGGGCAAACTTAATTTCTTCCTAGGACTTCAGATCAAACAAGCAAAACATGAAATTTTCATAAATCAATCGAAGTATATTAGAGACTTGCTTAAAATGTTTAATATGAAAGATGGTAAAATTCTAGGAATGCCTATGAACTCTTCAGTAAAATTAGACAAAGATGAGCAAGGGATACCAGTAGATGTTAAGCTCTACCATGGGATGATTGGTAGCTTACTATATCTGACTGCCAGCAGGACTAACATAATGTTTAGTGTATGTTTGTACGCAAGATTTCAGGCAGCACCTAAAGAGTCCCACTTATTAGCTGTCAAAAGAATACTTAGATGCCTAATTAGAACCATTGAACTTGGATTATGGTATCCTAAGTATACCTTCTTTGAGATTGTTAGCTATTTGGATGTTGAATTTGCTGGTACTAAAGTAAATAGAAAAAGTACGAGCAGCACATGTCATTTCTTAGGACATTCTTTAGTATCTTGGTTTTCAAAGAAGCAAAATTCAGTTGCTCTTTCCACAACTGAAGCAAAATATATAGCGGCTGGAAGTTGTTGTGCTCAAATGCTATACATGAAGCAACAACTTATGGATTTTGGATAACACTATGACACAGTTCCTATAAGATACGTCAATACAAGTATAATAAACATCTCAAAGAATCCTATATCACATTCATGAACTAAACACATAAAAATTAGACATCATTTCCTTCGTGACCATGTGCAAAAAGGAGATGTTTCACTTGAGTTTGTGTGCACAGATGAACAATGGGTAGACATATTCACAAAACCACTTCTGGAGTATAGGTTTATCCAAATTAGACATGAATTAGGTCTAATGCATAGTAGAGAAGTTGCCTAGAGTCACACTAGACTACATAATTAAGTGGGAGCAACTTCAATTAAAATTAACAGTTGGTTAAAATTTTCACATTTAGCAAAAAAAATTTTCACATTTGGTATGTAAATTAACGAATGGTTATTGCATGCTAAATTTTTTTATGGATACATGACACATGTTGATGCGCACATAAATTTTTGGACTTTAATGGACTAATTTTCTTATCTATGTCTATGTAAATGGAAATGTTGTGTATGTTCACATTGAAATTTGATTCAACAACACAATTATACCTTAGAAAGGGGGAGAAGTAAGTTGAGCAACACAGGGGGAGATATATCTCACAGTACACTTTTGACACATAAGAAAAAAAAAATTGAGAGATGGGATATATGTATGTTAGAACAATTTGTTATATACCTTTTTGTTGATGTCAAAAGGGGGAGAAGTATATAAGTATATACTAGCAAAAAATAGTTTTGAATGAAAGGGGGAGAAGTTGTACTAGCAAAAATATTGGATATTCTACAATGTGTATGAACTTCATTGTGTGTGAATTATATTGCTAAATTCTAATTTGTGCATTATTTTAAAGGGAGCCTTGTTAGGTGTAACCCATTTTTCGCTCGTGTATTTGTCATCATCAAAAAGGGGGAAATTGTTGACTCTATGAGTCTAATCCCGTTTTGATAATGACAAATCACTTGGCATTTGACCTGTACAATTGAGTTTGTGAACAGGATCATGATTTAGAATGCACGAATGGTAAGCATGATATGGAAGCCATAAGGAACCTAAAGTATATATCACTTGGCTCAATCCATGGAACTAGAAGAGTATAAGGGTGAAGAAGCAAACTTCAAGTTCAAGATCTGCAATTGGAATGGGTATTTAGAATTGAATATATTTACATATGTCATATGATATAATTCGAAGCTCAAATATACCCTAGACTAACCTTAGGACTCATGCATTTCATGAAAGATTCATTTACATTAGTTCTAAGTTGAATGATTTTTTTTAGAGGCAAATTTTAGAGTCCTCGTCGACGAACCCCATGGCCTCGTTGACGAACTCATAAGGCCACTCGGCGATGAACGTTCTGTTCTAGTCGATGATAAAATACCGAGAGCCCAAAAAGTTTAGACAGTTCTCTTGTCGATGAACTCATGTTCATGTCGCCGAGCAAGTGTTGATCAATCGTCAATGAACACATTTCTCTCGTCAACAAGCTCCTGGCACAGAACAACATTTCAGTGAAAATACGGACAGATTAACATTTAATCTCCATGATCCAATGGCTAGAAATTAATCTGACAGTGAGAACATTATTTAAACATTCCCAAAACCCTAAAAACACAAGAAGCAAGAGTTCTAGAGACCTATTTTATTATCTTGTGCTAAGTGTGCCTCCATTCAAAGATTTTGCCAATACTCTCTTGCATTCATACTCTTTGGGAAAATAATCTCAACTTTTCAAAGGGATTTCATCTACACATCTTGCAAGCAATCCTTGGTGATTAAGGTTTGATAAATAAGTGATTGGTTTGTGGTTTCAATATATACATATCTCAAAAAATTTTCATCTCTCATACTCATATATCTACTATTTTTATTCAAATACTTGATATTTTGTTATTGCAAAAAATATTTGATTGAAAATTCTAAGAGCTCCTAAATACATATTCTTGAAGGATATTTTCTGAAAATTATTAAATAAAGTCTTTGATCTTTGGAACACATATTATATATATGTATATATATACAAAGATCATATTGTTAATTTAGATCTTTGGAGCAAAACTAATTTACGTATATTGTTACAAAGATCATCAAGTTGGATTAAATCTTTGAAGCTGAATAGTCATATTTATATTTATACAAAGATTATAAAAAGGATTCATTGACCACATTGCATACTCTCATTGAGCTTCATGTTTTATTATATGACTATGTACTAATATTTATCTTGTACTCAGTGCTTGGTTAGAAGCATTTTGAGTTTTGCAGAAATTGTATTCATTATATTGTATTCACAGTTTGGGTTGTGAACCGAGGTTGAGGAGGAAGTTGCACCTCTTATAAGCAGTGGACTATTTAGGGAAGCTTCATCCCAGTTAAAGGAGCAGGGATTAGTGGAATCCTTGAGTGGGCTGCTCAAGGCTAGGATGTGTACCGGGTTGGCTGAAACTCGTAAAATCGTGTTTGCATCTCTCTTACCCTTAACTCCTTTTAATTTCCACGTAACATTTATTTATGTGAATATTGTGAATGTTTTGAATATATAGTAGGTATACAAAGTAATTGGGTAAAATTGGTAGATTGACAAAATCACTCATTAGATTGATTAATTGAAAAACATTGAGCTAGTTGTAAGTAGATTGCAAGTTTATAATTGAAAGTTTTAAAAATTAGAACTTGAAGGACTTAATTTTTTTAAATACCCAATTCACCTCCACCCCCCCCCCCCCTCTCTCGGGATAACACCAAAATTCATAGATGTTCTAAGGTACAGGGACCTAATTCAAGGTTCTTAGCAAAGCCTCACAATAGGGCTTCGAATTCAATATTAGTGACAACATAGAAATTCATGCCAAAAGCCTATTCGACTGATCCACTAAACTATACTCACTCTACCTTATGAGTTTTAGAAACTCAAATGCTTCATTTTGGGTGGTAGAGCTCTTCATATGCCGCGATAACTCTTCATATTCTTGACTTGTGGTAGTCTCCACATTCATTACAACAGCTTCTCCATCCTTCAGTTTCCTTTTTTTTTTTTTTTTCTCCAATAACTCTAGAGTATTAAAAATGCCCACTATATGTAATGTCTCCTACTCTACCGATGTTTCCTGTCAACTACTCTTCCTTTTGGATAGCTTCTTTACTGACCACCATGCATCCATACTAATAAAGGATTGCCTTGTCATACATAAAGGAAAGGTTTCAAAGATTAAATTGCCATTTGAAGTAAGGGTTTCTTAATTGAAATGTCCTTTTTTTCACAAACAACATGCTATAAAAGGCTTGAATGTGAATAATGGATGACTTGCTTTGAATTTCTCAATCTCATATTCTCCTTCTCCAACAGCACCAATTTCTACTTCTTCCTTATTGTTAACTTTTTTAGTCCTATCTTGTTTTTTATAATGACAAATACAAGGTATTTAATGTTTGTCAAGTTTGTGTGTAGATTCATATTAGCAAGATCATATAATGGTACATGCTATCTTGAAGCAAAAGAAGATCCAGAAGATTCACTTGTTGTAATTTTATATTATGTTTTATTCGGGTCTGTAATAGTTAAATAGGAAAGTTCTGCAAAAATTAATGCATAACATGCATGTAGGAATTGATAAGCTCAAAGACCTTAGAAAGACCCTAGGTCCTTGCACTTACACTTAAGTTTGTCCCCTAAATCACAAATACTATCAAAGGAAACAATTGATTTGAAATAAGACTTAAAGAACTAAAGTAATAAGGTTTCGGGCGACCGAACCTTGGTATTTAAAACACCTTAGTCAACCAAACCATTGAATGGTCAAAAAGTTTACCTAATTTCGCATGACTAAACTCAAATGAACTGAGTGTCCACGGTTGACTGAACTCAAGCCTTAACTTTTTCCAAAAACTCGAGCACCTGAACTTCACATTCAAAATACCCCTGGGCGACCAAATATTCAAAATCAATAGATTGAACTTGAGACCAAACGACCGAACCTCGGATAGATTGGAAAATTGCCTTGGTCAGCAAACCAAACCCTCATTCAAGCACCCAAACTTCAAAAATCACCTTTTCAATTTGTGTCTGTTCGTGCAACCGAACCTATGGCTTGGTCGACCGAAACTCTCGGGTTGGCTAAAATTTTGTAGTGGTTAATTGGAGTTAAACTGAGTTAATTTTCTTAAACTCTTTTAAAATAAATGTAATAATTCCCTATGTATCCCCAACGATTATAAAATTGGCCAAGTTTATAAATACAAGTTCATTTGCTCAGATTAGTGAGTGATTAACATTTTGATTAGTTGAAAAATCCCTCGAAATTTTTCAAAGCCTATTTTTCATACAAAGCCTATCCTCACTCATACAATCATTCCTTTGCTAAATCAATCTTTGTGAGAGCTCCTTGAGTGATTATACATTGTTCTATCTTACTAGAAACTCTCATTGTATTTGTTGTTGTTTGAATTTCAGATTGAGAGTTAAGCAAAGATTTTTCCCTTGATTTTATTTAATAAATCTATGTGTGGGAAAAATCTTATAGCTAGTGAGTATTTGCATCTTCATTGAAAGACTCATTGAGCTTGTATTTTTTGAGTGTGCAAAAATATTTTCACAAGCTCA
Organism: Malania oleifera; assembly: GCF_029873635.1. Taxonomy (NCBI): domain Eukaryota; kingdom Viridiplantae; phylum Streptophyta; class Magnoliopsida; order Santalales; family Ximeniaceae; genus Malania; species Malania oleifera. Next base: position 64,084,108 of record NC_080420.1, read on the forward strand.
TATTTTTGAATATCTCTTTGTGCTTGAATATTGAGAAAATATTTTTTAGAGATATTTAGAATACTCTTGGTTGATATCTTTGAAACCCTAAACTGTGATTGAGATTTACATGCATACATAGTTTCAAAGATTAGCTTGTTCATATACTCTTGTGCTTGACTGGATATAGTCATTACTATGAGTGTTGATTGCACACATATAGCACTGAGCCTATAGTTCTAGTATTATTGATGTGCATTGATTGATACTAATAAAAATCTTCTTAGTTGAGAAGTATATATTTTGTATACATCTTGTATTGTGATTTGGTTATATTCCATGCATGGGCTTGAAGAGGGATACTTGCCTTATGAAAAGTTAAGGATTGGCTTTGACCTGGTTAGGAAAGCTAGATGCACCATCCTGTTAAGGTGTTGTAAATGGTTCCACTCCACTTGTTAAGTGAGCCTTAGTGGAATCATTGTGCTTGTGAGCCACGGCGGGAACGTAAGCAGTATTTTCCAAACCCCGATAACATTTCTGGTGCATACTTTTAATTTCCACACTTTAAATTTCAGCACTTGAATGTTTGCATTTAATTGTTTAAATATTTGATTGAGATTTCATAGAAAGACCATAGGTTGTGAAATACTTCTAACATCTGGTTTAACCTAGGAATAAGTTTAAATTTTCAATTCACTCCCCCCCCCCCTCTTGGGAATACACCAAAGTCAACAACTGGTATCAGAGTCTCATGGCATTGACTTAAACGTTTTTTCTAAAGATTGAGATGGCTCACATTGGTATATCCCCATTCAGAGAGGGAGGATCACCTTCCAGTCCTCCATTGTTTTGTGGTGTTGATTACACCACTTGGAAAATTCGAATGTGCATTCTTATAAAATCTATGGACTGGACGGTCTGGTAGGAGATTATCAAAGGACTTTGTTTGCCAACTAACAAAAATGATATAAATTTATTACATGCGAATTCATATGCCATGGATTTATTATACTATGCTTTGAGTTCTAATATTTTGCTTGAGATTTTGGCATATACAAGTGCAAAGGATATCTAGGATGAACTTGAAAGGAAATATAGAGAATCCTGGGAGAATGAGACCACCACTCAGGAAGTGGTAAATAATAGGGCAATTGCATTAACAGAGAGACAGGTATATGTTCTTATCTCAACCTCTATAGATGATTTTGTTGCTGAATGCTATGATATATCAAATGCTGAATAATCTGTTGAATTTCATGATAATTTTGTTAATGATGCATGTGATGATTCTTATGTTGAATGTTGTGTTGTATCATATGATGAATCATCTAATATCCCCTGTGATAATACTATTGACATTGCATGCAATGATTCATGTAATAACTATAATATATCTTATGATGAATCATAGGTTGAATTGATAAATGAAAGCATGCCATTTTATGAAGAAACAGATGATTATTGTAGAGTTATAATCAAAGCTGAAAATGAGAAGAATAATCATAATAAACCTTTAAGAGCCAAAAGAAATAAATCATTCAAAAAGAGTTCATATTATATATCCCACCGTCATACCTCGTCAAATAAAAATAAAACAAGTAAGCATAATCTGTCACATGCATATAAATTTTTCTTATCTTGTAAAATGAAAGGGTGCATCCAACTTAGAAATATCAGAGGTATTGACAAAGAAATGATGTGGGTTATCATAAAGGCGAACCCTATAGGACCTAAGGAGAAATGGATTTAAATTAATATTACTTAATTATTTAATTCTTCCTTAGTTCCTAGGTTTAAGGATTGTGATGACTATACGCTAGGAAGTGGCCTATGCTTAAAATTCCAAATCTTAGTATATGGATTCACTATACACTATTTTCATACTAAAGATCATCAAGAAATCAATCTACATATCCAATCTAAATCCAATACATACATATCATAATGATTGGGTAAAATATCAAAATATTGGTCAAAGTATGTCGAAGTAAAATCCACTTCCAAAGGGACAAGGCATGTTTTCATGGTAATTAATTCTAAATGCTTAACCCACGTTTTATTGTGAACATCTTTAGTCAAGCATATTTTGTCCATCACTCTTGTTTGTGGTTTAGGAGATCCATCTTATACTATATATCATCTAATCCTAAACTCACTAGTTTGTCTTAAAAGCCTAGACCAAAGCTTAGTCATCACTCTAAGTATAAGCACCAGCGATAATAAAGTCCATATCTATCTAGTGCTAATTAAAGTCATCCTCCTTGTAATCAAAATTAGAGGCATCCACCAAGGGTTTGTTCCCTTTGAGTTTAAATTGTAAATCCTTTAATTTTGATTTATCTCCTTCATAGGAATTCTTTACCAAATCACAATCATATTCAGTAAAGATTTTACCTATTCCTTAGTTCGTATCCTTGCTCATAATTATAATCATATCTAAAGGATACATTCCATTCTCCAAATAGTTGTATTCATAAATTCATACATTCCTAGATGCTCTTTGCTCAAACATGGACATGAATCCTTCCATGAAAATACTTCGATTCATGTTCACTTGTAATGAATACTCTTCTGAACTTAATGATAATTTAATTGTTAAGAGTATTTATTCTTCTTTGCTTCATAAGCTCTTAAACATTAAATCAAATCCATTAGAGCTTCATATCCTTCGTGGTGAGCTGAATGGCTAAATTGGTTGCAGCAGGTCTCAATCTAGATGAGTGCACAAAATTCAAGTAGACCTATGCACATGCAATTTAAATTGAAAGCCATTCCATCTTATGCCTCTCACGCATTGAAATTCAAAAAAGAAAATAGGCATGTGTTGGCTTATGACCCTAAAGAAGTATTGTTTATGACTTTTTGGTCCAATAAGCCTAAGAACTCAAAGTCAAGCTAAAATGACTAAAAAAATATTATAACTCTTGGTTATTGAACTTAAAGATGAAAGAAAGGCATAAAATGAATCGAGTGAATAACTCAAGGGGAGCATATATTCTTTCATGGTTATATAAATTAAAATGCTGTCATATTTTCTTTATTTTTATGCCTAAATGTTCATGTGAATACTGAAATGAATTTATATCTATCTTATGTTATCTACTGTTTATATTCTTTGAGGGATAGATTATATATTTTGATTTGTTGATTGCTACCTGATTGCATGCTTAGTTTAGAATGCCTCCTGCATGGCGGATGCAATTGATTTGAATTGCATGCTGGTAGTGGATTTAAGGTTGTTGCATGACTTATATGAATATTATATTGGGAACAACTAGCTATCAAGTACAAGTTTTATGGGAAATGGTCCGATTTACAGACGACACGCTGCCAAAATTTCGATAACAATTTTCCCAAAAATAAAACCTTGTACATATATGATTATAATAAAATTAATGTTTAAATATTTTTGAAAGGATAAGTGAAAACTAATTGAATATTAAATTTCATCCTAGCATAATCAACGAATAGTTAGGGGAGCTAAGCTCCATCCCTAGAGAATGAGGATAAAAGACTTATATGCATCACCTCGCTTTTTTATTATTGAGGCTCTTCTAAGTACCCTGAACATCATATCCATTATAAATATATATGGATTGTTCTTAGGGTTATGGACTTTGTAGCAATGCCTCGATATCTATCTTTTTTATGCATTTTTAGTCCCTAGGGAGGCTATTCTGGTTGCAATGTTTGAAATAAATCAATTAATAATCAGTATAGTTAAATTAAAAAAATTTAAATAACTGCTTATACTCTTAGCCCATTAAATGAAAGTAAGTTGTGATATGTATAAGCACTTAGAAGCATCTAAGCTATCACTCAAAACGAAAGGGGGAGCATCTAAACATAAATTCCTATTTTGTTTTGCTCACAAATATTTTTAGCTTAGATCTATTTTGAATTCAATGTGGCATGTGCTTAAATGAAATGATCTTTGTGAAAATCTTTAGTTGATATATATTGCTTTGTCACATGTTATTTGCGTTTGCCATATGATCTTGCATGTGATTGTTAAATCTTTAAGATCATTATTGTTGACTTTTTGAGTCCAATCCCAATTTTGATGCTGATAAAGCACATGTTTCTTATGTGTGTATTTAGCATGTGAACAGGTCCATTAATTTAACACACACATAAGGAAACGGCAATGGAAGCTTGCAAGACTTAAATACTATAAGATCAACCGCATTCCATGAAGTCGAAAGAGCAAAAAGACGAAGACATTTATTTTTAATTTATAATTGCATTTTATTTTATATCTCTGGTATGTAATAATGCATGCATTTGCATGATGTGTTTGAATGCTCAGAATGATCATAGATAGACCCTAAGGACCAGCACATCTCACCAAAAACCTTTTTCTAAAAAGATTAAAATCATACAAAGTTTTTGGAATAGCTTTAGGGTCAAAATCAGGGCTAAAATGAAGTTTACGAAAACTTCGGTCGATCGACACTAGATTTTTTTGGTGTCTTCAAAAGGACCTAGAAATGACCCTAGGACACTCACCCATACACTTATATTTGTTAGTCATTTGAATAGGGTGTTTGTTTCTGAAACAGGACCGAAATGCACAAAGTGTGCACACTTGGTCAATTGACCGCTCAACTTCAAAAGTCCCTGATCGACCGAACCCGAACCAGGTCAACAATTTGACCACAGCCCAATCGACCGAGCTTATGTAGTTCATTTGACCCTGATCGACCGAACCTCCTAGGGAGTCAACCTTTTGACCACCTGGTTGACCGAGCCCAAAAATATACTCCAACGCTTTAATCGACCGAGGGTCCTCGGGAGATGCCCCTACTACTTCGTCGACCGAACTTCTCAGCTCAAAATGTCCCGGTCGACTGAACCGCACTAAATTAGAAAATTGCCTTCAAACTTAGATGTCCGATCGACCGAACCTTTAGTTCATTTCATGTTTAGTCGACCGAGCCTCAAGAACTTTGGTCGACCGAACTAGTCCTACTCGACAAATGCTCTCAGGTTGGTATTTTTTAAAAGGCTTTAAAATGTCATTAAAAGTTAATTAATCTTTTCCAAAATACCGAGTGAGTCCCTCAACGGTCAGATTTGTTGAAAATCTATAAATACCCCCTTCATAACTCAAATTACTAACTTTGATTAGCCAAATTTCTCTCTCTAATCTTTTGCGCTAATTTTTATCAAAGTTCCCCCAAATTAATTTTTCATTGCAAAAATCTCTTCTTAGGGTAAAATGTTTTTAATCTCTTAGATTCTCTTTCACTCTTTGTTTGAAATATAATTTTTGAAAGAGAGCACTTATCTTGTTTTAAACTCTCCAACTCTCTTTCCATCCATTCATTTCAAAATCATTTTGTAAGAGAGTATATTTATTTTGGGCAAATTATTTTTGTATTTACATGCTATACTCTCACATGCTATTTATTTTGAAAATCATTTTTGAGAATATAGTTTGGTTCTCTCCCATATTATTTCCTTGATAAATATTCTTTGGGAGAAAATTTATTTATTGCACAAATATTTTAGTGAGCTTAACTCTTAGATCCTCCAAGTATTTCTCACTTGCATAAATTTCTGTTGGAGAACATCATATACATTTTTCATACACATTCTAGTTGTGCAAAAATCATTGAAAAAGAAAAACCCTAGGTTATCCTATACTTTTATTGAAATACCTTTTTAGAGAATACTTTTTATTAGGGTTTAAATATAGTTAAGCACTCTTACTCCCCTGAGCATTATTTCACATCATTGGAGTGTGTATTTGTATGAGCTTAGTGTATACATCCATGCTTATATTTAGAAGCTTCTTCATATGTACAAAAACGTTTTTATTGTAACGGTTGGGTTCAATCCGTTAATTGAACTGGGGAGTCTCAACACCGTAAATGAGACCGGTTGGGTTCAGCCCGTAATTGAATTGGGGAGTCTCAGCCCTGCAAATGAGACTAGTTTAGCTTAGCCTAGTAATTGAGCTGGGGTTTTCCTCATCTCATAAGGAGAGGATGTAAAAGGATTTTGCTCTGCCTGATTAAGTGAGTAAGTATAGTGGAATCCTTGGGGGTAAGCCCAAGGCGGGGATGTAGGCTGGTTTGGCCAAACCTCGATAACAAATTTGATGCCGCTCTCTTTATCTTATTTAAATTCCTATGCTTTAATTTTAGCATGTGTATGAATGATTATTTGATGTCTTAATTATTCTCATGCACACATTTGATTTAAATAAGATACTGCACACGTGTATGTTTGCTTTTAGTGTTAAAATCATTTTACACACACGTCTATATGTTGAATGGGATATGATACGTGGTAAATCAATGAAATGTTTAAATTAGCAAAAAAATGTTTTAAAACCCAATTCATCCCCCCCCCCCCTCTTCAGATCACACCAATTTTAACAATTATGATTGTGGTTTTCTAGTTATATTTTAGTATGTGCTTAATTGACAAACCAGAAAATTTGTGCTTGCTTGCTTTAAATTAAATTTTTTTTTCACAAGCAACCCCCAGTACTTTATGGCAAGAACAAATTTCAAAACTAAAACTTTTTTTCCTTACCTTATTATTATTATTATATACATATATGTTTTTTAAAATTGCATAACTAGTTCGGTAACTTCACATAAAAATGCATGCGAACTAGTTAGACTGTTTTTATACTCAAACCATCTATTTTCTATCCTATGTCATGTGTGTTAAACTCAAATCTTTTACGGGTCTTATGATATGATTTAAATTGCTATGGTTTATAGATAATTTTGGTCTATTCATGTTTGTTATGTCATTTTAAATTTGAATGACTAGTTATACTGTTTGTGTGCTCAATTGTCATTAAAAAACAGTTATATTTTTTATATGCCCAAAACTTTTTTAAATAGGGGATACTCTCTTAAGCTAATATTTTTTTTCAAAATGCTTAAAATGTTTTACTTAGCTTAACCCTTTTTGCTGATACCAAAAGGGGGAGAAATACACGTGCAAAAATTAGTATGCATATTCTTAGGGGGAGCTTCATTTGGCTTTACCAATTTTTGCATTTGTATTTGTCATTATCAAAAAGGGGGAGATTGTTGACTTTTTTAGTCCTATCTCGTTTTTTATAATGACAAATACAAGGTATTTAATATCTGTCAAGTTTGTCTGCAGGTTCATATTAGTAAGATCATATGATGACACATGTTATCTTGAAGCAAAAGAAGACCCAGAAGATTCATTTGTTGTAATTTTATATTATGTTTTATTCGGGTCTGTAATAATTAATGCATATCATGCATGTAGGAATTGATAAGCTCAAAGACCTTAAAAAGACCCTAGGTCCTTACACTTACACTTAAGTTAGTCTCCAAAATCACATATACTATTAGGGGGGACAATTGAATTGAAATAGGACTTAAAGGACTAAAGTAATAAGCTTTCAGGCAAGCGAATCGGTGTTCGAAACACCCCGATCGACCAAACCGTTGAATGGTCAAAAAGTTGACCTGACTTCCGGCGACCGAACTCAAATGAACTGAGTGTCCATGGTCGACCGAACGCAAGCCCAAACTTTTTCCAACAACTCGGGCGCCTGAACTTCACATTCAAAATACCCCCAAGTGACCAAATATTCAAGTTCGGCAGACCAAACTTGAGATCAGGCAACCGAACCTTGGAAAAATTGAAAATCACCTTGGTCAGGAAACCAAACCCTCATTCAGGCACCCAAACTTCAAAAATCACCTTTTCTGTTTGTCTCTACTCAGGTGACTGAACCTATGGCTCAGTCGATTGAAACTCTCAGGTTGGCTTAAATTTTACCACGTTTATTTGGGTTAAATTGGGTTAATTTTCTTAAATTCTTTTAAAACAAATTAAATAATTCCCTATGTATCCCCAGCGGTTACAAAATTGGCCAAGTCTATAAATACAAGTTCATTTCCTTAGATTAGTGAGTGATTAACATTTTGATTAGTTGAAAAATCCTCTGAAATTTTTCAAGGTCTATTTTTTATACAAAACCTATACTCACTCATACAATCATTCCTTTGCTAAATCAATCCTTGTGAGAGCTCCTTAAGTGATCATACATTGTTTTATCTTGCTAGAAACTCTTATTGTATTTGTTGTTGTTTGATTTTCATATTGAGAGTTAAGCAAAGATTTTTCTCCCAATTTTATTTAATAAATCTGTGTGTAGGAAAAATCTAATAGCTAGTGAGTATTTGCATCTTCATTGCAAAACACATTAAGCTTGTATTTTTTAAGTGTGCAAAAATCTTTTCACAAGCTCATATTTTTTAATATCTCTTTATGCTTGAATATTGAGAAAATATTTTTTTAGAGATATTTAGAATACTCTTGGTTGATATCTTTGAAACCCTAAACTGTGATTGAGATTTACATGTATACATGGTTTCAAAGATTAGCTTGTTAATACACTCTTGTGCTTGATTGGATATAGTCATTACTTTAAGTGTTGATTGCACACATATAGCACTGAGCTTATACTTCTTATATTATTTATGTGCATTGATTGATACCGGTACAAATTTGCTTAGTTGATAAGCATATATTTTGTACACATCTTGTATTGTGATTTAGTTGTATTGCAGGCATGGGCCTAAAGAGGGAGACTTGCCGTGTGAAAAGTCCCGGATTGGCTTTGACTCTGTTAGGAAAGCTAGGTGCACCATCCTGGTAAGGTGTTGTAAACGGTGCCGCTCCACCTGTTAAGTGAGCCTTAGTGGAATCCTTGTACTTGTGAGGCAAGCTGGGGATGTAGGCAGTATTGGCCGAACCCTGATAACATTTCTCTTGCCTACTTTTAATTTCCACACTTTAAATTTCAGCACTTGAATGTTTGTGTTTAATTGTTTAAATATTTGATTGAGATTGCATAGAAAAACCCTAAGTTGTGAAATATTTCTAACATCTGGTTTAACCTAAGAATAAGTTTAAAATTCCAATTCACCCCCCCCCCTTCTTGGGAATACACCAAAGTCAACACTTATACTGAATCTCAATGAGTTGGGAAATCATTATACTATGTGTCTAGGATCTGAATGTGGCACAATTTTTCTTGTGGCATTCATAATTCTGTCTTGCTTTGCAAGTGAATTCAATGATCAATATACCATATTGCTTCAATATTATGTATACCTAATCCAACAAGGTCTGAACCTCTTTAATGTGTTCCCTTCGTACTCCTTCTAATATCATCTCCATAACATTGACTACTCCTCAACCATGGTTTGGCAACATGTTCCTATATTCATTGGGCTCTTTGTGGTTATCAAAGTCTAACCACATTAAATCCCTAAGTGCCTTTACCTTCCATTTGAAAGCCCAATAATTCTCAATATCGTGCCCTATTGCACTGAAATGATATTTGCATCTCATATGTAGGTTATACCTCTTTGAAATATAATGGATAAATTGGGTCCATAGGGCCCAGGACAATCATTCTTACTTGGAGCAATTGTGGAAATAATTTAACACATGACATAAGTATCAATGGACACTCAATTCTCTTCCTTTCTCTAGGACCTCTTTGTTTAGTTCCCTGATTTGTAGATTTGGGCTAGTGTTCCCTTTGTTGAATTTGGAGTTTTCCCAAGAGGGGGGTGAATTGGGTATTTAAAAAATTCTTCCTAGGTTCAACTAATCTAGCAACAGTAATCCTCAACCTAGGCTCTGTCTATATACACATAAGCCTAAATGCGCATATAAATGTAACGTACAAAAATTAAATCATGCACAGTGTTCACAATATAACATAGACGTGCAAAAATATAAATTGTAGAAATATAAACAGTGCACACACGATATGTTATTGGGGTTCGACCAATACTGCCTACGTCCCTGCCTCTAGCTCATAAGCCCGAGGATTCCACTAATGCTCACTTAACGGGTGGAGCAACATCGTTTATAACCAGGTCAATTAACGGGGCTGACCTTAACCTACAACCGCACCTTACCAGGATGGTGCACCTAACTTTCCTAACCGGGTCTAGGCCAATATAGGACTATTTAATAGGTCTAGTCTCCCTCTTTAGGCCCACGCTTGGAATACAATAGATATAAAAATTTATGTACAAGCAAATGCTTCTTACACAAGTAGATATGTACCAATTCAGAACGGTATATTCAATGCACTCCAATAATGTAAGAACTATAAGCTCAGTGATGTATGTGTGCAATCAACACTCAAGATAATGTCTAATCAATCTAGCACCAGAGTGTATCAATAAGCTAATCTTTGAAACTTTGTATAAAAATATATCTCAATAACAATCTAGGGTTTCAAAGACTTCAACCAATAACAATTAAAATATCTCAAGAATATTTTCTCAATGATCAAGCATAAGAGATATTCGAAAATAGCTTATGAAAAATATTTTGCACACACAAAATAAAAGCCTTAGGTGTCTTTCAATATGAATGCAAAGACCCACAAGCTCCTAAGTTTTCCCCACACAAGATTTATTAGATTAAATTAGTGGGAAAACTTAATCTTAACTCTCAATATGAAAATCCAATAACAAATAATGCAATAAGAGTTTTTGAGCAAGATTGAATGGAGTATAATCACTCTAGGTACTCTCACAAGGCTTGGATTATCAAGAAGGTAGTAGTATATGAGAGTATAGGCTTAGTATAGGAAAAATTTGCTCTAAAAAATACAAAGGATTTTTGGCTAATCCAAATCCCTAATCCTTGCATAAACATGCAAATGAACTCATATATATAAAGAATGGAAGGATTATGACCGTTAGGAGACACCAAGGGAATTATAAAATTGTTTTAATTGTGTTTTAAGAAATTAACCCTGATTTACCTCTTTTAACCCCTAGTAAATATTAGCCAACCCAAGACTTTCGGTCGACCGAGCCCAAGGTTCGGTCGCCCGAATAGACACATGAGAAAAAGCAATTTTTCAATGTTTGGGTGCCTGAAAATACATTCGGTTGGCTGAACTAGGCGATTTTCCAAATGCTCGAGGTTCGGTCACCCGTTCGTATGTTCAGTAGCCTAAACTTGCCAATTTGGTCGCCAATTCGGTCGCTCGAGGCTATTTTGAACGTAAGATTTGGGAGGCCCAAGTTGTTGAACCAAGTCTTAGTATATGTTCGGTAAATCAAGGGCACTATAGCCAATTCGGTTCGGTCACCCGAACTCAAGTCAACTTGTTGACTTAGTCCAACGTTCGGTTAATAGAGGCAAAATGTACAGCCAAGTTCGGTCACCCAAATCCATAGCATTTTGCACATTTAAGTTCAATTTAAAACATAAGATTCCTCATATAATATATGTGATAGTGGGGACTTTCCTAGGTGCAAGTGCTGGGACCTAAGGTCTTTTTAACGTCATTTTGCTTGCCAAAAAAATCCAGCGTCGGTTGACCAATCTCTAAGGTCTTTCTAAGGTCTTGAGCTTATAGTCCTAGATGCATGATATGCAGATTATTATAGAACTTTTTGAATTTAAATATTATAGAGCCGGATATGAAAATACAACAATAAATATACCGGGGTCTTCATTCTTCTTCAAGTTTCCACATGCCATTAATACGATCTTGCTAGTATTATCCTGCACACCAACTTGACAAACATTAAATACCTTGTACTTGTGATTATCAAAAACGAGATAGGACTCAAAAGTCAACACCCTTACTATTGGATTTATGGCGATTAAAGGTGTCACACCACCTACTACCAAATAACATAAGGCCTCCTACTAAGCCTCATTTGCCTTCCTAGACTTCCTTCTATTCGAAGAAGATTCTACCATCTAGACTTCTTTTTTCTTCATCCCCTTCTTTACTAGATCCACTCTTATACTTTGCAACCTGCTTACTCAAAATCCATGTTGAACTCATTCCCTAGTAGATATTAGTATAGAGAAATCTATGGTAGTCATTCCTAACAACTTACGGTAGTAGGGGTACTTGAGCGTGTTAATGAACATGGTAATTCCTTCTTTATCCATGACTAAAGCCTAAACTTGTGCAGCTACATCTCTCACCTACACACATACTCCCTAAAGCTTTCCTTTTATCCTTTCTCCATGTTTTGCAACATAAAGCAGTCAAATCAAATTCTATCACATGCCAATAATGATGAACAAAGGAAGTGGACAAGTCTCCTTTAATCAAGCTACAAGTACCATTTGGTTGTTGCCTTAGTTAGATTGTCCTAGAAACAATAGATAAGAGGCTTGTCATTTGAGAGTTGAGCCACCATCTTTTGACAAAATATGGTTACATAGGCAATTGGGCACTTGGATCCATCATATTTCTCAAATTTTGGCACCTTAAACCTTGGTTGGAACGCTACATTCAATACAAGGCATAAGTCCTACACATCAATTGGTGTAAGGAGGTTGGCCACTGTTAGCTTTGGTGTATTCCCAAGAGGGGGTGAATTGGGTATTTAAACTTTTTCCTCGGTTAAACCAAATCAACAGTATTACGCAACCTAAAGTTTGTGTATGCAAAAATAAACTCAACCATTCACAATAAAACATACACGTGCAGTAAATAAATTGAGGAAATATAAAGAACACGCACGATATGTTATCGGGGTTTAGCCAACTATGCCTACATCCCCGCCTTAACTGCACCAGCACAAGGATTCCACTACGGCTCACTTAACAGGTGGAGCGGCACCATTTACAACATGCCTTACCAAGATGGTGCACCTAACTTTCCTAACCGAGTATAAGCTAGTTCAGGACTATTTAACAGGGCTAGTCTCCCTCTTCAGGCCCACGCCTAGAATACAAATGATATAAAATTTTGCGTATAATCAAAGCGCTTCTAAATAAGTAGATTATGTACCAATTCAGCACATGTAATAATCAATGCACATCAATATGTATGAACTATAAGCTCAGTGCTTTACGTGTGCAATCAACACTCAAGGATGTATAATCTCAAATATGCGCAGAGTGTTCGAACAAGCTAATTTTTGAAAGCAAAGTATATTAAATCTCAATATTAGATTAGTGTTTCATAGATACTAGCAATGATATTCAAACGAACTCAAAAAATATTTTCTCAAATGTATCTAGCACAAGAGTTGTTTGAAATCTAGTTTTGTAAAATATTTTGCACACAAAAATAAAACTATAGGAATCTTGCAATGACAATGCAAAGATCCTTAAGCTTATGAGTTTATCCCAACACAAGATTTTATCAATTAAAATCTATGGGATAAACTATGCTAAACTCCCCATAATCAATATCAAATATTCAAGCAAGACAATGGGAGTATTAGCAATACCTAATAAGCACTAGTACAATTTGTAAACTCTCACAATGCTAAAATGTATCAAGGGAATGAATATATGAGAGTATATGGAGTGGAATAGTTAAAAATAGGCTTTTTGAGATTGAGAGGATTTTTCACTAATTATATTGCTAATCATCCCTTAATTTTGCAAATGGGCCCCTATATATAGAGAATGGAAAAATTATAATCATTGGGGACACATAGGGCATTCTTAAATTTGTTAAAAAAGTTTAGCAAAATTAACCCTGTTTAACCCTTTAACCTTGGTAAAAATATTAATCAACCTGAGAGGATTCGGGTGGCTGAACTTTAGTTCAGTCACCCAAACAAACTCATCAGAGAAATTTATAAAAAATGGTTAGGGTGCCCGAGTTTGGGGGTCGATAGCTCGAACTGGTCAGTTCGGTCTTCCGAGACCATAATGAATGTGAATGTTCGGCAGCCCAAGTAGTTGAGAAGTCCCTTTTAGAGGGTTTGGGCGCCCGAGAGATATAGGAACATTTTGTGTTCGGTCACCAGAGAGCTGGTCAAATGGTTGACTTCTCAACAGTTCAGGCACCCGAGGTGATTTGTTCACCTAGGGTTCGGTCGCCCAACTTCTCACAATTTTTGCAATTAAGCCCAATATCACTTCAATTAATTCCTCTGATAATATAAATGATTATGGGAACAATCTTAAGTGTTGTGTAAGGACCTAGGGTCATTTCTAAGGCCATTTTTCTTGCCGAAAAAATCCGACGTCGGTCGACCTTCCCTAAGGTCTCTAAGGAGTTAAGCTTTATAGTTCCTACATGCATGTCATGCAATGATTATTACTGGCATTTCCTACTTAAATATTACAGACTTAATAATAGTGAAATGAATTACAACATGAAAATAGTCTTCAAGGTCTTCAGTCTTCAAGTCTTCATGTGCCATCAAATGATCTTGTTATTATGAACCTACACACAAACTTGACAGACATTAAATACCAAAGTATTTTTCATTATCAAAATCGGGACATTACCAATAGGGTCAACAATCTCCCCCTTTTTGATGATGACAAATACTTGCCTACTTCTCCCCCTTTTGGCAATAGCAAAAAGGGCGTAGATAAATCATTTAAGTATATAGGCAAATAAAAAATAACTATCATTCAAATACAAATGTGGTTTTTGAAATCATTAAAAAATATCGGCATCATGCCATTTGAAAATAGAACATTTCCCAAAACATGTCTGTATAGAAATGACCTGATTGAGTTCAAATTTTCAATTATCCACAACATTCAACTCAAACAGTCCAGTATGACCAAGAGGTATTACTTTCAGCATCCAAAAAGATAATATAATCAGACAATGCAAAATGAATGACAAAGTATGAAATATAGCAATTAGGCACACAAACTATATAACTGGTCATTAAAATGATTTAAATGACATGAAAACTAGATTAAACCATAAATATGCACAAACCATTGTAATTGAAACATATCATAAGACCTGTGAAAGATTTGAGTTAAAACCACACAGCATATGATACCAAATAGTAGGTTTGAGCATAAAAATGATCTAACTAGTTCGTATGCATTTCATGTATTATCAATGAACCAGTTATGCAATGCAACACCCTTAAAAGATTTCATGACATAAAATTTTAATATAGAGAAAACACAAGTCATGAAGGCATTTAAGCACATAAGCAAGACATAAAAAATAATCTATTGTAAGTTCAATTCTTGCTCTCATAAATGTGTGTGTGTGTGTGTGTGTGCACATACTACAATATTACTAGAAAACTACAACCATAATGATCCTAAACAATTTAACAATAACATGCAAGATCATATGGCAAATCAACATGTTTCATAATATGATTTTCAATAAAACATTTCATTCAATCACATGCCACATATGATTTCAAAAACAAATTTAAGCTAAAAAGTTTGTGAGCATAACAGGGTAGATGTTTAAATTTGGATGTTCCCCCTATCAATTTGAATTATAGCTTAGATGAAATAAGCTACTTATACTCATCAAGATTGATTTCACAAAGTATGTCAAGAGTGTAAGCCATTCATTTTAAATCTTTTGAAATAAATATAGTGGTAAAGATTAATTTACTCTTCCATGCAACTATTATAGTTATCCCTATGTATTACACATGCATCAGAAAAGATATACTAAGGCATACAATAGAGTTCATGACCCAAGAACATTCCATATCAAATCATAAAGCTTTAAGCATAGGATATAATGTTCAAGGATTTCAGAAGAGCCTCAATATTTCAGTAGACGAAAGTGATGCATATGGGTCATTTATGTGGTTCCTATAGGGATGGATCTTTGCCTTTCTAAATATTTGATGATTATTCTAAGATGAAGCTTAATATATTAAAATTATTTTCAATCATCCTTTCAAAAATATTTTAACGTTTATTTTAACATAATCATCTTTGTACATGGTTTTAAGTTGGGAAAATTTCTATCGAAATTTCGGCAGCATGCCGTTTGTAAATTGGACATTTTCTCATAAAACATGTACCTGATAGGTTCAATCAAGTAATTTATGTTTCAATTCAAGGCACACAAGAACCTATATCCACTACCAGCATGCAATACACATCAATTGCATCTGTCATGCAGGAGGCTTTCAACACAAGCATGCTTTCCAGTAGTTCAATCAACAACTCATAAAAGAAATGAACTATCCAATATATGATATGATCAATAACTAACAATGGATAGTTATGAGATTAGTGCAGAGTTGTTCTCACAAGAGCATACAGACATATAAGTATAAATAAAGAACGAGAGCATTTTAATGTACATGGATATGAAAGATAAATGCTCCCCTTCAATTATGCACTCGACTCATTTAATGCCTTTTTCTTATTTTTCAAATCATTTAGCCAAGAGATCTAGATTTTTAATGATATATGCTTGGCTTTGGATGAATAGGCTTAGAGGACCAAAAAATTACAATAAATATTTCTTTAAAAGTCATAAGCTACAATGCCTCTTTTCTTATGAATCTCAATACGAGTGAGAGGCACCAAGTTCAAATGGCATTAAACTTTAAGAATCGTGCATAGGTTTCTTAAAACTTTGCATTTTCATATATGTTGAAACCTAAATCAATCATGTTACACATTTAACTTAATTCACGAAGATGAAGCTCTAAAGGTTTTGATTTAATGTTTTGAGAGCTTATGGAGGGAGTTTGAATAAATACTCTTTGAAAATTAAATCACTAATGGGTACAAAAGAGTATTTAGGATAGGTAAGACATTTTTCAGGATAAGAAGTCTAAAGAGATTATCCTAACTACTTTGGCAGATAGCGCTAAAGATTATATGAATTTTGACTATAGCTCTTTGGAGATAGGAATGTATCCTTTAGATATAATTATGATACGAAACAAGGATACAACTGGTGAGTAGAAGGGACGTTTTATGATGAGCACTCAATAGATTAGGAATTTATGATCATTAGTGCTTAAGCCTAAGGTGATGGCTAAATATTTCATTAGGCATTTTAAGCTTTCAAGATGAGTTTAGGACAAGATGATTATCTAGAAGGATTCATTTCCTAAAACTCAAACTTGTGCAATGGACAAAAGTTGCTTAATTTAAGATGTTTACATTTAAGTATGAGTTAACCATTTAGAATTGTTTACCAAGAAAAAATGCTTTGTCCATTTCGAAAGTGGATTTTATTCAATTTTTGCATTGGCTTGTTAATCCTATGATTCTTAGTATGACAATAGTGTATAGTGAATACATGTACTAAGATTTGGAATTTTAAGCATGCACCACTTCCCAAGCCTATAGTCATCACTACCCCTTAAACCTAGGAGCTAAGGAAGACTTTAAAACGAATATTTAATTTTTATTTGATCCCACTCTTCCTCAAGTCCTACGGGGTTTGCTTTCATGATTACCCATGCCATTTCCTTATTTATGCCTCTAGCACTTCTAGATAAACAATTAAACTTGTTGTGCCCTTTTCTTTTATGTTGTAAGCAAGTTTTGAATTTTCATGAAAGGTTGTGCTTACTAATCTTATGTTTGCTCGATGATACTTAAATATAATGACCGAAGAATAATGGTATTTAAATATTAAAGAGACAGGGAGATGGAAGGTGGCAGCAGACTTTGTCAACGAACGCTTCACGTTCATCGACGATATGGCAACTTGGGCAACTCTGAATTTCATCGACGAAGGGGAGAGTTCATTGATGAATTATCTCTTAACCTCATCGATAAGGTAATGTGGCTCATTGATGAGAAGATACTGAGCGGATATTTTGGGCAACTCTAAATTTTTTCGATGAATATTCTCTTGACCTCGTCGACGAGGTGACGTGGCTCATCAACGAAGCCCCTTGTATAAACAACCTAAAACTCGAATTTAAACGTAGAAAAATCAAAAAATGACTCCCTCTGTCTCTCCCTACCGTTTCTCTCTCCTCTTTCTTCAATTTCAGCTCCATCGTTTGTCAGATCGATGATCTAAGGCCACCACGACGCTCTTGGGGAAGTTCCCTCCAAATTTTCCGGAGTGAATCATTGGTGGGTTTGAGTTGAAGTTCATCCTTGGTTTAAGGTAAGGCATTTTATTCAGAATATAGGTTTTCCATACTTATAGGAAAGGTTATACACAGAAAAATACTGAAATTTAGTTCTAGGAGTTGTTATTTTCAGGGTGTTGAACGGGGAACCCTGCGGGTGTAAGACAAGCGTATTTAGGAGGGTTTCTTTTCAAAATCAGGTAAGGGAATAAACTAAAGCAGCTCTTTTCCATGCAAATTATCATTATTTATTAGCAAATTAATTTTCAGGAAAACATGTACTATATTTGTATATCATCGAGAAAATGCATGTTTGGGAAAATACTATTGTTATACAGGAAATACAATTTTAGAATGAAATGTATGATTTTATTCAGTATTGTGTGGCATGAATATTCTTTTACATGATAAATATTATGTTATGGTAATTTTTTGAATGGAGTATGGTTTTTCAGAAGTTATGAAATATTGCAGTATATTACAGTTTCAAAATACATGATAAATGGACTATTTATTCAGAATGATATGTATGGAATGTTCGGCACAAGGCCATGATTGATAGCCAACATGAGATCGTGTATATGTACGATTTTGGTGCGAGGCCACAAATATGAAAGTAAATGGCGCAAAGTCATATGTATTTACGTTATTACAGAAAATGCTATCAATCTATTTATGCTATACTATATACTATCATGTATTATATATTATCAAATTCTGGATGATAGTTTAGTTCAGTTACAGGAGCACGGTACCGTAGCTATACAGATCAGATTACTATGTTCAGATTTGTGCTAACCTCCCCACTAGGGGGTGGGAGATGGATAGTCGATGTGGCTTTTAGTGTAGAGTTGTAGACGTCCACCTAGCAGTCTGGACCAGGGTGTGGCAAACCCATCGTACATACAGACATTTTTGACTCGGCAGTGGTCGGCCAGCCATTGTCGGGTCCCGCCTTTGGGCTACACAACTCGTCATGGGAGGTAATACATGACATCAGCTAGCTATACATCCTAGGTAAATTTTTAGTATTATCAGTTACATCAGACATTTCATGATCAATATAAACTATTAGAAATTATAAAAGTTATGTTTATTCAGATATGTTATGATGAATGTTTTCAAGTATATGAAATGTACTGTATATGTATAATTGCATCAAATATTTATGTTTTAGTTTATTTTCCCTTACTGAGAAGTGTCTCACCCCCAAACATTAAATGATTTTTAGGAAACCCAGAAGGATCGGCGGGTTGTGGCCGCCGTTAAGTCTGTTGTGCTACCCCATTAGGAGGGTAAGTATTGTACTAGGATCAGGAGATTTTTGTTGTGGGATCCTAAATGTATTTTTGATATTTTGAGGTTGTATATGAATACAGTATCACTGTGGATTGTAGTTGGCTCTGGTATTTTATATTTTATGGTCATAAGAAAGTGATTTACATTTATTGCTGCCTAGGTTCTGCTGTGTATGATAGGTGTCCTCGTTACCCATGGGTTCAGGTTGACTATTTTATTTAGTATGTTTATTAAATGATAAGATAAGCAGGTCGTTACAGTTTGGTATCAGAGCCTGGGATACTAGGTTCTGTAGACTCTAGAATGCAGCAGTAATAATACTAGAGTATAGGATAAGGGATTTTGAGGTCCGGTTTTTTAGTCTAGATGCAGCACTTCCATGGTGGTTTGTGTGATTTTCCTAAGGTGACGATTTCAGGAAAGTCATGATAAACTATCATCGGGTTGGGTATCTAGGTTGCAAGATTGAACCTTGAATTAAGATCACAAGTGATGAATTAATTAAGGGAATATTGTATTAGTTGGATGATACGTTATGGTGATAGGGGTTCTAAGTTAAGTTTCTTGTTTTTCAGGATTGACCGTGATGGCAGTAGAGCCCACGCTAGTGGGAACGAGGGAGTTGGGCCCTCAGGCGCTGATTCGGATGCTATCTTACGCAGCATGGCACAGCAGGTTATGGCCGAAATTGCGAAGAATTCTAGGGAGCTGGGTGGTTCATCTGCAAGCCACGACAACTCGATAGAGAAATTCATTAAGATGAATCCTCTGGCTTTCTTAGGAGGAACTGATCCTGCAGTCGCTGAAAATTAGGTGCAGGAGATAGAGAAGATATTTGTAGTATTGCAGTGTTCAAATGAGTAGAGGGTGCTATTTGCTACCTACAGATTGACTGGAGAGGCCGAGAGGTGGTGGACAACGGTGAAACTTTTGGAGTAGTAGAGGATACCTGTGGAAATGACATGGGAGCGATTTAGGGAGACATTCTCCAGTAGGTATTTTCCAGCCTCGTCTAGGGAAGCTAAGATTGAGGAGTTCCTAACTCTAAAGTAGGGACAGTAGACCATGCAACAGTTACCGGCGAGGTTCATCGAATTATCTCACTTCACCCCGTACATCATACAAGATAAAGCAAAGAAGGTGTGGCAATTTGAGAGAGGTCTGAGGAGAGAAATACATAAGCAGGTGTCGATACTGAAGTTATAGGATTTTACTGAATTGGTGGATAGGGGCCACTATAGCAGAGTTTGCAAAGCGGATGGAGGCTGAGGAGCAGAGACAGAAGAAGAGATCCACACCTTCTAGTTCCCAGCAGGGAGTCGACCATGGTTCATGGAAGAGAGGTGGCTACTATAGAGATCGAAGGCAAGAGACCAAGAATCGCAGTTTTCAGGGTGTGTAGCCATGTTCAGCTTGCTTAACTTGTAAGAATAGACACCTAGGAGAGTGTCATGCCGGGCAAGGTGTCTGCTATCAATATGGGGAGCCATGGCATATGATGAGGGATTGTCAGGCTCAGATTGATGCTGCTCCTGCTCCGAGACCTACTCGAGGAGGCTACCAGGCACCACGTGGAGGCCAACAGAGGAATATCACTCTAGCTAGGGTCTTTACTCTGACGTTGGGTGATGTTAAGACAGCCGGTGACGTGTTGACAGGTGCAGTTAATATGTTTATGTTTAAAGTTATTGCACTATTTGATTCAGGTGCCACACACTTGTTCATATCTTCAAGGTGTATTAAATCATGTGGGGCAGACACACAATTTCTAGATAGTGAATTATTAGTGGCTACACCGACTGGGTCAGTGGTGAGGTGTAGTAGGATGCTCCGGGGTTATCCAGTTGATATTCAGTGAAGGATTTTATCTGCTAATTTGGTGGTTCTAGACATGCATGGATTTGATGTCATATTCGGCATGGATTGGCTAGCAACTAATTTTACCAATATAGATTGTCGTTTGAGGGAAGTGATTTTCAAACATCTAGGAAAACCATAATTCAAATTTACGAGGTCACGAGTGTGATCCCTACCTCAGATGATTTCAGCTATTCAGGCAAGGAGACTACTCTTGAGCGATTGTCAGGGATTCGTGGTCTTCATAAAGGAAGCAACAGGGAATAAAGTGAAGCTTACTAGTACGCCAATAGTAAAGGAGTTTACCGGTGCGTTTCCAGATGAATTACCAGATTTTACACCGGATCATGAGATAGATTTCCCTATTGATCTACTTCTAGGTACGGCGCCGATCTCTTAAGCACTGTATCGAACGGCACCAACAAAGTTGGCAGAATTGAAAGATCAGTTGCAGGATTTACTTGATAAGGGCTTCATACAACCTAGTGTATCTCCGTGGGGAGCTTCGGTATTATTTGTGAAGAAAAAGGATGGGTCTGTGAGGATGTGCATAGATTACAGGGAGATTAATAAAGTGACCATCAAGAATAAGTATCCTCTACTCCGTATCGATGATTTATTTGATTAGATCTAGGGTACATGGATATATTCTAAGATCAACCTCAGGTCAGGCTACCATCAAGTAAAGGTAAGAGCGGAAGATGTATCGAAGACGACTTTCAAAACCAGGTATGGGCATTACATGTTCCTTATTATGCCATTTGGTCTGACGAATGCTCCTACGATATTTATGGATTTGATGAATAGGATTTTTCATACATATTTAGATCAGTTTTTGGTTGTTTTTATTGATGATGTACTGGTCTATTCGATAAGTTATGAGGAGCATAAGACACATTTGAGGTAGGTTTTGCAGATGCTCAGGGAGAAGAAGTTGTATGCCAAGTTCAGTAAATGTGATTTCTGGCTTGAGAAAGTTGTGTTTTGGGGGCATGTTATCTCAGGAGATAGAATTTCTATGGATCCTAGTAAGATTGAGGCGGTATTGAATTGGGCTAGACAAAGGAACATCCAGGAGATCAAGACTTTCTTGGGGTTAGCTAGTTATTACCGTCGTTTTGTTGAGGGATTCTCAGCTTTATCAGGGCCTCTCACACGATTGACTAGGAAGAATGCCATATTTGAGTGGGACAACAACTGTGAGCAGAGCTTTCAAGAATTGAAGTAGAGGCTAGTCACAACACTAGTACTGATCATCCCGTCAGGGGGTGAAGATTATGTCATTTACAGTGATGCGTCCTTGAAGGGACTTGACTGTGTATTGATGTAGCATGGAAGGGTGCTGGTGTATGTGTCTAGACAGTTGAAAGAGTATGAAAAGAACTACCCTACGTATGATCTTGAATTAGTTGCAGTGTTACACACATTGAAGATTTGGAGGCATTACCTGTATGGCGAGCGATGTGAGATTTTCTTCGACTATAAGATTTTAAAGTATTTCTTAACCCAGAAGGAATTAAATATGAGACAGAGAAGGTGGTTAGAGTTAATTAAGGATTTTGATTCTACTATCAAATACCACCTAGGGAAAGCAAATGTGGTAGCTGATGCATTGAACAGGAAGTCTGCGAGATCAGTGGTAGCAGCTATGGAGATCCAGCATCCGATCATGATGGATCTAGAGAGACTCGGCATAGACTTGGTAGAGAGTAATCCTCTTGTATGTATCGCCAGTTTAGTGGTACAGCCTTGTAACGACCCAAAGAATAATGGTATTTAAATTATAAAAAGAAGCGAATTGGAAACAGGGATAGAAGGAGGCAGTCGACTTTGTCGACGATGTTACATTTTGGATGGGTTAATCAAGAGAAATTTTCCAAGTCTCGTCGACGAACACAGGGGCTTCATCGACGA
Organism: Malania oleifera; assembly: GCF_029873635.1. Taxonomy (NCBI): domain Eukaryota; kingdom Viridiplantae; phylum Streptophyta; class Magnoliopsida; order Santalales; family Ximeniaceae; genus Malania; species Malania oleifera. The sequence continues at coordinate 64,106,970 of NC_080420.1, forward strand.
GGGTTCTTCAAGATCTCGTGGACGAGAAGATACCGCGAGAGGATTTTTGGAAGCCTGAAATTCATCGATGAACTTTCTAGAAGACTCATCGATGAGGTGACATGGCTTGTCGACGAATCCCGCAATATAAGTAGGGTTAAATGTGATTTTTCAGTTATTTTCTTACACATAACTTCTCTCTCTCTCTTACCCTTTGGTTCCCTACCCTTCTCTCTAAGATCTCGGGCCAATTTTTTGCCAATTTGACGATCTGAATCCACCATGATGCTCTTAGGAAAATTCTCTGCAAGTCTGCTGGAGCGGATCGTCGGTGGGGCTAAGTTGGGAATCATCCCAAATCTATGGTAAGGCTTTCTACTTAATATTTGGCTTTGTGACAGTTGTAGAAAGCGTAGTACGCATAGAAATACTGAACTTTAGTTCTGGGGAATGTTGTTTTCAGAGTGTTGAACGAGGAACCCTGCGGGTGTAGGAGTGTTTAATTTATGGGCTTTTTAAGAATCATGTAAAGGGACAAACTAAGCTAGTAATTTTATGAAAATATGTATACTCTTACAGCATTTGATTTCAGGAAAAAAAATATGTTTATACATCATTTATATTTGGAAAAATGCTGTTGAAAATGATGGTATGTTGAATATACGAAAAACCTGTTTAGTGTGACATGAGTAGAAATTATTATGAAATACTGTTTTCTAGGAATGTATCAATGATACGGATTTTTATAATGGAAAACCAGCGTACGGGTCAAGATTTTGATATATTTTCCAGCGTATGAGCCAAGCTATGTGTATGATTTGCTGATGTACGGGCCGAACTATGTGTATGATTTGCTGATGTACAGGCCGAGCTGTGTGTATGATTTTCCGGCGTACGAGCCGTACTATGTGTATGATTTATCGGCATACGGGCCGAGCTATAGATATGATTTACCAGCCTACGGGTTAAGCTATGCATACGATTTGCCGGCATACGGGCCGATGATCTTCATGATATACGTATATATGAAAAATGATATGATTGATTTGATAATTAATGATATGAAATATCCATGTATCACAGTTTCTGTATATGCTATATGATATCAGAACCTAGTTGGCTTGGTCTAGGCTAGCACTTGCACGACACCGTTGCTATGTATCCAAGGTCATCATGATCATGATATTTGTGTTAACGCCGCTGTATGGAGTGATGTGAGATTGGATGGTCAATGTGGTTTTTAAGAAGTGTGTGAGCACCCCTAGTGTACGGACCAAGTCTGGTAGACCCATCAGACTTACAAGTTGTACTTTTACCTTGACAGTGGCCAGCCAACCATTGTCAGGTCCCGCCTTCGAGCCACACAACCCAGTCGTGTGGGTAATACATGACAAAAGCCAACTAACCTACCAGGAATGTTTTTGTATTATTATTATATGAGATGATATATATTTATGAAAATGCAGTATGTTCTACCATGTTTTGATGATATATATGTTTTCCTATATTTGACATAACAGTTTACTGAATATGTTCTGTATGGTATATGTATAACATAGAATACTCATGTTACCACACACAAGTGTTAGTTTATTTCCCTTACTGAGAGGTGTCTCACCCCGAATTTCATAAATATTTCAAGAGCCCCTAATAGAAGAGCGGGTAAAGCCCCACTGATCTAGTACAGTTGGTCTTCCCTTCCAGAAGGGTAAGTGTTTTGATAGGGTCAGATGTATTTTGTGGGATGGCTCTAGATATCTTTTGGGTTGTGTATTGTGTACATATATATACAGTGATTGTAGTAACTCTGGTATTGTGATGTATGGTATAATAAGGTGTTTATAATTTATGTTTCCTGTTGCATAGGCTTCCGTGATGTGTTTCTGATGTATCCCTGGTACCCAAGGGTCCAGGTGGATTATGATCTGCTGAGTTTTGTGATATTGATTTAATTATATATAAAAAAATAAGGAAATTAAGCAGGTCGACACAGTTTGGTATCAGAGCCTAGGTTGCTAGTTCTGTAGACTTTAGAATGCAGCGGAAAAAATACCAAAGTATAGGAAATGATTTAAGGTTTTTTTCTACAGTCTGGAGGCAAGACTTCCATGGTAATTTCTGTGTTTTTCCTGGGGTGACAATTTTAGGAAAACCATAGTAAGCTATTGTCGGGTTGTGTTCGTAGAATGTAGGACTGGGAATCAGAAATAAGTTGAGAGTATTGAGATAAGAGGCTAGGTTAAGCGGGTAAATTATAAGGATAGGATTACTGAGTTGCAATTGTTATTTTTCAGGATGGATCCAAGAGGAAGTAGTGCCCATGCAAGTGGCAGTGATGGAGCAGGGCCATCAAGTGCAGCTGGGACCAAATCTGACGTAGTATTACGTAGCGTGGCTCAGCAGGTTATGGCTGAGATCTCTACGAGCTCGAAGGAGCAGGGTGGTCCATCAGTTGGCCATGGGTGCACTATCGAGAAGTTTACGAAGATGAATCCTCCGGCATTCTCAGATGGAGTCGATCCTGCAGCCACTAAGAACTGGATATAGGAGACCGAGAAAGTATTGGCTATGTTGCAGTGTACTGAGGAATAGAGGGTCCTCTTTGCCACCTATAGACTGACAAGAGAGGCCAAGAGGTGGTGGTTTGCAATGAGACTGCTGGAGCAGCAGAGGGTGACTCCAATAGCCATGACATGGGATCCGTTTAAAGATTTGTTCTTTGATAGATATTTTCTAGCTACTGTCAGGGAGGCTAAAGTAGAAGAGTTCCTGACTCTGAAGCAGAGACAGCTATCAGTCCAGCAGTATGCGGCGTGTTTCATCGAGCTCTCTCGTTTTTCTCTGTATATTGTTCTTGATGAAGTGAAGAAGGCGAGGCAGTTTGAGAGAGGCTTGAGGTGGAGTACATTCAGGCAGGTGGTGGTGTTGTGGATCCAGGACTTTGCTGAGTTAGTCGACAGGGCAGCCTTGGCAAAGATTGGTGAGCATCTTGATGCAGAGGGGTAGGGACAGAGGAAGATATCTGCATCTACGGGCTACCAGCGGGGTCCTAGACTGAATTAGTGGAGGAGAGGTAATCATGGCAGAGGGTAGAGACAGGAGATGGGAGGACGCGAGGTACAGGTAGGGCAGGGTCCTCCAGTCTGTCAGACTTGTGGTAGGAGGCACTGGGGAGAGTGTCGAGATGGTGGTTTGGTATGCTATCGTTGTGATAGACCGAGGCACATGGTGTGAGACTGCCTTACCCCACCAGATGCAGTTCCAACTCGCAGACCATACCGAGGAGGTTATCAGGCGCCACGTGAGGGCCAGTAGAGGAATATAGCTCTAGCCAAGGTGTTTACTCTAACGCCGGGTGAGGCTGAGATGGCAAGTGATGTGGTGACAGGTATGGTTATTATGTTTTCTTTTAAAGTTATTGCATTGTTTGATTCAGGAGCTACGAACTTGTTCGTGTCTTCGGAGTGTGTTAAATTATATGGGGCTAAAACACAACCATTAGATGTTGAATTATTAGTAGCTACACCGATCAAGTTAGCGGTGAGATGTAGTAGGGTACTCCATAGTTGTCCAGTTGATGTTCAGGGGAGGATTCTATTTGCTGATTTGGTAGTGCTGGACATGCATAGGTTTGATATTATTTTCGGCATGGATTGGCTAGCAACTAATTTTGCTAGTATAGACTGCCATGCAAGAGAAGTAAATTTTAGACCACTAGGAAGACCAGAATTCAAATTTACAAGGTCACGAGTGCAATCTCTATCTCGGATGGTTTCAGCTGTTCAGATGAGGAGACTGCTCTTGAGTGGTTGTCAGGGATTCGTGGCCTTCGTGATGGAAACAACAAGGAATGAAGTGAAGCTTACCAGTACGCTAGTAGTAAAAGAATTTATTGATGTGTTCCCAAATGAATTGTCGGGTTTGCCACCTGATCGTGGGGTAGATTTTCCCATTGATCTACTTCCAGGGTAGCATCGATCTCTAAAGCACCATACTGAATGGTGCCAGCAGAGTTGGCAGAACTAAAAGATCAGTTGCAGTATTTTCTTGATAAGGGCTTCATACGACCTAGTGTGTCACCGTAGGGAGGTCCAGTACTGTTTGTGAAGAAGAAAGATGGGTCTATGAGGATGTGCATAGATTACGGGGAGATTAATAAAGTGACCATTAAGAACAAGTATCCTCTATCTCGTATTGATGATTTATTTGACCATATCTAGGGTACACGAGTGTATTCCAAGATCGATCTCAGGTCAGGCTACCATCAAGTAAAGGTGGGAGTAAAAAATGTATCGAAGATGGCTTTTAGGACTAGATATGTGCATTACGAGTTCTTTGTTATGCCATTTGGTCTGATGAATGCTCCTACGATATTTATGGATTTGATGAATAGGATTTTCCATCCATATTTAGATCAGTTTGTTGTTGTTTTTATTGATGATGTACTGATCTATTCGAGGAGCTATGAGGAGCATGAGATACATTTGAGATTGGTTCTACAGACGCTATAGGAAAATAAGTTGTATGCCAAATTCAGTAAATGCGACTTCTAGCTCCAAAAAGTTGTGTTTTTAGGGCACGTTATCTCAAGAGATGGAATTTCTGTGGATCCTAGTAAGATTGAGACGGTAGTGAATTGGGCTAGACCAAGAAACGTTTAGGACTTCAGGAGTTTCTTATGGTTAGTCGGATATTACCGTCGTTTTTTTGAGGGATTCTCAGCTTCATCATAGCCTCTGACACGATTGACTAGGAAGAATGTCAAATTTGAATGGAACGACATCTGTGAGCAGAGTTTTCAGGAATTGAAGCAGAGGCTAGTCATAGCGCCAGTACTAACCATCCCGTCTGGGGGTGAGGGTTATACTATCTACAGTGATGCGTCCTTGAAGGGACTTGGCTGTGTATTAATGCAGCATGGCAAGGTGGTGGCTTATGCATCCAGACAATTGAAAGAATATGAAAAGAACTATCCTACACATGATCTTGAATTGGCTACAGTAGTACACGCCTTGAAGATTTGGAAGCATTATTTGTACGGCGAGCGGTGTGAGATCTTCTCCGACCATAAAAGTTTGAAGTACTTTTTCACTCAAAGGGAACTAAATATGAGGCAGAGAAGGTGGTTGGAGCTAATTAAGGATTTTGATTGTACCATCAGTTATCACCTAGGGAAAGCAAACATGGTAACTGATGCGTTGAGCAGGAAGTCTAGGGAATCAGTATTGGCGACTATGGAGATCCAGTATCCGATTATGATGGATCTGGAGAGACTCGGCATAGAGTTGGTAGAGAGTAATCCTCTAGTGTGTATTGCCAGCCTAGTAGTACAACCTACTCTGCAAGAACGAATTAAAGTCACTCAGAAGGAAGACCCAGAATTAACAGAGGTGATGGATAGAGTGCAGAATAGTTAGGGGGAGGAATTTAGTATTGCAGATGACGGAGCTTTGCGATTTCATTCCAGATTATGCGTTTTTTTCGATACTGAGAACAGGGAGACTATTCTAGAGGAGGCTCACAAATCTTTGTATATAGTTCATCCCAGAAATACGAAGATGTACAGGGATCTACGAGAGTATTACTAATAGAGTGGTATGAATAGAGAGATTGTTGAGTATGTAGCGCAGTGTTTGACGTGCCAACAGGTAAAAGCTAAGTACCAGAAGCCGGAAAGACAGTTGCAGCCATTATTTATCCCAAAATGGAAGTGGGATCATATATCTATAGACTTCATGTCAGGACTGCCGATGGCATTACATGGTCAGAATGCCATTTGGGTGATTGTTGACCGTTTGACTAAGACCACCCACTTTTTACCTATCAAGATCAGCTACTCCCTTAACCGTTTGGCGAAGATTTACATTCAGGAGATAGTTCGTTCTCATGGGGTGCTAGTTTCGATTATATCATATCGAGACCCACGTTTTACGTCATGTTTTTGGAGGAGCTTGCAGGAAGCACTAGGGTCTCAGTTATCATTTAGCACGGCATTCCATCCTTAGTCAGATGGGCATACTGAGAAGCCGATACAGATATTGGAGGATATGCTTCGAGCGTGCGTGTTGGATTTTGGGGGTAGTTGGACTCAATTTATGCCATTGGTAGAGCTTGCGTATAATAACAATTATCATACTAGCATTGGCATGGCACCATTTGAGACTTTATATGGTAGTAGATGTCATTCTCCTTTATTTGGGATGAAGTAAATGAGCGGCGAGTAGTGGGGCCAGAGCTTGTGCAGCAAGTGCGTGATAAGGTTCAGCTTATTAAAGACAGGATCAGTGTAGCTCATAGCCGATAGAAAAGTTATGCTGATAATCACCGCAGGAATCTGGAATTTGATGTGGCTAATCATATGTTTTTTAAGATAGCTCCGTTGAAAGGGGTTATGCGATTTGCGAAGAAGGGTAAACTTAGTCCTAGGTTTATCGGTCCATTTGACATTCTAGATAAAGTGGGACCAATAGCCTACAGGCTAGCTTTGCCACCTGTGTTGTACAGGATCGACGATATATTCCTTGTTGCTATGTTGAGGAAATACGTCCTAGATCCTTCTCATATCATCAGTTATGGTGAATTAGAGCTCAACGATTCACTGGTTTATGAGGAGGTGTCAGTACAGATTCTAGATAGGAAAGTGCAAGAGTTACGCAACAAGGAAATTCCTCAGGTAAAAGTTTTGTGGAGGAATCATGCGATAGAAAAGGCTTCTTGGGAGTCCAAGGAGCAGATGAAATAGAAGTACCCACAACTATTTCAAAAGACTTAAGTAGTTAGGTAATATTTCTTTTGTAGGTACATGTTGTGGTTTAATTAGTGTGGCATTTTAGTTTTGGGAGAATTTTTCTTTTGCATATGTAATCTCCCAGGACTCGAAACGTAACCACCATATCCCTCCGCCATAAGTGAGGGTAAGTAATAAAATAAGTAGATCCTTTTTCCTATTAAGGGATGATGAGTTACGTGAACAGTAAATTTCGAGGACGAAATTTTATAAGGAGGGGAGAATGTAACGACTCGAAGAATAATGGTATTTAAATAATAATAAGAAAGGGAATTAGAAACAGGGATAGAAGAAGGCAGTCGACTTCGTCAACGAACGCTTTGCCTTCGTCAATGATGTTACATTTTGGATAGGTTAATCCCGAGAAATTTTTCAGGTCTCGTCGACGAACACAGGGGCTTCGTCAACGAGGGTTCTTTGGGATCTCATCAATGAAGTTCCATCTTATCGACGAGAAGATACCGAGAGAGGATTTTTGGAACCCTAAAATTCGTCGACCAGGGTTGAGGTTCGTTGACGAACTTTCTACAGGACTTATCGACGAGGTGACGTGGCTCGTCAATGAATCCCGCAGTATAAGTAGGGTTAAATGTGATTTTTTAGTCATTTTCCTGAGCAAAACTTCTCTCTCTCTTACCCTTCGGTTCCCTACCCTTCTCTCTAAGATCTCGGGCCGATTTTCTTCCGGTTCGACGATCTGAATCCACCACGACACTCCTAGGAAAGTTCTCTGCAAGTTGACAGGAGCGGATAGTCGGTGGGGCTGAGTTGGAAACCATCCCAAATCTAGGGTAAGGCTTTCTACACAATATTTGGCTTTTTGACAATTGTAGAAAGCGTTGTACTCGTAGAAATATTGAACTTCAGTTCTGGGGAATGTTGTTTTCAGGGTGTTGAATGGGGAACCCTGCGGGTGCAGGAGTGTTTGATTTAGGAGCTTTTCAAGAATCACGTAAAGGGATAAACTAAGTTAGTAATTTTATGAAAATATGTATACTCTTACAACATTTTATTTCAGGAAAATAAATATATTTACATATGATTTATATTTGGGAAAATCCTATTGAAAATGATGGTATGTTGAATATACGAAAAACCTGTTTAGTGTGGCATGAGTAGAAATTATTATGAAATACTCTTTTCTGGGAATGTGTTAATGATAAGGATTTTTATAATGGAAAACCGGCGTACGGGCCAAGATTTTGATATATCTTCCAGTGTACGGGCCGAGCTATGTGTATGATTTGCCGGCATATGGGCTGTGCTATGTGTATGATTTGTCGGCGTACAAGCCGAGCTATGGATACGATTTGCTGGCGTACGGGCCGAGCTATGGTAAAATGTGAAATACTAGTGTACGGGCTGATGATTTTCATGATATACGTATATATGAAAAATGATATGATTGATTTAATAATTAATGATATGAAATATTCATGTACCACCGTTTCAGTATATTTTATATAATATCATAACCTAGTTGGCTTGGTCTAGGCTAGCACTTGCTCGGTACCGCTGCTATGTGTCCATGGTCATCATAATCATGATATCTTTGTTAACGTCGTTGTACAGAGTGGTGTGAGATTGGATGGTCGATGTGGTTTTTAAGAAGTGTGTGAGCACGCCTAGTGTACGGACCAGGTCTAGTAGACCCATTGGACTTACAGACTATACTTTTACCTTGACAGTGGTCGGCCAACCATTGTCAGGTTCCGCCTTCGGGCCACACAACCCAGTCGTGTGGGTAATACATGACAATAGCCAGCTAACCTACCAGGAATGTTTTTATATTATTATTATATGAGATGATATATGTTTATGAAAATGCAGTATGTTCTGCCATGTTTTAATGATATATACGTTTTCCCAGATTTGACATAACAGTTTACTAAATATGTTTTGTATGGTATATGTATAACACAGAATACTCATGTTGTCACACACAAGTGTTAGTTTATTTCCCTTACTAAGAGGTGTCTCACCCCAAATTTCATAAATATTTCAAGAGCCCCTGATAAGAGAGCGGGTAAAGCCCCGCTGATCTAGTACGATTGGTCTGCCCTTCCAAAAGGGTAAGTGTTTTGATAGGGTCGGATGTATTTTGTGGGATGGCCCTAGATATCTTTTGGGTTGTGTATTGTGTACATATATATACAGTGAGTGTAATAACTCTGGTATTGTGATGTATTGTATAATAAGGTGTTTATGATTTATGTTTCCTGCTACATAGGCTTCCGTGATGTGTTTCTGATGTATCCCTGGTACCCACGGGTTCAGGTGGATTATGATTTACTGAGTTTTGTGATATTGATTTAATTATATATAAAAATAAAATAAAGAAATTAAGCAGGTCGTCACAAACCTACTCTGCAGGAAAGAATTAAAATTGATCAGAAATAAGATCCAGAATTAGTAGAGGTGATAGATAGATGCAAACTGGTCAGGGAGGGGAATTCTGCATTTCAAATGACGGGGCTTTACAGTTTCATTCCAGATTATGTGTTCCTACTGATGCTAACATCAGGAAGACCGTCTTAGAGGAGTGGTATAGTGAGAGAGATTGCCAAGTATGTAGCCCAATGCTTGACGTGCCAGAAAGTAAAAGCTGAGCATCAGAGGCCAGCAGGTCAGTTGCAGCCGTTATTTATCCCAGAGTGGAAGTGAGATCATAAATTTATGGATTTTGTCTCAGGGCTTCCATCGACATCACATGGCTAGAATGCGATTTGGGTGATAATAGACTGGTTGACCAAGACTACCCATTTCCTCCCTATCAAGATCACCTATTCCTTCAGCCAGTTGATGAAGATTTACATTCAAGAGATAGTTCATTCTCACAGAATGCATGTGTCCATAGTGTCAAATCAAGACTCACGTTTCACGTCACGGTTCTAGAGAAACTTGCAAGAAGCTTTAGGGTCTCAGTTATCATTTAGCATGGCATTCCATCCTCAATCAGATGGGCAGGCTAAGATGATGATACAGATACTAAAGGATATGCTCCAAGCATGTGAATTAGATTTTGGGGTTAGTTGGACTCAGTTCATGTCATTGATAGAATTTGCATAGAATAACAGTTATCAGGCTAGCATGGGCATGGCACCGTTTGAGGCTTTTTACAGTAAGAGATGCTGATCTCCTTTGTATTGGGACGAGATGGGTGAGTGGCAAGTTGTGACCAGAGCTTGTGCAACAGGCGTACAACAAAGTTCGACTTATCAAGGATAGAATCAGTTTAGCTCAGAGCCGACAGAAAAGTCATGCCGATAATCGCCGTAGGAGTTTAGAATTTGATATTGGTGATCATGTATTTCTAAAGATAGCTCCGTTAAAAGGGGTTATGAGGTTTAGAAGGAAGGGTAAACTTAGCCCTAGGTTTATCGATCTGTTTGAAACTTTAGAGAAGGTGGGACCGGTTGCTTACAGGTTAGCTTTGCCGCCTATGTTATCCAAGATGCATGACGTATTCCACGTTTCTATGTTGAGGAAATACGTCCCAGACCCTTCTCATATTATTAGTTATGGTGAGTTAGAGCTCAGCGATTACTGATTTAGGAAGAGATACCAGTGCAGATTCTAGATAGAAGAGAACAAGAATTACGTAATAAGAAGATTCCTCTGGTAAAGGTTTTATGAAGAAATCATGCAATAAAAGAGGCCTCTTGGGAGCTCAAGGAGTAGATCAGACAGAAGTACTAGCAATTGTTCCAAGAAGTTCAAGTGTAATTAGGAATTGTAAATAAATATGTAGTATTTCTTTTCCAGGTACATGTAATACTTTGGTTAGTAAGTGGTATTTTAGTTTTTGGGGAATTTTCTTTTGATATATGTAATCTCCTAGGACTTGGAATGTAACTATGGTATTCCTCCGCCATAAGTGAGAGTAAGTAATAAAATAAGTTGACCATTTTGCCTTTAAGGGATGTTGAATTATATGAATAGTAAAATTCAAGGACGAAATTTTATAAGGAGGGGAGAATATAATGACCCAAAGAATAATGGTATTTAAATATTAAAGAGAAATGGAAATGGAAGCTGGCAGCAGACTTCGTCGACGACGTGGCAACTTGGGCAACTCTGAATTTCATCGATGAAGCAGAGAGTTCGTCTACAAATTATCTCTTAACCTCATCGACGAGGTGACATGGCTCGTCGATGAGGTGATGTGGCTCATCGACGAGGTGATGTGGCTCGTCGACGAGAAGATACCGACAGGATATTTTTGGTGACTCTGAATTTCGTCGACGAATTGTCTCTTGACCTCGTCGACGAGGTGATGTGGCTCGTCGACAAACCTCGTCGACAAAGCCTCTTATATAAATAGCCTAAAACTCAGATTTAAACGTAGAAAAATCAAAAAATCAGTCCCTCTTTCTCTCCCTACGGTTTCTCTCTCCTCTCTCTATGATTTCGGCTCCATCGTTCGCCGGATCGACGATCTGAGGCCACCATGACGCTCTTAGGGAAGTTCTCTCCAAATATGTCGGAGTGGATCATTGGTGGGTTTGAGTTGAAGTTCATCCCTAGTTTAAGGTAATGCATTTTATTCCGAATTTGGGTTTTCCATACTTATTGGAAAGGTTATACACAGAAAAATACTAAAATTTAGTTCTACGAGTTGTTATTTTTAGGGTGTTGAACGGGGAACCCTGCAGGTGTAGGACGAGCATATTTAGGAGGGTTTCTTTTCAAAATTAGGTAAGGAAATAAACTGAAGCAGCTCTTTTCCATGCAAATTATCATTATTTATCAACAAATTAATTTTCAGGAAAACATGTATTATATTTGTATATTATTGAAAAAATGCACGTTTGGGAAAATACTATTGTTATATAGGAAATACAATTTTAGAATGAAATGTATGATTTTATTCAATATTGTGTGGCATGAATATTCTTTTACATGATAAATATTATGTTATGGTAATTTTATGAATGAAGTATGGTTTTTCAGAAGTTATGAAATATTGCAGTATATTATAGTTTCAAAATACATGATAAATGGACTATTATGGTTTTTCAGAAGTTATGAAATATTGTAGTATATTATAGTTTCAAAATACATGATAAATGGACTATTTATTTAGAATGATATGTATGGAATGTTCACCGTAAGGCCATGATTGATAGCCGGCGCGAGGCCGTGTATATGTATGATTTTGGTGCAAGGCCACAAATATGAAAGTAAACGGCGCAAGGTCATATGTATTTACGTTATTACAGAAAATGCTATCAATCTATTTACGCTAAACTATATACTATCATATATTATGTATTATCAAAGCCCAGATGATTGTTTGATTCTGCTATAGGAGCACGGTATGGTAGCTATACGAATCAGATTACTATGTTCAGATTTGTGCTAACCGCCCCACGAGGGGGTGGGAGATGGATAGTCGATGTGGCTTTAAGCGTAGAGTTGTAGACGTCCACTTGGCAGTTCGGACCAAGGTGTGGCGGGCCCATCGTGCTTACAGACATTTTTTACTTGGCAGTGGTTGGCCAGCCATTGTCGGGTCCCGCCTTCAAGCTGCACAACCCGTCATGGTGGGTAATACATGACATCAGCTAATTATACATCTTGGGTGAATTTTCCGTATTATCAGTTATATCAGACATTTCATGATCAGTATAAACCATTAGAAATTATGAAATTTATGTTTATTTAGATATGTTATGATGAATGTTTTCAAGTATATGAAATGTATTTATATGCATAATTGCATCAAATATTTATATTGTCACACAGCTGTATTTAGTTTATTTTTCCTTACTGAGAAATGTCTCACCTCCGAACATTAAATGATTTTTAGGAAACCCAGAAGGACCGGCGGGTTGTGGCCGCCGTTGAGTCTATTGTGCTACCCTATTAGGAGGGTAAGTCTTGTACTAGAATCAGGAGATTTTTGTTGTGGGATCCTAGATGTATTTTTGATATTTTGAGGTTGTATATGAATACAATATCACTGTAGATTGTAGTTGGCTCTAGTATTTTATATTTTATGGTCATAAGAATGTGATTTACATTTACTGCTACCTAGGTTCCGCTGTGTATGATAGGTGTCCCCATTACCCATGGGTTCGAGTTGACTATTTTATTTAGTATGTTTATTAAATGATAAGATAAGCAGGTCGTTACAATAAAAGTTTGTATGGGATTTATTAAGTGATTTTGAACCCTTTTTGAAAATATTTTTATTTTTACGACCTGAGGGTTTATCATTTCCCATTTCTTCCTCCTGGCATATTATTTTCAATATTTTCTTCATGCTTTTCTTCTCTAAAGTGGCATGATAATCTTTTAATTCCACTAATTATTTAGCCAACCTTTTGTTTTTAATTTTCAGAAATGTTTTATGATAAGACATTCCAACTAAAGACTTATGAATTTTAAATGAATCCTTTTCTAGTTGTCTATTCAATAACATGCTTTCATCATAAAACTCATAACATGATTCAATACAAGATTTATCTCTATAACTATCATATGAATCAATGCATATAGTATCATAATCAGAAATAGTCGATGACTCATTATAAGATATATTACAAAACTTTTCATAAGAATCATCGCATGCATCAACAGTAGAACTATCATGAAATTCAACAGATGATTCATCATTTGACACAACATAACATTCAGCATAAGAATCATCAATTGATTTTGAATTAAAATCATATACCTCTTCTTCTGTTAATGCCATTTCCCTATCACTTACCACTCTTTGAGTGGTGGTCTCATTCCCCTAGGATTCTCCATATTTTCTTTCAAGTTCATCCCAGATTTCCTGTGCACTTCTACATGCCATGATCTCAAGAAGGATGCTAGAATTTAAAGCATAATATAATAATTCCATGGCATATGAATTTGCATGCATTAAACTATTATCATTTTACTGGCATACAAATTCCTTTGACAATCACCTGCCAGGCTCTCCAGTCCATTGATTTTATAAATATGCTCATTCTAATTTTCCAAGCGGTGTTCTCAACACCACAAAATAATGGAGGACTAGAAGGTGATCATCCCTCTCCGAATGGGGATACCACTAAATTGAGCCATTGCGATATTTTTACAAAAAACGTTTAAGTCTAGTGCAACGAGGCTCTGATTCCAATTGTTAGCTTTGGTGTATTCCCAAGAGGGGGGTGAATTGAGTATCTAAAACTTTTTCCTGAGTTAAACTAGATCAATAGTATTTCGCAACTTAGGGTCTGTTTATGAAAAAATAAACTTAATCATTCACAATAAAACATATACGTGCAGTAAATAAATTGAGGAAACGTAAAGAACACGCACGATATGTTATCGGGGTTCGGTCAACTGTGCCTACGCCCCCGCCTTGGCCACACTAGCACAAGGATTCCACTACGGCTCACTTAACGGGTGGAGCGACACCATTTACAACACGCCTTACCAAGATGGCGCACCTAACTTTCCTAACCGGGTCTAAGCCAATTCAGGACTATTCAACAAGGTTAGTCTCCCTCTTCAGGCCCACGCCTAGAGTACAAATGATATAAAATTTTGCATACAATCAAAGCGCTTCTAAACAAGCAGATTATGTACCAATTTAGCACATGTAATAATCAACGCACATCAATATGTGTGAACTATAAGCTCGGTGCTCTACATGTGCAATCAACACTCAAGGATGTATAATCTCAAATATGCACATAGTGTTCGAACAAGCTAATCTTTGAAAGCAAAGTATATTAAATCTCAATATCAAAATAGTGTTTCAAAGATACTAGCAATGAAATTCAAATGAACTCAAAAAATATTTTCTCAAATGTATCTAGCACAAGAGTTGTTTGAAATCTAGTTTTATAAAATATTTTGCACACAAAAATAAAGCTATCGAAATCTTGCAATGACAATGCAAAGATCCTTAAGCTTATGAGTTTATCCCAACACAAGATTTTATCAATAAAAATCTGTGGGATAAACTATGCTAAACTCCCCAAAATCAATATCACATATTCAAGCAAAACAATGGGAGTATTAGCGATACCTAATCAGCACTAGCATAATTTGTAAACTCTCAAAATGCTAAGATGTATCAAGGGAATGAATATATGAGAGTATTTAGAGTGGAATAGGCAAAAATAGGTTTTTTGAGATTGAGAGGATTTTTCACTAATTATATTGCTAATCTCCCCTTAATTTTGCAAATGAGCCCCTATATATAGAGAATGGCAAAATTATAGCCATTGGGGGACACATAGGGCATTCTTAAATTTGTTAAAAAAAGTTTTGCAAGATTAACCCTCATTAACCCTTTAACCTTGGTAAAAATATTAATCAACCCAAGAGGATTCAGGTGGCTGAACTTTAGTTCGATCGCATGAACATACTCATCAGAGAAATTTCTAAAAAATGGTTTGGGTGCCCGAGTTTGGAGGTCGGTAGCCTGAACTGGTCAGTTTGATCACCTAAGGCCATAATGAACGTGAATGTTCGGCAGCCCAAGTAGTTGAGAAGTCCCTTTCAGAGGGTTCGGGCGCCCAAGAGAGATATGAACATTTTGTGTTCGGTCGCCCGAAAGTTGGTCAAATTGTTGACTTCTCAACAGTTCAGGCACCCGAGGTGATTTTTTCACATGGGATTCCGTCGCCTGACCTCTCACAATTTTTACAATTAAGCCCAATTTCACTTCAATTAATTCCCCTTATAATATATGTGATTATGGGGACAATCTCAAGTGTTGTGTAAGGACCAAAGGTCAATTGAAGGGTGATCCCTAAGGTCTTTAAGGACTTGAGTTGCATAGTTCGTACATGCATGTCATGCTATAATTATTACAAACCTTTCCTACTTAAATATTACAGACCCAATAATAGTGAAATGAATTACAACATGAAAATAGTCTTCAGGGTCTTCAGTTTTCAAGTCTTCACGTGCCATCAAATGATCTTGTTATTATGAACCTGCACACAAACTTAACAGACATTAAATACCAGAGTACTTGTCATTATCAAAATCGGGACATAACCAATAGGGTCAACAGTCCCTTAAATAGCTCTCAATCATTCTTCTGTCTATCATCTCACAATGTTACAATGCTTTCCTAATATGCGTTGAATTTGGAGTTTTCTTCTTGATCGCCACTAATGGCCTCTCGATGCTAACCTTGAAAACTTGAGGGTAAGGTGACAATTCCATCCTTGGCTACTTAAACCCTAAAGGTCTTCTTATTGGCTTGCATATGGGGATGAGGCTTGAAACTATTCTTTGGGGATGGTGGAATAACTAATGATGAAGGAATCCGTATAAAGTGAAACCAAGTGGAAAAGTGGGATCTTCTTCTTCTATCATGGGGTTAGGTTATATAGGGTCAACCTGCACTGATTTCCCCTTATTCATTGTCATGACCATCTCCATAAGTCGATTCATTAGCTCTTTATGGCTTTCACATCCTAACAAACTTCATTATAGTTTTTTTTTTCCAACCTTGCTATTCTATTTCCTATCTATTCTCTCTTGATTTTTTACTATCTTCTGCTATTATATGGGTGACGATAGGGCTCTATGGTGATAAACCTGAAATGAAAGCCATGCAGGCATTGCTATATGATTATGGAACATATGAGAGTTAGGATGTTAATGCATGCATGAATTTTATGCTTATTTTTCATCAAATATCTACACCTGATGACTTGGTCGACGCCCCAATCTAAAACTGACTATTATGCTTTTTCATGCAATAAAAGTGATCCTAAAAAGGATGCCTTTATGCATTGCACACCTTTATATTAATGAAATGCATGTCATTGCCAAAGTTATGAAATCTCAAGCATTCCATTCTTTTAATATAGCCCACATGGCAAAGTTACATCAATGAATGACAATACAAAATGAGAATTACAACAAATTCAACAATCCTCTTTTCAATCACTCAAATCTTCCTTCACTAGCACAATCAGCTCCTTGGCCTATTGTACGATCGACCACTCCTCTCTTAAGTTGGTGTATGCCTTGTAAATGCTGATTTCATTCCTCTGGAGCTTGTCGTCCTTCCTATACTTGGCGTTGCAACTCCTCGATGGTGATGGCATGATCATGGGCATCTATCAATGCTTCTTCTATTTCTTTAGTGACCTATCAAACCTCTTGGTTAGTGCTACATTTTCCCTACATAGGATTATCATCTCTTCTTCTACCTATTTGCAACACTTCTCCCTATTCTGGTCTGATTGTACAAGGGCCCTCTTCTACAAATTTAATTGATGAAGTTGTTTCTCGGCTGACTCTGCTCTAGCATATATCTACTTAGCCTCGAGGATCTCCTATTTTATCTTTTGAGCAGCCTACTCGGCCCATTTTTTTTTTACCATTCTCAATTGTTCTATTAGTTATGCATTTATATAAACTGTTGATGGTGGTTGAATATCTTACTAAGGTCCTAAGTGTAATGACCCAAAATTCATAGCATTTTTTCAAGCTATATAACATAACTCGGATACCTTGTATACATTTATATCTGTCATCATCACAGCCCGGAGTGGGTGCCATGGTAACTTGTTCATAACCTGTATTTTACCTATGTAACGGAAAAACGTAACATCAAAAACATAACCCAAAACATACAATACCAGAGTACAACTATAACGACCTACTTAATACCAGAAAAACATAATACCAGAGTCAAATATAATCCAAAACACAGTGTTTATATACAATCTCCCAAAAATACAAAAATATCTCTAGGATCCCACATCAAAATCTCTTGATCCTAGTTCAAACTTACCCTCCTAGCGGGGTAGCACAACAGACTCAACGGTGGCCTCGATCCGCCAATCTCTTTAGGTTTCTTAAAAGTTATTTAATGTTGGGACTGAGACACCTCTCATTAAGGGAAAATAAACTAAATACAGCTATGTAAAAACATGAATATTTAGTGCTATAATACATGTACAGTACATTTCATATGCTGGAAAACATTCATGATAACATATCTGAGTAATCATAACTTTCATAATTTCTAATAATTTATACTGATCATGAAATGTCTGATATAACTGATAATACTAAAATTTACTCAGGATGTATAGCTAGCTGATGTCATGTATTACCCCCCATAACAGGTTGTGCAACTCGAAGGTGGGACTCAACAATGGCTGGCCAACCATTGCCGAGTAAAAATGTCTATAAGTAGGATAGGCCCGCCACACCTTAGTCTAAACTACCAAGTGGACGTCTACTACTTTACATTGAAAGCCACATCGACTATCCATCTCCCCCCTCCCTCTGCTTGCAGGGGCGGTTAGCACAAGTCTGAACATAATATCTGATCTGTATAGCTACGGTACCATGCTCCTGTAACTGAACTGAACTAACATTTGAGTTCTGATAATATATAATACATGATAATATACTTATCTAACATTAAATATTGATAGCATTTTCTGTAATAAGATAGATACATATATACGGCCTTGCGCCGATTTCTTTCATATCTGCGGCCTTGCGCCAAACATTTCATAAATATGGCTTTGTGCCGAAATCATACATAATACATAGTCTTGTGCCAGCTATCAATCACGGCCTTACGCCGAATATTCCATACATATCATTTTGAATAAATAATTCATTTATCATGTATTTCAAAAACCATATTGTACTGCATTATTTCATAATCTCTAAAAACATGCTTTATTCGTAAAATCGTCATAACATAACACTTTTCATGTAAAATAATATTCATGCCACACGATACTGAATAAACCATACATTCCATTCTAAAATCATATTTTCTAGCATTTCATACTAATATTTATACATTTCAACATAATAGCAATATGTTCCCAAATATGCAGCTTTACCAATCTTCTCATATATAGTATGCATGCTTCCTGAAAATAAATTTGCTGATAAATAATAATATAATTTGCATAGAAAATAACTGCTTTAGTTTATTTCCTTACCTGATTTCTGAGAAGAAACCCCCTAAATTATACTCGTCCTTTACCTGTAAGGTTTCCCGTTCAACACTCTGAAAATGACAACTCTCATAACTAAACTTCAGTATTTTTCCATGAATAACATTTCCTATAACTATGGGAAGACCAAATTTTGCATAAAATGTCTTACCTTAACCCAAGGATGAATTCCAACTTTGCCCCACCAACGATTTGCACAGACTTGGAAAGAACTTTCGTAGGAGTATCGTGGTGGCCTCAGATTGTCAATTCGAGGAGAAACCGGGCCGAAATCAAAGAGAGAAGAGAGAGAAACCATAGAGGAGAGAGAGAGAGAGAATTGTCACTGATTTTCTACGTAAAACTCTGAGTTTTAGGTTATTTATACTATGGGCTTCGTCGACGAGCCACGTCACCTTGTCGACGAGGTCAAAAAGGCTTCTCGTCGACGAACTCTCCCCCTCGTCGACGAAATTCAAATTTTCCAAAAACATCCTCTCGGTATTTTCTCGTCGACGAAGCCTACCCTCGTCGACTGCGCCCTCTTTTCTATTCCCATTTTCCCCTCTCTTTATTATTTAAATACCATTATTCTTTGGGTCATTACAACTACAAACCCACCTATGTATATACATACATAGATGTACATCATTTCCAAAAAGCCCAAAATATTGTGGACTCCACTATCCAGCCCAAGACTCACCCCTAAAACAACACCGACTCAGTTGCCTCCTCTATCTCTGAGCTGGCCTTGCACACCTCTCTAGGTTACCTGAAATGTTCATAATGTTGGGATGAGACACCTCTCAGTAAGGAGAAACATGTTACTACCAGTGTGTAGCATAAGAGTTTATTCGCAACATATCCTTTAATTAAAACGGTAAATAAGACATCATATAAAAATCACTGCATATAATAACCCACGCCTATGTAACTTAAAATATAGAGATATATGAGTTATCTATTCAATCATACTTCTAACTTTAATAGGTAATCACTGTTTTCTATGTATACTATAAATGTACATGATTCTGAAAACTTCCTTGGATGGTTGCATGTCATTATTTAACCCCTCATGACTAGGTTGTGCGGCTCGTAGGTGGGGCTAGACACTGGTTGGCCTACCAATGCCAGCCTAAACTGTATGCATCTATATATGCCTATAGCACAAAAGGCCCTTTCCGCCTGGTCCGAATGCCAGACAGCCCTCTACCCTACCTGTGGCACAATCGGCATTACCATACTCTATCTGAGATGTATGGTTGCACTGTTTATACTGTATAGCTACAATACCGTGCTCTGTAAACTGCTCTGTTCCATCAGGATTTAATACTATATAGTACTATTTCTATATAACATCTATCTATTTTACCATGATACTGTATCAACTATATTAACCATGATTCTGTAATTCTCTGTATTAACCATGACGTTGTATTAACTGTAAATCTGTATAATCTGTATTTCTATATGTCATGGTTCTATGCTCTGTATATCATGGTTCTGTAAAACTATATATCAACAAGGTTCTATAAAATACTATATAATCATGGTTATGTAAAATACTGTATAATCATATTTCTGTAAAATATTGTATAATCATGGTTCTGTAAAATACTGTACAATCATATTTTTGTATAACCATGTAAAATGTAATTCTGTAAACCTCCATATGGTCGTAGCTCTGTAAATAAAACTGTATAAGCTATTTTTCATAATTCTATAAAAACTATATAATCATAAGTCTGTAAATCTATATAAAATTCTGTAAATAATCCAGTATTTCTCATGCCACACAATTTAATAAAACTCAATAAATATCATCTGTATTACTATATAATTTCCATGCTCTAATTTATTCAAAACCATACTCTATAATCCATATTCAAATACTATACTTTGCTAATAATATTTCTAATTTAACTGGCATAACATATTTTCCTTACTTGACTTTCTGAGTTTTGTTTACTATTTTACTATCTCACACCTATGGCGTTCGTAATTTCCATGCCCTGAAATTATACACATATTTTCCCCAGTCAATCCACTGAGTTCCCAAAATAATTATCATATTCATATTTTTCTGAACCTTCATATTTCAGTTTATCTACAAAATGTCAACCAGACAAGTATTACAATATTTGCCTTATTTCCTAGGAAAATACTCGTTGAAACTCTAACTCATGTCTGCACCATCTACACCATAACCCAGTATTTTACAAAATCCCAATTCCTTAGTTCAACTCCAGAACTATAGTCATATTCATGTTTTTAAGCCTATACATCCAACAATTCAAATAAACAACCCATAAACATTCAAATAACACCCTTACCTCAGTTTTGGGATGGTGCCCCTGAACTCCAAACTGAAATTCTACTTCACCTACATTGTAGAGAATCTTCTCAAGAACCCCATGGTGGTTCCTGATTATCGATTCAGACTTAAAACGGAGTAGAATTTTAGAGAGAAAGGGAAGAGGGTTCATGGGTTTAGAAAGAAAGAGGGAGAAGAAATAATTTTGATTCAAAAATTAAAGCTTGCAGGACTTTATAAGTTTCAATGCTACTCAGGAAACTGTCGTTGATTTTCTCAGACTCTTAGAAAATCATCGCCAGTTTCTATTAACCGGCCCAAAATTTACTATTTACCTGTTGCCCAGCTGCAGTAAATTACCAAAACCGCGCCGGTTTTCTTCCCCCTTCAGAAAACCGGCGCCGATTTTTCTCTTGCCTCAACCAAAAATCCACTTTCCTTGTTTATTTTATTTTTTATATTTTTTGAGTCTCCACATTCTCCCCTCTTTATAAAATTTCGTCCTCGAAATTTGCTGTCTATACTATTCACCATCCTGTGAGGAAAATTTGCTACTTATTTTAGTAATTACCCTCACTTGTGGCGAAGCAATACTGTGGTTACAATTAGGGTTTTGGGAGATTAAATGTATATACAGAAAAGAAAATTCTCTCATAACCAAAAGCACTACCTATCCTATAATCTAAAATACCACTTGTACATACATCATTCTGCTATGCATAAAATAAAATCAAACTATATATACTTTACCTGAATTACTACCATTCATTCTCTATCAAATGTTGGTCCCCACTGAACAGATGAGGGTATTTCTGTTGTATTTCTTCCTCAAGCTCCCACGATGCTTCCTCTACTGCATCATTCCTCCACAGAACTTTTACTAGTGGAATTTTCTTGGTACGCAACTCCTGTTCTTTTCTATCTAGAATCTGCACTAGTATCTCTTCATATGCCAGAGTATTTCTAAGCTCTATCTCTTCATAACTGATCACGTGGGTGGGGTCTAGGACGTATCTCCTTAACATGGAAACATGGAATACGTTGTGTATCTTGGATAGAGCTGGAGGTAAAGCTAGCCTGTAGGCAACTGGAGCCACTCTCTCAAGTATTTCAAATGGGCCAATAAACCTAGGGCTCAGTTTACCCTTCTTTCCAAACCTCATAGCTCCTCTCAGCGACACTACTTTCAGAAATACCTGATTTCCAACATCAAACTCCAATTCTCGGTAGCGAGTGTCTGCGTAGCTTTTTTGCCAACTCTGAGCTGCACTGGTTCTATCTTTAATAAGTCATACTTTATCATAAGCCTACAGCACCAACTCTGGCCCCAAAACTCACCTCTCGCCCATTTCATCCCAGTATAGTGGAGAATGGCACCTCCTACCATATAATGCCTCATAAGGTGACATGTCGATGCTGGCTTGATAACTGTTATTATACGCAAACTCAACCCGCGGCATATACTGGGTCCAACTACCCCCAAAATACAGCATGCATGCACATGGCATATCCTCAAGTATCTAGATCATCCTCTATATCTACCCATCAATCTAAGGATGGAATGTTGTACTGAATGATAACTAAGACCCCAAAGCTTCCTGCAAACTCCTCCAAAAGTGGGACGTGAAACGTGGGTCTCAGTCTGAAACTATAGATACTAGTTCTCCATAAGGTCGAACTATCTCCTGAATATATATCTCTGCCAGTCTGTTCATAGGGTAGCTAACTTTTATAGGTAGAAAGTGGGTAGTCTTTGTCAGCCGGTCTACAAACACCCAAATGGCATTTTGTCCATGTAGCATCAGCAATAATCCAATGATGAAATCCATAGATATATGGTCCCACTTCCACTCGGGGATGTGGAGTTGCTGCAACTGTCTTGCCGGTCATTGGTGCTCAACCTTTACCTGCTAGCACGTCAAACACTACACCACAAATTTGGCAATCTCTCTCTTCATACCGCTCCACTATAATGATTCTCGAAGGTCCCAATACATCTTAGTGCTGCCAAGATGAACTATGTAAAGGGATCTATGAGCCTCCTCTAAGATAGCCCTCCTAATCTCAGCATCTGCAGGAACACACAGGCTAGTACGGAACCTCAGGGCTCCATCATCTGAAATAGTAAACTCCTCTCCTTGTCTGTCATGCACTTTATCCACTAACTCTATCAATTCTTTGTCATTTCTCTAAGCAGTTTTAATCTTATCTTACAAAGTATGTTGTAACACTAAGTTGGTAATAAATTTCTGGTGATCACCCTCTACTAATTCCACACCGAGCCTCTCCATGTCCATTTGAATCGGATGCTGAATCTCCATCGCTGACAATGTTGCACCCACAGATTTTCGCTCAATGCATCAGCCACCACGTCTGCTTTCCATTGGTGGTAGCTGATAGTGCAATCATAATCTTTAATGAGCTCCAACCGTCTTCTTTGCCTCATATTCAATTCTTTCTGAGTGAAGAAACACTTCAAACTTTTATGATCAATAAAGATCTCACATATTTCCCAATAAAGATAGTGCCTCCATATCTTTCTTTAGGGCATGCACCACTATAGCTAGCTCTAAATCATGTACCGGGTAGTTGTTTTCATACTCTTCAAGCTAGCGAGAAGCACAAGCTATAACTTTCCCGTGCTACATCAACATGCACTCGAGTCCCCTTAATGATGTGTCACTGTATATAACAAATCCATTCTCTCCTAATGGAATAGCTAACACTAATGCCATGACCAGCCACTGCTCTTTAACTCCTGGAAGCTTTGCTCACACTCATCTGCCTATTCAAACTTTACTTCTCATGAGTCATGTCAGTGGACCTGATAATCTGGAAAAACCATATACAAAGTGTTGGTAGTACCCTGCCATACCTAGAAAGCTCCTGACCTCTTGAACGTTTCCTGGTCTCACCCAATTCACCAATGCTTCTATTTTGCTTGGATCTATTGATATGTCATCCCCGGAGATCACATGCCCAAGGAAAGTGACCTGTCTTAGCCAGAATTCACATTTCTTCAATTTAGCGAACAATTTATTTTCCCTCAATATCTAAAAAACCAGTCTTAGATGTTTCTCATGCTCCACAAAATTCTTCGACTAGACCAGTATATCATCAATAAATACCACAACAAACTGGTCTAAGTATTGATGGAACACCCGATTCATTAGGTCTATAAACACTGCCGGTGCATTAGTCAATTCGAACGGCATCACCAAAAACTTATAGTGCCCATACTTGGTTCAAAAAGCTGTCTTTGAAACATCTTCTGCTTTAACTTTTACCTAGTGGTATCCTGACCATAGATCAATCTTGGAGTATACCTGGGTCCCCTCAAGCTAATCGAATAAATTGTCGATTCTGGGAAGAGGGTATTTATTTTTAACCGTCACTTTATTTTTTTCCTTATAATCAATACACATCCTGATAGTCCCATCTTTCTTCTTTACAAACAGGATTGGTGCTCCCCAAGGCAACACGCTAGGTCTAATAAACCCTTTATCTAGAAACTCTTGCAACTAGTCTTTCAATTCTTTCAATTCCACTAGAGCCATTCTGTAGGGTACCTTAGATATCGATGCTGACCCTAGTAGTAAATCCACGGTAAATTCAATTTCTCGATCTAGTTGTATACCAGGTAACTCTTTTGGAAAAACATCTGAAAATTCTCTAACTACCAGAATATTAGTTTGTTTCAATTCTTCTTTTGTAATGTCCTTTACATAAGCAACATACCCTTGGCAACCACCCTAAAGCAACCTCCTCACCTAAATAGCCGATACCAACTGCAATGAGGTGGGCACACGTGATCCCACAAATCTAAATTCTTGCTCACCTGGGTGTCTGAAGATCACTTCTTATTTATGATAATCAATGCTAATGTAATTAGTCGCCATCCAGACCATTCCCAATATCACATCAAATCCCTACATATCTAATACCACAAGGTCGACTGGTAATACTTTCTCCTGAATACCCACTAGACAGATTTTAAGTACCCTTCTACACCTCACTGTTGATACAGTCGGCGTTGCTACTGACAACTCAACATCTAACAGCTATGCCTTGACCCTATATAATTTAGCATATCCCGACGACACAAAAGAATGGGTGGCACCTGTGTCAAACAAAACAACAACTTTATATGATAAAGCAGTAAGAATACCTGTCACGACGTCTCCGGCAGCCTCAGAGTCTCCCGGCATCAACATATAAACCCTCGCCAGTGTTGTATTCCTCTACTGGCTACCACCCCTTGGTGCCTGATTATATCTCTAGATCTATCTAAGGGCTGGTGTACTATTCGATGGCCAATGACACTCCCGTGCTATGTGTCCAAGTCTACCATATCTGTAGAAAATATTATTTCCTAATCAGCATGCTCTCGTATGTCTCCTACAGTATATAGGGCAAATATGGTATGTCCCCTCTTTTGTCTCTGAGCTCTACCATATCTATCTCCCCTCCAAGGGCCTCAAATGGACCCTGCCTAGAAACTAGGAGGCATAGGCCTCTTTCTCTTATTCAATGCTCCCACATCTCTCTGTTCGCTCTCCTCTACTACTATGGCTCTATCAACTAGTTTATAGAAGTCTTGCATCTTCAAAACTGCCACCTGTTTATATATATACTCGCCTCAAACCCCTCTCAAACATCCTCGCCTTTTTCACCTCATCTGTGGTGATGTAGGGGGCAAAGCGTGACAATTCAATGAACTTTTCCATATACTATTGTACCATGAGATTTCCCTGAGTCAATTTTAGAAATTCTTCTACCTTAGCCTCTCTAATGGCAGCAAGAAAATATCTGTCAAAGAATACCTCCTTGAACCGATTCCAGGTCATAACCACTAGTATGAGCCTCTGCTCCTCCAATAATCTCGTAGTCGTCCACCATATCTCAACTTCGCTTGTCAATTTATAGGTAGCATAGAGGACCCTCTGTTCATCCGTATAGTGGAGCACTGTCAGTATTTTCTCGATCTTTTGCACCCAGTTTTCAGCCACTGCAGGGTCAGTTCCTACTGAGAACGTCGGAGGATTCATTTTGGTAAACTTCTCAATGGTACAGCTCTGGTCTGTCGATAGACCTCCCTGCTCTCTAGAGCTCCACGCAATCTCAACTATAACTTGTTAATCCACACTACCCAGAACTACGTATGAATCACCATCACCCACACTAGAAGGGCCTGCACCATCATCTCGACTAGTGTGGGCACTGCTACCCCAAGGGTCAATCCTAAAAAAAAGATAAACATAGTCTTAGGACCCTGTCTATGTAACATAACTAACATATTTATCTAACCGAAATCTCATATCCTCAACTAACCAAACGTCCTTCTTCTCAATTTAAGATTCAGTGCAATAATTGAGAAATACAACCCGATAGTAGTTCACTATGATTTTCCTGAAATCGTTACCCTAGAAAAGACACGGAAACCACTATGGAAATCCTACTTACCGATCATAGAAGAAAACCCTAAATACTCATCTTAATTCCCCAACATTGACTCGCTAAATTCCTAATCTATTCCTATACTTTGGAATTGTTTTCCGCTGTACACTATTGTCTACAGAACCTAGCAACCTAGGCTCTGATACCAAATTGTAATGACCCAAAATTCATACCATTTTTTTTAAGCTATATAACATAACTTTGATACCCTATATATATTTATATTTGTCATCATCACGGTCCAGAGTGGGGGACGTGGTAACCTATTCATAACCTGTATATTACCTATGTAGCGGAGAAATGTAACATCCAGAACAAAACCCAAAACATACAATACCAAAGTACTACAGACCCACCTATATATATGTATATATACATACATACACGTACATCATTTCCAAAAATCCCAAAATACTGTGGGCTCCACTATCCTACCCAAGACTCACCCCCCAAAACTACATCAACTCAACTGCCTCCTCTATCTCTTAGCCGGACCTGCACACCTCTTTGGGTTACCTGAAATGTTCATAATGTTGGGGTGAGACACCTTTCAGTAAGGAAAAACATGTTGTTACCAGCATGTGACATAAGAGTTTATTCGCAACATATCCTTTAATTAAAACTATAAATAAGATATCATATAAAAGTCACTGTACAATAACTCATGCCTATGTCACTTAAATATAAAGATATTTGAGTTATCTATTCAATCATACTTCTAACTATAATAGGTAATCACTGTTTTCTGTGTATACTATATATGTACGTGATTCTAAAAACTTCCCTAGATGGCTATATGCGAAGTGCAAGTGTGTTATTGATGTTTCTTCCCTTTCCGCCATGTTAGTTTATATATTCCATTGTAAGAACTAAACAAGAGCTAAGTCTGAATATTGAATATTTTGAAGAAATTTCCTTTGTTAAGCTTGTTATAGCTTTGTCCAATCCTTGGGATTGAGTGGCAAGAGGCTACACGTTCTATTTAGAGATTAGGTGGTGAGATACCACTATGTATCCAGCATTTCTATCACCATTTCTTCCCTTTCACCCATGTCACTTTCATATACATACAGCAGCTTACGTCTTCACTCATTCAATGTTTGTTCCAAGGATAATTTAAATTATGATTTGAGTTCGTGGTGAATTAAACCAAGTCATTCAACAATTTCCTCTGGTAAGATTTTTCTTTCCTTAACCTTGAATTGGTTGTGAAACTTTATTTGAAGACCATTATCCTAGTTTAGAAATAACCCTCGTATTCTAGCCTTTATTTAAAATCTGTGGGAGATTAGGCGACTAATCCTGTCAGTGACTTAACTGCTACTGCCACTCCTGAATTTAGTTTAAAAATTCATCAAGCAACTAAGGTCATTGGCTCTGTCAACTAACTCACTACTACCTTCCTAGAATTCTATTTCTAAATTCTTTAGGCGACTGACTCTGAAATCCAGGTGACTGAAGTCATTCATAACCTTAACTTTCAACATTTATATGCTTATTTCTTTGTCAATTGTAAGAATATTGCCTTGTTAACTTAGACTTATGCTCTAGAATGACTAAAACAACATTTTTAAAGCATATAACTTGATTCTTTTGTGAAAGAACCTTTGAGATTGAATTTCGAAACAAATAATATACTCTTTCAAAATTCTTAAACATGTGAAGCATAGCCTACTTTATATTGTTTAAGTTTGGTTGATTCAATTCTCAATTTAAAGTGTTTCTGATGTATGTGTTGATTTGAGGGTTAGCAATAACCTTCCCCATTCTACATCAGTGGTTGAGAGTAATATTAAGAGGGATCTTGCATTGCTTTTGTAATTTGGATAAAAAGATAGTGAATCCTTGTCGTTTGCTCCCACGGATGTAGGCATTGCTAGAACACATAATTCTCATGTCTTTATGATTGTTATTTCTTTTAATTTGTTGTGGTTGTCGATTGTTCTATATTTTTCATCATTAAAGTGCTATTTTGTGTGTTTGATCCTTTTACACAAATATATTCCACTGTGCTATTATGGGGTTTTACCCAACAAAAGTAGACAACTTAGTGGAAGGTGACATAGTGTAACAACCCAAAATTTCATACGATTTTTTTTCCAAATATATATATATAAATTAGTACTCATCTTACTCTGATACCCCTGTAATGAATACTGAAAAACATCTATGCAGCGGAAAACATAAAATTGTACAACCATTATTACAATACCAAAATTTAGTATTTCCCCAAAATATATATATATATATATATATATATATATATATACATAAATACACATCTTTCTAGTTTCTTCTATCAAAACTCCTAGAGTCTACCCAAAAATACTTCTCCCTGAAAACACTTACCCTACAAATAGGGCAGTGCAACCGACCTCCCTATCTTCGAGCTTGATCTACTGGTCTAGCTGGATCACCTTAAATATGTTAATTTACTGGGATGAAACAACTCTCAGTAAGAAATATGCTATTAACCAGTGTGTGGCAACTGAGTTTACATAAATAATTTACTGATAAATACCTGAAACTGAGATAGCTTGTAAAATAATACATAGTATAACTCACACCTATGTGGCTTAAAAATATATTTGTAATATCTAAACTTTCTATTTAATCATACTTCTAGTATTATAATATATCTATTGTTATCCTATAAATCTGTATATAATATATATATATATATGTGTGTGTGTGTGTGTGTGTGTGTGAAAACTACCCTGAAAAACTGTATATCATGATTTAACTCCTCATGACAGGGTTGTGCGGCTCGTAGGTAGGACTTAACTCTAGTTGACCCACCAGGATAAGTCAACTGAAACTCTATCAATCATCAGACTGGTCATTCTGCAATCCCTCCAAAGGCTTAGTAACTGATCTCTCCCTCGTCAAACCGGCCACCTCAACCCAAATTTTTAAGGAGCCTGTAATCCTTCTAAGGCACGGTTGACGGAAATCCACACACTATCTGAGATATGTGGTTGCACTCTTATCTGAAATAACAATGGTATGTCATGATTTAACCCCTCATGATAGGGTTGTGCGGCCCGTAGGCGGGACTTAACTCTGGTTGGCCCATCAGGATAAGTCAATTGAAACTCTATCAACCATTAGACCGGCCATTCTGCAATCTCTCCAAAGGCTTGGTAACTGATCTCTCCCTTGTCAAACCGGCCACCTCAACCCAGATTTCTGAGGAGCCTGCAATCCCTTCAAGACATAGTTGACGAAAATCCACACACTATCTGAGATATGTGGTTGCACTCTAATCTGAAACAGAAACGGTATCGTGCTCTACTGACTGAATTTGACTGAAATAATTCATCAAGACCTGATACTATATAATACTAATATATATAATTATCTTTCTGTTTCATCATGATTCCAAAATATTCATAACACTATAAAATTGATCTGAAAATACTGTAATATCTTAACTGAAATAACTGTAATATCTAATCTGTAATATCTGAACTGATATAACTGTAATATCTAATCTGTAATATCTGAACTGAATAAACTATAATATTTGAGTGTTATGGTTTTGAAATTCTGGAAATCATGGTATTCTACAAATACTGTAAAATAGCTGTCTGTATATATACTCTAATTCATAATTCTGTAAAAATTTGATAAAGCATATTTCTGTGCAAAAATACTGTAAAACATGATATTCTAAAAAAAAAAAAAAAAAACTATATAATTTTTGAACTCTTCTGATATTAACTCATGCCACACAACTAAATAAATAAAAACCCCTGCACTGAAATCTGTATTTTCTGATAATGAAGATAATTTGTACTCTGTAGAATTTATCCTAAAACACATATATATTACTGATAAAATTTCTAAAATTCCTAGCATAGCATATTTCCCTTACCTGATAAACTAGACTCATTACTGATTTCTAACTTACACCCACAGTGTCCATAATTTCAAAATCCTGAAATTATACACATACATATTTCCCTATTAATCAACTGAATTTTTAGATAATTTCCATACTCACATTTCCTGAATTTATAAATTATTTATCATTTACCTAGGTTCCTAAAGACACCCACTAAATTCCTTAGTTTGCCTGCGATATATACCCAACCCTGAATTTTACAAAATCCTAATTTCTCAATTTAACCTTAGAAATACATTCACATCTACACTTATATCTTTAATAAATTGATAAGCTAAGCATAAACACCTAATTAACACCCTTACCTCAGTTTTGGGATGGTGCCCCAAAATCCCAAACTGAAATTCTATTCTGCCTACATTGCAGAGAATCTTCCCAAGAACCCTGTGGTGGTTCCTAATCATTGAAATAAGGTTTAACAGAGCAGAATTTGTAGAGATAAGGGGAGAGGGGTCATGGTTTTCTAAAGAGAGAGAGAGTAATTTAATTTGGTTTTAACAAAATGAAGCTCTCAATTCTTTATAACTTCCAGCACTGGCCAGAAAATCATCGCCGGTTTTCTATTAATCGACCCCTTAATTTACCGTTTTACCTTTACCTAGTTGCGGTAACTTTCCAAAACCGTCGCCAATTTTCTAACTCCTTTAGAAAACCGTCGCTGGTTTTCTCCTTCTCTGGCCAAAAATCCATTTTTTCTGTTTTCTTTTATCATTTTATTTTTCCGGGTCACTCACATAGGGTTACTAACGGGTTTACAATGCAACATATTTGTCTTTTTAAGTAAATAAAAAATGTATTTTTGTTGAGATAACATGAGACCAATATCAGTATGATGACATTCAAGGCCCAAGAAATAATGTAAAGACCCTGGCTCCTTAATAGGAAAATCAGTGCTTAAAACTGAAATTATTTGAGCTAAAACACTCGGATGTGAGCCAGTGAGTACGATATCATCCACGTAGACTAGGAAATAGAGAACCACAAATTGATGTTGATAAATAAATAGTGAGGTTTCTAATTTGGAAACAACAAAGTCCAATTCTAGCAGTCGAGAACTAAGACGAACATACTAGGGGCGAGGAAGGCGATATAAATATCAATTGAGCTTGTAGACATACTAAGGAAATTAAGGGTGTACAAACTTAGTTGGCTGAGTCATAAACACATGTTCATAAAGAGTCCCATGAAAAAAACATTTTGGACTTGTAAGTGGTGAATCAGCCAACTAGAAGAAATTGCAATGGATAAGACTAACCTTATGGAATTTGGCTTTACCATAGGACTGAACGTTTCATTGTAGTCCAAGCCTTCAAGTTGACTATTGCCCTTGGCTACTGGTCTTGCTTTTCTCCATTCAATGGAACCATTCGAAAAATGCTTCGTCTTAACACTACAAGAAATAAGGTTATTAGGGATGGTTTTAAATCGTCACTAGTAGTCAAAAAATCGTCACACGGTTCTCTCAATATTAGTGACGGTTCTAACTTTGTCACCATATCTGCGGATACTAATACTTATTAGTGACAAAATATTCAAATTGTCACTAATAGTGGAGTATTAGTGATGGAAAAGAACCGTCACTAATAACCTATGACCGGCACTATAAAATTGCACATATGGTCGACTCAACTTCGTCACTAAAGCACATGTATTAGTGACAAATTTAATAATTGTCACTAATATGATTGTAGTAGTGACAGTCAAGAAACAGTCACTAATAGTATGCTTTCTGGTGACGATTATTAAAATCATTATTAATAATTGACTATTACTAACGATTATAGAACCGTCACAAATATTTGACCCCTATAAGGTTGATTCTATAGTGAGGGTTTTGGTCATTTAGTGACGATTTCTAAATCGTCACTAATACTTCATCTTCCTATTATTAGTAACAGTTTTGCAAACCATCACTAATGCTTTGAAAAAATTAAAAAAAATTTAAGACTCCTGTAAAAACCTTTAAGTATATTTTAAAATACATAAAATTGAACCAGAATTACTGAAACATTCATAAATTATTAAAATTTAAAATACAAATTGTTCAAAATTAAAATACATACAAGTACAAATTCAAATTAAAATATACAAATTAATTTTGTTCAATTAACAAGAAATATAGGAAAAGTAAAAAGTTGTGTGCATTCGACCCGACTGTAGTGTCTGGCATCATCGTAGTGTTCTGAGGGCCGCAAATCCTACAAAATAATAATTTCACAAGAAATTAACTAGCTAGTATACAATGTTTGAACATATATATATATATATATATATATATTTGTGTGTGTGTGTGTACATAGCATGATTTTGTGTTCATAACTAAAGAACAATCCATATTTAATCACTTAATGTATGCACTTTATGACCATTTTATCATTTTTTATTTTTAGAAAAATCAAACGAAATTTTGGTAGCATGTCATCTGTAAATAGAGCATTTTTCCATAACAAAACATACATTCAAGCCTGAAGCAATTCAATATACTTAATATTTCAGTAATAATCCATTCAACACAAGCAGTTCAATATACTCAATATTTGGCAATGTTCCATTCAACACAAGCAGTTCAATATGATTAGTCCAAACATTTCATACAAACAATCAAGTTAAGTAGATCCTTGCAAGCATCAGTTAAGCATAATTGTTTTTCATTACAAAGTCAAAATAAATAAAAAGTACAAAATAATTTTGCAACGACCTGCTTATCTTATCATATAATTAAGGATAAATAATATAGTCCACCCGAACCCGTGGGTAATGGGGACGCACACCTAACAAACACAACGGAAACCAAAGCAGCAGTAAATGTAAAATCACATTCTCAAACCATAAAATACATAATACCAGAGTTAACCATAGACCATCACGTTCTGTATTTATATACAATCTCCAAAATATCCAAAAATACCAAAAAGCACTTCTTAGGATCCTACAACAAAAATCAGTTGATCCTAGTTCAACACTTACCCTCCTAGTGGGGTAACACATAATTAACTCAACGGCGGCCTCGATCCGCTGGTCTTTCTGGTTTTTCTAAAAAATTATTTAATATTTGGGGGTGAGACACTTCTCAGTAAGGGAAAATACATTAAATACAGTTGTGTGGCAACATGAATATTTGATGCAATTATACATATGCAGTACATTTCATATATCTGAAACATTCATCATAATATACTGAATAATCAAATACTTTCGTATTTCCTAATAAATCATATAGTGCATAAAATTTCTAGTATAGTTAGTAATACTGAAAACATACCCAGGATGAATAGCTAGTTGATGTCATGTATTACCCCCATGACGGGTTGTGTAGTCTAAAGGCGAGACCCAACAATGGTTGGCCGACCACTGCCGAGTCAAAAATTTATGTAAGTACGATGGGCCCACCACATCCTGGTCCAGACTATCAGGTGGACGTCTACAACTCTACACTAAAAGCCACATTGACTATCCGTCTCCTACCCCCTTGTGGGGTGGTTAGCACAAGTCTGAACATAGATATCTAATCTATATAGCTACGGTACCGTGCTCCTGAAACAAAACTAAACTAACATCCGGGTTCTGATAATATATAGTACATGATAATATAGCATTTAACATAAATGGATTGATTGCATTTCTATACTTTCATAAATATGGCCTTGCGCCGAACATTTCGTAAATACGGCCTTGCATCGAACGTTTCATAAACACGGCCTTGCGCCGGAAACATATAACATACACGGCCTTGTGCCAGCTATCAATCACGGCCTTGCGCCAAAAATCTCATACATTTCATTCTGAGTAAATAAATCACCTATCATGTATTTCAAAATCATCATATACTACATTATTTTATAATTCCTAAAAACACGTTTATTAGAAAAATTGTCATAATATAATACATATCATGTGAAAATAATATTCATACCACACAATGCTGAATAAAATCATACATTTCATTCTAAAATCGCAATTCCTGTATAACAACAGTATTTTCCCAATTATGCATTTACTCAATAATATTCAAATATAATACATGTTTTCTTGAAAAATAATTTTCTAATAATTAATAGTAATTTGCGTGGAAAATAACTGCTTTAGTTTATTCTCTTACCTGATACTGAAAGAAACCCCCTAAAAATCTACTCGTCCTGTACCCACAGGGTTCCCCGAGCAACACCCTAAAACCAACAACTCACAAAACTAAATTTCAGTATTTCTCCATTAATAACCTTTCTTATAACTACAAGAAGACAAAATTTTGAATATTTAACCTTACCTTGAATCAGGGAAGAATTCCAACTCACTCCCACCAACGATCCGCTCTAGCAAATTTGGAGAGAATTTTCCCAGGAGCGTCGTGGTGGCCTCAGATCATTGATTCGGCGAACAATAGAGCCGAAATTGAAGAGAGACGAGAGAGAAACTGTATAGAGAGAGAGAGAGAGAGAGAGAGAGAGAGAGGGAGTGATTTTTTGATTTTTATGCGTTTAAATCCGAGTTTAAGGCTATTTATACAAGGGGCTTCATCGACGAGCCACGTCACCTCATCGACAAGGTCAAGAGGAAATTCGTCGACGAACTCTCCCCTTCATCGATGAAATTCAGAGGCCAAAATATCATCTCGGTATTCGCTCGTCGACGAAACACACCTTCCTCAACGAGCTCATAATACAACGTCGTCAATGAATGCTACTGCTTCCTTCTGTTCTATTTCCATTTTCCTCTCTCTTTAATATTTAAATACCATTATTTTTTGGGTCATTACAAATTTGCATCAATACGATGCAAATAGTCAGTAACATCCTTAAGAGAAGCAACGAAAAAACTTTCTTTACTTCCAAAAATATCATCAGTTCAAGCCCAAAAAATGAACACCATCCTTATTACCATCCATTTCTTCCCCTTTGCCATTATCAAAAATAGGGGGCTATCACTGCTGATGATCTAAGAATGGTGCTTAGATCCTCTATATATGTTCTTATGCATGCATTTTCAATTTAGGATGAAGATCAATCTTCATTTAGCAATCACTCATCCTTTTAATAATAATTTAAGCATGCATCATATTATAAACATTTACACTTGATTTTTGGGCTTTGATTATTTTGGGAAAAAATTTAACAAAATTTCGACAGCATGCCATCTGTAAATAAAAAATTTCCCAAATCTATAAATCAAAAAGAGTATACCAGATAGGCTAGCAGTTTTCAATAGCATACAAAACATAAATCACTGCATTAGCCATACAGATAGCATTCCAGATAAGGCATGCAATCCAGTAGCTCAAATAATAGGTCATACAAAATATAAATTATCCATCAAAGAAATGTAATCATTCACTCAGTTTGCAAAAATAAGACATAAATTTTCACCTGCTTATTTGAGTGGCCATCCAAGAACACTTCTGAACTCTGCAAGCACTTATGGGGCAGACGTGAGTAGGATTTTTCTCTCTTCTGATGCAAGCCTCTTGTGTAGTCGTTTCTGATAACAAATAAATCCTTTAGCTCCTTAGCTATCCTATATTTTGTAGTTCCTAAGTGACAAAACTTTAATTCTTTGCCAATTATAGCATTTTTTTCTCTGTAATTCCTGCTACAATATGAGAATCATAAAATCAACTATGCAATTCAACAACAGAGCTCCAACAGTAGCACAAAATCTTACTTTTATAGTTGATGATATTTCCTCAAAAATTAATAAAAAAAAATGAAAGAACTTGCAAGGGGCTTCGATTTCAGGTTCCCAATTAATGGTTTAAACCATTCACGCCTTGGTATCTTTTCGGTTATCACCAATGGCTTGCAGAAAATGAACAAAACAATGAAATCTAGCTGACAAGGGAAATATAAGTTCTAATGAAAGCAATTTCTCCAAATCCAATATAATTCGATATAGAAATAGAGGAAAAAGCAGACACTATACATTCAACAATAATTATGCATTAAGTTGATACTTTCCTGTTGAAGATGTTATAATGTGATTTGGATTGTCCAAAAATTCCTATAATTTCTTTGGTTCTCTTTAGAATCCAACACAATGATTCCCCTTATGTATGTCTTTAAAGACAAGTTTGGGAAAATGCAAACTTGTGTTGATATGGTAATATGCTTCTGTATGAATTCAACAACTATTCTTGGGGACAAGTCTTTCTCCAAATTGTCAATTAATACGAAATGGTCATAGCAAGTGATTCTATTCATAAGTGAAGTTTCCCCTTCCATATCTAAATCTTGCTCTATATACTGAGACAAAATTGACTTGTTCTTGACATTTGAACGATAAATATCCTCGTGGTAGGCAGCACTTCCAACACTAGAATCACCACCTTCTTTCGAATCTGAATCAGACACTATTAGGGTGGTAGGCCAGTTCCCCATTGTTAAATTATGTCTAAGCAAAATATGTCTAGCTCTAAATAGAGTAAATTACAATAGTTCATAAACAGAAAAAATAAGTCAATCTTATATCATACAGAACAATAATGTAATAACCCCAAAAATGACTATACAAGATTAGTGGGGTGATTTCCAAAAAAATAAAAATAATAATAATAATAATTAATTAATTAAATTTAAAAAATAAAAAATAATAATAATTAAATTTATTTTTATTTTTATTAATAAAATATATTATGATTAATATTAATTAAATTTATTATTATTATTATTATTATTATTATTATTATTATTATTATTATTATTATATATGTATATCAATTCACTTCAAAGAAGCTCCTGCGCAGAGATAGGGAGCCCTCCCAGTTCTTTCTCTCTCCTCTTGTTCCCTCTCCCTTTCTCCTCAGTTCCGTGATGGATTTTCGCCCAATCAAAAATTAGAAGATACCGTTGGGCTCCATTTTCCGCTACCGTCATTTCTACCAGAGCATATTGGTGGTAGGAGCGGCGTAGGCGTATCTCCTGGGGTAAGCCAAATCTCCCCTTTTACCTCAATTTCTTACAAATTATAAGCCCAATTGACGATCGGACACCACTATGAGAATCTAGGGATGATTCTCTATAAGTCTAGCGGAATGGAATTCTCGTGGGGGCATCGTAGGCATAACCCCAAATTTGGGATAAAGGGGTTATTAAGGGGCTTATTATTATTTAATTAGTGTTAATTTAGAAATTCTAGAATATTGAGCATTTGGGATTGAAGTGAGATTTTTGAAATTTAGGGCCCGCGTGAGCGCCACGGGTATAATTTTGGGACCCGCAGGCATAATTCAGAAAATTAAGTGAGGGTGTTAAATAATAGTTTAAACTTTAATTTGGGGTATATGGAGCCTAGGGAAGGGTAGATGGGTATTATTCTGGGGAAATGAGTTAATTAACCTAGGAAAAATGCAAATTGCAGGATTGGAGTTTCGAGCTCCAGGTAAGGGGAACAAATTATAACAGTATTTTTAGAATTAGTATTTGAATTAATATGTGAAAATGAGCATATGGTATTTTGTATGGAAATTATTATGATATAAATATCAAATAAATTGTGTGGCATTTGAGTAATATTTAATTGTAATATTTTGGAGTGTGAAATTAATATATTATGAATATTAGATGAAAACCGTGTGGCATATGATGTATATTGAAAAATGTGAAATATAACAATGAGTAATTTCTGAGAAAATATTGAAATGGGAATTATTATTGTGATTAGTGGAAAATAACGAAAGATGGTATTTATATGTGTGTAAAAATGATTTGCATGAAAAATGAGATTTTGTGAATTACTGAAATGAGTATTTTGAGAAATGTTGAAATACGTGAAACACGATATATACAATTATGAGATGATGAAATGTGCACAGAAAACGATAAGAACATTTATATTAAGATGAAGTGAGATATACCAATATGAGAATAATGATGTATGTTGATATGGAAATACCGAAATGTGAAAATGGGAAATATGAATACTGCAATATGGACTTAAAATATGATTGATGAAATGTCAATGCCGCATAATGATTGTGGGTATATGGTAGTGAACCCTGATGGATGGTTGTGATATTAAGCACGGTACTGTTGCTAGTGGAATAGTGCAACCACACAAACTCTTGGAGTGTGTGGCATGACAGTCGACTGTGCCATTTTGTAGAGTTGTTGTGCCC
Source organism: Malania oleifera (assembly GCF_029873635.1). Classification (NCBI taxonomy): domain Eukaryota; kingdom Viridiplantae; phylum Streptophyta; class Magnoliopsida; order Santalales; family Ximeniaceae; genus Malania; species Malania oleifera. The sequence continues at coordinate 64,145,439 of NC_080420.1, forward strand.
CCTGAGTCCGAATTAGAGCTATAGGCCTGCCAGTCATACTACAGACACGATATGTGATATGATATTTTGATCTAACCAGGTCGGCCAACCGCGGTTAGATCCAGCCTTCGGACTGCACAACCTTGACTATGGGGGGAAGCATGGCGTATAAAGAAAGATCCTCAGGGTAACCATGAGTTACGAACGTGATGTTGGTACTAGGTACCAAGGATACTCATGAGCTAGATAGTAAAATGGAAACGGAAAGTGAAAGAATGATAAAACAGGCTAAAATGATAAATGAAAGAAATAATGGAAATTGAGAAATAGAGAATGGCAAAATTGAGAAATGGAACCGTATGAGTTAATAATATAAATAATTGAGGTGAAGTGAAACTCTCCATCTAAGGGCTTACTAATTAAGGTGAGCGCCCTAATAGGCATCAGATGTGGCCATACCTGCTCACATAACATATTAGGGTAGAGGGAAGCTACCTATATGGGCAGGTAATCTTCCCTATTCTCAAGAACTTTGTAGGTAAATATATGTTCGAATGATTGAATTTGAGAATTGATTTTAAAGTTTATAAAAGTTTGTGTTGTATATCTATATGATTATTAGAATATATTTATCAATGTATTTTTCTCATATGAAATGTTAATTTGAAAAGTAAAGTGTATTATAACTGATATCATATGGTCACACACTGTAAATAATTTATTCCTTCTTACTGAGATGTGTCTCACCGAAATTATCTAAATTTTTTAGGGAACATGGATAGGCCAGGTGATAGAGCTCCATGATCATAAGGAGCTAGGACCCTGACACACAGGGTGAGTTTTTGGACTAGGGGAGGTGTAATTTGTTGTTTTAAAGTCTGTTATGGTGATATATATATATATATATATATATATGTGTGTGTGTGTGTGTGTGTGTGTGTGTGTGTGTGTATGTTGATACTCTGGGTATTGTATTCTGACATATCTATATATACTGTCTTTCGCTATTAGGTTGTATAATGAAATAACTTTTAACCCAATACCCAATGCGGGTCGGGTCATATGAATGGTAATAGGGTGATTGACATGGCCGATTTGTGAATGTTGTGGATGACGAGTATTTATTTATTAATTTTAAAAAAAAAATTGCTCGAAAATTGGGGCGTCACGGTTTGGTATAAGAGCCTAGGTTGCTAGGTTCTGTAGACTTTAGTAAACAATGGAATGCAATACCAGAGTATAGAAGTGGATTTTAAGGGAAATAGGAGGTGGGTAGATTGAAATGTGCGTTAGTGATTATTAGAGGATGAGGTGAGAATTTAGGGTTCTATCTTGCAGCCTGGAGATAGGAATACCAGGGTTGTTTCTATGTTTTTCCTGGGGTGACGATTTCAGGAAAACCATAGATACTATTGCTAGGTCTTGTTTCTAAGTGGTAGGACTGAATCCTAAATGGGGATTAAGGATGTGAAAATAAATGGTCGTAGAAGGGTAATTTATGAACTATTGCAGTGTATGGGTTATGTGATAGTAATTGTATGTTGAGATTAGTTGCTCTATTTGCAGGATGGATCCAGGGAACAGTAACATGGGTGCGGGAGGTGATGGAGTAGGACCTTTCAGCATGGGTGGTGGAGACCTTAACGCAATGTTGCATAGCATTACTTAGCAGGTGATGGTTGAGATGGCCAAGAGCTCGGGGGAGCGAAGTTACACGATTGAGCAGTTCACGCGTATGCGACCCCCATCTTTTTGTTGGAGGAGTGAACTCACTCGTAGCAGAAAACTAAGTTCAGGACATAGAAGACATACTGGCAATTCTCTCATGTACAAACGAGCATAGGGTATTGTTTGCCACATTTAAATTGACCAGGGAAGCAAAGCGCTGGTGGAGGTTAGTGAGGTTACTGGAGGAGCAGAGGCCTAGCCCTATAGCGATGATATGGAACTGCTTTAGGGAGATTTTCTTTGAGTGATACTTTCCCGCTACGATCAGGAGTGCAAAGGCATTAAAGTTTCTGTATTTGATATAGAGGCCTTTGACGGTGCAGCAATATGCAGCAAGATTTATTGAGTTGTCCCGATTCGCCCTGTATATGGTTCTAGATGAGGAAAGTAAGACAAGGAAGTTGAAGGAGGGCCTGAGGCAGAACCTTTATGAGCAAGTGGTAGGTTTCCGAGCTCAGACCTTCTCAGAGATAGTGGATGGGGCTGCAGTGATTGAGAGCGGCCTACAGAGAGGCACAACAGTACAGAGCCAGTGGAAGAGAGGAAAAGGCCCGTGCCTTCTAATTTTCAAGCAGGGGCCAGTCGAGGGTCGTGGAGGAGATACGATGGTAAAGGGGGACGACGGTATTAAGGAGGAGATTAAGTAGTATAGGGCAAACAAATGCCCCCTCCTTGCCCCAGATGTTTGAGGAGGCACCTAGGAGAGTGCCAAGCGAGGGAGGTTGTCTGCTATTAGTGCACTAGCTTGAGCATATCGCGAGGAACTGTCAGGCACCGCCAGCAGTAGCGCTACTCCTCGACCATATAGAGGAGGCTATCAAGCACCTCGAGGTGGACAGCAGAGGAATACAGCTACGGCACAAGTTTATGGACTGATACCGGGACATGCTGAGGCGACAGGAGATATGGTGATAGGTGCTGTTTCAATATTGTCATTTAAAGCTATTGTCTTATTTGATTTAAGGGCAACTGATTCTTTTATCATTAGGGAATATGTGAAGTTGTATGGATTTGAACCTCAGCAGTTAGATATTATTCTATCTGTTGCTACGCCGACTGGGGCTGTAGGGATATGTAGAAAGGTTCTCAGAGACTGTCCAGTGGGAATTTAGGGGAGGTATTTGTCAGCTAATCTTGTGGTTTTAGATATGCATGAGTTTGAGGTAATCTTGGGAATGGACTGGTTAGCTGCCTACCATTCCAGCATTGATTGTCATCAGAGAGAGGTAGTGTTTAGACCTCCAAATGAACAGGAGTACAGATTCATAGGATCACATGTGCGCACCCCACCTTAGTTACTATCTGCTATTCAGGCACATAGATTGCTATTAGAAGGCTGTCAGGAATATTTAGCCTGTGTGAGGGCAGTATCAGAAGGGGAGCTGAGGGTGGAAGATATCCCAGTGGTGAGGGATTTTCCTGATGTATTCCCCAAGGATTTTCCTGGACTACCTCCTGATCATGAGGTAGAGTTCATTATTGATTTGGTTCCAGGGACAGCGCCAATTTCGAAGGTGCCATATAGAATGGCACCGGCGAAGCTGAAAGAATTGAAAGAGCAGTTGCAAGAACTGTTAGATAAGGAGTTTATCTAGCCCCGTGTGTCACCCTGGGGAGCACCGATTTTATTTGTGAAGAAGAAGGATGGGTCAATGAGGTTGTGCATCAACTACCAAGAAATAAACAAAGTAACTATCAAGAATAAATCCTCGCTCCCGTGTATCGATGATTTGTTTGATCAGTTATAGAGGACACAGATCTTTTCGAAGATAGACTTACGCTCTAGGTACCATCAGGTGAAAGTCAGGGCGGAAGATGTTCCGAAGACGGTATTTAGAACACAATATGGACACTATGAATTTTTGGTTATGCCATTTGGTTTGATGAATGCTCCTGTAGTGTTTATGGATTTAATGAACAGGGTCTTTCACCAGTATTTGGATCAGTTTGTGGTAGTATTTATTGATGATATACTGGTATATTTGAAGAGCCCAGAGGAGCATAAGGAGCATATGAGTATAGTGCTTCAGGTGTTGCGAGAGAAGAAGCTATATGCGAAGCTCAAGAAATGTGAGTTCTAGTTGGAACAGGTTACCTTCCTTGGACACATTATATCCAGGGGTGGTATTTCTGTTGATCCAGGTAAGATTGAGGCGGTAGTAGACTAGGTACAACCAAAAAACGTGCACGAGATCAAGAGTTTCCTAGGATTGGCAGAGTACTACCGCAGGTTTGTTGAGAGCTTCTTTAGACTGTCAGGCCCATTGACCAGATTAACCATGAAGGGAGTGAAGTTTGAGTGGTATGATGAAGGTGAATAAAGCTTCCAAGAATTGAAGCAGCGACTCGTCACTGCGCTTGTATTGACGATTCCTTCAGGAGATGAGGGAATTGTAATTTTCACTCTCTCTCCTCCCTGCAGTTTCTCTCTTCTCTTTCTTCGATTTTGGCTCCGTCATTTGCCGGATCGATGATCTGAGGCCACCACGACGCTCCTGGGGAAGTTCTGTCCAAATCTGTCGGAGCGGATCATTGGTGGAAATGAGTTGAAATTAATCCCTGAGTTGAGGTAAGACTTTTTATGCCAAATTTGGTCTTTTCATAGTTATAGGAAATGATATTAACGTGAATATACTGAAGTTTAGTTTTGGGGATTGTTGAATTCAGGGTGTCGAACGGGAAACCCTACGGGTGCAGGACGAGTGAAATTTTTAGGAGGTTTTCTTCACTACCAGGTAAGGGAATAAACTAAAATAGTTATTTTCCACGCAAATTACTATTATTTATGAGCAAATTAATTTTCAAAAAATATGTATTATATCTGAATATTATTGAGTAAATGCATATTTGGAAAAATACTGCTGTTATACAAGAATTACGATTTTAGATTGAAATGTATGATTTTATTCAACATTGTGTGGCTTGAATATTATTTTTACATGATATGTATTATATTATGGCAATTTTACGAATAAGAATGTTTTTCAGGAATTATGAAATAATGTCGTATATGATGATTTTGAAAATACATGATAATTGATTTATTTACTAAGAATGATATGTATGATATTCGACACAAGGACGTGATTGATAGCCGGCACAAGGTCGTGTTTTATGTATGATTTCAGCGCAAGGTCATATTTATGAAATGTTCGGCGCAAGGTCGTATTTATGAAATGTTCGACGCAAGGCCATATTTATGAAATGTTTGGAGCAAGGTTGTATTTATGAAAATTTAGAAAATGCTATCAATCTATTTATGTTAAATGCTATATTATCATGTATTATATGTTATCAGAACCCGGATATTAGTTTAGTTCAGTTTCAGGAGCACGGTACCGTAGCTATATAGATCAGATATCTATGTTCAGATTGGTGTTAACCACCCCACGAGGGGGTGGGAGATGGATAGTCAATGTGGCCTTCAGTGTAGAGTTGTAGACGTCCACCTGGCAGTTCGAACCAAGGTGTGGCGGGCCCATCATACTTACAGACATTTTTAACTCGGCAGTGGTCGACCGGCCATTGTCGAGTCCCGCCTTCGAGCTGCACAACCCGTCATTGGGGGTAATACATGACATCAACTAGTTATTCATCCTAGGTGAATTTTTAGTATTATCAGCTATACCAGACATTTTAGGAACTATATGATGTATTAGAAAATACGAAAGTATTTGATTATTCAGTATGTTATGATGAATGTTTCAGATATATGAAATGTGCTACATATGTATAATTGCATCAAATATTCATGTTGTCATACAGCTGTATTTAGTTTATTTTCCCTTACTGAGAAGTGTCTCACCCCTTAACATTAAATGATTTTTAAGAAATCTAGAAGGTCCGGCAGGTCGTGGCCACCATTGAGTCTGTTGTGCTACCCCGTTAGGAGGGTAAGTCTTGTACTAGGATTAGGAAATTTTTGTTATGGGATCCTAGATGTATTTTTGATATTTTGAGGTTGTATATGAACACAATATCACTGTGGATTGTAGTTGGCTCTGGTATTATATATTTTATGGTCATAAGAATGTGATTTACATTTACTGCCGCCTAGGTTCCGCTGTGTATGACAAGTGTCCCCGTTACCCATGGGTTCAGGTTGACTATTTTATTTAGTATGTTTATTAAATGATAATATAAACAGGTCATTACAGTTTGGTATCAGAGCCTAGGATACTAGGTTCTGCAGACTTTAGAGTGCAGCAGTAATAATACCAGAGTATAAGATAAAGGAATTTGAGGTCTGGTTTTATAGTCTAGATGTAGGACTACCGTGGTGGTTTGTGTGATTTTCCTAGGATGGCGATTTCAGGAAAGTCATGGTAAACTATCATCAAGTTGGGTATCTAGGTTGCAAGATTGAACCTTGAATTAAGATCAGGAGTGAAGAATTAATTAAGGAAATATAGTACTAGTTGGATGATATGTTATGGTGATAGGGTTCTGAGTTAAGTTATTTGTTTTTCAAGATGGACCCTAGTGGTAGTAGTGCCCACGCTAGTGGGAACGAGGGAGCTAGGCCCTTAGGCACTGCGGGCGGTGATTTAGATGCAGTATTACACAGCGCAGCACAGCAAGTCATGGCAAAAATTGCTAGAAGCTCGAGGGAACAAGGTGGTCTGTCAGCAGGCCACGCTAGCTCGATAAAGAAATTCATTAAGATGAATCCTCTGGCTTTCTTAGTAGGAACTGACCCTACAATCGCTGAAAACTAGGTGTAAGAGATAGAGAAAGTGTTTGCAATGCTGCAGTGTTTAGAGGAGCAGAAGGTACTATTCGCTGCATATAAACTGACTGGAGAGGCCAAGAGATGGTGGTCAGTTGTGAAACTCCTAGAGCAGCAGAGGGCAGTACCTGTGGAGATGATGTGGGAGTGATTTAAGGAGATATTTTTCGATAGGTATTTCCCAGCCTCGTCCAGGGAAGCAAAGATTGAGGAGTTCCTAAATCTGAAGCAGGGACAACAGACCGTACAACAATACACGGCAAGGTTCATCAAATTATCTCACTTCACCCCGTACATCATACCAAATGAAGTAAAGAAGGTACGGCAGTTTGAGAGAGGTCTGAGGAGAGAAATACATAAGCAAGTATGGATAGAGCCACTATAGTAGATATTGGAGAGCGGTTAGAGGCTAGGGAGCAGAGGCAGAAGAAAAGATCTGCACCTTTCATTTCCCAGCAGGGAGTTGGGCGTGGTTCGTGGAAGAGAGGTGGCTACTATAGAGATCGGAGGTTGGAGACCGGGAATCACGGTTTCCAGGGTGTGCAACCATCTCCAACTTGCCCATCTTGAGTGAAGAGACACCTGGGGGAGTGTCGTGCCGGGCGAGGTGTTTGCTACCGGTGTAGGCAGCCAGGGCATATGATTAGGGATTTTCAAGCTCAGATTAGTGCTACTCCTACTCTTAGACTTGCTCGAGGAGGCTACCAGGCGCTACGTGGAGGTCAGCAACGGAATATAGCCCCAGCCAAGGTTTTTGCTCTGACATCGGGGGATGCTGAGACAGTTGGCGACGTGGTGACGGGTACGGTTAGTATATTTTCATTTAAAGTTATTGCAATTTTTGACTCGGGGCCCACACACTCGTTTGTATCTTTGAGGTGTGTTAAATTGTGTGGGGCTGAAACATAGACATTAGATTTTGAATTCTTAGTAGCTACACCAATCGGGTCAACAGTGAGATGTAGTAGGGTGCTTCGTGGTCGTCCAGTTAAAGTTCAGGGGAGGATTCTATCTGCTGATTTGGTAGTGGGACATGCATGGGTTTGATATCATCTTCGGCATGGATTGGCTAGCAGCTAATTCTACCGTTATAGATTGCCACGCAAGAGAAGTGATATTCAGACCTCTAAGGAAACTAGAATTCAAATTTACAGGGTCACAAGTGCAATCTCTACATCAAATGGTTTCAGCTGTTCAGGGGAGAAAACTACTCTAGAATGGTTGTCAGGGATTCGTGGCTTTTGTGAAGGAAATGTTAGAGAATGAAATGAAGTTTATCAATATGCCTATAGTGAAAGATTTTACAGATGTATTTCGAGATGAATTACTAGGTCTGCCACCTGATTATGAGATAGATTTCCCTATTGATCTACTTCCAGGTACAACGCCGATCTTTAAAGCATTGTATTGAATGGCGCCGACAGAGTTGGTAGAATTGAAAAATTAGTTGTAAGATTTACTTGATAAGGGTTTTATATGACCTAGTGTATCTCCATGGGGAGCCCCATACTATTTGTGAAGAAGAAGGACGAGTCTATGAGGATGTACATAAATTACAAGGAGATTAATAAAGTGACAATCAAGAACAAGTATCTTCTACCCCGTATCGATGATTTGTTTGACCAACTCCAGGGTACATGGGTATATTCTAAGATCGACCTCAGGTCAGGCTACCATCAAGTAAAGGTAAGGGCAGAAGATGTATCGAAGACGACTTTTAGGACCAGGTATGGATATTATGAATTTCTTGTTATGCCATTTGGTCTAACGAATGCTCCTGCGATATTTATGGATTTGATGAATTGGATTTTTCATCCATATTTAGATTAGTTTGTTGTTGTTTTTATTGATGATGTACTGGTCTATTCGAGGAGCTATAAGAAGCACGAGATACATTTGAGGCAGGTTTTGCATATGCTCAGGGAGAAGAAATTGTATACCAAGTTCAGTAAATGTGATTTCTGGCTCGAGAAAGTTGTGGTTTTGGGGCATGTTATCTCAGGAGATAGAATTTCTGTGGATCCTAGTGAGATCGTGGCGATAGTGAATTGGGCTAGACCAAGAAATGTCCAAGAGATCAGGAGTTTCTTGGGGTTAGTTGGATATTACCGTCGTTTTGTTGAGGGATTCTCAGCTTTATCAAGGCCTCTGACACGATTGATTAAGAAAAATGCCAGATTCGAATGGGACGACAACTGTGAGCAAAGTTTTTAGGAATTGAAATAGAGGCTAGTCACAGTACTAGTACTGATCATCCCATCAGGGGGTGAGGGTTATATTATCTACAGTGATGCGTCCTTGAAGAGACTTGGTTGTGTATTGATGCAGCCTGGCAAGGTGGTGGCGTATGCCTCCAGACAGTTGAAAGAGTATGAGAAGAACTACCCTACCCATGATCTTGAATTAGCTGCAGTGGTACAAGATTTGGAGGCATTACCTGTATTGTAAGCAGTATGAGATTTTCTCCAACCATAAGAGTTTGAAGTATTTCTTCACTCAGAAGGAAATGAATATGAGACAGAGAAGATGGTTAGAGCTAATTAAAGATTTTGATTGTACTATCAGTTACCACCCAGGGAAAGAAAATGTGGTAGTTGATCCGTTGAGTAGGAAGTCTACGAGACCAGTGATGGAAGTTATGGAGATCCAGTATCCGATCATGATGGATCTAGAGAGACTCGGCATAGAATTATTAGAGAGTAATCCTCTAGTATGTATCACCAGTTTAGTGGTACAACCTACTCTGCAGGAAAGAATTAAAATTGCTCAGAAAGAAGATCCAAAATTAGCAGAGGTGATAGATAGAGTGCAGATTGGTCAGGGAGAGGAATTCTACATTTCATATGACGAGACTTTATGGTTCCGTTCAAGATTGTGTGTTCCTACTGATGCTGATATCAGGAAGACCATCTTAGAAGAGGCTCATAGATCTTTATACACAATTCACCCTAGTAGTATGAAAATGTATAGGAATCTGCAAAAGTTTTATTGGTGGAGTGGTATAAAGAGAGAGATTGTCGAGTATATAGCCTAGTGCTTGACGTGCCAGCGGGTAAAAGCTAAGCACTAGAGGCTAGCGGGTCAGTTGCAGCCGCTATTTATCTCAGAGTGGAAGTAGGATCATATTTCCATGGATTTTGTCTCAGGGCTGCCATCGACATCGCATGACCAGAATGTGATTTGGGTAATAGTAGATCGGTTGACTAAGACCGCCTATTTCCTCTTTATCAAGATCAGTTATTCCCTTAACCAATTGGCGGAGATCTATATCCAAGAAATAGTTCGTTCTCATCGGGTGCCAGTATCTATTGTGTCATATCAAGACCCGCATTTCACGTCACGTTTTTGGAGAAGCTTGTAGGAAGTCTTAGGGTCTCAGCTTTCATTTAGCACGACATCCCATCCTTAGTCAGATGGGTAGACTGAGAGGACGATATAGATAATAGAAGATATGCTTCAAGCATGCGTATTAGATTTTGGGGGTACTTGGACTCAGTTCATGCCGCTGGTAGAGTTTATAGGACATTTTCCCATAAAACATATACCTGATAGATTCAAACAACAATTTATATTTCAATTCAAGGCACACGATAACCTATAATCCACTACCAACATGTAATTCACATCAACTGCATCTGTCATGCAAGAGGCATTTTAAACTAAGCATGCAATCAAGTAGTATAATCAACTATCCATATAAAATGTAAACCATCCAACTAGATACTATGAACAATAAAGAACCATGATAGTTAGGAATTCAGTGCAGTACTCATATGGACATTTAGGCATGAAATAAAAATATGAGAGCATTTTAATTTATATAATCATGAAAGAATATATGCTCCCTTGAGTTGTGTGCTAATTCATTTTATGCCTTTTCTTATTTTTCAGGTTCTTTAGCCAAGTGTATTAAGATTTTCAATAATATATATCTTGGCTTTAGATGCTTTCAACTTAAAGGACCAAAAGGTCACAATAGATATTTCTTTAAGAGTTTTAAGCCTATATTTGCCTCTTTTCTTATGATTTACAATACGTGAGAGGCCTAAGTTTAAATGGCTTTGAATGTTAAGGTTCATGCATAGGTTTCTTCGAATTTCATTCTATCATCTAGATTGAAACCTATATTAATCATTTTAGCCATTTAACTTAAATCATGAAGATGAAGCTCTAAGAGTTTTGATTTAATATTTGAGAGCTTATAAAAGAAATTTTGGGATTAATACTCTTGAAAAATTAAAATTTAAGTTATGTTCAAAGAGTATTCATTATGAATGGACATGATTCAAGATATGTGCATAGAAGAGGAATTGTCCAAACAATTCAGATAAAGAGCAACTAGAAGAGTATGAATTTTGGAATACTGATCTTTGGTGATTGGAAAGTATCCTTTAGATATGATCACAATTTTGGAGCAATGATACGAACCAATGAGAGGGTGGATCTTTACCTGATGTGATCGTGGTTGGTAAAGATTCCCTGTGGAGGATATGGTGAACCAAAATTAGAAGTTTTTTATATTTTAAGCACAAAAGGAAATATTTTGATTAATCAGTGAAACTAGAATCCCTTAGTGGTTGCCTCTAATTTTGATTATGGAAGGATGTCTTTTAATAAGCACCAGAAATATTTGGAATTTATGATGAATAGTTATTTATGCCTAGAATGATGACTAAACATTTTATTAGCCATTTTAGGCTTTCAAAATGAGTTTAGGACATGATTTTTAACTTCATTTCCTAAAACTCAAACTTGTGCAATGGACAAAGTATGCTTAACGTTAGATATTCATATTTAAGCGCGAGTTAAACAATTTGAAATTTAAATACAAGGCAAACATGTCATGTCCATTTGGAAGTGGATTTTTATTCAATCAACCAATAATTTTATATTTCAACCAAGGAATATATGCATTAAGTTCAAATTGGTTATATGCTTGCATTTGCAGATTGACTTGATTTTTCAAAATACTTAGTATATAAGATTTTAAATAGTGGACATATACTAAGATTTTACATTTTCAGCCCCAAACCACTTCCTAAGCCTTTAGAAGACACTACCCCCTATAGCTAATCCTAACTGCTAAGGAAGAATTATGTGATCATGTAATTCCTATTTGAGTAAATTCTTCCTTGAGTTTTAAGGGGTTTGCTTTCTTGACAACCCATACCATTTTTCTATCTTTGATTTTTGATGGGTTTAGACTAGGTGGTACTTTGACTCTCTAGACTTGTTTGGATTTCACACCTTTTCTTTTAAATGAGCAATCAAATTTTGTGTGCCCCTTCTTTTTACATAAGATGCATGTGATGTGAGTGTATGGACTGGAGGAGGTACTAGCATAGTGTTTCGATTCTTTTGCAAAGTACCCCATATATAGGTTCTTTCTTTTCTTATTTTCAATCCCATTATAACCTATACCTTCTTTATCTAAGGTCATCTTTTGTGAACCTAAGAGTTTGTCAAAATTTTCTTTACCTCTAGTGAATGTATGGATGATCTTACACTAGTATTCAATTTTCTTTTCTAGATCTTGAATTTTTAAGTTCTCTAGACCTTTGCAAACATTTGTAAGTTTCATAAGTTCTTTAGACATATTGTTTGCTTTATTTTCAAGATCTGCAATCAAATGGTCCTTTTTATCATCATTAGAAACTTGAGATTTCAAAACAGTTAATTCCTTTTTAATGATTCATTCTTGCTTTCTAGTCTTTTAATTTTCAAATTGTTTTCTCTTTCAGCAAGAATTTTTGAGTCACATTCTTTAATGCATGCATCATACTTGTTTTTTAGTATAGAATATTTCTTATTCGATTTAACAAGTAACTTATGAATCCTAACATATTCACGTTGCAATTCATCATAAGTTGGCATGCTTTCACTATCACTACTATCATATGATTCACAATCAGACGCGTCATTCAAATTAGCACATGAATCATTTTTATAATTATCTACTAAAGAAGAAGGAACCGAGATAACCTCATCATCGGTTAAAGCAAAAAAAAAACACTTGTTACCTCCCTCGAGATCAGTGGAGCCTAAGTCGCACGGAGAGATGACTTCCTTTAGTGTAGACGTGTCATATCTCCTCTCAAGTTCATCTCAAATCTACTTAGCACTACTACAAGCCATAACCTCACATAAAACATTAGAATCTAAAGCATACAATAAGGTATTCATGGCATCAAAATTTACCTGTACTAAGTCCCTATCATGATCATTCAGTTGACACTCAGATTTAGGAACATCAGTACACCCGATAGATTTCACAGGCACACAATCACCCTAATCAATGACTTTCCAAAATTTTCAATTTAAGGCTTTCACGTACACAGTCATTCTGAACTTCCATACAGCATAATTATCACCACAGAATACAAGTGGATGTGTAACCAATCTTCCCACACATGAAGGGGATGCACTAACACGAGTCATCATGATCTTTTACTAAATGATGTTTAAGTATAAATTACAAGGCTCTGATACCAATTGTTAGCTTTAGTGCAATCCCAAGAGGGGGGTGAATTGGGTATTTAAAAATTATCGCCTAGGTCAATCGGTTTAACAACAGTATTGAACAAGCTAGGAGTCAAACTATGCAATCAATAAATAAACATACACGTATAGTAAAGTAAAGTGTGGAAAAAGTAAATGATACACGCGATATGTTATCGAGGTTCGGCCAAAGTGCATACGTCCTCGCCTTGGCTAACAAGCACAAGGATTACCACTATAGGCTAACTTAACGGGTGGAATGGCACCTCATACAACCAGGTCAATTAGCAAAGGACTGACCTCAACCTTTACAACCAGGTCAATTAGCGGGGCTGACCTGCCTTACCAGGATGGCGCACCTAGCTTTCCTAATCGTATCTAAGCCAGTTCGGAACTATTCCACAGGGCTAGTCTCCCTCTCAGGCCCGCGCCTGAAATACAACCAATGTGTATAAAATTTGTACACGGAAATACGCTTCTAGACAAGCAAATGTGTGCACCAATACAGCTCAATCAATATTGCAAGCATGAATGATATGTAAATATGCTCAGTACTCTAATGTGTGCTAAACACTCAATCAAGTATAGATTTTTAGTCCAAATCTAGAGTGTATATCAAGGTAAGATTTGAAACACAGTATGTGAATATCACAAAATCATATCAAGGTTTCAAATATGCTAGCTAGTTGATTCAAACAAACTCAACAAGATATTCTCAATGATCTAAGCACAAGGAGTGTTTGAATACAAGTTTGGAAAATGATTTTGCACAAAAAAATATAGGTTTAGGTAACTTGCAATGACAATGCAAGAACCATAACCCTCAAAGTCTTTCCACACAAGATTTATCAAATGAAATCAGTGGAAGAACTTTAATGCTAAGCTCTAAAATAAAACCAGTCAAGCAATAATACAAGTGAGAGTTATAGCTAGCGAGATTAAGCACAATAGAGTTAGAAATACTCACAACACTTGAATGATTAAAGAAAGTGAAGTTTTTAAGTGTGTGGGAGTAGTATATGCTAAAAAATGATTTTTGAATTTGAGAGAATTTTGGCCTTAATGATCTTGCTAATTTGTTGCTAATTATTACAAATGAGTAGATAGACTTCCCCAAAAATATGATCGTTAAGGATATAGGTGGAATAATTAGAAAAGTTTGAATATTATTTAATTAAATTAACACCATTTAAAAAAGTTAATCATGGTAAAAAGTATGGGGCAACTCGAGAGCATCGGTCGACCAGGGCAAGTTCAATCAATCCAAGTTGTAACGACCTGCTTAATTTCCCCATTTTTTTTCCATAATATAATAAAACCAATATCATAAAACTCAGAAGATCATAATCCACATGTACCCGTGGGTACTAGGGACATATCAAAAATACAATGCGGAAGCCTAGGCAGCAGGAAAACATAAAATCATATATATCTTGGAATATCATTAAATACAAACCAGAGTTTACTATATCCACAATACAACTCCTAAAATCTCCAAAGACTAGTCCTAAGGTCATTTCCCACAACATCCATTTGACCCTACCAAAAAGACTTACCCTTCAGAAAAGGGTAGACCAACGATATCTATCTCAGCGGAGCTTTATCTGCTCTCCTATCCGGGGCTTCAGAAAATAATCAAACAATTTGGGGTGAGACACCTTTCAGTAAGGGAAAATAAACTAATACCGTGTTATACATAAGAGCATACATAAACATATTTAGTAAAACTATCAATATTATTTCTGGGAAAACATGTATAATTACAGCATAACTAAATATAATAAGTTTCCATAAACATAACTCGTCTTTTATAATGATAATTATACGAAAACAACCCTGGTAGGTTAACTGGCTAATGTCATGAATTACCCCCACATGATTGGGTTGTGTGGCCCAAAGGTGGGACCTGACAATGGCTAGCCGACCACTACCAAGTCAAAATAAATGTTTGTAAGTACGATGGGTTTGCCAAACTGGTCCGTACACCAGGGCGCCAACACTTCAATAACCACATCAACTATCCATCCTCACACTGCCCCGTACGGCAGCGATAACACAAATATCACGATCAACATGACCATATAACTACGGTACCGTGTCTAGTGTAAGCCTAAACCAAGCCAATCAGGTTCTGATACTATATATCATATTCCAAACCGTAATACATCATTATTCCATAGTAATAATTGTCAATTCACTATCATCATATCACATTTCATATACAAAGTGAAAAATCATTGGCCCGTACGCTGGCATTTCATATTTTATCAATCACAGCCCGTATGCCGCATTACATAACAAATAAGAGACTCGGCCTGTACGCCGGCTCAATCACCTCAATAGCGGCTCATACGCCAACATATCATATAAGTAGCTCGGCCCATACGCCGGCATATCATATAAAAATATTCTCGAAAAACAGTATTTTATAATAAATCTTACTCATGCCACATAGAATGGGTATTAGATATATTTAAAACACATCGTCATTTATCACAGTATTTCCCAACATAAAATATACATATATATATATATTCATGTTCCTAAAGCCAAATAATGTAAGATTATATATTTTCATAGAATTACTAGCTTAGTTTATCCCCTTACCTGATTCCTAAAAAAGCCCCTAAAACAACAACTCAACCCCCGCTGGGTTCCCTAGTCAACACCCTGAAAATGACATTTCCTAGAACTAAACGTCAGTATTTCTACACGTACTACACTTTCTACAATTGTCAAAAAGTCAAATAATGAGTAAAAAGCCTTACCCTGGATCTGGGATAAATTCCGAACCTGATCCACCGACGATCCACTCCGACAAAATATGCAGAGAAGTTCACCAGGAGCGTCGTGGTGAACTCAGATCGTCGAACTGGTGACAAATCAACTTGAGATCTTAGAGAGAAGGGAGGGGGGGTAGAGGAGAGGGAGGGAGGAGTATTTGCGCCGGAAATAGCCAAAAAAATGAAGGTTCGCTCTATTTATACACTAGGCTTCATCGACGAGCCGTATCATCTCGTCGACGAGGCCAAGAAGAAGACTCGTCGATGAACTCTCTCCTCGTCGATGAAATTTAAAATCATCCAAAACCCTCTCTCGGTATTTTCTTGTCGACGAGACACGTCCTCGTCGACAAGCCCAATTGTAACTTTGTCGACGAACGCGGCCTGCTGCCCCTTTCTTTTCCCTTCCAACTTCTATTTTCCTCCTCTTTATCATTATTTAAAATACCTTAATTCCTCCGAGTCATTACATTCTCCCCTTCTTACAAAAATTTTGTCCTCGAAATTGGCTATTCACATAGTTCATCATCCTTTAAAGAAAAATGGTCTACTTATTTTATTACCTACCCTCACTTGTGGCGGAGGAATACCGTGGTTACATTTCGAGTCCTGGGAGATTACATAAACAAAATAAAATTCTCCCAAAACTAAAATATCACTTACTAATTAAACTATTACATGTACCTGCAAAAATAAATATTACCTAACTACTTAAGCTTCTTGAAATAATTGCGGATACTTCTGCTTCATCTGCTCCTTGGACTCCAAAGAAGCCTCTTCCATTGTATGATTCCTGCACAAAACTTTAATCAGAGGAATGTTCTTATTACGTAACTCTTGCACTTTCCTATCTAGAATATGTACTGACACCTCCTCATACACCAGTGCATCACTGAGCTCTAATTCACCATAACTGATAATATGAGAAGGGTCTGGGACATACTTCCTCAATATGGTAAAGTGGAATACGCCATGCATCCTGGATAATGTAGGTGGCAAAGCTAGCTTGTAGGCCACCAGCCCCACCTTATCTAGAATCCCAAATGGACCGATAAGCTTACGGCTAAGTTTACCCTTCTTTCCAAACCTCATAATTCCTTTTAACGAAGTTATCTTCAAAAATACATGATCACCAACATCGAACTCCAAATTCCTGCGATGATTATCGGCATAACTTTTCTATCGACTCCGAGCTGTACTGATTCTCTCTCTGATGAGTCGAACCTTATCGTATGCCTACTGAACAAGTTCTGGTCCCACAACTCGCCTCTCACCCACTTCATCCCAAAATTAAGGAGAATGACATCTCCTACCATAAAAAGCCTTAAACGGTGTCATTCCAATGCTGGTCTGATAACTATTACTATACGCGAACTCTACCAGCGACATGAACTGAGTCCAACTACCCCCAAAATCTAATACACATGCTCGGAGCATATCCTTTAATATCCATATCGTCCTCTCAATCTGCCCGTCTGACTGAGGACGGAATGTCATGCTAAAAGACAATTGAGACCCTAGTGCTTCCTGCAGACTTTTCCAAAAACGTGACGTGAAACGCGAGTCTCGATCTGATACAATAGATACTGACACCCTATAAGGACGAACTATCTCCTAAATGTAGATCTCTTCTAAATGATTGAGGGAGTAGCTGATCTTGATAGGCAAGAAGTGGGCGGTCTTAGTCAAATGATCAACAATCACCCAAATGGCATTCTGACCGTGTAACGCCGTCGGCAGTCCTATCACAAAATCCATAGATATATGATCCCACTTCCATTATGGGATAAATAATGGCTACAACTGCCCAGCCGGCCTTTGGTGCTCAGCTTTTAACTGCTGGCACATTAAACTCTAGGCCATATACTCAGCAATCTCTTTCTTTATACCACTCCACCAGAACGACTCTCAAAGATCCTTATACATCTTCATACTGCCCGGATGAACTATATATAAAGATCTGTGAGCCTCCTCTATAATAGTTTTCCTAATATCCACATCAGCAGGAACACATAATCTGGAATGGAACCATAAAGCCCCGTCATTTGCAATATTGAATTCCTCCCCCTGATCACTTTGTACTCTGTCCATCACCTCTGCTAATTCTGGGTCTTCTTTCTAAGTAGCTTTAATTCATTCATGTAGTGTAGGTTGCACCACTAAACTGCCAATGTGAGCCTGAGAACCACTTTCAACTAATTCAATGCTGAGTCTCTCCTGATCCATCATGATCGGATACTGGATCTCTATAGCCATCAACACTGGTTCCCTAGACTTCCTGCTCAATGCATCAGCTACCATGTTTGCTTTCCCTAGGTGATAACTGATAGTGCAGTCAAAGTCTTTAATAAGTTCCAACCATCTTCTCTGCCTTATATTCAGTTTCTTCTAAGTGAAAAAGTACTTTAAGCTCTTGTGGTCGGAAAAGACCTTACACCGCTCGCCATACAGGTAATGCCTCCAAATCTTCAATGCGTGTACAACTACAGTTAATTCAACATCATGGGTAGGGTAGTTCTTCTCATACTCCTTTAACTATCTGGAAGCATACGCCACCACCTTGTCATGCTGCATCAATACATAGTCAAGTCCCTTCAAGGATGCATCACTGTAGATAGTATAACCCTCACCCCCTGACGGGATGATCAATACTGGTGCTGTGACTAACTTCTGTTTCAATTCTTGGAAACTCTGCTCATAACTATCATCCCACTCAAATCTGACATTCTTCCTCGTCAGTCGTGTCAAAGGCCCTAATAATGTTGAGAATCCCTCAACAAAACGACAGTAAAACCCAGTTAGCCTCAAGAAACTCCTGATCTCCTAGACGTTACTCAGTCTAGCCCAATTCACTACAGCCTCTATTTTACTGGGATCCATAGAAATTCCATCTCCAGAAATAACATGCCCCAAAAACACGGCCTTCTCAAGCCAAAAGTCACATTTGCTGAACTTAGCGTACAACCTCTTTTCCCGTAGCATCTGCAGAACCTGCCTTAAGTGCATCTCATGCTCCTCATAGCTCCTCGAATAGACCAGTACATCATCAATAAACACAACAACAAACTGATCTAAATATGGATGAAAAATCTTATTAATCAAATCCATAAATATAATAGGAGCATTCGTCAGACCAAATGGCATAACAAGGAACTCGTAATGCCCGTACCGGGTCCTGAAGGCCATCTTCGAGACGTCTTCTGCTTTCATTTTTACCTGATGGTAGCCAAATCTAAGGTCAATCTTCGAATACACCCGAATGAATGAGAATGATATAATTCATCTAAATATTATTTTATTTTCTTTGTTTTTGTTTTCTTTGTTCTTATCATGGTATCATAGCTTACTAGGATTCGCATCTATCGTTCCAGATTTTTTAGTCTAAAGCTCATAAAGTTTTTCTCCCATGACTGAAATTCCTAAACAACCAAAAATTCCTAAACATATGATTCCCTCACCCCCCCAAACCTCTAATGTCTCTCTTTCCTCCCCCACAAACTTCATCACTTTCAAATTAAACCATGAAAACTATCTTCTATGGAAGGCACGAATCGTGCCCTACCTCAGAGGACAGAACTTGTTCGGATATGTTGATGCAACCATTATTCCCCCCAAAATGTTTGATGAAAGTTTACAACAAACAAATTTCGCCTTCTTATCTTGGCAACAACAGGATCAAGCCATCATAAGTGTTCTCATTTCCTCCCTATCTGAACCTTTGATTGCACATGTTCTAGGGGCATCCTCTTCTCACGAAATATGAGATATCCTTGAAGAACTCTTTGTCGTAAAATCCCAAGCTCGCATTATGCAAGTGCAACTGTAGCTCACAACCCTAAAAAAGGGTTTGGATTCCATTGCTGAATATTACAAACGAGCCAAACTTCTCCAGGATACTCTTGCTATGGCTAGTAAATTTCATCTTCCTCTTACTTTATCACATTTCTCTTGGCTAGCTTGGGCACAGATTATGATTCAGCAGTTACCTCTGTTACTGCTCATGCAGAACCTCTCAGTCCAACTCAATTCTATGGTCACCTCCTTACTCATGAATCCCAGTTAAACTATCAGCAAGCTGGTTTTACGGCATCCCCTGAGTTTCTGCCAATATCACTTAAAAATAATCAGGTAACACTCCTTTCTGAGGTCGCGACTTCTCTCATGGTAGGGGAAGTTTTGGAGGGCATGGTCAAGGAAGAAATGGTGGTCGTTCCCTTCATCCCCATCCTCCTTTGCACCTAACTGTCCCACTTGTCAAGTATGTCACAAGCAAGGCCATACAGCAAGTGCATGCTACCATCGCTTTGATTACAACTTTCAATCCCCTCCACCACCCTCCCTCTCAGCACATTTCACCTCTGTTCCATACTACATTCAAGCACCTCACCCCCCCTCCCCCTGTCGACAATAACTAGTACCCTGATTCTGCTGCTACACACCATTTTACACATGATTTCCCTAACATTTCGCTTAATCCATCTGAGTACAAGGGTGAAGAATAAGTCTGTGTAGGTGACAGTATTTCTCTTCCGATTCACCATGTTGGCAGTTCCACCATCCCCTCCATAAATGGCAATTTTCTTCTTTTAAAACTCTATTATGTTCCCTTAATTTTTAAGAATTTGTTTCTATCAAAATATTCTGTGAAGATAAGTGAGTATTTTTTGAATTTCACTCTTCCTTTTTCTATGTAAACTGTTCTCGAACCAAGAAAGTCCTCCTCCAAGGTCCTACTAAATATGCCATGTATGCTTTTCCACCAACACATCCATCTCCTCAAGCTAATATTGGTGAACGTGTCTCTTCCTTCCAATGGCATATTTGGCTAGGCCATCTATCCACGCAACTAGTTGATAAAATAATCTCTCAAGTTTCTCTTCATGTCAAGTCATCTTCTTCATCTGGTTTATGCTCCTTGTGTTGCAAAGCTAAACTCTACCAACTACCATATGGTCGATCCTCATCTAGATCTACAGCTCCTCTTCAACTTCTATTTTCAAACGTGTGGGGACATGCACCAATGTTATCTCATGGTGGTTTTAGATAGTATCTTTCCCTTATAGATGACTACAATAGGTTTACCTAGATTTTTCCATTAAAATGTAAATTCGATGTAGCCACAATCTTTCTATCTTTAAACTTCACGTAAAAACTCCCTTTAATTCAAAATTTTGAGCATTACAATCTGATTAAGGTGGAGAATTTAGATCTCTCAATAATGTGTTACAATCTTTCAGTATTTCTTATTGCATTTCTTGCCCCTATGCTCACTCTCAAAATGGTTCGATCGAAAGAAAACACTGACACATTGTTGAGACTGGACTTGCATTTCTTGCTCATTCTTACTAGTTTGATGCTTTTGCCACTATTGTTTTTTTAATTAATAGACTCCATACTTCCTTTTTGCATTAAAAAAAATCAACATTTGAAGTTATGTTCCAAAAAAATACAGACTGCGTGTTTTTAAAAACATTAGGTTGTCAATGCTGGCCTAACCTTAGGCCGTATAATAATCACAAAATGAGCTTTCGGTCACTCCTATGTGTCTTCCATGGATACAGCTTTACTCACCATGGATATATGTGCTTTCATGTTCCCACAGCAAAAATGTACATCTCCCACAATGTGTTGTTTGATGAAAATAACTTTCCCTTTTCTTCTTCTAACCCGAGCCCATCTCCTCCCTCTCAGTCTAATTCCTAGCATGTTCACTCACCACTTATTTCCTCTTCTCACACTCATGGCCCTTCCCAACATCTTAATTTCCATTCTACTTGACCCAGCTCATCAGCAAATCCTGACATCATTAATCCATCTATCTCACACTCACCCACTTCAACACCTCATAGTCCTAGCCCAATTACACTTACATCTCCACTCGAATAATTTTTAGACCCAAGCCCACCTAGTGAACCCTCTAGGCACACTCTATCTCATCTTCCTTAGAATCGACTTCCCCCATCGAGCCACCTCCCTCGTCTGTTCATCCCATGTAAACTAGAGCTAAATCCAATAAACATTGTCCCAAAATCAGAATTGATGACACCATTTTTTGGCCTCTACCTTGAGCCTATGTCACTTCCATTGCTATTCCAGATGAACCCACCTCTATTACTGAAGCTTCAAAATTTCCTAAATGAAGACACGTGATGCAACTCGAATTTGATCCCACCAAGTCCACTAACACATGGTCTTTGATTCCCCTACCTCTACTCAGAATATTATTGGCTGTAGATGAATTTTTACCCTACAAAAAAACTGGTTTTTAGTGACGAAATTATTAGTGACGGTTTCAATTTCGTCACTAAAAGTGATTTTTCAGTGACGGTTTTTAAAAATCGTCGCTACTAGTGTAAGAATTAGAAACGGTTTGTAAAATTGTCACTGAACAGGTAGTATTAGTGATGAAATAGTAATTGTCACTAATACATTTGTCACTAAAATCCAAAATTTTCTCGCCAATCCATCGCAGGAAACCATATTTCGCGCGGAAACTAACCCGATAAAATATTAGCGACGTTTTTTGGAGTATTATTTACGAGATTAAAGTGTCACTAAAAGGCACTTATTAGTGATGGTTAGATAACCGTCACTATTAAGATTTATTAGTGACGGTTTATTGAAATTGTCACTAGTAGTCTTTTATTAGTGACAGTTTTTATAAACCGTCACTAATAGTCTATTATTAGTGACGAATTTTGTAAACCGTTAGTAATAGTCTTCCCTGTTTAATGGGACTAGAGTTGTTACATATCATATTATATAAGTTTTCTCCCAAGGAAGTTCCACTTTCATCATTTGCAGAAGATTTTTTCAACTTTTTTTAGACAGACTTTGTAATATTGTGCAAAGGTTTCACGGAAGCATTACTCATTTTTAACTTATTCAATGAATCAGGTCCTGAAGGTCGATCTTTTCTCACTTTTCCTAATAGAAGCAACCTAGCTAGCTCTTTCAAATCTATCTGAAGGGAAAGATCAATCTATATGTCTGGCCATATATGGACTGAGATTGTTCTTAACATATATAGTACTGGACGAAAAAAAAAAACTAAAATAAAAACAAATGAACAGTGACAGATCATATTAGTAATAGTTTTTGGAACCGTCACTAATAATTAAAACAAATAGTTTAGCTTACAGATCATTAAAACCTAAAGGTAAGGCCTTCTCACAGAGATAGAGATGGCCAAGGAATTACCTCAGCTCGCCGTGCTAGACAAACGTGCCAGCCCCATTAGTACTATTCTAGGTCACCTAGTAGTGACGAAGATGAAAACAAAAAAAAAAAAACCAATGCTACCTAAAATCATGTACATTTTGAATGAGCAATTTAAGAGACAAGTACTACATGATTCAAACTAGGATGTGATAAGGTATCCAAATAGATTCAAAAATTTATCTTACCAGGTGTCATCACCTAAAATCATTTTACTTTCCAAAGCAGCGCCTTAAGACCAAAGATGTCGACAAGCGAGGCCAGCAAATACACACTTGGTCAGTAGTAGGGGAGGTAAAACTCTGACATCCTACAATTATCAATTTAAACCAAATAAAAATCTGGATGAGTTGAAGCATATGAGACAATGAGCTAGAAGAGCATGTCGATCATAGGGTTAATGGGACAAGAGCCGTTACACATCATATTATATAGCTTTTCCCCAAGAAAGTCCCACTTTCATGCATCATGATCTGCGAAAGATAGATTTTTCTAATTTCTTTGAGACAGACTTTGTAGTATTGTGCAAAGGCTTCACAGAAGCATTATTCATTTTTAGCTTCTTCGATGAATTAGGTCCTGAAGATCTTTTATCACTTTTCCTAATAGAAGCAACCTCGATCTTTGAAATCTGAAGGAAAGAACTATATGCCGTGCTGCATGCCACCTATATATATATACACGTACCTGGCATTAATTTCCTTGTTACTTTTTTTCTTTTTTTCCTCAAACAAAAAATTTAATCTAAATTAATTAATGCTAAATAAATGTGCCAAGTTATAACTTTTAAGCATCCCCTTAAAAAATATTTAATATTATATTATATATATTACACATAGAATTTTAGTAATTGTAATAGTCTGTTATTAATGATGGTTTAGAAAAACCGTCACTAATAGTATGTTTTTAGTGACGGTTTAGAAAAACAGTCACTAATATTTCTTTTATTTAACAAATATAAAAACAATTTACTTACATATTAGTGACGGTTTTAAAACCGTCACTAATACTCTAACCCTATAATAACCCTATGCCTGCGTTGATGACCCCTCATTTCCCTCCCTCCCTCCTTTTCTCCTCCCTCCCCCCTTTTCCCTCCTCTCAAATTCCTTTCCCTATGCGTCCTGCCGCCACCACCGTCATTGCTCGTGGGAGCTCTTCTCGCCACCGCTGCCGCCATCGCTCACCTGAGGTTGTCCCACCGTCATTGTTGCCACCACTCGCCTATCCTGGATGGGTTGTCCAACTGAAGCTCCTCAAGTTCTTCTTCTTCTTCTTCTTCTTCTTCTTCTTGGTCTTCTACAAATTGTGATAGTTCAGCGTGTGTAAGTGTGAGTGTGTGTGTGTGTGTGTGTGTCCGTGTGTGTGTTTGTGTGTGTGCAAATCATGAGGGTTTAAGCGTGTGTGAGTGTGTGTTTGCATGTGTGTGTGCCTATATGTGTTCATGTGTGTGTTCATGTGTGTGTGTGTGTGTGTGTGTGTGTGTGTGTGTGGGTTTTTGTGAGATTGTTTATTATGCTCAAGTTTGGTAAATGGGTCTATGATTTACGAAACTCAAAATGGAGGATTTTGATAATATTCCGAACTTTTTTTGCATTTACTTTGGCATTATTTGTATGTGTTTGCTCCTCTGAATATTCTATTGTTCTGAAGTTTCATGTTTTGGTGTTAATCTGTGGAGATGTTTTGGTATCTAAGTTTTCAGTGGTTGTATGGCTTTTTCACTTTTAGTGGTTTTTGAATCAAAAACCGATGTTAACTTGTAATTATATTAATTTGTTTACTTGAGTTGTATAAATCTAGCTAACGTTTTTGTTTTCGTATTTTTGAAAAAATATTTCTGGTATATATATATATATATATATATATATTATTCATTAGGGTTTTTGATATTACTATTGTACATGGCCATTCTATTTAATGTTAGGATTTTTTTAATGTTTGTTAGTTTGGATTCCCAAATCAATTAGGATTTATAATTAATATAAGTCATAAATCAATTAGGATTCTATTTAATGTTAGGATTATTTAGTGTTTGTTAGGATTCCCAAATTAGTTAGGATTCGAGGGGATATTTTACATCTCTAATAGAAGTCAATTTGTTTACCTTATATATATGTAACCCCTATGGGGCTTTTGGCATTAAAGCAAGCCATGAAGCAATAACAAAATTCGCAGCCTTTGGCCAATTTGGAGGCAGATCCCCTTGAAGTGATAAAACCTATTTTCTCTTAATATTTTCCATTCTTTAAATTTCATTAATTTATCCATGATAAAACCCCAGGGTCTTATCATTTTGTATTAGAGCCGACATTTTTGTGGATGTCGTTAACCCACCAATACAAACAAGATATTGGAATTCATAGTATTCACTCATTTGAATATGGAAAGACCTTGATGTAAGGGCACATCAAATTCACTTGTTCATTTAGAGGTACTAGAGGCAAGAATAAGAAATTGATATGGGTAATCATGAAAGCAAATCCCTTAAGACGTAAGGAGGAATGGATTCCGATTGGAATTACATAATTGCTTAATCCTTCCTTAGTTCTTATGATTAGGGGTAGTGATGACTAAAGGCTTAGGAAGTGGTTTGTGCCAAAACTAACAAATCTTGGTATATGCATTCACTATACACCTTTGGCATACTAATTAAGAATGAGACGTTAGTCTGCACATGTTTCATATCATTCCTCTGAATGGTTTGAAGTAAACCTAAAGAGATATTCATTATGACTTTCTGGTCCTATATGCCTTATGAGAGCAGCCCTACAACCTACTATCCATATTGTATTAAATAATTATATCTCTTTGATGGATAGTTTATATTTTGACATGAACTATATTGGACTATAATGAATCGCTTAAATATCCTGGATTGTATATTTGTCTATAAGGCCAACTGCATGGCTAATGCAATGACTTATGTATTACATGCTAATTGTTGACTTGATAGGTCACACTTAGTTTTGATTATGACAAATACTCTTGGTACTGATGGTTGTACTAAGACTTGCATGTAGGTTCACTGTGCACGAGTATTTGGACTAAAAGACATATCATGATGGCGTGCCACGTTCATGTTGAAGAATGAAGAATTATGCGTTGTATTTATATTCATTATTTCATTTCTTCATTCTGGGATGTAAATTAATTATGGACTATGCACTCCTATGGTTTGGAATAATTTGCATCATGCATGGTAGGTAGGTATGCTCAAATCGACCCTAGTTGGACTTTAGGTACCTACACGGACCATAAAAAGACCTTAGGGAAGGTCGACCGATACCAAATTTTTTCGGTACACTCAAAAAGGCCTAAAATGAACCAAGGACACTCAATCACTCACTTGTATGCGTTAGTCATTTGAATAGGGTGTTTATTGGATGAAATAGGACTGAAATACACAAAGTGTGCACACTCGGTCGACCGACCATTCATGTTCATTTTGCCCCCGGTCGATCAACTAGGGATCAGGTCAACTGGTTGACCACAGCCCGATCGACCGAACTATTTCAGTTCATTTGACCCTGGTCGACCGAACATGCTTGAAGTAAACTTTATTGACTTCCTGGTCGACTGAGAGAAAATTACATTGCACCAACCTAGTCAACTGAGTTCCCATATGTGGGAACTTAACGGCCTGGTCGACCAACCGGCTTAGTTCAAAATCAGCCTAGTCGACCGAACCTCGCAAGAAGGAAAAATCGCCTTTGGAATTATAAGTTCGATCGACCAAACATGCAGTTCATTTTAGTCTCGGTCGACCAAATCTCACAAAAAGGCTTTGAATTTACAAGTTCGATCGATCGAACTCACCGTTCATTTTACTCCCGGTCGATCGAACCTCTAGAACTTGTGTAATGACCCAAACGAATTATGGTATTTTAAATAATGATAAAGAGGGGGAAAATAGAAGTTGGAAGGGAAAAGAAAGGGGCAGTAGGTCGCGTTTGTCGACGAAGTTACAATTGGGCTCGTCGACGAGGATGTGTCTCGTTGACGAGAAAATACCGAGAGAGGGTTTTGGATGATTTTGAATTTCGTCGATGATGAGAGAGTTCATCGACGAGTCTCCTTCTTGGTCTCGTTGACAAGATGACGTGGTTCGTCGACGAAGTCCAATGTATAAATAGAGTCACCCTTCATTTTTTTGGCTATTTCTGGCGCAAATACTCCTCCCTCTCTCTCCTCTATGCCCCTCCTCCCTTCTCTCTAAGATCTCGGGCCGATCTGTCGCCAGTTCGACGATCTGAGGCCACCACGATGCTCTTGGTGAAGTTCTCTGCATATCTGCCAGAGTGGATCGTCGGTGGGTCGGGTTCGGAATTTATCCCAGATCTAGGGTAAGACTTTCTACTCATTATTTGACTTTTTGACAGTTGTAGAAAGCATAGTATGTGTAGAAATATTGAAGTTTAGTTTTGAAAAATGTTGTTTTCAGGGTGTTGACCAGGGAACCTAGCAGGGGTTGAGTTGATTGTTTTGGGGGCTTTTTCAGGAATCAGGTAAAGAGATAAACTAAGCCAGTAATTCTATGAAAATGTATATATAATCTTACACTATGTGGCTTTAGGAACATGAATATATATATTTTATGTTGGGAAATACTGTGATAAATGACGATGTGTTTTAAATATATCTAATACCTATTCTATGTGGCATTAGTAAGATTTATTGTAAAATACTATTTTTTGAGAATATTTTTATATGATATGCCGGTGTACGGGCTGAGCTACTGATATGATATGCTGGTGTACGGGCCGAGCTATTGAGGTGATCGAGCCGGCGTACGGGCCGAGTCTCTTATTTGTTATGTAAAGCGGTGTACGGGCTGTGATTGATAAAATATGAAATGTCGGCGTACGGGCCAATGATTTTTCACTTTGTAAATGAAATGTGATATGATGATAGTGAATTGACAATTATTACTATGGAATAATGATGTATTATGGTTTGGAACCTGGTTGGCTTGGTTTAGGCATACACTAAATACGGTACCGTAGCTATGTGGTCACGTTGATCGTGATATTTGTGTTATCGCTGTCATACGAGGCAACGTGAGGATGGATAGTCAATGTGGTTATTGAAGTGTTGGCACCCTAGTGTACGGACCAGTCTGATAGATCCATCGTACTTACAGACATTTATTTTGACTTAGTAGTGGTCGCCCAGCCATTGTCAGGTTCTGCCTTCAGGCCACACAACCTAGTCATGTGAGGGTAATACATGACATTAGCCAGCTAATCTACATGGGTTGTTTCCATATTATTATCATTATAAAAGACGGGTTATGTTTATGGAAACTCAGTATGTTCGGTTATGCTATAATTATACATGTTTTCCCAGAAATAATATTGATAGTTTTACTAAATATGTTTATGTATGCTCTTATGTATAACACGGTATACTCATGTTGTCACATACTGTATTAGCTTATTTTCCCTTACTGAGAGGTGTCTCACTCCAAATTATTTGATTATTTCAGGAGTCCCGTATAGGAGAGCAGATAAAGCTCCGTTGAGATAGATATCGCTGGTCTACCTTTTCTGAAGGATAAGTCTTTTTGGTAGGGTCAAATGGATGTTGTGGGAAACGACCTTAGGACTGGTCTTTGGAGATTTTGGGAGTTGTATTATGGATATAGTAAACTCTGGTTTTGTATTTAATGATATTCTAGGATATATATGATTTTATGTTTTCCTACTGCCTAGGCTTCCGCATTGTATTTTTGATATGTCCCTGGTACCCACGAGTACAGGTGGATTATGATTTGTTGAGTTTTGTGATATTGTTTTATTATATTATGGAAAAAATGTGGAAATTAAGCAAGTCATTACAGTTTGGTATCAAAGCCTAGGTTGTTAGGTTCTGTAGACTTTAGAATGCAGCGGAAACAATACTAGAGCATAGGAAAATGATTTGAGGTTTTGTTCTACAGTTTGGAGACAAGACTTCCGTGGTAGTTTTTGTGTTTTTCCTGGAGTGACGATTTTAGGAAAACCATAGTAAGCTATTATCGGGTTGTGTTCCTAGAATGTAGAACTGGATTTAGGAATATGATGGAGTTATTAAGATAAGGGACTATGTAGGGTGAGTGAAATATGAGGAATAGGTATCTAAATCATGTTTATTGTTTTTCAAGATGGACTTTAGAGGAGGTAGTGCCCACGCAAGTGGTAGTGATGGAGTAGGGCCCTCGACTGTAAGCGGGGCTAATTTTGGCACAGTTTTATGCAGCATGGCTCAGCAGGTTATGACTGAGATCGCTAGAAGCTCTAGAGAGCAGGGAGATTCGTCTGCAAGGCATGGGTGCACTATAGAAAAGTTTACGAAGATGAATCCTCCGGAATTTTTCAGGAGGGGTCAATCCTGCTGCCACTAAGAATTGGATGCAAGAGATTGAGAAGATCTTAACTGTGTTGCATTGTACATAAGAACATAGGATCCTTTTCACCGCTTATAAACTGGCAGGAGAGGCTGAGATGTGGTGGACTACAGTAAGGCTTCTAAAGCAGTAGAGGACAATGCCGATAGCCATGACTTGGGACCGATTTAAGAGTTATTTTTTGACAGATATTTTCTAGCCATGGTCAGGGAAGCTAAAGTGGAAAAGAGTTGTGAGCTGCAGTTGCACTTGCATAATGCGAGCTTGGGATTTTGCGACAAAGAGTTCTTCAAGGATATCTCATATTTTGCGAGAAGAGGATGCCCCTAGAACATGTGCAATCAAAGGTTCAGATAGGGAGGAAATGAGAACACTTATGATGGCTTGATCCTGTTGTCGCCAAGATAAGAAGGTGAAATTTATTTGCTGTGAACTTTCATCAAACATTTTGGGGGGAATAATGGTTGCATCAACATATCCGAACAAGTTCTGTCCTATGAGGTAGGGCACGATTTGTGCCTTCCACAGAAGATAGTTTTCATGGTTTAATTTGAGAGTGATGAAGTTTGTGGGGGAGGAAAGAAAGACATTAGAGGTTTGGGGGGTGAGGGAATCATTTGTTCAGGAATTTTTGGTTGTTTAGGAATTTCGGTCATGGGGGAAAAACTTTATGAGCTTTAGACTGAAAAATTTGGAATGATAGACGCGAATCCTAGTAAGCTATGATACCATAACAAGAACAAAGAAAACAAAAACAGAGAAAATAAAATAATATTTAGATGAATTATATCATTCTCATACATTCAATATTTGGTACAAACATGGTATTTATATACATAAAAAAGGAATATGCTTTGTAATAAATTTCAGAAAAGAAATATGACACGTATGCAACAGAAAATTATTCTGGAGGTTGCTAGTTGTAACAGAAAATATTTGCATATTCATAATAACCAGGATGATTTTTTTTTTTGGTTTTTTTGGGGGTTTTGGTGGGAGGCATCTGCCCTGTCAGATATTCCTTCTCTGATTTCATTATTTCGAGCGATTGAAGCGCCTCCAAATGCAAAAATAAAGGGCGGAAAAGAAAGGAAAATGGATGTATTAACTTTCGGAATCATAGTCGCTATAATCGTGCTTTTCTTCGGGGCTGTCTTATGCATCACCTGGGAAGGCGTCTGCAAGCGCCGTTCTACTTGATTCTTAACACACTTCTAAGAAGTCTTTAAACCCTGAACCTCGCCTGCTCCTCACTCCTCCTCATTCCTCACTCGTCTTGACAGAAAGGGGAAACAGGAAGAATGTGGTCTCCCAAAAGCCAGATCTTGGCAGTGCTGATTGTGGCTATGATGTTGGGTATGTGTACAGGGAACGAGCATCTCCATTCTGGGTCATGTGCAGCTGGGGTCCCCGACGCTCAAGCTCATCACCACTGTGATCACGAGCACGATCACATTCATGATACTCATAATCATGAATATCATGCGCATGGTCAACGTCAGCGTGAGGGGCTGATTGGGTTCAAGCTTCCGGAGGAACTAGCCGAGGAGGAAGATTTGAAATTGTATGGACTCGGGTTCCGCAATGATCATGATCATGATCATGATCATAGTCATGGTCATGTGTCTGAGCCCGAGCTGTCCGGTGTAGGTAATTTTGCTGAATTATGCTATAATTAGTTCTTCTTAGACATTGTCTTTGGTTGCATTGAGCGTTCGTTTACACCGTCTTTTTTATCGATGTTTGAGAATTTTCACTCGGAAGTAGCCAATTTATGTCCTCTCAGACTTTATGCCATTGGATTAGAAACCTATACCGAGGTGGGGGTGTGTTACTTTTTGTTTTGGGCGAAATACACCTGCCTGCCCAGGGTTTAGTGAAAAAAAAGATTCGGGCCTTCCCTGACTTAAACAAATTGCATCGGCCCCTACTATTTGACCGTCAATCAAAATGATGGAACTTTGCTGATCCGTTCAAAATAAATTTTGGGGATAATTTTGTCCTATCAAACGTATATATTGATGTGTCAAACGTCACCGGAGGCTGGAGTATTTTGCCCTTTTCTCTATTATTTTTCTCTTAAATCTTTGCATCATGTTGGTTTTTCTCTCAAATAATGATGTTATGATTCGTTGATTTTTTTTTTTTGTTTAAATAATCATAGTAGAAATTTTTTTCTATTGAAGAGTTATACTTCCAAATTTTACTTTTTTTTTTGTTCAAGCTTTCAAAATCATGACAACTGAATTGGCAAATTGAAATCATGAATTGAATAACAGTCTTTTAAAACATGAGATCATTCAAACAACTCTAATATTGTTTAATGTGTTATATAGTTGCTATACATAATCAGAGGTAAACTATATGCAAGAGTTTAGATGCTTACAATTAATTAATCTAAACTCTGAATTTCTCCCTCACTGCTTCTTCACTCCAATGAGGCAACTTAGAATTAGAAACAATAAAATAATAATATAAAAGGCAACAAAGAGACAAGTCATATGCCTATATCATACCAATGGAATGGTGGGGGCTGTGCAATTGGTTGGTTTGGGGATAAAGTATTGAGAGCCAAAAGTTTTCAGTCTTGTACAATATAAAACCAAACCAAAATTCATTATAAAATGATCATTGAACTGACTAGACTAGTTTGTTCGACAATGATAAAAAGTGAACTGACTGAAATTAATGTTATTCTTTTTATTTTATTCATTTTTCCTTAAAAAATTCCCGATTATAAAATAATTACGACTACAAGAATCCTATATTATTATGGAAACTCATAAAACTATACATGTTATAATTAGTTCCATATATAATCCTTTTTAAAAGATTTCGGTTTTCGGTTCGTTCATTTTTGGACTACCAAAACCAAAAACCAAAGTGAACCGAATTCAGTTCAGTTGGTTAAATTGGTTTGAACCAAACATTGCAGTTGCCCTAGGGAGGGCAATTGATGTAGTTGGCTACTCATTTTGAATTTCACTGTAAGCCCTAATGACTAAGTATATGTACAAGCCAAGGTTTGTGTCTAGCCTAGAAGAGGCCTCAATTGTGTCTAAGGTCACTCAAGACAATTGTAGGAACTTTTCCTGGAATGAAGACTGTGACTTATGTCCAGTTGGGATGATAAACAACACGCAGTATTTGGCATAATCATGGTACTCAACCATGCAATAATTCATGTGAGGACTTGAAAAACAATGTTGCACTTATCAACAAGTTGAATCCTCTCCTAAACATTTTGGACAGGATCATACCTATCTCTTGACTACTTCGAACTTGTCCAGGTTGATGAATCTCCTTAATATGAGAGGTGATGTTCTTGTTATTGGAAAACTAGAGAATCTTAGCTTCCAAAGCCATTGTGCAAGGGCTCTACCGCTTGAGCTACATTCATAAAATATGTTTTTGACTTGTTTTACTTATTAACTAAGCTTATAGTCTTAAGAATTGTCATGAAATTCCATATACATTGATTTTTAATTTTTATTTTACATTGTAAATAGGATCTTGCAATTCTTTATCTGATTCTACAATCGAATCCTGCGGACCTCCCCCAACAATCTTATGTAGGATCTCGATCCTGACAACCTTGGCTTATACAGTTACGCCTCAATTTTTCTTGGGGTTTGAATTATGTTTTTTAGTGCAACTTGCTACCTCAATCTTATGGTATTGTACATCAGTTAATTTGAGTCCTAACTATGAGATGGATAGGTGATTTTTGTCTTCTTTGAGATTTATCTCATCCTTTCCTGCATAAATTCCATCATGAGCTCTTCAATAGGAAATACTGTTTCAAGGCTTTAAAGGTTGCATTAGGCGATTGTTATCTTTTTCTTTGTGCATTTTGTTGCATGTTTACCTTGTTTCAGATAGGCTATGGATATGATTTAATGGATTTTTTTAGAATGTACCATTTATGCATTGTAAGTCGCCTTAACAGCTTGCTTCTATATGTTTGAGCTCGCTGGGCTTTATTACATTTCATGTTTCATTGACAGATTGGTATTCTTTTTTCAGTAAAAATGACTTGATTAAGTGTCGATGTATTGTGATTATTCTATGTGCTTGATGAAGGAAAAATAATGCAGACTTCTCTTAATAGTAATTTAACCTTTGGCTAAGATTTGAGGTTATTTGACTGTCCCTGATTTAACATTTATTCGGCATTTAATAGGCTTGTGGGTTCATGCAATGGGCTGCTCACTGTTGGTTAGCTTGGCTTCCCTTATTTGCCTGATTATTTTGCCACTTAGTAAGTAGCTTGTTTTTCATGGCACAAAATTTAATAGTAAAGTATTTTGATGTTGCATTCTTTGAAAAATGCCTATCTGATGAACAAATACTGAAAATTTTGAGTTTTGCAGTACAAGGGAAACCATCCAAGGCAGTTGTTGATTCATTGGCTACATTTGGGGTCAGATTCTTTCAGTTTGTTTGGTTTATGATTTCGTTTGCTCCTTTATGTTCTAATTTTTTTTAACATCTATTTCAAGATGCAGGTCATGTGTTTTTTCTTACAATGATAAATCTATTAAGAAAAGAAAGAGTTACCTTGGGGGGTGGGTGTGTTGATAAGACATCCTCCAAAAAGAAAACAAATTGCATCAAAGCTGTGTTCCAATCCCTTTGAATATCGTATAGCAAACGAGCCCCAAACCCCAAAAAGATGGGCCCAAAATTAAGCAAAATAATAATAATAATAATAATAATAATAATAATAATTATTATTATTATTATTATTATTATTATTATTGTTATTATTATTACTTCCTCCTAGAACAAACTCAGAGAAATCCTTCTGGTCTTTGAATATTTTATCATTCCTTTCAAGCCAAAGAATCCACAAAATAGCATACATTGGTCAGTTCCAGAAAGTCTTTCCTCAACTATTCTTCCTGAACCCCAGAAATTCACCTACAACTCAACAAGAAATCATGAACATTTTGTGGGGCTATCCACTCCTCACCATAACAAGGAAACAATTTGTTCCACAGATACCTCACCAGCTGAGAATGAAGGAAAAGATGGCCAATAGTCTCATTTGCCTCACTGCATAGCATAGAAACATCTGGGCTGAGTGCTTTATAAGGTCTCCTTGTCTGTTGAAAATTGTTTGTATTCTTTTTTAGAACAAGAGTCATGATGATTGCCCAGATCTTAAGAGAAAATTTTGCTTTCCATACAACTTTGTTCAATTGGAAAGGACTAGGTTTTGAAGATTTTCTTAGATAAGTAAAAAGGGACTTTGAGGAGAATGACCTCAAATAATCCCCAACCCAAAGTTTGGCATCCCCCCTCGAGGTAGGGAAAAAAGACTTCAGCACACCCAAAAGGCAAGTAATCTCATCAAACTTGCTTTCATCATGACTTCTAAAGAAATGGAAATGCCAAGAAAGAGAGCCCCTGTAAAGAATAGATAGCTGAAATTGGTTCATTACAATGTTTTAAAAGGCTCAATTGAGGCTCACCTCAAGGCCTGCATGGCTAAATCACCTTGAGGCCCAATCTAAAATACCAAATTCCAAAAAGGCTAATGGATTACCTCTTGAGGCTTATACATTTATACAAAAAGACACACCTTTTTTTGCCTTTTTAGTTGAGGCTTATGCATTTTGAATGTGTGATTCTCAAGTTAAAATTGGTGAAAATTTTTTAACTGTGTTTATATACAAGGAATGATTTCTAACTCTTGAACCTCAACCTTTCCAAAATAACTGAGAGTTGTACATTATGTCATGAAAATATCTTGAACTTTGTAATGGTATAGCTATCTCTTGTCATGATTTATGTTATGAATTCAAGTTAGCAGGCCAGCAAGTAATTTGCAATGTATTTCTATTTTTTTTTACATTATATTTCTGATTTTCTTAATTTTTCTTTATTTTTTTTAAAATTTGTAATTTATTTACATATTTTGATCTAAAAATAAAATTGTCAAGGCTTACGCCCCACTGCCTTAAGGCTTATGCCTTACCTCTTAATTGTTAAAACACCTCGCCTTATGCCTTCACCTTTTAGAACATTGGTTCATTATGAACAGAAGAAAGTTTAAACAAACATGGTACCAACAGCTCTATTGATGTCTCATCCCCACCCAAGTATCCTTCTAGAGATGGAATTTGTCACCATTACCCACTTTTAAGACATGTAGAGGAAAGAAAAAACTCCCTAGGAAAGAAAAACTTCCATGGGCTTGATGCTTTTATGTTCTTGCTACTTTGTGTCAAATATGTACATTTGGGGGTTGGTTCTAATATGTTGAAGTATGAAAATTGATAAGTTTGCAAGTTTTTACTTATGGTATTTCACTTCTAAAATACTACTTCTTAATGATATTAACAGTGTTAATGGTTATTTTTGTCAATTAGTTTTTTTAGTGTGTTAGTGTTGTGTTAATAAATGAGAGTTAGTGAGGGTATTATGGCCATTGGTATGTACTTGACATATGTTATCAATAGAGGCATAGACCTACCATTGTGTTAGGTCCTCCATTTTACTCAACACTTGAACATAATATCAGAGCAAGATCTGACCTAAACCTTACTGCCAAATCAAACCCTAAACGTGATTGTCCTATGCAAATCTGCCGTTGTAGGAGCATCATTTGTTCCTTAGGGGGTTAGAAATATGCTCATAAGTTGTCGAAAATAGTTGTTGGGAACTTCCTGGACAGTGCTGCCTTCTTCAGAATCTCAATTACCCTTCCATGTTTCATAAAGTTAACATTTTATGCGCGGAAACTTAATCAATTTTAAGTATTATGATTTTCACAAGTACTTCAACAGTATTACCAGCAATTAAATCTATCAATGTAGATATCTTTAACTATGAAATATTTTATTCACTGATTTCAACAAGTGATCAACTACTCAATATTAACAATATTTACAAGAAATCAATATCACTCAAAATATTCTCAATCCACGAGATAGTTTATATTATATCTTGAATAAGTGATATACCAATCACAATATCATTCCCAGCAGATATATACCAATTACAATAACATTCCCAGCAGATTAAATCAATATAATCTTAGTAACTACTGCAGATGTTAATCAATAAGAATATTCAAATCATTCACAACATTCACACATCAAAGTAAAATATTCTTAACATATACAGTAGATATATTTCAAGATAAATATGCTTAGAAATATAAAGAGATAAGAGAAAAGAGTGAAACCAGATTTTTCACAAGGTTCGGCAACCGTGCCTACGCCCTTACCTCAAGCAATCCGTTATGAGAATTTTACTATCCCTCCTTCAATAGGCGGAGAAGCCTCTCTCTTTTAGTAGGTGGAGATGGCTTTTACAAACCCTCCTTCAATAGGTGGAGTCGCCTCTCTCCTTTACATAGGTGGAGTTACCTCTCTCCTTTGCTTGGGCAGAGAACCCCACTCCTTCACTAGGCAGAGTTGCCACTCTCATTTCCTTAGGAGGAGTTACCTCTCAAGCGAAAACAATCCTTCCACTTGTTACAAAGAAATAATCAAGAACATGAGTTGTACAATAATAACTTTCTTAACAGAGTGGATTTGTACACAATAAGAACTACAATACTCTCAGTAGATATTTGCTAAGAAGCTCAAAGAGATTGGCTAAGTTTTCTAGGTTTTAAAAGGTTTGAACATGAAAGAACAACTCAGAAAAACAGTTTCAGTAAGAACGGCGCAAGAGATGATTTTTCAATGTAAATTGATGTGTTCTAGTTTCCCTAACACGATTAGGGTTGGCTATATATAGGTAGATTTGAATTATAGCCGTTTGTGCGTGTTTTGGTAACATTATATTCGAAAATCGAAAAGATTTCTTGCCGTTTGTGAAACTTATCGTAGCGCTTTGGTCGACTGAGCTGGTAGTTCGGTCTTCCGACCCAATTAACTTTGAATTTCAAAACTAGAAGTAGCCATTCGGTCGACTAAACTCTACGTTCGGTCAGCTGAACTAATTCTACTTGGAAGTTTAACAATGACAGTAGTTATTCGGTTGACTGAACCTATGGTTTGGTCGCCTGAACTCCCTGATGCTAGACTAGTTTGTTTAGACTCCTGCATTCAGTCGACTGAGCATTAGCCTCAGGTGCCCGAACATGCTGAAATTCAATATTCTTTTATATTTTGATTCCAAAAAATGATTTTTAACCTTTTGAAATGACATTTGAACTTTATAAAAATATTTTCCAAGAATTGAAAAGGTATCTAGGTCCAAGTAATTATCCTAAGAGCTTCATAACAAAAACCAATTGAAAAGTACTTACATGAGACCTATTTTAAAATACACATGAGAAGCTAACTAGGTCTTCATATACTTAAGCTTGGTCTTCATCCAAGCTTTTCTTCAATAGCCATCTTTGATTTACTTGAGTGCTTCATGACATTTCATAATTCATCTTTTATTGTGCTTTTATATAGTAATACCTGTAAATATACTTGATAGCACAATTAGATGTCTTGGTTTGTCATTATCGAAATGAGATCAAGCCTTGTTAGGCCAACAGTATGTTCTTGATCTTTTGGATTATCTCAAAGGTGCACATGGGAGGGATCTCTTGTATCGAGATTAAGGTCACTTTATATTTAGGGATATACATATGCAGATTGGGTTAGGTCACCTTTGAATAGAAGATTCAGAACTAGGTACCGTATTTTTATTGGTGGCAATTTGAGAGTAAGAAACAAATTGTAGTAGCTAGGTTAAGTGATGAATCAGAGTATAGGGCCATGGCTCACACTACATGTGAGCTTGTTTGAGTGAAATAGATGTTGGAAGAAATGGATTTTCTATATTTTCCATTGATAGAGTTGATGTGTGATAACCAAATTGCTATTCATTTTGTCACCAACTTGACCTTCCATGAGTAGGCAAAACACATTGAAGTTGTTTGCTACTTTGTTCCGGAGAAGCTTGTGTAGAAGCTCATTACAATCGCTTATGTGAAATCTGATATGCAGCTTGCTGACTTGTTTACCTTAGGGGATGCTTTTGTTAAATTAGCTAGGAGCATGTGATATCTATGCTGCAGCTTGAGGGGGAGTGTTAATGGTTAGTTTCGTCATTTAGCATTATTAGTTAGTGTATGCTAGTGGGTGAGCGTTAGTGAGGGCATTATGGTTGATATATTACAAATAGAGGGAGAGGTCTATCATTGTGTTAAGTCTTCCATTTTAATCAGTACTTCATGAAGCAGAAATTACACCTAAATTATTATTATTATTATTAAAAGTTAGTGAGGGCATAAGGTCATTGGTATAAACTTGATAGATTAAAAATAGAGGGAGAGGTCTATCATTGTGTTAAGTCTTCCAGTTTACTCAATTCTTCATGAAACAGAAATTATGCCTAATTATTATTATTATTATTATGATTATTAAGAGTTAGTGAGGGCATTATGGTCATTGGTATGAACTTGATATATTACAAATAGAGGGTTGTTATTGTTATTGTTGGTTTATATTTGATATTAGATTGCATGCTCTTTTAATTATGCATATAGGGATGCATTTGTTTCATGGGCTGAGCCAATTTGAGCCCATGTTTGGTGCAATAAAAGTAGTTGC
Organism: Malania oleifera; assembly: GCF_029873635.1. Classification (NCBI taxonomy): domain Eukaryota; kingdom Viridiplantae; phylum Streptophyta; class Magnoliopsida; order Santalales; family Ximeniaceae; genus Malania; species Malania oleifera. The sequence goes on from NC_080420.1 coordinate 64,184,331, forward strand.
TAGGATAGCCTGAGGGGAAAACATTTGCCCATGGACATGGGATATAGGTGCCCCTCTGTCACATGGGATAGAGGTGCACCTCTGTCACTGGCGGCAGACAAAAAGCATAAACACAAAAAAGAAAAAAAATTCCTCTCATGTTCTTATCCAGTCCATAATAGATGGTGGACCAAATATTCAATAGGATAGTTATCATAGCCAATCCAGGCCAATACCGTTCAATCCTGCCAAATCCTGGAAAACTTTGCCTCTGAAAAAAACACACCCATACTGATCTAAATTTTAGTGCTGAATGTATCCATTTGGTTTACAAAGACTAACAATTTGGCTTGAACTTGAAAGAGTTGCTGAAAACTGTACCAAATGTTGCTGCGTAGATTATATATCTTGCCATTTATTGGTTTCTGTCATTTTTGAGTTACTATTTGTTAAAGTTAATGTTATTTCTTTTTTTTGATTTAGGACGAGGATTCATATAGCCAACCCAACTTAGTGGGACTAGGCTTGGTTTTGTTGTTGTTGTCCCAATGGTAAGGGTTAGCCTCAAACTTGAAGGTCATGGGTTCCTCTTAAAATTTGGCCTACAGCATCTGCTCCCCGAACCTTCAGTTTGGCATTGGAGTCTTGTGCATGCTGTCTTGTGCTTTTAGCTTAGCTTGAAATTATATGGATTAAACTTTAACATAATGCTGTATTATCAAAAAAGAAAAAAATAAAAAATAACGTAATGCTTTAATGTGTGTTTGAGGGGAAATTTTTGAAAGGTTTCCTTAATAAGAAAATATTATTTGATTACAACTCACTAGGTGAGGTCACGCCTTGACTCAACAGTAAGCCTTTTGTAGTCAAATCTAAAGTCATAGGTCCAAGTCACGGAAACAACCTCCTGATGAGTTTGTGATGTGTTATGCTAGTGATGAGATGATTTCTTCTCTTTGTTGTTCTGTGGCTTGGTCTTTATGGGACAAGCTTTTTGTCTTGTCCTGGAGAGGGTTGGGTATGCCCTGCTTGTACGAAGGACATTTTTTTTACTACTTTCAGAGGGTTTGGGAGGCATAAGGATGTGAGGGAACTTTGATGGTCTACTGTATTTGCTGTCTTGTGGTGCTTTAGGTTGAGAGAAATGCTATATTTTTTGTGATCAGGTTTTGTCTATAGATTTGATGTAGGACAGGATTGTAGTTCTTCATCTGGTTGCTTTGGGAGTGTGGGTTTTTTTGACATACAGCGAGATTTGTTGGCTCTATTTGCTTGATTTTGTTTGCTATGTCTAGTTTGTATTTAATTTATTTTTTACCCTCTTCTATTTTGTTTAGTAGGATGTCATTCTTTTTTCTTGTTATCAAACTTTATTATATAAAAAACTCACTTGGTGAGGGTAAGACTTGGCCCAACAATAATGTTGTTACACCTAAAGGTCCTCATTCAAGACATGGAAAAAACCTCCTCAAAATTGGAGGTAAGACTATGCATATCATGCCCTCTCTGGACCCCTTGCTATGGCATGGGAGCTGTGTGCGCTAGCTGTTGTATTTACAGCTTGGTGAAAGTGGGCTCTGTGTCTAAGAGACATTTTTTTTTTTATTATTTTACTGCCCATTGATTGTTTCTTTTATAAACAAATGGGACTTCATTCTCTTTGTTTCACTTATATTTTATTTACTTCTTGATTGTTATAGAGAAAAATTCATTTAAAGGCATAAAAGAGTTGTATCCCAACTTCATTTACAAGACTTGAAGCCAAAAATACCTAAACCAGCTTATGTAAATACAAACATATGTTGACATACTAGTTTTGTTTTTAGTTTAGTTTCTAATGATTCTCACTTTTGTAAATTGAGGACCATGGAATTAAATGAAGTTTTCTGTTGGATGAAATTGTCCCATGTATAATTGCTGGTTTAATTGGCTATCTTAATTTTGAATGACAGGCTGGAGCTATGTTGGGGGATGCTTTTCTTCACCAATTGCCACATGCTTTTGGTAAGAAAGAAATCCTCTTATTTTTTGATTTTTTGCAATTCTTAAACTGTGTCATAGTTTCAGTTCTATTTCTTTGATTCAACTAATATTTTCTCTAAACAGCCTAGTGGACTAAGGTTGGTAAATGATGGTTGCAATAAATTGGAAAATAGATGATTGTAGAAGTTGACAAGAGGATTTAATACATCATTTTTTTTTTTGGTGGGGGAGGGGAGGAGGACGAAGAAGGGAGGGGGCGCATTGGCCTCTAGTTAACCTCGAATGCCCCGTCTAGGAATAGAATTACTATCTCACAGGAATATTTTGGTTTAATTTGCTCATTAAGATTATGAGAATATGGGATGATAGTGATTAGCTTAACACGGGTATTCTAATGTTACTCCAATAAGATTACCCAAAACCCCTAGTGTGTAATGATAATAATATTATGCACATTCGTGTAATATCTATAAACAATGATAATAATAATTGTAATGATTTTTCTCAACATTTTTTCCAAACAACAGTTAATCATGATAAATGGAAGCAAGTAATAACGTTAATCATTAATACTAATAACAATATTATTATTATTATTATTACTTTAATTCTGCTGTGAAGCTTCTACATGTAGGGCACAACAAAGCTTTACAGTGCTTTTTGAATTTTCTATTTTTAAGTTAATTAGGTATCCAGTAATGATTTGTGAGGCCTTTTTATGTTTCTAATAAATTTATAAATAAATAATCTTCTCCATCTACCAGGTGGTGAACACTACCACTCACACGATCATCACCAGGAGCATGTGGATCATCTTCATCTTGGACATGAGCATTCTCATTCGCATTCTTTGAAAGATCTATCTGTTGGATTGTCAATTTTGGGTAGGTAATTGATGATGCTAATTTTTATTATCCAGTGATATCTCAATTTGTAATCAGATTTCATTTACATGACTCATGTGCAAGTTGGGTTTACAGTTTGCATAAATTTTAACATTGGGCGAAAAGAACATATTTTAGATAGGACATTATAGTCACTTCTGCTCAATGGCTCTTTCCGTAGTGCTAGTTAAACCCCAGATGTGTTGCACAAGCAACATACTAATTGTGACAGAAGGTAAATAAACTTGCTTATTTGTAAAGTGTAACTATACATAAAGTTTTTTAAATACAATTTACTATAATTCTGCTAATGGTAATGGTAAATAATATATTCAGCCTGGCGCTAGAACAGTTGAGCTCCTTCCTTAATAGAGACAGCAGCAGCTTTCACTTTGTTTTTGTCTATTCTGCTTTCTTTCTTTTTGTCCTTCCGTTATACTTATTTATTTTCATTTATAGATTTGTTTTGTTTTATATAAAAACATATTATTAATAGAGAAAGAATGTACAAGAATGGAGGATAAGAAAACATCCTCTAAGAACAAATGAACAAAATCTGGAAAACAAAAAATTAGTAAGAGCAAACCAATCATGCTGAACATACTCAAAAAGATAATCCCTTGAAACAGCAAGCAGCAACAGTCCATAATGAAGACATTGAATCTTATCCCAAACCAAAGACTGAAAACTTCTTCCCCTATATGAGTGTTCCTTCCCATCCAAACACTCAACTTTACAACATACATCACACATCTCCAAAGAATTGTTTTGTCTTTTCTGCTTTCAAACTCTAAAAAGAAATAGCAAACATATATTCCACCTACCCTGGACAAACCCAAATTTCCCCACTAAAACTGAAGGGTCAATTCCAAATCTTCCGGTAGAAAGAACAATGCAGAAATAAATGAGAGGCACATTCAGAACTATAAAGAACACGTACATCTGGGGATTAGGCCTTAAAGACCTACTCTGCAACATATTGTTATTGTTAACTCTATTAAGAACAATTAACCAAATAAAAGCCTTAATTTTAGATGGAACTTTGATCTTCCAAATACTATGAGAAAAATAAAAAGACAAGTTACTCACAGATTAAAAACTCAGAAGAAAGATTTATTATAGAAATGTATGAAGACTTCTCACATACTTCCTATTGGAAGGATAACTCCAACAACCTCAACAAAGTTTCTAGTTCCACCGTCTCTCTATCATTCATACCCAAATGGAAATTCCAAGTAAAATATCCCTATTAGAAATCAAAAAATATAATCAAATCCTTTATGTAACCAAGAAAGTTGATGTACACAAGGAAACAACAGGAAAAGAGCTGAATGTCCCCCATGGGTTTTCCCAGAAATGAATGTGGAGCCCATCACCCACCCCATATTTAGTGTTAAGAAATAAAATGTTGATAAAGTTATGATTTCAAAAGAATATCTAAATTCTCCACATTAGTATCCTGCCCATTTTCTTGTAAACCAAAGTTACTTTTAATTACTTGATGCAAAGAGATTCTCCTCTAAAGGAAACCTCAATAACCATTTACTTACCAAGGCAATGTTTTCAGAAACCAATTTCCTAAAACCCAGACCCCCTTCCTTCATTGACCTACATACCACCCTCCACCTAATTAAATGATTCTTCTTTCCTACCCTAGACCAAGAAAAACCTCTAATGATTCTCTCTATGGACCTAGGTATTGCCATGGAAACTTTAAAAATGGACAAAAATAAAGCGTAATTCTAGAAAATGAGAGTGAATAAGGGTAATATGACCACCTAAAGAAAAAAGATAACCCTTCCACTCCTCTAGATGTTTAGCCACCTTCTCTGTGACAGGAGTTGAAAAATCCACATACCTAGGATTACCACCTAGTGGCAAGGCCAATATAAAGTAGCACACCCCACTAAAGAAGTTAGTTCCTCTCTTTCACTTCCTACCCCAATGCCTCTCCTGAACCCTCTATCTAGTGCCATATCTGTCATTCTTCTTAAACAATCAAATAACGAGACAAACAAGACGGGGACAATCGATTTCCTTGCCTACCACCCCTTGAAGCCTTAACCAAAATTTAAACTCCCCATTGATAATAGAAAATGAAGCATTAGACAAAACCCTCATCCAAGTCCTCCACCTAAATCCGCCTGACGCAAACCTTTTCCTGTAAACCTTATCTGAAAACTTCAAACTAACCTGCCTTTTTAAAGTCCTATTTGAATGCAATACCCCTCCCTTTACTCCTCACATCACCCACAACCTCCTAGCAACTAAAATGGCATCCACAATCTACCTTCCCCCAACAAAAGAACTTTTTGCATGAGAAATTGTATTGCTTATTACCAAATCCAGCCGATTTACAATCATTTTCGCAATAATCTTAGACACTAATTAGCAAACTAATAGGTTGAATATCAGCAACATTAATATATATCTACTTGTCTTTGGTGCCAAAGTATTGAAATTTGAGTTAATACTCTTACTTAAAACTTCATTAAAGAAAATTTACTTAAAGAAATATTCATTGAACCCATTCTGACAACATCCAAACAGTCCTTAAAAAAAAGTCACATTAAAACCATTAGGACTCAAAGCCTTATCCCTATCTAATCCCAAACACTACCTGCCTAACCGCACTGCTCTCAAAAGGTTTCTCCAATCAAGGCCTGCTGATTCACAGAAATGGGGTTCCACTCCATCCCCTCTGCCATCGGCCTATCCTCAACTTCCTCTTAAAAAAGATCCTGCAAAAAAAATTAGCAATCTCCCTTGCTATCGCAACAGGATCAGAAGTAAACTCTCCCTCCCTCACTTCCAACTTCCTAATGACACTTTTTATCCTCTTTCCATAACCCAAGGTATGGAAGAATTAAGTGTCACATTTACCCTTCCTAATTTACTTAAATTTCATTTTCTGGCTTCAACTCCTCATTTCTGAAAATTACTTTTATGGAAGAAAAAGTGTTACAATTACCCTCCCTAATACACTTAAATTTCATTTTCTGCCTTCAACTCCTCATTTCTAAAGATTACCTTCTTACTGACAATAAACCTTCAGTAGACCCCTCAATTTCCCGAGCTTAACTACTCACCTTCATTAACTATCCCATTTTCTGCCATCAATTGAGCAGGTAAAAAGCCCCTGTCATTTTTACCTAGGCACTCCAGCTCACCATATGAAGCCTCCTCATGAATGCCAGATTTTTTCAGCTGATAATAAAGAAGACATTGCTTGCTGAACTGGGGTGATATTTTGTAAGCATTGTACAGCAGAATTCCCTTAAGTATCAGCATCATCCAAACTTTCACGTGTTCCATGGATTCCCCTGATTTCTGATCTGGCCATTCTTGAAACCCCTGAATCCCTTGCATTTTCTAGTCCGTTACCTGATTCCCTCTTTCGTTTCTAGATGCTCTTGAGTCAAATTGTTTCAATTTCTAGATTAACATTAATCTGGTTCTGCGTCAGATCCTCCCAGTTTTGATTCAGGCACAAACTGTTTGCACCACCTCCTGACCCATATTTAAAAATTACCCGACCCATTGAGTAAAATTACCCAACCCTGTCTGATGCTGCAGCCCTTAGAATACCCAATCCATCCATCCCCTAGCAAAATCTCAGCTTTCACTTTGTTGCAGTAATTCAATCTGTGAACCTAAATTATATATTTGTAAATCTACTTCACTCACATTGTCAAATGACATATTTAAAGGAATAAGTAATTTTTTTTATATGTGCTGAGGGTGCATGTTTGTAATATATACTTAATGTTAAGTGGACAAAAAGATCATTAAAAAGCAATCAAGAAATAAATTTATTCCATACTGTGAATGTATCATGCTCTATGGATACAATTCATGAAGGAAACGTTGACTGAGAAATCCTAGCAAAGAAACTGAACCATGTACTAAATTTCAGAATGGAAGCAAATCTTCTCAGCTGTCCAGAAACATATTATTACGTGCTCAACCCAGTTAAAATGCATAAAATCTATGAGAAGGGAAAGTGAGAACAGAGAAAATGATATTTTATAATCCACACCTGTTGTAGGGGGAGGAAAGATTCTTGAAATCCATCTTTTAGAGGCATTTCTAGACCCAGCAGTTCATAACATGAAGCCAAATAAAATGAATCTTTCTCCTGCATGAAATAATTGTAAGTTGTTGCTGCACTACAAAGGAAAAAGTAAAAGATTTTCTTTAAAGTGCGCGTAAAATTTTTTCTCCTTACTCGATACCTAATCAATATTTATTCATTTTTCTCTAAAAAACATTACATGATATAAATAATATAAACGAGTTCGCACCATAACAGATGAAGAGGAGTATTTCTTTGAAGTTCAGTATACAAGAACTCATAACCAGCATCAAATAATTCAAGAGATTAAAATGAGAGATTCTATTATCAGTAAGCCAAATTAGACACAAACATGAGTGATACCCTTTAACCCAAAAAAAAAAAAAAAAAGGCTAACTAAAGAGCACCTTGCATGGATTCTAGCTAACCAATCAACCATTAATCTCTAATCAAGTGCTTCCATAAATAACAACTTGCCCACACAAATTTGGAGAAAGAAGCTTCATTCTTGGAAAAATCTTCAGGATAGATGAGTTCCTTATTCGAATGCATCAAATGACCCCAACTTTAAATCTGAAGACCCTATGAATCCAATGCTTTTACACCATAATGTCCAACTTATCTTTTCATGGGAAGTATTTTAAGTAAAAAAGTATTTGGGCAACCAAAAAAAAATTCAAGTTCATTATATTTTAGCATGCATTGGATTGCCAACCTGCTATAATTTTTGTTGGCAAAGTTCTTTATATATTGCATTGCGAACACATATAGAAAGGGTCAAGGAGGAGGATATAAATTGGAAACTGAGGTTGGGAATTGAAGCAACAATGGTTAGGAAGCTCAAAAATTTGAAAAAATGAATTGGAAAAATGAATAGATGCATATCATATAGGGTGGATCCACAAACCATATTGATTGTTCAATCTTTTTAGGGACACTCGGGCGATTAAATTTAAAAGAAAGTGCTTGTAAGGATTTTACTGTCATCAAGAAAATTTTCACTTGAAGACCATAATGAAATATGGTTTTGTCTTCTTTGAGTAGTTTAAGTCTCCTCCAAAGGTTCTGTTCTTGCGCTTATGGCTGGTGCGTGTTCATACTAATGTGTAATGTAATTTTTTTTTTTCCAAGTCGTAATACTTGACATTATTCTAGCTTGCTATGGCTTGTAGTTTTAGGGTGATATTGGTATTCGAATATTGTGTGCATGTTGGTGTTTTAGTGACTTGTTTTAATTTTATATGTATGTGTATATGTAGTATGAATTGGCGAAAAAATTTGTGAAGAACATTCAAATGAAACAGAACCGGAAGAGAAAGTTTGAGCCAATAAGTAGTGACTAGAATGTATGTTATCTTAAGCCAGAAAATTCTTGTATTTGTTGAATTTTTGACTCTTGGAACAGAACATGGTATGTCATGATACGTGCAATGGAGTTTCATGCAGATGTCATTGCCTCATCATGCAGCTTGGCAGGGTGTGAGTGGTGTCACCATATTTATATTGGAGAGTTGGTGTGTTGTAAATGGGTTTTGAGTCTCTTGCGATTGTAGTACTAACTTACAGTGTGGTGTATCAAGTACGTTGCTTTAATAAGTAACTAGTTAAATAACTGCAGCTGATAACCTCTTTTAGGTCTGTTATAGGAAAGAAACTAGAAATGCCAAATCATGTACATGGTGTGACTCAGCTTTGTGACATATTGAATGTACATCATTGTTAGCAACTTATATGACTACTGTATGCTGAGCATTTTGTGTGGCATCACACCCTTATAAACAAGAGAGAAACCCAATTCAATTCATTCTCATCAAACCTATTAAAAGCTCTCCTCTTCACCTTACAATCAGATATTTATGGGACTAATGGGCTTGAAATTCAAGCAAAAACCCTACACCAGCGTCTCCTAAATTAAAGGATACTGTAGTAAATAAAAAAATTACTATAACTTCCAATAAAATTCCAAATTTCAAATGCTTCCCACAATTCATGACCTGCACTGTTAGGCTGTACTTTTATCCTTCATCATTCTATTTCTCCTAAGTCCTGCCTCATATTTTAAAAATTTGAAAGATTAAGAACTGAGGAATGAACTAGGTTTATAGATTAGCAATACAATGTGCACACTGTGGCTTCAAAACTAAATAGGATTGCATGTACAAATAATCTTTAGAGGGAAATCTGGGAATAATAAATTCCACATATGCAATCTTGAACTTGATCATGTCTTTGATTGCAAGCCCAATGAATTTGTTGGCTTATCCTTCACAATTTCCGTAAGACACTACCAAAATCAACTTGTTCTGGTTCATATTTTAACATTGGCAATCTCTTTATATTTTTTTGAGTTCATGTACAATTTTGGTTTCCATAATCATTTTAGCTCCTATGGGCGTCTTGTCTGCCTTCTTAGATTTGAAGTCTCTCTTTGCAACTGGTTTGCAAGCACAAGGATCCTTATTTCGCTTAAATTTCTAATCTTTCTTGTCATATCCTTTCTTCTCATTTGTGCTTCTATATCCAAGAATCTGCTTACGTAAATCTTGAATCGATTGGTGAATTTCCTCAATTATAGCTGCAGGAGACAAGACTGGTTGCGGTAAATTATGGGTTGATTATAGTAAGCTTCCATTGGTTTATCTTATTCAATGTGATGCCTTTATTGGTTGGACTCCAATAACATCTAGGACAATATCCGGACCAATAGCATCTTCCATGGTTGGGACTCCAAGCATTTTTTGTTAAGGCTTGATCAGGAACTGTACCAATCTTCCAAGCACAAATGCATATTACTGTGTTTTGTTTTCCTTTGTGGGAGAGGGGGGATCTACCCTTTCATTTGTTCTAGAAATAAACGACGGAAACAAAATGTAACTGACACAAAATCAAAGAATTCAGAAACAAAGTGTAACTGCAGTTGTTAGAATCATATGGTCCTTGTTTCGAACCGTACAATTCTTTTAAGAAGAGCATAAATTAGTTTGGACTGCATGGGAGAATCACAGAAGGCTGTGAATTGGGGGTGAATTGTACGATTCACCTAGTGAATTGATGAATCAAATCGAATGACATGAATCATGTGATTCTGAAACATCTTAGATCTGTTCGCATCAGACTACTCTTAACCCAACCTAAAGCCTTTTAAACTCGATTTCTTTTAATTTTTAATTTTTTTTTTCTTTTGCACTATGGCCTTCTGCTTGCTATTTAAATGAGTTTTCTTCTCCAAAAGAGAAGAAGGAAGTTTGTTGGAGTTCCTATTTTGCACCTCTCTTTTCTGTCGTTGAAGAAGACAAGAAGAAAACTGGAGTTAAAGAAAGAAAACCAAGCTTGATAAGAAAACCAAAGTGGACTAGTTGGGTGAGCGTTTGGTTGTGTCACAAGCCAAGCTTGTTTAGGGTATTATGCTCACCTGTGACTGCTTGTGTTGTACCCATTTGGTGGCTAACCACAATGTAAATACTACTGTTGGTTATATTCTTTGAGTAGGATAATGCATTAGTGACTAAGAGGAGTATGGCCCCTTGGTCGCATTGATTTTTCCTAGTGCCAAAGTGTGAATAGTAAGCTCTTTAGGGGAGGGTGCAGTGTTCGCCAATCTTGTAAAATCCAGTAGTTTTTCTAATTGTGTTTAGTGTCCTTGGTCTCTCTTGTTAGACGCATGCCAACAACAGTATGATTATAAAAATTGCATTGCTTTACAAGTTTATTGCATGTTAGACGCATGCCAACAACAGTATGATTATAAAAATTGCATTGCTTTACAAGTTTATTGCATGACACATGTTTACATTCATGCTTGATTACTGCCTCTGCTTATTTTGTATGTGAATTTGTTCTTGTGGTGAACTTGCGGTTTATTTTTGGCTGACTAGATAAGCTTGTGTGCTACAAAATTGTTGAATGTCCCTTCACATGGTGTGCTGTGTTCAACAATTGCTTTGTGAAATAGTGAGATTATGTAAAGCATCGGTGGGAGAACCATCTCTTGCACTAATACAGAAAGAATTGATGCAATAGAGCCCCATGTTGAGACTATCGTCCATGTGGCTGTAGAAATGTACCAACTTATAGAATGTGTTGACTTATTGGAGGGATCCCGAAAAGTGATTCTATTGATGAATTTGCGGGAGATTTCCATGGTATTATGGAAATGTTGCAACACCTACCAGACATGGGAGAGTTAGGGTTTTGGAATTGAGAGTGTACGGTGGTTCTTGTGATGCTGAGAGAACTTCTTATTTGACATGGAGCAATACTTTCTAGTGGTTAGATTAGAGTTGACTTAGATGCTTAGTAGTCAAAGGTGCAAGGCGCATCAAGGCGCAAAGGATACTTGGAGCCCAGGTTTATGAAGGTAAGGCACACAATTATTTAAATTGTGTACTGTTGAGTAATTGGGTAAAATGGAAGACCTAAACTCAATGATAGGTCTCTCCCTTTATTTATAATATATGTAAGTACAATAGGAATGACCATAATACCTTTACTAACTCACACTGATTACTAACAAAACTCTAACTCATAATAATAATGCTGAAAGACTAAATAACCATTAACACCCCCCTCAAGCTGGAGCATACATATCATATGCTCCTAACTTGTTACAAATGAATTTCACATGAGCACCTCCCAAGGCTTTGGTGAGCTAATTAGCAAGCTAAAACTCAAACTTCACATAAATGGTTGTAATGATCTTATGTACAAGTTTCTCTCGAATAAGATGAAAATCAACTTTAATGTGCTTTGTTCGTTCATGGAACACAGGGTTGGAGGCAATATGGATAGCAACTCGATTATCACACATAAACTCCATAGGCTGAGAATGTGGAAAACCTAGTTCTTTCAACATGTTCTTCGGCCAAACAAGTTCACATGTCGTGTGTGGCATAGCCCTATACTCTGATTTAGCACTCGACTTGGCAACAACAGTTTGTTTCTTACTTTTCCAAGACACCAAATTATCACTGACAAAGATACAATACCCGGTTGTGGATCTTCAATCAGAAGGTGATTCAGTCCAATCTACATCTGTACATCCCTGAATATGAGCGTGACCCCGATCTTGATATTAGAGACCTCTCCCTGGTACACCTTTGAGATATCTCAAAATGCGAATTACTACATCCTAGTGACTTGTTCTTGGGGAATCAAGAAAGTGACTCACAACACTTATTGTGAAGGATATATTTGGTTGAGTGACTCCGAGATAATTCAACTTTCCAAGATGTCTCCAGTGCCGACCTGGGTTAGGCAACAAATAACCCATATCTAGCTTTAACTTACTATTGGGATCCATGGGTGCATCAACAAGTTTGGTTCCCAACGACCCCGTCTCATCTAAAGATAAAGAACATAATTCCTTTGTGACAAGACAATTTCCGCACGAGATCTCGATACTTCTATACCCAAGAAGTACTTCAATGGTCCCAAGTCTTTGGTCTGAAACTTACTCTGTAGAAAAAGCTTTTGGTCTTAGATGCCACAATTATCATCACTAGTGATCACAATGTTATCCACACATACAATAAGCAAAATACTACCTGGTGGAGTGACAATAAAATATAGAGTGATCTACTACACATCGATGAAGGCCAAACTGAAGTAATATAACACTAAAACAGCCAAACCATGCTCTTGGAGATTGTTTTAATTCATACAATGACTTCTTGAGCCCACATACTAAGCTTGACTCCCCCCGAGAACAAACCTAGGGGGTTGCTCCATATATACCTCCTCATGAAGATCACCATGTAGGAAAACATTCTTCACATATAATTGATGTAGAGGCCAATGACAAGTGGTGGCTAAAGAAATGAACAAATGTACTGAGGCAAGTTTAGAAATTGAGGAGAATGTGTCTAAATAATCCAAACCATACACCTGAGTATGCGCCTTAACAACAAGGTGGGCCTTCAGACAAGGCACAGAACCATTAGGATTGACTTTCACATTGTACACCCAGTGACAACCAACCACATACTTATTAGGAGGAGGAAGTACCAAATCCCAAGTACACGAGGAATGACCATAATACCCTTACTAACTCACTTATTACTAACAAAACTCTAACACATAATAATAAATGGGTAATTGATCTATGAACACATTAGCAGTAATATTAGAATTTAAAATGCCAAAAAATATTCAATACCAATCAATAAATGCATAGAAATTATGACTATCAAGTACCAAGTTCCAAGCATAACAAGAATTAGTTCACCATAGGCAGTTAAGCATGCAAGATTTCAAGCTTCAAATTGCAAAGGAAATGAAATTGCGAAGCCCAAGGTCCAAAAGCGTCAACATAGCTCAATATCAAAAGAAAAGAGTACAATAAAAGATTCAAAGTCTAAAATCTAAAAATTCTCCTCAATCATCATCATCTAATTCTGTGAAGATATCATCATCTTCCTCTTCATCATTATAATTTTCTTCCCCAACATCTTCTTTCACTTTTGTTTCCTTTGCGCTACCAACTTGGATCTCATTCTCGTCTACAAGTTGCAAAATTGTAGTCTCGACACCTAGCATTTCTAGATGAAGCTTTTCCTTTAGAAGATGATGACACATTCATACTTATTCTTGATCTAGTGCGATGCAGGGGGCCATTTACTTCAACTGCTTTGGCAATAACACCCTATGTCAAAAGATCATCTACAAACACAAGTTCATTGTCCTCATCGAAATCGCCATCCATCCCACTAATCATCCACTCATTACTGTCATCAATGTCCTTTAGAAGGATGGATTGCCTTATGTGAATTACCTTATCAAGTTTACAACACCAACACTGTTATAAATATAACCATTCAAAAATATTGCCCTTTTCAAAGTTATATGAATTGTAGGCATCTTCCCAATATCCTCCAATATCAAATCATGGCAATGGGCAGCACATGGTGCCCAATATGAATGTGACCTCTTTGCTTTAAACAATCTCCTTATTCAAAAATCAAGGAGAGAAGCCATTAAAATATTAAAATTAAAAATATGTACATTATAGAATGTAGTTCTAGGAGTAAGTTCTTACCTGCTGCAACATAGTTTGAGGCGTTATCAGTCACCACTTGAATCACATTTGATTCTCCAATTTCCTCCACCATCTCAAAAGTAATTTGTACATTTTATTTGCATTATTGACAATATCATAAGTATCAATAGACTTGATGAACACTGATCCTTTGGAGAGTTCACTAAGAAGTTTATTATGTCCTTATTAGTAACTGAATCCCCACATAATCGAGCATCCATATTTTGCCCATTCCCCCCTATGGACCTTCATCAACTCTTTCATTTGACTAACTTCCTTCTTTAGGAAAGGAGCTTTCACTTTATGATAGCTAAGTGTTATTTTAGGATATTGCCCAATCGACTCAAGTACCACTGCAAAGCTCTCCAAACGTACCACGTTAAATAGTATTCCAATGTCCTACACCCACCTAGAAAAATTTTCCATTGCCTTTTAACTTAATTCCTTCTTGCATGCCTCATTAATTGATGTTTTCTTCATCTTCCCTTCTTTCCTAGCTTGAACCACTTTCTTTGGATTAGGAGTAAAAAACAAGTCTATAGGCCGCTTTTGTTTTGTTTCTTCAAGGTCGATTGGTATGAACTTCAACTTCACTACTAAACACTCTCTTGCCACAAGGGTTAATTTCCTAAACTTCATCCTCTTCATCTTCACCATAACAATCTATGTCATTAAAGTCCGGCAATAACTCATTTTCCTTTTTTGTATCTTTCTTCAAGAAATACTCTCTAATCTCCTCAAAAACATGAGCAAGGCACTTAGAGCATTCTTTTTAACATTTCAAAATCCTCCAACAATATGTTGTTTTTCTCGAAATATTCCTCTCGTTATGCTTTACCAAAAAAATTGCAAGTCAAATTATTTCTATTTTTTTTTTTATCTTCTAAATGTGCATACTACCAAGTAGGATCTTTCTTTGCAAATTGAGAGCTTTCAGAATCCATTTAAGATTTAAGCCCTATTATCCTATATGCAAAAGAAGTGCATAGGTAACCTGAAATATCTTCACAGTCCAATAGTAGCAACTAAATGTATACTATATTCCCAAACAAAACAACTATTAAATTTAGTAAAAAATGTATATATTAACTTGCATTTAATTGACCAAGAGCTAGAAGAAGAAGGCAACTCACAAAGACGAAGTGAATGCTTTGGCTCACGAAAACGAAGCAAATGACTTACTTCGAGAAGCTTGACAACTCACGAAGACGAAGTGAATGCTTTGGCTCACGAAAACGAAGCAAAGGCTTTGGCTCACGAAGTAAAAGGCTTTGGCATAGACAACTCACGAAGTTGAAGGTGTTTTCTAGTTCGAAACCACTCGCTTGTTCAACTCAGGAAGACGAAGTGAATGCTTTGGCTCACAAAAACGAAGCAAAGGCTTTGGCTTACGAAGTCAAAGGCTTTGGTGTAGACAACTCACGAAGATGAAGACATTTTCTGGTTCGAAGCCACTCACTTGTTCAGAGGCTCTGGCGAAGGCTCTCTTGTTGGTTGGAAGGCTCGAAGATGGCAGGGCTCGAAGTAAAAAATACGAGAGCCAAATCTTTCCATAAAACATAAAAATAAAATAAGGGTAAATGTCAGATTTGTCAAGATGCGACTTATTGCACCTTGTGCCTACAGATGCCTCACTGTGCCTACTTGTGCTTCATATAGGTCACCACTCCTCAAGCCTATTGAGGCACTAGCCCCATCGCCTTTCTGTGCCTCATACAGACGCACTTTTAGTTACTATGCTTGGAAGAGATCCATGATTGCATTTTGTACTTTAGGAGATTCTAAGCTATGGTGGCATATTGAGTACGATAAGATTCAAAATGCTTAGGAGCCAATTCTTTCCTAACAATGTAGAGTATAATGCTCATTGCGACTTGCAACTTCTCAAGCATATGGGTCTATTAAGAGAATATGTGAAAGAATTCTTTCCTTTGATGTTGGATAATTGGGGCATGTCAGAGAAAGACAAGCTATTCTAACTCGTCAAAGGATTGAAACCATAGGCATGGGCTGAACTTCAACAAAGAGCTCAGCAATTGTGTACTACACGGTCTACCGTAGAGCACTTAATTGACTGCAGAGGGGGGGGGGGGGGTTCCCTCATAAGTATACCTAAAGAGAGTGGCTCGAAAATCTTTTAAAAGCGCAAACCCAAAAGTGGGGGAGCCAGCACCAATGCTTAACTTTGAAAGAAGAATCCTAGTCTTGGTTTTCCAAACACATTTGGTGGTAAGGGTAGATTGCGTGCTTCTTATGTTGAAACCCTTATAGAGTTACTAATTGTCCTCACAAGTCAATGCTTAGGGCATAAGGATAGGCTTAGTTGATCACCCTGATTCAATTGCTTTCAAATTGCATGTTCGTCATGTGAAGCATCAATGGGAGAACCATATTGCACACTAATACATAGAGACTTGATGCGCTAGACTCACAAGTCAAGAATGTCAATGAGGTGGTTTTAGTGATGGCCTAACTTGCGGAATGCGTTGTTGTCTTGAAAGTCTCAAAGGCGATAGGATTCAGTTGAGTTGGCATATGATTTTTGTGGTATTGTAGAATCTTTTCAATATCAGATGGGGGAGCTTGTGAAACTTAAAGTTTTTGCTCATGTTGTGGAAAAACCAATTCTATAGGTGTGGAATATCGTAGGGTGAGAGTATTGAACAATGAGCATTCAATGGTTCCCCCATGATGCTTAGAAGTTGGAGAACTGTCTTTTTGAGATGGAGCAATACTTATGTGTGTTTAGGGCTGAATTTGAGGAAGAAAAATTATCCATGGTGATAAAGTACTTGTGTGGGGACTGGGAACATTGAGATGTGGTGGTAGACCAAGTACAATGAAATTTAGAAGGCCGACTTGGGAAGACTTGAGAAGAGAGCTTAAGGCCCAATTCTTTCCTGAGAATGTTGAGTACAATGCTTGGCACTACTAATGAGATCTCTTGCACACAAGAAGAGTTAGAGAATATGTGAAGAGAAGTAGCTCTGTATTTTGATATTGGATTTTTGTGACATATTTGAGGATAGACTATTTTAATTTAAGGTTTGAAACTATGGGCAAGGGATGTACTTCATTGACAAAAAGACAAAAGTTCAAGACTTGCTACCACATAGAAAACCATGTAACACTTGATTGCTTACATTGGAGAAATTCCTTCCATGCCTAAGGAGAGTGGTTAGTTAGGTGGAAACAAAGAAAAGACTTCCAAGAAGGGCAAATCCAAAAGTGGAGGAGTTGATACCAGGGAACATCTTTAAAGGATCTGTGCTTGTGTCATGTCTTAGTATATTATGTGATAAGAGCAAGATTGTGTGTTTGTTATGTTGAGGCCTCATTGAGTTGCCGATTGTCCTCATAAGTCATTATTCAATGCTTTGCATGCTTCCACTATTGATAAGTCACAAGGATAAGAGGACGAGGAAACCTTGAGGATGGGTGTAATCTGATTACTTAATGCATTGCAGAGGTAGGCAAACGAACCAAAGGTTTCTTAAGCTAAGGGCTTGATGTTTGTGGATTTGGAGATCAATGGGAAGAGTACAAGTGCTATGATTGACATTAGGGCTAACCACAACATTACACGCAAGGAAAAGTGCAGAGGTTCAACTTGAAGCTTGATTAATACCCATAACGCATGGAAGCAGTATAAACATGTGCTTGTGAAGCTTGGTTTGCAAGAGGGACGTGCAAATTTCATTCATGGATGGATGATTTTTAAGTGATACTTTAGATTGGGTTCATAAGAGACTAAGGTGGTTCATATGCCTTTCATTGGATCCATTTGCTTAATGGGTGATCACATTTGCATGGTTCAATCTATGGAGAAGAAAGGCAATGACAAGAAGTTCCTTTCTAGGATGAAACCAAAGAAGGGTTTGAGGTTGAACCAACAAATATTGTCTCTTTGGTGGTGTATGAAGACATAGGACGATAGTTGGTGCCTATTGCCATCTATGATGTGTTGGAGGAGTTCCAAGTTGCGATGATGGATAATTTATTAAACAACATGCCTTTATGACAAGGTATTAAGCATGAGATTGAGTTGTTTCTTGGGGTGAAATCTCTTGCTAAAGGGCCATTATAGATGGTGCCACCCTAGCTAACCAAGCTTCAAAACCAACTTGATGACTTGTTGGAAACAAGCTACATAGGACCCTCTAAAATACCTCCCAAAGCATTATTGTTGCTTCAAAAGAAACATGATGGGAGCGTGAGGCTGTGTGGATTATCGTGCACTTATGAAAGTTATTGGGTGCGAAAACTGTTGTAATTATTGATTTGTTTGATCAGCTCAATCATGCCTATTACTTCACCAAACTTGACATGCAATCAGGCTACTATCTAGTGGGAGTAGCAGATGGTGATCAACTAAAGACTACTTAAGTGATGTAGTGCAAGGCTTTTGATTTCTTGGTATGCACTTTTGGTTGACTATTGCATTAGCAACTTGTGCTTGCTAATGAATAAATTGTTTCATGATTACCTTGATAGTGGTATATCCAACGACATTGTTGTATACAACTCTTGGAAGAGCATCTATGGAAGGTGCTTGTTAGGCTAAAGGAGAATAGCCATGTGAAGAAGGAGAAATGCTCCTATGCACAAAAGCATATCATGTTCCTTGGCCACATGATTGAATGAGGATGGACTTGGAGAAGATGAGGGTTTTCTAAGACTAGAAAATCCCAATGGTTGTAGAAGAATTGCGGTCCTTTATTGGTCTCATTAGTTACTATTACAAATTTTGTTGAAGGGTACTCAAGGAGGATCTTCTTGTTAATAAAATTGTTGAAGAAGTCACGGGTGGGATTGGACGCTAGAGTGTTAGGGAGCCTTTGACAACTTGAAGGTGGCCATGGTAAAAGATTTGTTACTTGCTCTTTTAGATATCATGAAGCCTATTCGAAGTATGCATACTATGCACCCAAAGGCGTCTTGTTACAAGAGGGTCATCTCATTATGTATGAGAGCCATGCGCTTAGTGAATCTGAATGGAAGTACATAACTCAAGAGAAGGAAATGTTAGTGCTGATCCATTGCCTTCAAGTATGGCAGCATTACTTGTTTGGGTCAAATTTCACAATGAAGACGAATGGCAATTAGCCCCTTCATTACTCGACCTAAGTTACCTCCTAAGGAGGCTTTTTGGCAAGAATTCCCTATGGAATTTGATTTCTTCTTTGAGCACAAGGTGGGGTGAATAAATCAAGTCGTGAATGCAATGAGTAGGAACATAGATCTTGTGGCCCTTTAAATGGTAGCGCACCTGGCGACAAGTAAGGTTACTACAACAATGCGGAAGCACGCTAAATAGAACTTTATCAAAGAATGAATCACACAAGACATCATTGTCGTAGTAATTTTTTATCCAATAAAACAAAGAGACCAAGTTGAGCATATGAAAAATTATGCAAAAACTACAAAGGAAAAGACTACACAATTTGGTAGTCGACTAGCCCCTTTTCCCTTCTTCAATTAGATGCACCTGATAGCGGTCAACCAATCTCTTCAGGCAATCGACTGGCCCATTGAAAATTTAAAAAATTGAGTTGTTTCCATTTGATTTGCGAAGTATCTTGGCATGCCAAATGTCCTAAGAGCTGCCACATGTTAGGCAACGACTTGGACAATTGGTGGTTTATGGTTGATAGCTTGAATTTGAATTTTTGAAATTTAAATTCCAATGGTAATTGCCTCCATCCCATGAAAGGTCTATAAATAGATCCTTTGGGAGAAAGTTTGGGGCACATCCAAGTGGGGGTAAGGAGAGGAATATTAAGTGTTTGTGCATTCTTAGAGGGTTAGAAAAAGGGGTACTTTGAATTTAGATTGAAGAGAATCCCTTTTCTCTCATTCTTATTCATTTCTTCTTCGGGGAGTGTGCAATCATTAGTGTACCCTCCACTTGGTCTACAATGTTTTCTGTGATATAGGGTTAGTCTCCTAACCCTTCTGTTTCATTTATTTTCAAGTTTTAGTTTGTATTTTGCATGTGAAGCATGTTTGCATGAATGTGGTATTAAAGTTTATTTCATGCTTGTTTTTAACATTTCCCTAAGTAGATCATGTGTGTTAGGGATGTTAGAATGTGTTAGTATTTAAGATTTCGTGAAATGATTTTGACAAAAAAAATTGAAAATTGCCTTTTTTCTTCTCAAATTGGCAGACAGACGGCCAATTGGTCTGCAGGCACGGTAGACTGCCCCCTTCTGTATAAAAAAAAAATAGTCCTTAGGCTATAAAAGACGGTCAATCGGCCTCTGCAGGTGGTTGTCGTGGTTGACCAAAAATTTTTTAAGGCTATATTCTTTGGCCATTTTCTTGGATTTTCTTCAGGATTTCATGTTGTTTTTGAGTCTAAACACTCTTTAGATGTGTTGATTGAGTCTGATTGCTGAAATTCCAAAGGTTTTCATGACTTTACCATAAAAAAACCAAAATTTCATTTTCAAAAAGATTCTAAGACGTTCTCTTGAAACATTTACAAATTTCTTAACAAAAAATATGGAGTTAACACCCATGAAGTCGCTTTTGTATGTTCTTTGGAACCTTCATGATTTCAAAAAACAAGATTTCAAGGTAGGTTTGTGGTTCTCCCACCAAAAAACCACATTTTCTTCATTTTCAAACAAGTAAACATCATTTTTCAAAGTAGTCACCAATGAACTAGCTTGAGGGTGGAAAAATGAGTTTTCTTAACTTAAACTTGATTTTAAATCTCTGTTTTACAAATTATTCATTGGAAAAAAAGTTCCAATCAAAATGAAAGGTTTTTCAATTCAAACAAGAAGTGGTTTCAAGTGATTTCAAGTGGTTTTCAAAATTTCATCAAAATTTTTTCTAAAACTTATTTTTGAAAATGTTTCGATAAACTATAGGTGGCTTTATTCCTTCATGGAGAATATGTAGGCAACCTACATTTGTAGATTTAGCCATAACTTTGAAAAACATGACTTCTTTTCCTCTGTTCTCTACATTTTACTTTTTTAATGTTGTGTGAATGTTTATGGCTTTTGAAAAGGCATAAAGTGGTAGAGTTTCCATGGGGTTAAGTCCTCTGTAAGAATTCTACGAAAGCCTTTCCAAGAGGGGTTACGGGTCAACAATTTTTTTTACAACAAAAAAAAAAAAAAAAAAAAAGAGAGAGAAAGTTGCAGTAGGTGGTCAACCAACAACTGCTGCAACCTGGTTTTTTCCCTATTTTTCAATATTTCTCCTTAGAAAATGAACTTCAAAATGGGAGATATAGACACTCACATAAGGTAAGTATGGTTACCATTCCTAGAATGGGTGTTTTAGGGTGCTAGGCTTTTGAACCTTATTCTAAGAAGGCTTAAAGGTCTACCTTCCCTATTCACGATAGTGCGCCCAGACTTAAATCTCTTTTAAAATATTTTCCTTTGTTTTACCTTTTCGAAACTAAAATGAAGTGGCGACCCGTTTTTTAAACAAAAATGGTGAGGGAATCAATGGTTTTGTTCTTCTTTTCATGGTTTTATTTTGGTCACCAAATATGTTGACAATCAAAATGGGCCATTTGAGTCTAGTGTTGACAGTCATTAAATTGGTGGAAAAGGGCAATGCTAACCAGTTCTGGACATAGGATGGTTTATTGAGGACATATGAAATCGACTCTTTGCTGCTTGAGTTGGTGACCTCAAGGGGACCTTGTTGTGGGAGTGTCATGGTACCCCATGTTGGCAGGCCACCTTGGATGGCTCTAGACTTTTGCATTGTTGAAGCAAGTGTGCTATCGGCCACACATGAGTCGAGGTGGTTGAGAATACTTGAACTTGTCTCACTTGCCAACAAGACAAGGTTAAGTGAAAGAAGATTGTAGCGATGTTGGAGACCTGTCCACTGCCAACTATATTAAGGGAAAATGTCTCTCACTTGAATTCATAAGCAACCTACCAAAGTGGCGGAAATGAGTCGAGGTGGTTGAGAATACTTGAACTTGTCTCACTTGCCAACAAGACAAGGTTAAGTGAAAGAAGATTGTAGCGATGTTGGAGACCTGTCCACTGCCAACTATATTAAGGGAAAATGTCTCTCACTTGAATTCATAAGCAACCTACCAAAGTGGCGGAAATGAGGTCTATACTTGTGCTTATAAAATTTTTTTCAAAGTAGGACACTTTGGTATTGGCACTACAATATGGCTTAGCAGAAGAGACAATGCAATTGTTTTCAAACACATCGTGAAGTATTTGTGTGTTTCCTAACATATTATTAGTTATTGAAACTCATAATTCAATAGAAATTTTTGGTTAGAGGTTTCAAAATTCTTGGCTTGTAGCTGGACATCTTCTCAAGCTATCGCTCACAGACGCAGATTGATGGCCAGAGGAGTACTTGAATCATTTCATCAATGCCAACCACAAGAATTTGATGCCACTACTTGATATCGGCTAAATCTAAATTAATGCTCAAAAGAGTTCAGCCACCAATATGATTCTCCTTAAGCTTGTTACAGTCAATAATCGTTGTTACCTCACATAGTGTATAAAAGAGGAAAGAGTTTGAGAGTGTACACCTTCATCAAAGATTGAAGACATTATGCAGAGATTGCCTAATACTACCTGAAGAAAAGCCATCAAGTGGATGAAGAAATGGGCGGATCAAAGGAGAAGACTGATGCACTTCAACATAGGAGAGCTGGTGCTTGTTAAGCTCCATCTAGAACAAATCAGATTATTACAAGGTTGGGATGAGAGACTACTTTCCAAAACAGTCCCCATCTTGGCCAAAGTTGGGAGGTTCTCTTGCAAGTTTAATCCTTCAGGTTGAATGGAAGTGCACCAGTGTGCCTATTCTGTGTTGACATTGAGTGATGCTCCAGTCAAACTAGAGCACCACTAAAGTCCAAGCAAGCTAACCAAAGAGAATTTGTAGAGATCCTAGCAAACAAAGAGACAAGAGTTCAAGGTGAAACAGGAGAGCCTCAGAGATGAAGAATCAGCTGGGAGTCACCGGTAGAATTGGATAAGTTTTGTGCCTTTGTGGACAAAGTTCAACAACTACATAAGTAGAAGAGAATGTCATGAGCCAAGCTTGCCTATTATGTTCACCTATGTTACATATGCTAGAGTGAGATTTGCATAGAGCTCTTTAGGAAAGGTTGGTGTTAATCAACTATTCATTTTATTACTCACTTGCTATTGTAATTGTGTTTAACTAACTTCCCTCCCTCACTAAACATACATTCCTATGAAGGTGTAATGAGATGAGTTACATTGCTTTGTTTCACTGTATGTCTTCTTTGTTTACTTCATGCTCACTTTTTGCTGCATTCTGGCGAACACATTTATGTGGTGTATTTGTGGTAAACTTTTGTCTGACTAGTTGAGAGTGTGTGCAACAACTAGTGTGGCACATTCCTTCACAAGGTGTAAGTGATCAATCCATGACACTAGGCTTGGCTAAGCTCTTTATAGTCCATGTTTGGTGGTCAAGCTAGGGGGTTCCTTAACCCGTGTAAGAGGGCTAGCTGGTTCCTTCCCACTAACTAGCTAAAACTTAGGCATCTTTTAGGTATAAAAAATATTTAAAAAGAAGGAAAAGAAATATCACTCATGTCCTTATTCTTCCTTATTGATGGAAGACCTAACATAAGAAAGGATAGTTCTCCTAGCCATTGTGGTCCAATACAATTTAGACATGTCAAGCCTTGTGAATCCTCGGCCCATGAAACAAATGTTCCGTGACTAATAACCTTGGGGTTCAGTCAAAAATCCTAGACAAGATTTTCCTAAATAAAAAAACTGAAATAAAAATGCCTTAGTAAATCTAATTAAAAATAAATTGCAACTTCCAATAAAATTCCAATTTGATTCCTGTAATTCATGCATCTGGCTGTTTGGCTGTACTTGTATCCTCCATTTTTGTGGTGATATACAAGTAAAAGAGATTGGATGTGTTTGACTTTGATGTTCTAGTTGTAGCCTTTCATTTTTTATCCCGCATTATGCATCTTGCTTGTCATCTCCCCCAAGATATGGGAAGATTAACCTACTCTCTGCACTTTTCAATTAGTGGTTTTGTTGGTTTTTTTTTTTTTCCTTTAAAAATTGAATTAATATTGTGATGTATTGATTGTTGCAGCTGGAATTGTACTATTTCTAATTGTGGAGAAGGTTGTGAGATATGTTGAAGATGTATCTGGAGGAACTAATATGCGGGGTCATAGTCATCATCACCATCATCATAATAAAAATGGTAAAAGGTTGAAGAATGATCAGGATGATCATGGTAATGAGGCAGAGTCTCTTAATGATGAGAATAGAGGTGCATTGGGAATGTCACCTAAAGAAAAAGTGTTGGATGAAGCATCTGATGATTCTTTAAATGGAGAAAAAAAAACTCAGTATGAACTTCTTCGGAAGGTAATATGACTAGTTTGCGTTATGTTCAATTCACCCCATGTTTATGCTGTGCTGTTGGGTGTATCTCCCTAGTACATGTGGCATAGCACGGTCCAAGGTCAAAGGTGTGCTTCAACAAGATATGGTATAAGCAAATGACTGGGCCTAGCCGCATGCACACAATGTATGCAATCGAAAAATTTATGTGTGTCATGTGTACTCATTTTTTTGATTAAAGGTCAAAGGAAAATTTTGAAAAAGTTTGTGTTCTTCAGTGCAAATATTGAAGACAGATAGACTCTAATCTCCCTACTTCTTTTGTCAGCACTAAAGAAGATAGAAGGCTGCTCATTGATTGATTTTAATGTAACTATTGCTATTGCTCACTGAACCTTACTAGACATGCTTGCTTTCTACAGAGAAACATAAATGCTGGTGGAGGAGATGATAAACCTGGTTTAGATGTTGCAAATGATTCCGCCAATAATTCCAAATCCCTGAATGAAAAAGAACCTGCTGCTCAGTCTCCCTCAAGTCTTGTGTTTGGCTATCTCAACCTTTTCTCTGATGGTGTTGTAAGTTTGTTTCCGTAATATTGATTATTGGTAATTTGATAATCAAGCTTTTGCATTTCTGTTCCTATTTTAGATAATAGTATGTGTTTTTTTTTTAAATAAATAACATATGTGCTTTTTTTTGCAAAAAAAAGAAAAGAAAGGTTTATGATTATTACATTAACAAATTTGAGTTCTTTTACTTTACACAATGATTTAGCCGTGTAATTGTCATTGTATCAAAATACTTCATATGAATATTGCAGCACAATTTCACCGATGGGATGGCACTAGGAAGTGCTTTCTTGCTTTATGGATCTGTTGGCGGGTGGTCCAGAACTGTATTTCTGCTAGCACATGAGCTTCCTCAAGAGGTTACAATTCTTCGTTTTTAAACCTTCATTTTGTTGATAATTTTGACCTATTTCTGGTTTTTTCCTTGAATATTGTAGTGAAAAAGCTATTAGTGTACCAGGGGTGGGGAGGATTTGGAATGTAAATTCCATGTATGTTAATTTAAATACATTTGAGGGGAGAAAATTTGAATGTTTTGACTTTTTTTATGACCATCTCTCTCTCTCTGTCTCTGATTTTGCCTACATGGTATATCAGAGAATTGATGTTTCTTCTTTTTCTTCTTCTCAATCACAATCACAAACTGGAAACTGATATACCAGAAATTTAAGACAACATGCTGATATCATCAGTCATTGTGCTGATGTCAGCCTAGTTGTGTTAGGAGAGATAGATGCTTTCCTGCGGTTGTCCCTCTCTCTATTGAGTACATGTGTGATGAATTTGAGGGTTTGAAATCCAAAATGTTAGTTTGGGACATTAGCTTATTTTAGGATATTTAGTTATTGTTGGGATTATTTTGATACGCTATTACTTTGGAGTTATTTTTGTAATTTTTGATTTACTTATCCTTCAGAGTTTTTTAGTTTCTACTTGCCCATAAATATAGGCTTATGGATGCAAGAGATTAATGATTTGAATTAATTGAGTTGCCTATGTCCGTGTCTCACATGAGTGATGTCTATCTCTCTTTCAAAGTCTCTCTTTACATCTGACTCTCTCTCATCCTCATGTGTGCTCTTTTCTTCTTTCTCCTCCCCTCGGCTCATCGCTAACTAGTTCCTCTCTCTGTTATCTTCTACTCCTCTCCCTTTTTCTCTTTCTTTCTTTCTCTCCACTGTCCTACTCCTACATCAAATTTATAACAGAACCAACTTTGTTCCAGCCACAAATCTGTTCCCATCCGGTCCAGTACCAATCCTAGACCATCTCATCTACCATTGCAGAGCCCCCTTTAATCCGAAGTTCAAGCCTTGAACAAAAAGAAATTAAAAAAAGAAAAACAAAAAAAGAAGAACAAAAGATAGTGCTGCAACAAACCAAGGAAGATGAAGTAGCAGCAACCCAAAAAAAAAATAAAAATTCATTGTTCTGTTTATTGCAATGATGAGAGCAGAATTGCAGAAGTACAGGGAAAATAGGATGAAAAAAAATCGCGTTGTAAACTTGTGATATTCACAGAAAATCTCAGCAACAAGGTTCTCAATTTCGATTTTGACTAAAATTTTGAGGTTTCAAAAGTGCAGAAATTTAAATCTCGATTTTCAATTTTTAAAATATGATGGAAATTGCTAGTAAAGAGAGGAATTTTTTTATGGAACTCCAAAAGAATGTTAATAGGCATAATCATTAAAAATTTCAAAATAACATATAACAAAAAGAGATACATCATGTGTGGTACATTAGGCTCAACAACTATAAGTAAAATTCATTAATTAGTTGAATATTAATTACTATGCTAATAGAAGTATTTAGACGTAAAATGTTGAAAAAATGCCATAGAAAAAATCAAAGTTCAGTTTTGCATAAAATTTCAAAAGTAATTCATATATTATTAATATCGATATTTCAATTTTGCGTTGAATTTAAAATTTCATTTTCAAGGGAATTTTGTTCCATAGTCAAACTTTTATCTGCTGAAATTTTGATATTTCGAAAACTTTTGGATAATTTGTAGAAATTTGCAAAAATTTATAAAACTCAAAATTGATTGCTAGGAAAGCAAGAATTTTGATAGAAATCTTAATTTTGTGGAAATTATAGACTAACTACCACAATGACAGGCATTCAACCTGTTGTAAATTTAGTTCCTACTTCACAATTTCCTAACTTAACCTTCCTCACTATAGGATGAATCCAAAGAAGTGTTCTGAGTTGAATAGGCATTTGGGAAGCCTCATAGAGAGGGGATTTGTGTAGCATAATCTCAATTTCTCTTGAATGCTACACTTCGTACTTCGAAGAATAATGTGCATAGATAATATGTTGTGTTATCATTCATTGGAAAAATTCTCAGTGGTTTACTTTAATAATATCTCCATCTATTGTAGGTCTAGGGAGGAGCATCAAGGTCATCACCATAAGGTCTTTGATCCTCACAAGAAGCCAAGTTATATTTTTACTTTTAAGAAGTTGTATATTTTCATGGTCCAGTGTCACTCACAGGATATAGGACCTACGCAAAGATCAAAGCCAATAGAGTGTGGATGGGCTTTAGGATTGTCTTAGAAGTCTGTAGTTTTCATGGCCCTAGCTATGGGCATTTCATTAGGAGTTTGCTACCATCTTGCCCCTCTCCCTAAATATCTTAAGAAGGGAGAGTTTCATTGGAATCTGAACCGATCATGGCTTTTGTTGATATTAAGGAGAAAATGACAGAAGTACTCGGGTGTCATAATTTTAGTAGTCTTTGAAGTTGCTTCTGATGCCTCTAGGGTATGTATACGTGTCTTTAGGTATGATGGACATGTGGTAGCATCATTTAGTTAGTAAATCTCCGAGGCTAAATAGAAATAGAAACTTATGTTAGAAGGTTTTATGCTGTGTTTAGATCCCTCCACCATTGGAGAGTGTGTTTATTACCCCAGGAATTTGTACCATAGTCTAAGCACCAGGCACTATGACATTTAAGTTCACAGAAGAAATTAAGTTCTGGGCATGCTAGGTGGGTAGAGTTCTTCAATGAATACACAACCTTTGTTCTCAAACGTCTTTCATGTGTTGAGAATGAGGTTGTTCATGGCCTTAGCTTATTAGTAAGTATCCTTTATGTGATGAGTGTTGATGTTGAAGGATTTAAGAGTCTGTTTAGTATTTGACTTGTCTTGAATTTGGGATAGGAGGTGACTAGTCATTCAAGTGGTCATTTAGGTAGAGATAAGGCTTTTACCCCTGTTGTGGGATTTTATTGGCCCTCCTAAAAGAGATATTTTGTAGTATTCTTGTGTAGAACTTGTCCATTAGGGAAAAAATAGGAAACAAAACGATGGATTCCATACATTTCTTCCTTTGTCATGCATACCTTGGAAAGACTTAAGTATTAACTTTATCCTAGGATTGCTTAAAAGAACCTGAGGTCATGATTACATTTTTGTGGTAGTTGATAGTTTCTCCTTGAGGGTAGATTCTATTCCTTGGAGTAGGAAATTTGATGTCTCACATGTTGCCATGTTATTCTTTGAGAAAGTTGTCAACCTACGTGGTTTGCCTAGCTTCAGTGTGTTCGATAGAGGTGCAGAGTTTATAAATTTCTTTTGGTGAGGACACTTCGGGAGTTGTGTGTCAATAGCTTGACGTTTTCTTCTTTTACTCGCACTTTGGTTGTTAGTGAAGGTTGTTAATCATTGTTTGGGGGATTTCCTTAGGTGCATTGTGAGAGAAAACATGTCACTTGGGACTTGGTATTGCCTGGTGATAGAGTTGTAATATTTTTGTGAATGGGTCTATGGGCAAGACTCTTTTGATCTTGTATTTGGATATAAACCTTATGCTCCCATTGCTGTCCCTTTAATATTTGATGTTTATATTTCTTAATTTGCTGAGTCTTTTGCTCACCATTGGTAATGGTGGTGGTTGACAGATCCTCAAGCCTGGCCTGCTTTATTCCTTGCATCAAAACTGAAGATGCATCTTTGGTGGCTGACTGTACTTCATCGAAGTAGTTGGACTGCGTGGAGTGCCTAAATCTATCATGTTTAGTCATGACACTCAGTTTCTAGATTACTTCTGAAAAACTGTGGAGGAAGTAGGACTGCTGTTGAAATGTTTTACTACTTTTCATCCACAAACAAATGGAAAATTAGGGATGACAACTCACATTTTGGGCAATGTTTTGAGCTGTCTTGTAGGTGAATATTGTTAACTAGGACTTTGATGTGAACCCGCGAGATTGGAATCCCTTGAACCCACAAACAAATTGAAAATTTACCCAAGAATGCCAAGAATCAAGTCAAGATCCCGTTGAAATCTTGTTTCAAGAACCTAGATTTGGTGAGAACGCCACAAAGGTTTGGCCTTTGATAAGTTCTTAGTTCATTCAAGAACAAGTAGAGAAAACTGAAAATTCTCTATGAAGAATACTTCATTCACGTTCAACTTGTGTAGAATGCGGCTACAAATATGTTTTTAAACCCCTCCATGAAACCCTTGGGCCAACTAAGGCCTACAGCAATCAAAGACATAGGCTGAACATCTCAAGCCCAAAACACCCTAAACTACACGCCTATAACTAATAATAGAAGCCCACCTAATAAATTAAATAGGCCCAAAAGCCTACAACCATAGAAATATAAAATAGGCCCACATGCCTATGCTTAATGAAATAAATTGTCTACACTAACCCACTAGGCTATGCCCCCCTGCCCCCCTCCCCCTCTGTAGCTTGTATCACATGGATTAAAGCTAGTTCTTCTTCTTTCAAGCTCATCTTGAATGTTGGGGTCTTGCTTGATAAATTTGCAAATTTGGCCCAAGTGGATTGCATCAATCCCTGCATTGCTTCCTTGATCTTCTTAGCTTTTGACCTTGTGATTGGCCCATTTGGAACTTGCAGGGGATCTTTAAGACTTGGTCCACCATGGTGCTCATCATTGCCCCTCTCCTTAAAAGGATTCAACCTCGAATCGTCACTGTAATATTGATGACCGCTCTGCAATGAACACAAGTCCTCCAAGTCACATCCTTCTTTGGCACTTAGCATTGGTACTACACATAGGCTCATGCTCTTTCTCACATACCCTTTGCTCATCAAATTTACAACTTGCTTTTGAAGCTCCTTTGTCTCTTCTAGATTACTCCTATAGGCTGGTCGGTCTGGAATAACGGCTCTAGGTACGAAATCAATTTGATGTTCAATGCCTCTAATGGGCGGCAACCCATTTGGTATCTCCTCTGAAAATACATCTTCGAACTCTTGCAACAAAGAGACAGCCAAACTAGGAAGAGATTGGTTTGTTTCATCAAGATTAAGATAAGATTCTTTGTAAACAAGAAATTGAAAAAAATTGAACATCTGTCACAGGCAGAGTTTGTGACTCACTCTAAAAATGAGCAGCTCAGAAGCTATCCCAAGTATAGGAGTTCAGTCGTGTAATAATTAGCTCAAGGACCAGATCGTCTTCTTAGGGAATGCAGTTTAATTTCAAATTCATGTAAAAAGGTTACTGAACATGGTTTAGATTCAGTTTCTTGAGATTTTTGAAAGATTGTGATGAAATTTAAATAATGCGACACCTAAACTATGAATCTAACACGCATCAAACTAACGACAAGAAACAGGAAATAGTAAATAATAAGATAGACGATAAAAAAATTAACTGCGGAATATAATCCAATGTTTAACCATTTAGACAAGAAATAAAACCTATGTTGAGATTTTGGACAAATGCAAAAAAAAAACAAAAACTTTATCACGCAACTAAGACATTCAACCTTAAAATCACCAATCAAACATGAACTCAAAAATTAAAATTAACCCAATCAATAACGTAAACAAAAATTAGACTGAATCCAACCATAGATGCAACCAAAGCAAAGAAATAAATTAACTCAGACTTCAATATTAAAATAACTTAAACAATACTTCAACAATAAATTAAACTTAAGTACTACCTTGAACAGAGATTACAAATTATTCTATCATAAAAATATCAATTAAAATAATAAACTTAAAAAAAATGATAAAATAACCATTGCACAATAAAAATTGCTCAAAACAATAATTTTAAATAAAAAAAATAACCAAACTTTAATAATGAAAATAACCCAACAATTATTGAAATTCCAACAAACTTTAAATAAAAAAACTAAAATTAACAATGAACTTAAATAAATATTTAAATGCTAGAGAGAGAGAGAGAGAGAGAAGAGCAAGCCATGAGGAGAGAGATTGGAGAAGCCTCCCTGCTGCGCTTGGCCTCCCAAGGCCCCAAAAGCAAGAAAAAGAAGACTCCTTAAATACAAAAAGAAAGATAACCTTAAAAAAACCCTACCCTTTTTGATTTTTCAAAATTTACATTCAATGCCTTCCACACCAACAAGCAAACCCCCCCCCCCCCCCCCATGGCTTCCCACGTGGTCACATCATGGGCCTCACACATGGGTTTTTCCTTTTAATTCAAAAGCACATGGCCTGCCCTGTACTTTCAAGCCTGATTTTGACTTTCTTACAACACATATCTCTCAAAACTCAAAATATGAAAGCTGTAGAGCTTTTTCTTAGCATTCCGTAGCATCTTGAATCGTCTCAATTGGAGCTCGGATAAGAAAGTTATGTCCAAATTACGAAATAGTGTCGAAACTGTCCATAACCGCCCAATTAGCTTCGTTTTTGCACTCAACGCCTCAATTTACATCATTTTGCATGGCCCGGTCTCCTTGTTATTGCATGCATGGCCCGAGACATTAAATGCATGACTTCTTCAAATTTTTGAAAAATTATCCTGCGATAATTAAATATGAATATTCATAAATCTCTGAAAAAAATAGGATAATTATCTTAAAATTATCAAAGGAGCTCACTAGTTAAAATATGGGACATAATTAAGTATTTAATTAAAATAGTGACATTTAATTAATGCATTTAAATACTTAGTTACGCAACTTTGACGCGTAATCAGTTTGCATAAAACAGAACCATAAATTGAACCATAGAATACTATTTGGTGTTGCTCATGACTTGTTTGGACCACGGGCAGAGTTTGCATAAAACAGAACTGTAAATTGAACTGTGGGAAAGTGCTATTTGGGTTTGCTTATGATGCTGAGACTTATTGATACCATTCATCAATTGCATGAAGAGGTAAAGAATACTTTGAAAGAAAAGAAAATTTTGCATAGTGGACAAAATGCTGATTTATACAAGGGGATGAAAGAATTTATTGCTGGAGACTATAGTGGTGTTTCTTTGCAGGGGTAGATGTCCACAGGGTACTTATATACTACTTGCCGGAAATGTTGCCCTTGTTAGGTATTGAAGAGAGGGTCCTAATGCATATTTGTTGGAGCTACCAAAGGGCTGTAACATGATTCCTGTGTTTGATGTTGTTTGTTTGCATGATTTTCCAGGTTGTCTGGGGGATTTTATGAATCCTGCTCTTTGAGATTGATGAGATTGAAGATATTGTGGAGTTAATATTGTTGGGGATGACAAGTAGTGGAGAAAGTTCTCGTTAAATTGTGAAACAAACCTTATGACAGAATATTCTTGCCCACAACAGAATATTCTTGCCCATGCCAGAGAGGAGCGCCTGGATCCTCTGCTATGTCAGGTGTTGAGGAATTCCATTCAGAGCCAAGTCCTTCTCAAGAGGGGGAGTTGATGCAACCAAAGACCAGCCTAAACTTCAAACTGTTTGTGGAAGAACAAATGTGGGCCTGCTTGCTTTAGTAAATCACTGTCCTTTATTCAATTACTATTTTGAGGGTTATGGCATTTATTTTATTAGGTAGGGGTATTTGAGGAATTCTAGTTTGATCTATTAAAAGAGTTGAGGTAAGGTCTTTTTCTTGGTTCTTACTTATTTGCATCTGGCTTTGTGTTTTTGAGCCTAGACCTAATCAAAGCTATTCCTCATCTCTCTTCCTACTGGTTTTGCATCCTTCCTGTTTGATGTACCACTTAGCCTGATCCATACTGAAGTTAATTTGGCTGTCAACTGACAAATGCTGAATGATAACTGCATTAGTAGGTAAGTCCTTTGCTCTGACATTCAGGCTAGCAGCCTCGTATTGGTTGATTGGCTTCCATTCTTCATCAGCACTCATGATGTCTCCTGTTTGGGCTCATTTAATTCTGCTTGCTCTTTCTACTCTCCCAACCCATCTTTTTCTGGAATTTTCAAGAACTAAACTCAGAACAGATTGGTTTTTTTCATTTTCAGTTTTTTGCATTATATGATTATATGAAGAAATATTTATATTTTTTAGGTTTAGATTAGTAAAATATATATGTATATAAATAAAAACAAAAACAAAAACAAAAGCCAAAACAAAACCAAAGACAAAACTAACACCAATAGGAACAGGCAAAGAATTCTTTTAATCAGCCACTAAAATCTGTAGCTTCGTTTAATCTTATCTGCAGGTTGGTGATTTTGGAATTTTGGTGAGATCTGGTTTTAGCATCCCCAAAGCTCTCTTCTTTAACTTTCTTTCTGCGCTGGTGGCACTAGCTGGAACTGCATTGGTGAGCGTTGTCTATTGATGGTGAACCTATCCTACTTCATCTTTAAAAATTAGAAAATAAATAATAAATTTCAACTGCTGTTGATGCCACAGGCTTTGCTCTTAGGACGAGTCCAAGGACAGTCGTCGTTGATTGAGGTGAAACCACATTTAATCGAGTGTACTTCCCTTACCTTTTGAGCACCATATGTTTTAAGAGAACTATCCTAAGAATCATTTTGAAGCGTAGAGGGAACTGTTTGATTGCTTGCTTTTGGGTAGATATCTATTAACATGTTCCTTTATTTATTTATTTTTTTCTCCTCAGGGATTCACAGCTGGTGGATTTATTTACATTGCGGTTGCCGGAGTTCTTGCTGAAATGAATAACAATGAAACGTCAACACTGAAAAATACAGCAGTCCAGTTAACCTCACTAATGTTGGGCATGATGGTTGCCCTTTCTATTTCCCTCGTAGAATGAAAATAGGATCACCAAAGTGAAAAACAAAAATAGGAAAAGAAAAAAAGAAAGCAGTTGTACGGCTATGATATAAGTTTCAACCTCCTCTTCACTTTCTACTCAGCTATCTCTTGTGATTTCTATTCTGTTTTGCTGTTTTTTGGTACGTCAAAAGTGGGAAAGGAAAAAAATGAAATGAAGAAAATGGAACCAAACAAGGTTAGGACTGATTGGCTTAGGAGACGATGAGAGGTAAAATGCGCCAGCTGCCTGACAAATCTCTGAACTTGCGCTGGGCACTATGACCATAACCAGAAGGGTGCAAAATGAACTACATTCCCAGATGGACGATGCACAAAGAATCTCACATACGTAATAGGTCTTTCTTTTATATTAATGAGATGTGGATTGATTGATGTTAACTTAATTTTGGATTTCTGTTGAATTGCGTTGCTATGCTTAGACTGTAGACATGTTAAATGGGTGGGCATCAATTAAGATGTGTAGGGTGAAAATGAGTTTGGTATATATTAATTATTTGCATAATCCAATCAAACCAATTGTGTATGTACTTAGTTATACACGTATTTGAACCGAAGCATATGTATAAATTATAAAATTATGTACATAGATTTTTGAATTATAGTATCTTTTATGTAATTATATTTAGTTTCAAATGATAGTTGCAACTAATCGGATCTATATCATTGCAAACATTTAAATCAAATTAATTAAATATGTAGTTATTTACATGCATGCATGCATACTAACTATTTTGAAAAATTGACACCAACCAATTAGTTACGTTCATATAGGTTTTCGACTTATAATATTGATTATGTAATTATGAAATTTAATATCAGCTGATAGTTGCAACTAATACTATTATTATGTACCTATAAAATTGCGGACATATCTAAATCGAATCAATCATGTAATTATGTACATATATGCATATTAATTGGTTTGAATAACCAAGTTGAACTACTTACGTACATATATAAAAGCATAAACCAAAATGTCAATTATAAAATTATATACACTAATTTTTGAGCTGTGATATATTACGTAATTATGTAATTTAGTTTAATCGAAAGGTGTAAAAATGCTACAATTAGATACCCCACACAAATACGAACATAATTAAATCAAACAATTGCTTAATTATGTACATACATATGCATACTAATTGATTTGGGTAAATCAAGTCAAATATTTGCAAATAATTATGTAATTACATAAATATGTGGAGCGAACTACCCATAATTAGATCACGTACATAGATATCTAAATTAATTATAATACCGATTATGTAGCTGTAACGTAGTTTAAATAATGAATTAGGTTGATGGACTAAGTGGGTTTGTCCACTTTAGTTTTATATACAAGCCAACAGTTTGTATTAAAATATGCATTACACTATGTACCCTATTTCAATATTGGGTAAATGATATAGAGAATTACATGCATTGAGAGTAGAATGGAATGAAAAATTATATAACTTTTGTGATTTTTTATTTTTAATTTTTTCTAAGCAAGAAGTGGCACATTAATATTTTTATCCTAAATTAACAAAAATCATGATCATATTTTATAAAAATTATGCACGCATTTTGTCACACTATTTATGCGCACAATATATTGAATGAATGCTAATTATCCAACTCATTCAAATATCTCAAATGAAGTTAAAATAAAATTTGTTAGTTAAATAGTCATCCAAAAGGTCAACAAATTGTAAAGTGAATAAATAAATTTTCATTCAAAATTGGATACATTCAACGTTCTTGAGCCAATTGATTAGTTTATATCATGATTATTTTTAATCTTTGAGAAATATCTTAATTACCTATTAATTTGTCACTTAATCATTAGAATTTCAAATTAAGTATGATATCAGGTTAATTAAACCAAGATTTGAAATTACACAAACAAATTCACATCTTATAAAAAATTTCAAAAGATAAGTCCGTGCAGATAGAATCATATGAAAGACTATTCAAATGGAAAATTGAATATTGGGCATTCAATGTTTCTCAGCAGCTATTGTGCACTGTCAAGTGTACTTGCGAGAAGAATCTATAAGGGGGGCTCGATCAATAGAGAAGCTTGATCAATATATACATTTGAATATTAAGAGTGTATCTTTAAAGTGGATTGAGGTGTAATGTGCTGTGACTTGATTACTTTGACGATGTATCAAGAGGATAAGTAAGTTAACTTGAGTGAAAATGACGCTCTCGTATAAAAACATTGACGATGTAGTGGAAAACTTAAGTTGATTAGCTTGAAGAGTGGATGTAGGTTAGAAAGATTGAACCACTATACAACTAATGTCATTCTCTTTTTAGATTTTAATGTGTTATGTTTCATTGTGTACTAACATTGAATGATCTTACATGATTTAGTTGATGTGCTTTATTGTGATAATTGCTTTGGGATAATGCTTATGTGTTTGCTACAAGCTGCATCAAATTTATCGAACCAATTCATTTTTGTAGACACCTAATTCACCCTCTGTCTTGGGTGCTTACGAGGACCAACAAATTAAAACATTTCCATCAATTTTTTTTTTTTAATACCTGTACTGGAAAATAGATTTTAATCAAACCCTTCTACCCAATAAATAAAGAAAAAATATTTTTCCTTAATATCTTCCTTTTTTCATTTTCATTTTCCCCTCTTATCAAATGAAATATTAATACTAATGCTTGTTGTGTTAAATACACCAACTCCAAGGTTCTTTCAAGTTTTCTTGTCAAATTAAAAATGTGTTCATAATTGGCCAGGCCAATTTTAGTCAAAAAATACGTTTGATTAAGTAAGAAAAATTTCGTCAATGATAAAAACCCATTCACCTAACCATATTCTGAATCTAACCTAAAAAATATGTGTAATTTGATCAAATAAAACATAAACCTTGTCTAATTTAAATCCATCTACTAGTCCAAACCTACTCCAAACTCGCTCGGGCCAAGTGGATGAACATAAGGTTGCCATGTAGCAGCCCAAAAAAATAACATCAATATTTTAAAGATGTCTAGGCCTTTTAGCAAGTGTAATATATATATTTTTTAAATAGTGGTAGTCATTTATCCACTTTTCCTTTTCAAAATTGGTGTTCAACATTGATGCCATAGATGTACTAACATATTTAGCATGTTGAATGGAATGAGGTGGAACTAAAGTGGAATAAAAGTTCATTCAGCAAAAATGTAAATTATAAACACCAATTTCATTCAATTCTATTTCTGAATAAATCATAAGGTGCAAGTCTAGACCTTACTTAGATACCAATCATTAGCCCAAAGGCAATCAAGAGTGAGATAAGATACGTGCTCATAAAATATATATATATATAGTGACAAAAAAGTAGGGGCTTAGAGTGACAAACTATTTATAGTGGTTCAGTGACACTCCCTTGCTTAGCTTGACATTGTCAAGACACGTGCTAAGGCAACTCATGTGCCAAGGTAGCAGCCTAAGATGATTTGTCAGGAGTTATGTTGACATTTAATGGTTGTTGCAATGTTCTCCTATGTAGGGCGGAAACACTAGAAAAGTGTGTTGCCTCAGGGGTACCCGAAATGGAAAAGGTGGATTTTTAAAATGGTTTTCAAGGAAAATATGGTGCATAGAGTTGCCACTAACCTTTTGAAATATGGTTAGAACACTTGATTACTACCCCATTAGGGGTAGAATTGGTCTACATTTTCAGAGTCGAATTCAGGAGTTCGATTACCCGAAGGGAATGTATTAGTACTTCTACGCGCCCATTCTTACGAACGACACCTGATTAATTGAAAATTATCCTAAAACAAATATAATAAGCCTTCTTATTCTACTCCCTAAAAGGTGTGAAGAAAATGTACAAAATAAAATACCATATAGATATTCCCTCAGAGTTAGGGCATATCGTGCTCCGAAGAGCTCATGCCTCCCTTTAAAATCATCGGAATTGGAAAATTGAGAAAATAGGATACAAAAATACACTCTCAAGATTTTCGAAATTTTTATAGGATTTTCTAAGTATGAAGAATAATAGTCCTGGAGGTTTTGAATTTATTTTGGGGATGAAAAATTTGGGAAAATGAACTTTAAAAGTATTTTGTATTTTTCTATAATTTATATATTTTTCCTTAAATTTAAAAAAAAAAGACAATTAAGCAAAATGCCATGAAAATCGAGTCAGAAAATGTTTTTTTAGATTTTTTTTGAATTTTCTGCACTTTTGGAACATTTTTCCTAAATTTTCTGTATTTTTTCTGATTTTTAGGATTTTTTCTGAATTTTTTAAGGATTTTTAAATGAGTTTTTAAGTATTAAAACAAATAAATAAGAAAATGGAAAGTGGAACCGGTGAAAACCGATTCAGGGGGGAAGTTGAACGAGTTAAACCTCAACCGGTTTTAAAGGGAACCAATTTGAGGTCTTGGTCGAAACTGAAGCACCATATGGCGTGCCATGAGTGGAGGGCGCACACTAGTGAGGATGGTTGGTGTGTTATGATCTAGAGCATTCATTGAGGCGTGAATCCAACGGCTACTAGGGAAGGGCGTCAGGCATTAATGGAGGGGGGACAAGTGTGCCACGTGACGTGCTATAAGAGGAGGGCGCACACGGGTGAGGATGGCTGGTGTGTTATGATCTGGAGTGTTCATTGAGGCGTGAATCCAATGGCTGCCAAGGAAGGCTGCTGGGCAATAAAAGAGGGGGGACAAGCACGCTACGTGTTGATGCGTGTAGGGGGCGTGCGGGGCTTCATAATGACTCCTGTCGGAGGTGATTTGGGTTGTCTGGTGACATTTAGATCAAATGGTGGATAATGGAGCAGCACATGGTATGTCAACATGGTAGGATCCCAGGTGTCCAAAGGGAAGGATGATTGGATGGTTTGTAGCGAGCCGTGGGGAGCATTAATGGTGATGGTCCGGGGCAGCCACGTGTCACAAGGCATGTAGGAAGAGCGCGAGAGTCGAAGGGGTGTCTGATAAGGGTGGATCTTAGCTGTTGATGGGGATCAGAGATCCAATGGCAATGAGGGGGCATGTCAAGAGTGTTGATGTGGCGAGATCTAGGCGTTGACCAGATACTCTTATCGCACAGTGAGGGGAGGACTGTGTGCATTTCTTGATCGCACCAATAGCGACGTGCCACATGGCTTAATCCTACGGCCCCGGTGCCTCTCATACTTAAACCCTAAAAATTTGTTTTCTCACTTTTTTCATCTCCCATTTCGCTCGAAGCCTTCTCTCTTTCCCTTTACTATTTTCTTCTTTGTGAATCATCTTCTCGAAAAAAACCCTAGCCCACCATCTTCTTTAACCTTTCTCTTCTCTTCTCTTCTTTCCTTTTCTGCTATCTCAGAAGCTCTTTTGAAACCCTACGATTTCAAGAGCTCCCTACCACCTTCTCTCTTCCATTTGTTTCTTCGAAGCCTTAGGCTGTGCCTATAACCCTCCTCGTTGCCTCTCTTTTCAAATCCTCTCCATAACCAAAATCAAAGACCTACACCCTAAGACTCACATATGACTTCTTCAACTTCTCCAGGAGGTTGAAGGTTTCAAACACTTACGGGACACTCAAGTGAGGTTGAAGGCCACCCCAGAGGGATGTATCATTCCCAACAGATAAGTGTTTCTTCCTTTCTGTTTTGTGTCCTTACTATTGTGATTGTTTGGGATTTTGAATGTCTGGTTATGTTCAAGTTTGTGTGTCTATATGTTTGCTTGCAATTCCAATTTTGTGAGGGTAATTTGAGTATTAGGGATACTGTTTGCTCATGTGTTGCTGCAGGTTTAGGGTTTTGGTTTCAGCTCGTCTTCACCCAAAGAGTTAGTGGGTGAGTGAGCATGGGTTGACTTGTGCGTGTAGTAACCCGGAAAATTAAAAATGATTAAAATAATTAGAAAAAATAAAATTAGAATAATTATTTATTAATTAATTAATTATTTAATCAAATTAATAAATTAATAAAATGTTATTTAATTGAATTAATTAAATTAAGTATATGATATTTATATGTTTTTATATATATATATATATATGTGTATGTAAGGATGAAGGAATATATATATATATATATATATTTATATAATAAGGTATAATATTATAATATTATAATATAATATATATATATGTTTATATAATAAGGTATAATATTATAATATTATAATATAATATATTATATTATAGATTAGTATATGAATCTAGATGCTTAGAAGCATCTAGATTGAATTATTCAATTTCAAAACAAAGAGGAGCGCCCCCCCCCCCCACCCCCTGAATTCTCCTACTGCTCGCTCCGTCTCCGTCTCTCTCTTTCTCTCAATTTCTTGACGGATTTGCTGCAGATCGGGAAATAGAAGGTTCTGTTGGATTACTAACTCCGCCACCGACATTTTTACTAGAGTGAATTTATCGTGGGAGCGGCGTAGGCACCATTCCTGGGGTAAGACAACTTTTCCCTAATTTCTCTATTTCTCTTTAAATCTGCCGCTAAATCGACGATCGGGTACCACCACGTGGTCCTAGTCACGATTGTCGTCATTTTGTCATGAGTAAATTTTCAATTGGGATTTTCTAGGCCCCACTCCAAAGCGAGAGTGAGATTTAGGAAATTAGGCAAATTGGTTATATTTGAGGGTATAACTATTTATTCGAAATTTATGGCCCTAGGAAATATTAAAATAGTATTTTATTTAGGATTAATTTAATGGAACTAGGGTTTTTGAACCAGGGTTCGGGTGAGTACTGTGGGCATCTGTGTGTTATTCCTGTCGGTGTAGTTCAAGGATTCAGCTAAGGAGAAATTGTATATTAAATTAGATTTTATGAAATTAAAGGTAATAAATTATGTTATATTTATGTATATGTTTTGGTGTGGATTATTAAAATGTCAACCATGTAAATTATGTTTTCTAAGCCTAAGACCATTTATTTAGATATGTATATGTGGAAATGAACTGATGAAAGTGAAAAGTATTTTATGGGAAATTATGTAAGAAATGGAAATTATATTTTTAGTATTTAAATGCTAAATGTGGGTTAGCCTATTTTATAGGAATATGTATGAATTTGACTGTTATATTGTGTGGCATGAGTAAATGTAAATTTTGTGCAAATATACGTTATATGTATGAGATGTAGGTTAAGTAAGTAATGCACTGAGAATAAAATATGATATGAATCATGCTGCTTGTGTATGTTAAATGCAACCATGTAAATGTATTACAACTGAAAGCAATGTTAGCAGATTCTAACGCATTTCTATGTAGACTAACTGATGACAGCTAAAAGGAGCTGTGTTAGCAGATTCTAACTAATTTCTATATGGACTAATTGATGACGGCTAAAGAGCGGTTGTAGTATGAATGGATGAAATGAAAATGGAATGAAATGACAATGGAATGAAATGTGAAATGTGAACGATGAAAATGGGAAAGAGTCAGTTAAAGTGAAATGCAATGCAATTTTTAAGCTACGAACATGAACAGATATGAATCATTGAATAATGATAGAAAGAATAATGTATTACGATATTAGAAGTATCTATACACGTAGAACATGTTGTGATTGGGCGAGGCGTACTCTTCGCCCGAGGGCTTGTTGAGAAAGGCACGTGCGCTAGTAACTTCAGATGTGGTAGTAGCTGCATAACATACTAGGGCAGAGGGAACCTACTTGTATGGGTGGGTAGATTTCCTTATCCTTGGGGCCTTTGCTGGTAAACCTTTGTTTGAACTGTGTGAGTATGAGATCAATTTAATACTTGAGGGCTTACTAAGTAAGGTGAGTGCCCTGGTATGCTTCAGCAGTGACCTGAGGGTTGCCTAAGTATCAGAGCAGAGGGGTGCTACTTGTATGG
The DNA here is from genome assembly GCF_029873635.1 of Malania oleifera. Taxonomy (NCBI): domain Eukaryota; kingdom Viridiplantae; phylum Streptophyta; class Magnoliopsida; order Santalales; family Ximeniaceae; genus Malania; species Malania oleifera. The sequence goes on from NC_080420.1 coordinate 64,226,053, forward strand.
GCGGGTAATCACCCCTATCCTTGGGTAATCTTGTAGGTTAAATCTTTACATGTGATTGATTAGGTTTAGACAATGATTTCAGTGTTATGATAATGCTTGCAAATGTTATTAAAATGATATCTATAAATCTCATGTTAACCACATGCTGTTTTTAATATATTGTTTCTTCCCTTACTGAGACGTGTCTCACCCAAATATGATTATTTATTTTTTAGGACATCCTCGAGGTTGGGCTTAGAGAGCTCGAGGGTTTTTAGCATTTTTGAGGATTAAAAATAGAAAGGGTATATTTTTGATAATATTTTGGGGATGTAAATATTTTATGTTTTATATTTTTATGTTTTAAGTTTGTTGAGAAATGAATGATTGTGAATACTAGCTTTTGGCTTGAGTTTTTGGAGGTATATGGATTTGTGAATACAGGTGGATGAATGGTTAATATGGATTATATGTAGAAATAGTAAACTCTAGTATTATATTTATGGAGATTATGTTTATGTTTTCCGCTGTGTATGTTTTGATTTGTGGATTAGCAGGATTTTATCTGGTATAACATATTGGACCCGGGATTAAGGGTTTAGGGTGTTACAGTGCAAGTCAACCTAGTGAGGAGTGTGAACTTGCTTTGACTCGAGTGGGTCACGTGTGGGGCTGAGCTGGAATGAGTATGATTAAGTTAAAACAAAAGTGGGCCGGTTGATTTAAAAATTGAATAGGCCTCAGGTTTGAAATTTGAATGGGCTAGGGGTGCTTTAAAAGTTGAAGTGGGTTTGGTTTTAAAAACAGGCTCGAGGTTGGGGGTGTTTTAAAAGTGGATTGGGCCTTGTTTAAAAGCATGATTTGGGCCGGGGGTATTTTAAAACAAAACTGGGCTTTGGGGTTCTCTTTTGAAACTTGGGTTTGGGTTTACATTTTGAAAACAAGCGGGCTAATTTTTTTTTTAAAAAAATGGAGGCCCGGGGTTTTGAAAAGGACAAATGGGCTTTGGGTTATCTTCTTGAAACATAGGCTTTGGTTTAAAAATTGGGCTACGATATGGTTTTAAAATAGGTCAGTGGGCTCATTTTTTAAACTGAGTGGGCTAGGCTAGACTTTAAAACGGGTCTGGGTTCATTTTTTTTTTTTTTTTAAACAGAGTGGGCTAGGTCATTTTTTAAAATGGGCTTGGGGCTTCTTCAAATAGGCTTGGTCCGGTTACCTTTTTAAAACAAAACGGGCTTGGTGGTTCTTTAAATGGGCTCAATTCATGTTGTTCAAACTTGACGAATGGTCAGAGTCTGTGGTTCGGGAAGGTGAGTGTGAATAGATCCAAACCCGAGTTCGGGTTCGAATCCACGGTTAGGGTCTAATCTTAGTGTTGGCCTTACAAGACTTAAAATCTTGTTTTGATGATAACAAATATGATGAACTTAACATATTTGGTTAAGTGATGATATTTCAGGACTTAAGTATGTGAATACAAAGTCAAATGCTCATAAGGATCATTCAAAGCTTATACTTCAAAGAAAGATGATCAAATGAAGCTTAAAGAGTCAAGGCATGGATTCAAAAATGTCCTAATAAAGCTTGAAAATCACGAGAGCATGGATATTAAAGAGGAATTGCTAAAAAGCTTAAAGAATATTAAAGGTTGAAGACAAGATGGAGCTCAAAGAAAGACAAACATGAATACTTAAGTGTTTAGAATGTCAAAAGTCATAAGAAGTCTTTATGTAAGTACTTCGTATTTAAATATCTTATGGAAATATGATGCAAGCTCTTCTAGGGTTAATTATGGACTTAGAGACCTTATTTCAAAACCTGGAAAATATTTTATAAGAAATCAAAGTAAGAGAGCAAAAAGGATTTTTTGAAACCAAAAACGAAAATTCTGAACTTGGTCTGCCTAGACGACTGAGTTGTACCCTCAGAAGTCTGAAGATGTACCCTCGGATGACTGAAGTTTTACTTCAGATGCCTGAAGAATTTCTTTAAAAGACTGAAGAAGTAGTTCAGTTAATTGAAAATTTATTTGTTGAAACACAGAACAGGAAGAACACCCTCAGAATACTAAACCCTCAGTTCAGTCGTCTGAGCTGAGACTTCAAAAGACTGAACCTAAAGTTTAGTCATCTGACCCTGTGTCCAGACTATAATTTTCAGTACTTTAAGGAACATCAAAAGACTGAACCCGATAGTTCAGTCGTCCGAACACTGTTAACAACTACAATTTTTAAATGTTTTAAATTTCAAATAAAAGTTTCTTGTGCCCCAAAATTAATGAAAACTTGGGAAATACACTAAGTAAACTCAGGCAACATGTAATCACTTTTAGAAGCCTACAAATACATGATTTTGCAAATCAAATTATACACCAATCCAAGAACAAAAGAATTGAAAAATATGTTTGTTAGCTGAAAGCTATCTTGCTACTCTCTCTTGCTTAACACTTTGCACAACTGAATTGCTAAATTTCTGAAGTGCTGATCCATCCTACTTCTAAATTTTGAGTTGCTAATTCTCATCTAGTAGGAACTCGATGATAAGGTTCATTGTATTTCATATTGGTATTTAATTATTGAAGTACATAGTGATTGAATTTTTACTAATCAGCTCTTTGTGAGAGTGTCATTGTACGCAACTATTGTTTCTTGTTTCTTGATGATTCCAGGTTGTTGGATCATTGACTGAGGGTGGAGTATCACTTGGAAGGCGTTGCTCTAGCCTATTGAAGGAGTGACCGAGTGTGGGGTATCACTTGGAGAGGCTTTGCGCTAGCTTACTTAAGGAGTTTTTGAGCGTGGGGTATCACTTGTCAAAATTTTTTTCTACCTGGAAAGGAACGGTATAGTGGAATCCTTTGGTGGTATTGGCCAATGGCGAGGACGTAGGCTGGGGATAAGCTGAATCTCATAAAAAATGTGGTGTCACTCTCTTTCCCTATTCTCTTTAATTTCCAGTATATATCAACTGTGTGGATGATTTAAATTTCCTAATCATAAAAACTACCTGGATTGGATTTTAAATAAACTAAAGATTAATTTGTTTTTAGAACTTGCAGAAACTAAAAGGAAGTACATTGGTTGATCAATATTAATTGTGGAAACCATAAAGGAGTATGTTGATTGGTCAACACCCAAAACCTATTAACTGAAGGTTTATTTGAAATATGAATGTTGGGAAGAGTATGGATGTTATATTGCTTATCATCTTGAAAGACTAACTTCATTCTCTACAGGGCTTGAATCAAATTCATATATACAGGGCTACAAAAACTGAAACTTGTATAAGAGCTGGTTTTCATGTCTTGATTGAATATTTTGTGATTGATTACTTTGAGTTATTAAAGTGCTGAATCTTGAAAGCATTGTTGGAATCAATCTAACTTGTGTATTTTGTTTTGATCATTTTGGTTGAATTGAATTGTTGGAAGAATATCTAAAAATCTACAAAGTATTCAAGTTACCATACTTACACTTGGTTATAAAAGTTTATAACTGAATTAATTTTCCGTTGAACTTGTGATTATAAACCATTTTTTTTTGTGTTGTGTTGAAGTATTGGTTTGTGGATTGATTGTCTAGATAAGGTTTGGTTGTGTGGTTTCTAGATTAACAAGAGGTTAAGAATTCACGAAAGGAATTAAAATAAATTTTAATAATCCAATTCATCCCCCCTCTTGGGACAACCCCTTAATTTTCAATTGGTAACAGAGTGGGGTTGTAGAAAATCCTAACTAGTAGCTATATAAAGATCTAGATAACATATATAGGAGTAGCTCCCTTTGGAGAGGGTCAATCCTCAACTAGGCCTCCCATCTTTTGTGGTTTGAATTACACATTTTGGAAACGATGTATGAGAATCTATCTTCAAACAATGGATTGGAAGGCTTAGAAGGCTGTCACACATGGTGACTGAATTCCTACAAAACTTGTAGATGGAAAAGAAGTACCCAAAGAAGAAAAAGACATGACTGAAAATGACCATAAGATGTTATAAGTAAACTTAAGTGCTATGAATGCATTACATCGTGCTTTTGATATAAATGAGTTTAATAGGGTCATGACATGTAAATCAGCTAAAGAAATATGGGATAAACTAGAAGTAACTTATGAAGGTACTATAAATGTTAGAGATAGTAGAATTGACATGCTCACAAGCGAGTATGAGACTTTAAAGATGAACCTAGATGAAACTTCACACACATAATAAACTCATTAAATGCCTTAGGAAAAACATACTCCACTTATGAGATGATCTGGAAAATCCTTAGAGGACTTCCTCCAATATGGGAACCAAAAGCCACAGCTATAACGAAAGGAAGAAATCTTAAAAATACATCCTTAAATAAACTCATAAGATCTCTTCTCGCCTATGAGATGGCCATGAATGAAAGAAGTGGTAAATCTAAAGCCCAACAATCAGTAGCCTTTAAAGCATCAAAAGAAAACTCTAGCAATGAAGATGAAGAAGAAGAACTAGCTTTCATATCTAAGAAACTTGCAAGGTTACTAAGAAGGAAGAATAAGTTCAAAAGAAAAATCCAAAACTCAAGTTCATATAAGGAAGAAACTAAGAAGAAAGAAACAAAGAAAGAACTATCTACATGCTATAATTGCAAGAAAGTTGGACACCTAAAACCAGATTGTCCAAAACTTAAGAAAGATTCTGAAAAGAAAAAGAAAAAGGCAATGAAGACCACTATATGGGATAATATAAATTTTGGCAGTTTAGAAAGTGAATCAAGTGACCATGAGGTTGCTTGCTATATGGCATGGGATGATGAGGAAAGCTCCTCATCCAAATCAATTAATGATTCCTGCAGTGAGTCATCTAATGAATTTGATGATGAAAGTATGCCTTCTTATGAAGAACCTGAAAATGGATTATTCAAGGTTCATAAGATCTTAGTTAATGTGACTAAACGATACACATCATTGAAAAACAAGAATGAAGGTGTTATGAAAGAGCCAAAATCTCTAAAACTTGCTGAAAGAGAAAAAGAGTTAAAAATCAATAAACTAGAAAGCAAGAATGAGAAGGTTATAAAAGAACTAGAAGACCTAAGATCTCAGAATCATAAGAAATATATAGATATTTCTGAATTAGAAAGTAAAATCAGCAAGGTGTCTCAAAACCAAGAAAAGGTGCAAGAAAAGGATAAAAATACTCAAGACATAGAAATCAATTATCTTAAAGGAAAAATTGAAGATCAAGCAAAAATAATTTACAATTTCACAAGAGGAAAAGAATGATAGGTGCACAAAGAATGTTTTTAAATAAAGAGGGCATAGGTTTCAATGGAGTGGAAAATACAAGGAGAAAGAACTTCTATATGGGGTACTTTGCAAAAGCATCCAAAGACTATGCCAGCAACTCTTATAATGCCTATACTCACACTATATGCTACCTATGTTAAAAGAAAGGACATATAAAGTTTGAATACCCATTAAAGAGGAAAGATGTGAAAGTTAAACAAGTTTGGAAAGTAAAAGAAACATCTCTTGTTAAACCATCTGGACCCAAGAATGTATGGGTACCAAGATGAAAGACTAATTCATAAACCAATGACATCAAAGATATTTGGATTAGTTATTCCCCTTAGAAATTAAGAAAACTACTTAATCCAAATCAAGGATATTAAACTAGTTGAAATTAAAAATCTCATAGATGACTTTAAGAGCTTATTGATAACTATAATAATTATAACAAATACAAAAAATGGCATTGTTGGCCAAAATCATAGGATGATTTGTACAAGGCTTAACTTTCTAAGATTTGGAAAGCAATATGAAATGAAATCAAAAGAAAGAAAATTTGAAGCAAAATTGAGCTTATTGCATAAGAACTTTGATTAAGAAAAGATATTTGAGCAAAATGAGAGGTAGAATGAAAAATATTTAAGAAACATGAGAAACAATTTGAACAAAATTATAGCACAATGCAATAATATGCTCCATGCTTATATGACATGCTGATATGCTACATACTCCTATGCTGACATATATGATATCTATATTTTGCCAAAGAAATGATATTGACTTGACGTATATGAATGATCTTAAGGCTCACTATACATTGCCAACTTGAGCATGAAATTATTGAGCATGGTTATAAAGCATGAATCTTGGTATGATAAGATATTAGTATTGGTATCTATGAATATGATGATTGATACTTGAGCATGACAACATATTTGTATCCATGAGCATGTGATGATATTGATATGATATTGATATATGAGTATGAGATTAATTCATGATCATATCGGTTTACATTCTAAATGATGAATCACTTTATATATCTCTTGCATGATTGACAAATGGATAAACATAAGCATGTTATGACATAGATGATATTGAAATAGTATTAGTACTATTCTTGATATTGGTATCCATGAGCACTTAACATGAAAATAAATTTTTTTTGGAGTATGTCATGATTAATTTAAAAACACAATTGGTATCTTTATGAATACATAGTTTTCAATTGGTATTACAAATGAAAATCTAAATTTATTGAATATGAGATGCATTTCATTCAGGGGGAGTTAGACTTATTAAATAATGTTATTATGATGGCAATCATTGAAAATTATGATGTACAATCTGTTGTATTTTCTCATGCTACTTTGGATCTTGTTGTCTATATTTTCATGCATGATGAATGCAAATTTTTGATTATGGTTTCTCAATGCCTTAGCATTTATGCATTTTCTTGATATCTTACTCTTTTTGATTGATGTCAAAAGGGGGAGAAATTTTGGGTAAAAATTAAGCATGATACTGCATACTTAAGATGATATATTGGTATTTGATCTTGAATGATGTGAATGATATGATTATTGATATATGAGCATGATATTAGAATTAATATTGAACTTGATCTTGATATTACAAATATTGTTAAGATGATGCTTATTGAAATGGGGAGCCTTTTTAAGGCTCACTCAATTTTTTGTTCCTTATTTGTCATCATAAAAAAGGGGGAGATTGTGGCCTTATAAGGCTTAAAATCTTGTTTTGATGATAACAAATAAAATGAACTTAATATATTTGGTTAAGTGATGATATTTCATGACTCAAGTATGTGAATACAAATTCAAATGCTCATAAGGATCATTCAAAGCTTATACTTCAAAGAAAGATGATCAAATGAAGCTTAAAGAGTCAAGACATGCATTCAAAGATGTCCTAGTAAAGCTTGAAGATCATGATATCATGGATGTGAAAGAGGACTTGCTAAAGAGCTTAAAGAATATTAAAGCTTGAAGACAAGATGGAGCTCAAAGAAAGACAAACATGAAGACCTAAGTGTTTAGAATGTCAAAAGTCATAAGAAGTCTTTATGTAAGTATTTCATATTTAAATATCTTATGGAAATATAATGCAAGCTCTTCTAGGGTTAATTATGGACTTAGAGACCCTATTTCAAAACCCAGAGAATGTTTTATAAGAAATCAAAGTAAGAGAGTAAAAAAGATTTTTTGAAACCAAAAATGAAAATTCTAAAGTTGGTCTGCCCAGACGACTGAGGTGTACCCTCAGAAGTCTGAAGATGCACCCTCAGACGACTGAAGTTTTACTTCAAATGTCTGAAGAATTTCTTTAGAAGACTGAAGAATTAGTTTAGTCAACTGAAGATTTTTGTTGAGATACAGAATAGGCAGAATACCCTCAGAAGGCTGAACCCTCAGTTTAGTCGTCTAAACACTATTAACAACTATAATTTTTAAATGTTTTAAATTTAAAATAAAGGTTTCTTGTGCCCCAAAATTAATGAAAACTTGGGAAATACTCTAAGTAAACTTGGGCAATACAAAATCACTTTTAGAAGTTTGTAAATACATGGTTTTGAAAATCAAATTATACACCAATCCAAGAAAAAAAAAATTAAGAAATCTATTTGTTAGCCGAAAGATATCTTGCTGCTCTCTCTTGCTCAACACTTTGCAGAACTAAATTGCTGAATTTCTGAAGTGCTGATCCATCCTACTTCTAAGTTTTGAGTTGCTAATTCTCATCTAGAAGGGACTCGGTGATAAATTCTCTTGAGCTTCATTGTATTTTATATTGGTATTTAATTATTGAAGTACATAGTGATTGAATTTGTACTAATCTGCTCTTTATGAGAGTTTCATTGTATGCATCTATTGTTTTTTATTTCTTGACAATTTCAGGTTGTTGGATTGTTGATCGAGTGTGGGGTATCGCTTGGAGAGGCGTTGCTCTAGCCTATTGAAGGAGTGACCAAGTGTGGGGTATCACTTGGAGAGGCGTTGCTCTAGCCTACTTATGGAGTGTTTGAGAGTGGGGTATCACTTGTAAAATGTTTGTTTCACCCAAAAAGGAACAATATAGTGGAATCCTTTGGTGGTATTGGCCAAAGGAGAGGACACGTAGGCTGGGGATAAGCTAAACCTCATAAAAAACGTGGTGTCACTCTCTTTCCCTATTCTCTTTAATTTCGAGTATATATCAACTGCGTGAATGATTTAAATTTCCTAATCATAAAAAATACGTGGATTGCATTTTAAATAAACTAAAGATTAATTTATTTTTGGGACTTGTGGAAACCAAAAGGAAGTACGTTGGTTGATCAATATGAATTGTGGAAACCATAAGGGAGTACGTTGATTGGTCAACACCCAAAACCTATTAACTAAAGGTTTATTTGAAATCTGAATTTTGGGAAGTGTGTGGATGTTATATTGCTTATCATCTTTAAAAACCAATTTCATTCTCTATAGGGCTTGAATCTAATTCATATATACAGGGCTACAAAAGCTGAAACTTGTATAAGAGCTAGTTTTCATATCTTGATTGAATAATTTGTGATTGATTACTTTGAGTTATTAAAGTGCTAAATCTTGAAAGCATTGCTGGAATCAATCTAACTTGTGTATTTTGTTTTGATCATTTTGGTTGAATTGAATTGTTGGAAGAATTTCTGAAAATCTACAGAGTGTTCAAGTTACCATACTTACACTTAGTTATAAAGGTTTATAACTTAATTAATTTCTTGCCGGACTTATGATTATAAGCCAATTTTGTTTGTGTTGCATTGAAGTATTTGTTTGAGGATTGATTGTCCAAATAAGGTTTGGTTGTGTGATTTCTAGATTAACAAGAGGTTAAGAATTCACGAAAGGAATTAAAAAAATTTTAATAATCCAATTCACCTCCTCTTAGGACAACTCCTTAACTTTCACTTAGGTTCAAAACCTGAGAGAGAAAAGGGATACCTGCACTCATACACTCTTAATTACTAATAAACACATGAATTGAATGAAATCAGAAATAGTGTGTTTGAATTGTTACCCTCCTCTTTTCTCCTTCCTCTTTGTTCTTCCTCCTCTCTGTATCTATTTGTTGGGTTGGTTCTGAATCAGCTTTTGAATTCAGCTCCTCTACCTTCTGCTTTCTACAATTTGGGTGGAGCTCCCCCTTTGCCTCTCTCTTCCTCTCCTTCTCTGCTTTCTGTATTTTGGCAGATTTTCCTTTCTCCTCCCAGTTGCTCTCTCTTTCTATCAATTCTCACAGAGTGTGTCTGTGCTCAGAATTGTCCGTATTTTTCTACAGTGAGACTCCCTATTTATAGGGAGTTCAATTGGTGCCAAAAATCCCCCACCAACCAATTTCCCCAACTTATTCCTTGCGCTGGCAGGGAATATCTTATTCCTATGTGATTTTATTTTCTTTTTATTTTTGAATTTCTATTGCTAACTGCCTGCTTTGTTGCTCTTTTTCGTGTGCAGGTGAACCAAGAGGTCCAGATGGCATGATGGGATAGGAAGGCTTGGCATCAGCTATTTTATTTTTATTTTTTGTAATTTTAGTTTTGCTATTATTGTGATGTACACCCGGGACCGCTGTTTGTACACTTTCATTTTCATTTCCCCGTGCTTAGTATTTCACTTTATTTTTTGTATACTCTGTATGTACCCCTATGCAGCTTTCTAGTAACTTATACAACTTTTCCTTTTGTAAACACTTTTCCTTTGCATGTTTAAACACCTACGTGTGCATGTGTACACATGTGTTTTCTTTTTGAATAAATGATGTATGCAATTTTTTTTTTTATTCTGACGCTCAAATTGACCTAGTAGCATAAACAGTTCCCTGATTTTGTTAAAATTGATTTTAAATCCTACCGAAACCCTTGATTTCAAAATTAAAACTTGAAACCAGAAAACCCAACTCAATACTTAATTCAAAGGTTTTACGTGACTTAACTAAACTCCACAAATCTTGAAAAAAATTAAAGCATCTAAATCCAACGTGGTAACAGGACTCCAAATATTTAAAAACCTAATAAATAGAATAAATTGGAATTTTAAACCTATCTTAGCTAGGACTGATTGCTACGTGGATTGGTCAACCTATTGAAAGGAAACTAACTTTGGAAATTAGTTTTTAAGCAAAGCTAAAGAACTCTAATTTAAAAGGACTTAGTCTAAGGGAAAGTTATTAAAATCAAAACAACTTAATCTATGAACCTATTTATAAACTCGAGAAATTGTTTTTAAAATTCAACTTCTCATTGTTTTGAAATTCAAGGTACTTAACTAAAACAAAAGGACTCAATTACGGGGTACTCGGGGTCTCAATTTTAAGGCAAAGAGTTTTAATCAGTATTCAAGATCAGTTTTATCATACCAGGCTTTCTTAGGGGGGGTTTGGTTAAAATTGGGGTGTCCACAGCTGCCCCTCTTTGTAGGCTTCGTTTCTTCAATATGATGATAGGAATTTTCCTATGTCATATAAGGCAATGAGTTTGCAAATATAGAAGACACCAATTTTAAACAAGCCGCAACTTTGGTCAATCGGGTGTTACTTATGTTAATGTGAGAAGGATGAACAGGGTGTAGTGGGAATGTTGCATAAGGTTTTTTTTTTTTTTTAGTAATGGAAGTTAGTAGTTAGCAGGAGTTAGTGATTAGTTTCGGATGTAGGAATCACGAAAGGTGTGGAATGGCATGCTTTGGATGCAGAAATTCGAACCACGTGGGTACAACGACTCGAATCTCTATGACAGTTTGTTGTGGATGTAGGATTCTGAGTTAGCACATCAGAGGGGATGTCGTGCACTGGATGTAGGAATCCCAATTAGTGCATTAGAGGGGATGTCATGCATCAGATGTAGGAATCCAAGCTGGCGCATTGAAGGGGGTGTGTGTGCATCAGATGTAGGAATTCGAGCTAGCGTACCAGAGGGGATGTTGTTGACTTTTTGAGTTCGATCTCTGGTTTTGATTATGAAAAATTGCATATTTCTAATGTGTATACCTAGTACTTAAATAAGTCATTAATTCAGTACATACACATGAAAAAGGATTGATGGAAGCCTGAAAGTCTTAAAGATCATACTCCGACATATTCAAAGGGAAAATGAAGGGCAAAAGAAGAAGACTTGCTTATGCTTCATTTGTAAATGCATTTATTATATTTGGGTATGTAATAATTTATATTGGTCTGTAATAATCTCTGCATGTGATCGGTGCAAACTACAAGTGCACACTATCGTAGTTTTAGAATATAATGATGTGTAGATCATTCTCAGGGATTGATGTCTTAATTTTACCAAGTATCGAATTTATAATAACCTTGATTTTATTTAGAAAAATTAATAATTTTAGATTGCGAAATTTATACAAAGCTACTTTAAATAAACTATTCAAGAGAATTTCAAACTGGATGCCGCTTATCAAATTACTGATGGTGAAAACTTCTAGAAAACCAATTTCACCTAATTTCTCACTATGCATTACTCATGTAGCCAATTCGAATTCGTATTCTTTGTTTGTTAGCAAATCTCCAATTTTTCCAAAAGCCTCTTTCGATAATCAATCAGAATCTATTCTTGTTTATTATTTAACATATGATTATGCAAATTAATAATGTAAGAACGCAATAAGACCCTCGATTTCTAATGCTACGTAGATTTATACAAGCCTTTTGATCTCTATATTTACCTACGCTGAATTATCCAAGATCTATCTTATAATCCCTCCTTTTGGTAGCAAATCACAAGACTAATATCATTTAATTAATGGCTAGTTAATTAAAAGCATTAAGTGTAGAATAACTCAAACAAACATTAATGAAAACTACTTCATATTAGCATCAAAGAGCAAGCATAGTTTGAAACTGGCTACATCATTTTCCTAAAATACAAAAATTAGTTCATTATGAAAATTAAATTCAACGTAACAGATTTCACCATATTTTCTTCTATTTGGAGTGTACGGTAAAAATCAACACTTGCAGCACCGCTGTCGCTCGCCGTGAACACCCCGAGCACTGCCATCGTTCGCCGCCTTCCGATTCCAAAAAAATTTTAATTTGCTGCACGCGGCCACCTCTCCTTTGTTGGTCGTGTGTGTGTGTGTGTTTGTGTCTTTACAGCACCCCCAAAAGAAAACTACAAGAAAGCTCTCAAAAAATAATTTTTCAAAAAAAACTATGTGTGGTGCGGCCTCTCCTATTTTTAGCCCCAGCGCATGCCTCCCACTGTCTTCACACCTTACACTCGGCTGAACCCCAAAGAAACCCTACTTGGCCTCCTTCCATTTTGCTTTTTCAATTCCTTTCCCTTTACTTTTCAATTCCTCCCTTTCTTTTCTTTCTTTCCTTTTCTTTCTTTTCTTTTCTTTCTTTCCTTTCTTTTATATTGTACCCAACGCCTTATCCAGCAAAAGCTAAGATGACCCGGCTGCATGGCCAGGTCACATCTCACTTTCTTTTTTATTTTTTCTTTTTTCAAAGGCACACGGTCTATCCTCAGCCTTCAAGTTTGATTTTGCCCCTCCTACAGCCCGTAACTCTTAAAGATCAAAACATGAAATTGTAGAACTCTTTCTCAGCTTTCCTCATAATTTTGAATCATCTCGGAGTTTGGATGAGAAAGTTACACCCAAATTATGAAGTATTGTTGAAATAGTCCATAAAATGGCATATGGTAACTTTACGTCTGATTTCGACCTTGATGCAGCCAATATTTCACAAAAATACAAAACATGAAAATTGTAGAGCGTTTTCTTATCTTTCTACGACATCCTGAATCATCTGAATCGGAGATTGGATGAGAGAGTTACGAGCATATTACAGAGTACCGTCGGTTTTTAGCTTCCAATAGTTGCCCAGCAATAAAAAATACCAAAATTTCATAAATTACTCAATAAAACCCAAATTTTTTAAATAGAACACAATTTTAGAATATTGAGAGTAATTAGGCACTTAAATAAAAAAAATATAATTCGTAATGCATGAATTAAAGCATGTCATGCATGTAGGTAATTGTAAGCCCAACATAACCGTAGATTGACCATAGGGACCGAATGACCTTAGGGCACCATTTGGTCAACCTTCAGGCAACCGACGTCAGATTTTTGGGACTATCTTGAAAAGGCCTTTGACTGACCCTAGATCCCTACACAATCGCACAAAATAGTCCCCATAATCACTTACATTATGAGGGGAATCAATTGAAATAAATTGGACTAAAAAAAAAAAATCTGTGAGAGGTCGGGTGACCGAACTACTGAATAGTCAGCAGGTTGACTTGGTTTCGGGCGACCAAACTAAAACTAAACATAATGTCTATAGGCAACTAAATCCCTGAATTGACACCTTTTCACCAACCCAAGCGCCTGAACCTTAGCGTTCAAATCATGCACGAGTGACTGAATTTTTGAGTTCGAAAAATCGAACTTTAGACCGAGCACCCGAACTGTGAACCTTTTGAGGAATCACCCCACTCAACAAACTGAAGTAAAATTTAGGCACTTGAACCATTAAAATGACTTTTTGTACTGAGTCTATTCGGGCGACCGAATCAAGGTTCAGCCACCCGAAAACTCTCGGGTTGTTTATTTTTTACCGAGGTTAAAATTGTTTAAACGTGGTTAATTTTTCTAAATGGCTTTTAAACAATTCTAATATTGCCCTATGAGTCCTTAACGATCATAATTTGGGAAGCTTCTATATATAGGGCCTCATTTATGTTGATTAGAAATAGGTTAGTGAAAATCATTAGTAAAAATCCTCTCAATCTCAGAAGCTCATTTTAACCCATACTACTCAAAATACTCTCATACATCCATTCCTTTGATAAATCCTAGCATTACGAGAGTTCTTATTGTGCTTATTGCTTTGATATAGATTGCTTAACACTCTCATTAGATTGATTTTCGATTATTTGATTTTTGAGAGTTAAGCAAGAGTGTTTCCCACATATTTAATTTGATAAATCTTGTGTTTGGGAAAACTCATTAGCTCTTGGATTTTTGCATTGTTATTGCTAGATTCCTATAGTTATATTTTTGTTGTGCAAAATATTTTACAAGCTATAATTTTTCAAACAACTTTTGTGCTTATTTCATTTGGGGAAAATATTTTTGAGTTGATTTGAATATTGTTTGCAGCATCTTTGAAACCCTAATCCAATATTGAGATTTGTTATACTTTGTTTCAAAGAAATAGCTTGTTAGAACACTTTTGTGCATATTTGTGATTATATTTTACTGAGTGTTTGCTTGCACAAAATCACATCACCGAACTTACAATTTCCTATACTATTGATGTGTGGTTGATTGATAACATTTTGTACATATCTACTTGATTAAGAAGCATAATCACTGTACCTTGTTTGTATTATGAAAATACTGTTGTATTCCAAGCGTGGCCTGAGGGGGTGGTAATCCAGCCTGGTAAGGATTGTATGTAATGGTTGAGGTCATCCCTGTGATAATTTGACCTAGTTGTATAGGTTGAGGTTAGCCTTGTGCTAATTGACCTGGTTGTTTAGGTGCCGCTCAACCCATTAAGTGAGCTTATAGTATAATCCTTGTGCGTGTGTGCCAAGGTGAGGACATAGGCAGGATTGGTCAAATCTTGATATCATATTCAGTGTCAAGTCTATATTTCCTGCATTATATTCTTCTTTGTGCTTGATTTAAATTTCCTACTGAATATACTGCATATCTGATTGGAACAGAATTGCTTTTTGGTTGAGAAATACTGAAATTGTGGTGCATGTTTTTAAAATTGTTTAATATATCATATGTGCAATTTTGTATACATTTAGACTGCCCCTAGGTTGTATAATACTGCTGTTGGATTAGTTGAACCTAGGAGAAAATTTTTTAATCTCCAATTCACCCCCCTCCTGGGATTGCACGAAAGCTAATAGATGTCATGCATTGTATGTAGGAATCTAAGCTAGCGTATTAAAGAGGGTGTCATACACTAGATGTAAGAATTCGAGCTAGCACACAAGAGGGGATGTCGTGCATCGGATGTAGGAATTTGGTCTAGCGCCTCAAAGGGGGTGTCTATGCATCGGATGTAGGAATGAGCTATCACACCAGAGGGGATGTCGTGCATTGGATATAGGAATCTGAGCTAGCGCATCGAATGGAGCGTCATGCATTGGATGTAGGAATTCAAGCTAGCGCACAAGAGGGGATGTCGTGCATTGGATGTAGTAATATGAGCTAGCGCATTGAAGCAGGTGTTGTGCACCGGATGTAGGAATTTGAGCTAGAGCACAAAAGGGGGTATCGTGCATCGGATGTAGGAATCCATGCTAATGCATAAAATGGGGTGTCGTGCATTAGATGTAGGAGTTTGATCTAGCGCACAAGAGGGGATATCGTTCATCGAATGTAAGAATCCGAGTTAGCGCATTGAAGGGGGTGTCATGCACTAGATGTAGGAATCCGAGCTAGCGCACAAAATGAGATGTCGTGCATCGGATGCAAGAATCCGAGCTAGCACATTGAAGGGGGTGTCATGCACTAGATGTAAGAGTCTGATCTAACACATAATGGGGGATGTCATGCATCAGATGTAGGAATTGGAGCCAGCACATCGAAGGGGGTGTCGTGCACTAGATGTTGGAATCTGTGCTAGCGCACAATAGAGGATGTCATGCATCGGATGTAGGAATTTGAGCTAGAGCATCGAAGGGATGTTGTGCATCGAAGGTAGGAATCTGAGCTAGTGCATCGGAGGGGAGGATCCTGGAGAAAACCATGAGTGATAGAAGATCACTCAAGTTTAAGATTCCTAAATCTTTTGGAAGACGAATATTCAGGTGGGAAAAATGGTTACTCCCCAAAATCTTTTGAAAAATGAATATTTAGTTTTGAAAAATGGTTACTTCACTGGGGATGTTCAATCGGGTGCTGGATCCCTAGATCTTTTGAAAAATGAGTATTTAATGCGGGATTCTAGGTCTTGAAAAAGTTGCTCCACTGGGGATGATCAGTTGGATTGGAGATCCTGAAATCCTTCCCTAAACTAGCTCGCCCCAGTTATGAACACTATACATAAATTTCTTATTAACAAAGGATGCAGAAAAATATGATAAATACAATTGAATGATGCTACATGATGCATGCTACTACCTATGGTTCCAAAATGTAGGGATAGGTTTGTAGGTTGCATGACATGATGTGTTTGCATTTCTATTATATTTTCTATGCAATGCATGAAATGCATGGTGATGCATGAACTTTATTTTTCCAACATGCCTGTAATCAATAGCCTAATATCTGGTCTTAGCCACGTTTCCAACGCGAAAACTACCCCAGTTTCATTCTCTTCTCACTGGTTTTGGCCATGTTTTAAACTTCCATTCTTACATGAAAGCTCTAGAATTTGCTTTAATGAAACATTGAAAACTACCCTAGTTTCATTCATTGGCTACTAATCTTGACCATGTTTTAAATTTGTATTCTATCATGAAGGCACTTGAATTGGCTCCAATAGGACTACCCTAGTTACATTCATCAGCCACTGATCTTTGCCATCTTCTCAATTCGAAGTTGCCGCTAATCTTGGCCATGTTTCAAATTCCAACAGGTACTTGAAATCTGCCCCAGTATCACTGTTTTGGCAAAGTTTTGTATTCCAACAACCATTTGGGAACTGCCCCAGTATCATGAACGTTTAGTCCTTTTGAATGCCTATTCTCTTTTCAGGGGTTTTTGAAAAACAAAAAGTTTTTTGGTAATGAAAAAGATTATGCATTTGTGTCACCAATTTGCTAAATTAGGAGATCAAACCATGCAAAAGAGCTGTTTCACCATGTTCAAAAAGTTATTTCTGAGAAAGGGTAAATTTTACACTAGTGTCCTCAAGTTCTATGATTTTGACATTAATTTGTGAAATTAGACATGCTTAATCAACTAACTTCCCCCCGTATTCCACAAATTGCCTCAGTTTCATCAAAGTAGACCTTAATACTTTTTGTTTAGCTATTTGTCCATGGTTCTATCAAGCTCTGCTCATGCTCCGATCTCTACATGGTCTTTATGACTCAGGACGGAACATAGGCTCAAGAATGCAGGTTTTAAGGAGTAAAAGAAAACTAAGGCTAAAAAATCCTATCCCCGAATGGCGTGTTCTGCCCCAGTTTAGGGCTCCAAGTACTGACCAAAGTTTTTAATTTGAACAAACTGCCTACGTACCTTTTTAGGATCGGGTCATTACGTAGTTCAGATTCAATCATTGAGTCTAAAAAATCATTTGAGACAACAATGCGTATACCAATCTGGTCAGGTCATTCATTCAAACCATAATGTAGGCTGTGGATATTGGTTAAAGAAGAAGGGGTATATAAGGCTTAAATTTATCAATTTTATCAAAGGGTAAATTGGTCAAAAATCACAAATTAAGCACGTCTTCTTTGCTTTTATTCTTTCTTTTGTTCTTTTATCATATTTTGCCTTTCCTTTTGTGCAAGAAATTATTACTTCTTTTCTCATTCAGACTTCATTTGGGACTGAACCTTGTAAACTGCCCTAATGTGGGGTGCATTTATTTGATGGGTTAAACAAGAAATTGAATTTTTTCGGCTAAAAGGGGATAGCCAAGGGTGATTTCTTTTTGGCTTTTCTAGGTAGCATAAAAATGGTCTGCCGTTACTTTGGCATTTCGTTTTTGTTTCACATGATTTTCTAGACCCTTAAAAACCCTGACCTAGTTTAATTTTTGGGAAATGACTTGTTTGACAAAAAAGGCCTAGTATTCAAGCTTGACGGGTCTTCCAATTGGTAAATAAGTGTTTGGTTTTTTAGGGGAAAAATTGGTTAGCCAAAAAATGGCCATATGTCATTTGACTGAAACATGAGTTGAAAAAAGATAATGAATCCATGGCACAAACATCGTAGTCATTTTATTGAATTCCTTTTGAGATTTTGTACAATTTATAAGAAAAATATTTCTTTATAGCATCAGAATTGACAAGGTGCAAGAGATCGGTTCCATCCATGTCTGCCAGCAACATGGTGCCTCCCGAGAATGCGTTCTTCACCACATAGGGCCCCTTATAATTAGGAGTCCACTTCCCGCGAGGGTTAGTATGGATCAGCAAAATCTTCTTCAGTACTAAATCCCCCTCTTGGAATTGTCGAGGTCACACCTTTTTGTTGAATGCCCTCATCATTCTTCTTTGGTATAGTTGCCTATGAGCTACAGTGGCCATTCTTTTCTTCCCAATCAAGTTCAACTAGTCATACTGAGATTGTATCCATTCTACTTCAGTCAACTTTGCTTCCTTTAAGATTTGTAGGGATGGGATTTCAACCTCTATTGGGACTATGGCCTCCATTCCATACACCAGAGAGAAGAGAGTAGCTCCCGGGGAGGTATGAACCGTGGTTCTGTAAGCCAACAATGTAAAAGGGAGCTTGTCATGCCAATCTTTGTAAGTTTCAGTCATCTTCTCCAAGATATTCTTAATGTTCTTATTGGCTGCTTTCATTACCCCATTCATTTGTGATCTATAAGGAGCTGAATTGTGATGCCTAACCTTGAATTGTTTGCACAACTTTGTTATTACTTTGTTGTTCAGGTTTTTGAAATTGTTCGAGATTATCCTTTTGGGGATTCCATACCAGTAGATCAACTCTCTCTTTATGAAGCGATTGATTACATTTTGTGTGACACTGGAGTATAAGGCTGCCTCCACACCCATTTGGTGAAATAATCAATAGCCACAAAGATGAAGTGGTGTCCTTTGCTGGCCTTTCGAGTGATTGGTCTAATCACGTCCATTCCCCAAGCTAAAAAAGGGCCAGGGTGCGAATAAAACATAAAGTGGGGTTAGTGGGACTTGTATTCGGTCTCTGTAAATATGTCATTTATGGCACTTTTTGGCATATTCAATGCAATCCCTTTATGTGGTCATCCAATAGTACCTGTCCTTGAGGATTTTTCGAGCTAATGAATGACCCCCGACATGAGTTCCGCAGACTCCTTCATGGATTTCATGCATAACTTGTTGCGCCTCCCGTGCTTCTACACATTGAAGGAGAGTCATATCATGGTTCCTTTTGTACAACACTTCTCCATCCAAGAAAAATCCCATAGCCAGCCTCCTAATTGTCTTTCGATCATTATTGGTTGCTCATTTGGGGTACTCATTTCGCTAGATGTATGTCTTAATATCATGGAACCAAGGTTTCCCTTCTTCTACCATTGCATAGTGCTGTATTTTGATCTAGATTGGCTCAATCTCCATTCCTAGTTCTACTTTAAACAAACCACTAGAGTGGCCAGTGCATTAGGATTCAAATTGTTTTCCTTTGGCAGGTGGGAGAAGCTGATGCTGTCAAATTCTTTAATCATCTCCTGAATGTACTCCTCATATGACACTAGTTTGGAATCCCTAGTTTCCCATTCTCCGGTCAACTGGTGAATAACCAAGGTTGAGTCTCTTTTTATAGCTAATTCCCTAATTCCATGATCTATAGCGGCCTGCAAACCCAATATACATGCTTCGTACTCTGCCATGTTATTGGAGCACAGAAAAGTAAGCTTAACTACAACTGGATAATGTCTCCCTTCTGACGATATGAGTATGACTCCTATTCCATGTCCCCACACATTGACTGTCCCATCAAATAACATCCTCCAACCTTCGTGATCTTCTTCTTCCTGTCTTATCGAGTCAATGTCCTTATTTGGGAAATCAAACTCCATAGGTTGGTAATCCTCCACAGCTTTATCTGCTAAATAGTCTACAATAATGCTTCCCTTGATGGCCTTTCTAGTAGCACAGGTGATGTTGTATTCGGTCAACAACATCTGCCTCCACACCACCCATCCTGTTACTGCTAGTTTTTTGAAAAAAATACTTAATTGGGTCCATCTTGGAGATCAACTAGGCTGAGTAATACAAAGTGTATTGTCTCAACCTGCTGACCACCTATATCAAAGTGCAACAGCTTTTCTCCAAGTATGAGTACTTAGATTCATATTCTGTCAACTTCATGCTTAGATAATAAATGGCCCGTTCTTTCTTCCCCGACTCATCATGTTGACCCAATACGCAACCCATGGAATTCTCTAATATCGCCAGGTATAGAATCAATGGTCTTCCAGGTGCGAGGGGTACTAATATCGAAGGGTTTAAGAGGTATTCCTTTATCTTCTTGAAAGCCTCTTGGCATTCCTCATTCCACTTTTCCAGGTTATTTTATCTCAGCAGCTTAAAGATAGGCTCACAAGTGGTGGTCAATTAGGATATAAACCGGGCTGTGTAGTTGAGCCTGCCTAGGAAACTTTGTACCTCCTTTTCGGTCTTGGGGCTGGGCATCTCTTAAATGGCTTTGATTTTTTTAGGATCAACCTCGATTTCTTTCTCGCTCACTATAAACCCCAACAATTTTCTTGAGGTGGCACCAAAAACACACTTTTCCGTGTCAACTTTATCTGGCATTTTCGAAGTCTTTTGAACAAATTCTCCAGGTTTGTCACATGGTCATCTTCATTTCGTGACTTAATGATCAGGACATCCACATACACCTCAATCTCTTTATGCATTAAGTCATGGAATAAGGTTACCATGGTTCTTTGGTAAGTAGCCTCGGCATTCTATGATCCAAATGGCATAACCTTGTAACAAAAGGTCCCCTATAATGTGATGAAGATGGTCTTTTCTTGTCTTTTGGGGCCATCTTGATTTGGTTGTATCTCGAAAAACCATCTATAAAAGAAAATAAAGCGTGCCCTGCCGTATTGTCCACCAACACATCAATGTGCGGGAGTGGGAAATTATCCTTAGGGCTAGCTTTATTTAAGTCTCGATAGTTGACACAAACTTGTACGTTGCCATTATTTTTAATTATCGGGACAACGTTAGCCATCCATTTAGAGCATTGCGCCATTTCTATAAATCGAAGCAACATCTCCAGCCGAATTCTCCTCGGTTTTTGCTTCACCGGCTTGGAATCGGGGTAGATGGGTATTTTGTGAGTTACCAAGTCCGTGTCTAGACCTGCCATGTCTTGGTATGACTAAGCAAACACATCTCGATATTCTTTTAACAGTTCAATTATTTTTCTCTTTTCTTGACCTTCTAGTAATGCCTCGATTTTTAGCTGTTTGTGTTCTTCTTCAGTTCCCAGATTGATTACAATAGTGGGGTCACTGTTAGTTAATGTTGGCTTTTCATTGGACTTCAACATCCTTTCCATTTTGGGGGATAAGCTCATCTCATCTTTTTTAGTTTCAATTTCATAAATTATGTTTTCAAAATTAATGTCAATTTCTTGATCATGAGTATTGGTGTTATTATCTCCCCTATTACTGTATGAAGTCATAGTAAACAAATTTTGACAATTGAGCTCAAGACATAAGAAAAGATACCAAGAAATGCATAATTCATTTTCATTGAGAGGAAAAAAAACTACCTAGGGCTATATCGCCCTTGGGTTAAAAACAAGAAAATTTTAAAAAGGAAAAATCAAAATCATTATATGAGGAAACTTGGAAAGTCAAAAGTGCTCCAGTTTTGTAGTTCAGTTCCCACAGGCAAAGGACGAACCCATCCGTTTAAGCCATCTTCAAATTCCTTTAGGTCTAGGACTAATATATCCAGATGCGTCATTTCTGCCTCAAGATTTTCCTAGCTGTTCTTTTTGAAAGTGTGGCTAATTGGTGGGATTTCAGTCCCTGAGTTGGCACCCACCTTCCCTATAAGATTTTCCATTCTTTGCTATTTATTTTTTACCACTTTAAGTTTTTGGTCTGCACGAGTGGGAGTGTATCCGAGACCCTACCTATCTTTCACCCCTTCTAGTAGCAAAGGAGTCGGCATACCTTAAAATTTTTTTCCCAATCCCCAACCTGAGCAGAATCCTGATCTGATCATTTTTGACGCCATCTTGTACACTGCAGAAGAAATCTAGGGCCTAGGAACTGGTAGGCCCTCCATCATCATAGTGGCATTGACAACTTCAAAGGCCTAGAATGAGTCCTCGAGAGATTCTTCAATGACCTCCACATAGGGTGTGGAAGAGGGTTTGGTCACCATCAAAATTTTCTCCCCGTATATACATACCATTCTACCATCTACCACAAATTTTACCCACTGATGTAAGGATGATGGGACTACCCCAGTGTTGTGTATCCATGGCCTCCCAAATAAAAAATTGTAGGATGGCATGATGACCATGACTTGAAAGTTTATATCAAAGGTGACAGGTTCGATTTGTATGGGTATTTCTATGGATCCCACCGATTCTCTATGGGTGCCGTCGAAAGCCTACACAGTCAAGTTATTCTGTTTCATGTAGGAAAGGTCAATGGGTAACTTCTGCAGGATTGTCATTGGCATAACATTTAGGGATGGCCTATTATCTATCAGTACCCTCACGATCATATGGTCTTAACATTTAACCGAAATATGTAGCGCTTGAATGTGCCATTGTCCTTCCATTGGGATCTCCTCATTAGCAAATGTGATGTAATTGGTGGTTGTTAGACCTCCAATCACATGATTGAAGTTACCAATGCTAATATCTTGTGGGATATAGGCTTGGTTGAGAACTTTTAGAAAAGCCTCCCGGTGAGTTTCTGAGTTTAATAATAGTGACAAGACAGAGATGTGCATGGGCATTTTCTTGAGCTGGTCAATGACATTGTACTCGTTATGTTTGATTATTTTTAATAATTCTTCGTCCTTTTGATGTGGAACATGTTTCTTTATATTTTTGTTCTGCTCTTTTGCCTTTCTAGATTCACCTTTTCCATGTACTCTGGCGCATATACCCTTCCGCTCTGGGTAATTCCTATTGCTTTCGCCACACTATTAGTTTCCCCTTCGGTGTGTACCTCACAATTGTACTTCCACGACCCTGCTTGGTTATCCGATATGGAAACTGCCAAGGAATGGAGATTACTACGTGAGTTGGCACCTCTGGAACTTGCGAAGTCCTTTTCAGGATGGGAATGAATGACCTATTTGTAAACTGGGGATGGTCAGATTGACCTTCCCCGATAGCTAAAACCTCATTGATTTTTTGGATTCGACCAATTTCCACTTGTTTGCGGTTCACTATCCTCCATAGGCAAGCTTTGAAAGTTGCACAATTATGAACTGATCTTTCCTTCGTACCCTAGCATGCACAGTGCATGTCATTGGGACAAGTAATCCTCTGTTCAATTCGACTAATTTCCATGAGCACGTCATATACCTAATCCAATGTCATTTGATCAAAATCCCCTTTTGGGATCTCTATCATTCATTTCTTCTATCATTCCCACATTGTTACCTCCATGATCCCGAAAAGGTTTCCTCCGTATTCCCAACTACTTGTCATCAAACGCTAGCCAGCCTGTGTCCCTCAGATGCTATACTTTGTGCTTGAATGCCCAACACCGGTTGATAATGTGGTCGAGAGAGTTTTCATGATACTCGTAGTGGGCCTCAGGATCATACTTGTTGGAATTGGTGTGATCCCAAGAGGGGGGGGGGTGAATTGGGTTTTAAAACATTTTTGACTAATTTAAAACATTTCGCCGATTCACCACAGTTCATATCCCTTTCAACATATATATGTGTATGTAAAGTGAGTTTAACAATAATTGAAAACATACACGTGTGCAGTATCTTATTTAAATCAAATGTGTGAATGAGAATAATTTTGACATTAAACAAACATTCATCACATGCTGAAATTAAAGTGTAGGAATTTAAATAAGATAGAGAGAGCGACACTAGATTTGTTATCGAGGTTCGGCCAAACCAGCCTATATCCCCGCCCTAGGCATACCCCCTAAGGATTCCACTATACCTGCTCACTTAACCGGATGGAGGAAAAGCCTTTTACATCATATCCTTATGAGGCAAGGAAAACCCCAACTCAGTTACTAGGCTGAGCTGAACTAGTCTCACTTACGGGACTGAAACTCCTCAGTTCAATTCTGGGTTGAACCGAACCGATCTTATTTATGGGGCTGAGACTCCCCAGTTCAATTAATGGGCTGAACCTAACCATTACAATAAAACCATTTTTGTACATGAAAATGCTTCTAAAAAATACAAGCAGAGATGTACACAATAAGCTCAATAATAGTATGCACTTCAATGATATGAAATAATACTCAAGGGAGTAAGGGTGCTTAACTATATTTAAACCCTAATAAAAAGTTTTCTCCAAAAAGATATTTCAATAAAGATATAGGAGAACCTAGGGTTTTTCTCTTTCAATGATTTTTGCACAAATAGAATGTATATGAAAAATGAGTATTATGTTATCCAACAAAGAATTATGCAAGTTAGAAATACTTGGAGAATCTAGGAGTTAAGCTCAATAAAATATTTGTGCAATGAATAACTTATCCCAAAATATATTCATCAAGGAAATAATCCGGGAGAAAACCAAAGCTATACTCTCAAAATGATTTTCAAAGAATAAAGAATAAGTGAGAGTAAACATGTAAAAATAAATACCCAACTATAAATATGCTCTCTTCAAGAGTAATTTTGAAATGAAAGATTGGAAGAGAGTTGGAGAGTTTTTTTTATAAAAATTTGGCCCCAAAATAATGATTTAAAACAATAAAAACATTTTGAGGGAACTTTGATTAACAATGGATTAGAGGGAAAATTTGAGTTAATTAAAGTTGCTAATCTGGAGTAATGAGGCGGTATTTATAGATTTTCTGAGAATTTTGACCGTTGGAGACATGCTCGGTATTTTGGAAAATATTAATTAACTTTTAATAATGTTTTAAAGCTTTTTTTTAAAAAATACCAACTTAAGAGCACCAATCGACCAGGACAAGTTCGGTCGACTGAAGTTCTTAAGGCTCGGTCGATCGGGCCAAAAATGAACTCCAGGGTCGGTCGATCGGACAAGTATGTTTGAGGTGATTTTTCCAAATTAGCGAGATTCGGTCGACCAGGGTCATTTTGAACTAAATTGGTCAGTCGACTAGACGGTTGGATTCCCACACGTGGGAACTCGGTCGACCAGGTCGTTGGCTAACATTTTTGGCTCGGTCGACTAGGTGGTCAATATGTTGACCCCTGGGGAGTTCCGTCGACTGGGGCCAAGTGAACTGTATAAGTTCGGTCAATCAAGCTATGGTCAACTTGTTGACCCAACACTAGTTTGGTTGACTAGGCAATTTTGTACAAGGAAGTTCGGTCGACTGGGAGTGCACACTTAGTGCATTTCGGTCTTGTTTCAGCCAACGATCACCCTATTTCAAATGACTAAGAATGTGTATGCATGAGTGAGTGTCCTTGGGTCATTTCTAGGTCCTTTTGAAGACACCGAAAAAATTTGGTGTCGTTCGACCTTTGGTCGACCAAAGTTTTTGTAAACTTTGTTTAGACTCGATTTTAACCCTAAAGCTATTCCAAAAACTTTGTATGATTTTAGTCTATTTAGAAAAAGGTTTTTGGTGAGATGTCCTAGTCCCTAGGGTCTATCTATGGTCGTTATAGGCATTCAACCACATCATGCTGATGCATGCATTATTATAGATCAAGGAAATAAAAGTTAAATGCAATTACAACAAATAAAATGTCTTCTTCATCTTTTTGCTTTTCTAACTTCATGGAATGCACTTGATCGTATAGTCTTTAAATCCTACAAGCTTCCATCGCCGTTTCCCTATGTGTGTGTTAAATAAACAGACCTATTCACATGCTAAATACACACATAAGAAACAAGTGCTTTGTCAGCATCAAAATAGGGATCAGACTCAAAAAGTCAACAATACTAGTGCAGGGGAGGATTAATCACGGGTATCGCTAGGATTGTGGTCACCATTCCTCTTTCTTTCAATTGGGGGAATAATTTGGCATACATCATCGAAATGGGCTCAATCCTTCGATTCCGGGGAACATTTCCCTCACGTGCTTGAACAATTTGACAGGGCAGCATGTTTTGTCGAGCCAGTGTGGGGGCGGGAACTGTGAACTAAGTAGCTGTAAATTGGGGCCTCACGCCCGAATGCATTGTCTAGTTTACCATGGGTTCTATTACGATATTTATGTTAGTCCATTGGTTTCGACCTTTTTGGTTTCTTTAGTTAGATGGCCCCTGAATCATCTGGGTCTCTTCTTCTCTTTTCTTATTGGTCCAGTTTTTGCTCGGACCATTCTCAATTCCACTATTCTTGAGTAGACTTTCCTTAATGTCTGCCTCAATCCTCCCTCCTGCGGCCATAATGTCCATGGAATCGTGGGGAGTTGCTCCCTAAAGATGCCCGGGTTAGGGGCCTTTCAATGTGCCTACAAACAAAGAGATGGCCTCACGGTCATTCACTAGAGGGTCCACCTGAATAGCTACGTCCCTCCATCGATAAGCGTATTCTCTGAATGTCTCTGTGGGCATTTTTTCCATCTCTTCCAAGGTCATCCGACTCAACTCCATTTCCACTACATGACGTTATTGGACGAAAAAAGGCATTGGCCAGATCTCTCCAAGTACGTATCTGTGTCCTATCCTGTTGGATGTACCATTGAGCTACTACTCTGGTTAAGCTACTATTGAAGCAATGCATTATCAATCTTTCATTATCAGAGTAGGCTGCCATTGCTTAAAAGTATAATAAGAGATGGGTTTGTGGGCATTTGGTCCCATCAAACTTTTCAAAGTCTGGTATTTTGATATTTGGAGGCAAAACTACTTTAGGTACCAGATAGAAGTCCGCGGGGTCGAAGGAACTGGATACATTTACCCCCTTGATGGCTTTCAGGCATTCTTCAAGGGCGTCACAGCGGTGCTCGGTGGTAGACTTACTAGTTCCTACCTTTTCTGTTGCCATTGGAGATGCTTTGTCCACGGGAAAACTTGGGGCTGGTGCCACTGGGATGAATGGGGCCATGTTTGGCGGTGGGCCTTCTACAACAATTGGTGGTGGCCTAGATGTTTGCCCATGAATTGGGGTAAAACTCGGGCATCATCAGGATCTTCATCAGTTTCATTATTTAGGTTAAACACCTTCTTCCCTTTGCTCATTAACAACTCCAGTATTTTATTTATTTTGTCATTCATTGCCTTTTGCCCTTTTTCCAAGTCCACGATTATGTTTTTTACTTGTTCTGCCATGATCCTTGTTTTTCTCTAGGTATTGTAAGGATGGGTGGGCGCCTCAATTTTTGCCGACTAGTAGTCACTCGTCGATTTTCCTTCCCTGTACAAAAAAATTCCTCTTCAACATGGTGATGATTTGCAATGAATGCTTATGCAAGGATGTAATTAGTGTATGAATATATACAAACAAGACAATTATGCATGCGGCCTATGTACTATTACCAAGGTTCCAGGAAAAATCTTCATCATTCCATTTCAATATTTTACTTCATACAATGTTTTGGAATGGAAATAAGATATCTTTGAATGGATTAAATAGATACTGGATTCTGATTCCCCTGCTTGACTCTGTTGATGCGGCTCAAGCTTTCTTGAGCTAGCTCTGACCTTCTAGGTGCCGAACCATCTACCCTCCACTTTAGTGCTTAGTATTAGACTTCCTAGTGTCTAGCTTGTTCGGATCGACCTTATCCAGTGCTTGGCTAAATGTCCTCCTCTGTTCATCCCACTAGCTGTTTAGTTCTTGTATGTAGAGGGTTTGTTCTTCGATCTTAGCCTTGGTTCCCTCCAGCATCTTGGATTTTTGATTGAGCGCAGCTTGAAGCATTCATATCTCCTTCCTCAAAGCCACTACTTCCCTTTCTGATTGCATGAGCTGAGTTTTTTTCCATTTGACTTCCTTGCAATAGAAGGCAACTAACTCTTCCTCCTTTTGCCCGGTCTATTGTTCTTCTATCCTTGTGCTTATGGCTTCCCCCTCTACTGGATGCACTCATTCTTTTGATTGTAAATTTGCCACCAAAGTTCAAGCTGCGAGGACTTTTGGTACTTGCCTGACCTGCGGATTCACCTTGTTGGTCCACCATAGTTCATAGTCTCCTTGGGTGCTAGAGTCCTGGCTGTTAGATTCTACCAAATGCATATGCTTCTAGGAAGCCGTATACTCTCGGACTTGTTATTGAGTATCACCTATTTCATATGTGAACCACACATCTGCTAGCCCGTGTGTCATGGGTATAAACTGAATGAGCTTTGCTTATCTTTTGGACATGAGGGGTGCGTAAGCTATCCCTCTTCACAGGCTTAGCAATGTTACCTATGGGAAGTTTCCACACCTATATATCACATTGGGTCGATCCATCCGGGGCGCTTTCCAGACAAACCCTCTAATGACCAAATGACAAAACCTTTCCTTCCACTCATACTTGTCGGCATATTTTTCCCATTGAACTATCGCAAACTTGGCCAAAGGGATTCTGACTATTGAGAATGTAGGGCAAAAAGACCCTTGACTACATGGCAAATGGCTTATCATCCAGACATATAGTAGTTGAACACAGCATGTCAACCTGGCATGTCACCCAGTCTAACACTTATAGAGAGATTGGAAGGTTTTTGCCAAAATTCCATGAACCAAATTGATTCCCTCTTTCACCTGTGCTACGAAAGAAATGGTCGTGCGGTTAATGGTCCCTAGCTCTTTTGGAAATGCCACTAGGCAATAAATGGCTAGGGCTAGCATATGCAACTGAGCTTCTTCCTTGTCTTTCATTTCCATCAATTCTTTTAAGTAATGCTAAGGGATTTTTGTGTCTTCTGTCTTTAGGGTTTTAACACCGGTGACGTCATGTAATACTTTTTCAAGGGATGCCCGAGAGTCATGCAAATGCACTCTGTATGGCGTCGACATGTTGGTTGGGTGCAACAACAAAGCATATTCCTTGATGGTGGGAGCCATATCTACCCTATCCATGGTAAAGCAACAGTATAATGGATTCCAAAATTCTGCCAGCACCTCGATCACATGGGGATTTATCGATACGTGTAGCAGGAAGCCAATATGCCCATACAACTGGGAGAACTTTAAACGGCGCTGGGGCATCCACCCTTTCCAGATGCTTTTTAGCTCTACCATAGGATTGGACTAAGTATTTATGCTGACCCAGTTTAATACCTCAAACATAGATTCCTTTGTCATACTGTCACCCTACTCCTTTTGTTGACTCTCGGAGTAAAACTAGACTGCCAACTCTGTCCCTCGGTAGACTGCAAAGCCCTCCACGGGTGATTTAAATTTTTCCCGGGACATTGGCAAGGTATGTAAAATGCCTATGTCGATGCAATATGTTAGTAATAGTATCACACAATTTGGAGCAATATGTACAAACATGATACCATGCAGAGAAGGATAAAGCTTTTGTCTGAAATCGTGGTAGGTATACACAGGGTTCTTCGAGGCTCTATCCTAGACAGGGGATCTTGGATAAACATATGTGGTTAGGCTTTAACCCCTATTGACCAAGGGTTCCCAAATTGAGACTCCATCCTCCCTCACAGAGGTCCGGACAAAGCTCGCATTGAGTGGAGTGGTTCACAGGTCCCCATAAGCCATGCCACATAGGGGCAAACACTATTACACTCCTATCTAGTTCTAGCAGGAAAACCCGAGTATAGGGTTGTGATAGTGTGTGAGTTTTATGCCCGATTTCCCTACCCTACATCCATCCATTTATTTTTTTCAATTAAACACATGCTTTATTCAAACAAATCATGGAAACAAGTAGTCACATGCTTATTTATCAACCATGGAAATAAGATATTCACAAATAATCACATGCTTAATCAAGGTTCTATCATAGGCAGGGAATCTTGGATAAACATGTGTGGTTAGGCTCCAACCCCTATTGCCCAAAGGTTCCCAGATTGAGACTCCATCCTCTCTTATAGAGGTCCGGACAAAGCTCGTACGGAGTGGAGTGGTTCACGGGTCCCCATAAACCCTACCACATGAGGAAAAATGCTATTATACTCCTATCTACTCCTAACAAGAAAACCCGAGTATAGGGTTGTGATAGTGTGTGATTTTTAAGCCTGATCCCTCTACCCTACGTCCATCCATTCATTATTTTCAATTAAACACATGCTTTATTCAAAAAAAAAAAAAATGGAAACAAGATATTCACAAGTAATCACATGCCTAATCAAGGTATTCACAATTAATCGCATGTCTATTCAGTTAATAAAAGCCATCACAATCAAAGCCAAGCATTTACTTATTCACTTACACTTACTGTAGTTATTCGCAAAGTACCTGCAAACAAATAAATATATGAACAATATAAAAAATGGGGGAGGAGTAATCAGGAAGGCTTATTAGATTTGAATTTTGGGATAATCCTCAATTAATCATCGGCTTGACTCTCAAGTCCCCAGTGGAGTCGCCAAGCTGTTGCGATGTTCTCCTGTGCGGGGTGAAAACACCAGAAAAGTGTGTTGCCCCGGGGTATGCGAACTAGAAAAGGTGGATTTTTAAAATGATTTTCATGGAAAATATGGTGTATGGAGTCAGCACTAACCTTTTGAAGTGTGGTTAGAACACTTGATTACTACACCGTTAGGGGTAGAATTGGTCTGCATTTCCAGAGTCGGGTTTGAGAGTTCGGTTGCGCAAAGGGAAGGTATTAGCACCCCTTATGTACCCGTTCTTACAAACGGTACCTGATTATCTGAAAATTATCCCAAAAAAAAAAATCTAATAATCCTTCTTATTCCACTCCCTAAAAATTCTAAAAAAAATGTACAAAATAAAATACCATATAGATATTCCCTAAGAGTTGGGGCATATCGTGCTCCGAAGAGCTCATGCCTCCTTTTTAAATCATCAGGATCGAAAAATAGAGAAAATAGGATACAAAATTACACTCTCGGGATTTTCAAAATTTTTATAGGATTTTCTAAGTATGAAGAATAATAGTCCGGGAGGTTTTGAATTTATTTTGGGGCTGAAAAATTTGGGAAAATGAACTTTAAAAGTATTTTGTCCTTTTCTGTAATTTGTTTTGTAATTTTTATATTTTTCCTTAAATTCCAAAATAACAAAAAGACAATTAAGCAAAAAGCAATGAAAATCGAGTCAAAAAATGTTTTTTTTTAGATTTTTTTGAATTTACTGCACTTTTGGAAAATTTTTCCTGAATTTTTTCGTATTTTTTTTAGGATTTTTTTTTTGGAATTTTTAAGGATTTTTATGATTTCTAAATGAGTTTTAATGTATTAAAACAAATAAATAAGAAAATGGAAAGTAGAACCGGTGAAAATTCGATTTAGTGGGGAAGTTGAACTAGTTAAACCTTAACCAGTTTTAGAGGGAACCAATTTTTCGGTGTTGGTCGAGACCAAAGCGCCACGTGGTGTGCCATAAGAGGAGGGTGCACACGGGTGAGGATGGCTGGTGTGTTATGATTTGGAGCATTCATCGAGGCGTGAATCCAACGGCTACTAGGAAAGGCTTCTGTACATTAATAGAGGGGGGGCAAGTGCGCCACGTGGCGTGCTATATGAGGAGGGTGCACATGGGTGAGGATGGCTGGTGTGTTATGATCTGGAGCGTTCATTGAGGTGTGAATCCAACTGCTACTAGGGAAGGCCATCAGGCATTAATGGATGGGGGATAAGCACACTACGTGTTGACGCGTCCAGAGGCTCATGCAGGGCTTCGTAATGACTCCTATCGTAGGCGATCTGGGTCGTCTAGTGACATTCAGATCAGATGGTGGATAACAGAGCAACACATGGTATGTCAACGTGGTAGGATCCAAGGCATCCAAAGGGAATGATGATCAAATGGTTTGTAGCGAGCCGCGAGGAGCATTAATGGTGATGGTTCGGGGTAGCCACGTGTCACAAGGCGTGCAGGAGTTGAAGGGGCATTTGACAAGGGTGAATCTCATCCTTTGATAGGGATCATAGATCCAACGACAATGAGGGGGCATGTCAGGAGTGCTAATGTGGCGAGATCTGGCGCGTTGATGAGAGACTCTTATCGCACGTTAAGGGGAGGACCACATGCATTTCTTGACCACACGAGTAACGACGTGCCACGTGGCTTAATCCTACAGCCCCGGTGCCCCTCATACTTAAACCCTAAAAATTTGTTTTCTCACTTTTTTCATCTCCCATTTCACTCGAAGTCTTCTTTTTTTCCCTATGCTTTCCTCTTCTCTGCGAATCATCTTCTCGAACAATACCCTAGCCTACCATCTTCTTCAACCTTTCTCTTCTCTTCTTTTTTCCTTCTCTGCTCTCTCAAAAGCTCTTCTAAAACCCTAGGATTTCAGGAGCTCCCTGCCATCTCCTCTCTTCTATTTGTTTCTTCAAAGCCTTAGGTTGTGCCTGTAACCCTCCTCATTGCCTCTATTTTCAAATCCTCTCCGTAAGCAGACTCAGAGACCTACACCCTAAGACCCACATATGACTTCTTCAAATTCTCCAGGAGGTTGAAGGTTTCAGGCACTTATCGGACACTCAAGTGAGGTTGCAAGCCACCTCAGAGGGATGTACCATTCCCAACAAATAAGTGTTTCTTCCTTTCAGTTTTGTGTCCTTATTGTTGTGATTTTCTGGGATTTTGAATGTATGGTTGTGTTCAAGTTCGTGAGTCTATATGTTTGCTTGCAATTCTAATTATGTGAGGGTAATCTGAGTATTGGGGATACTGTTTGCTCATGTGTTGCTGCAGGTTTAGGGTTATGGTTTCAGTGGTGAAGATGAGTCATCTCGTCTTCACCTAGCGAGTTTGTGGGTGAGTGAGCGAGGGTTGACTCATGCGAGTCAACCTAATGAGGAGTGTGAACCAGCTTTGACTCGAGTGGGTCACGTGATCTTGGTAACGTATGGGGCTAAGCTGGAATAGGCTTGGTTAAGTTAAAACATGAGTGGGCCAGTTGATTTAAAAATTGAATGGACCCTGAAATTAGGATAGCTTCCCAATAGGGGGGGGTGAATTGGTAGTTTTAAAATTATTTTAATTTTGATTCTTAATTATTAGTCAATCACAATAATTGAATATAAAAACAATTCAGTCCACAATCAATCAAAACTCAATTACCTTGTAATAAGTTGCTGAATTTGTATAAGCCCTGTATTTATTCAAAACTTACATGTCTTCCTTATGTTTAGCTTTTAAACAAACTTTTAGATTAATAAGTTTCAGTTGATCAACCAATGTAGTCCCTTTCGGTTTCCGCAATCAATGCTGATCAAACCAAAAACAAATTATCCTCCGGTCTATTTAACAACTAAACACTCAGAATTAATTAATTAAAAACATACACGCAGAATATAAGTCTTTGCTAAAAAAGTAAAGAGTAAGGAAGAGAGAGAGAGAGAGAGAGACAAGATTTTATGAGGTTCGGCTTATACCCACCCTATGTCCTTGCCTTTGGTAAATCACCAAAGGATTCACTAGTTTAGTTCTGTTGACGGGTGGAACAATATCGATTACAAAACACTCCTTCTGCTAGGCTAGAGCCTGCCTCTCCAAACGATATTCCCTCGTTTTGTCCAACGATTCTACAACCCTGAATCGTCTATGAATAAGAATCAAGATAGAGAAATTTTGTGTACATGAAAACACTCTCACAGTAGAGTAGGTTAGTACAACAATCAGCATAATAATACTTCAAAGTAATTCAAATATAAAAGAATTTGAAGCTCAATACTTAGTTTGAATCGCCAAATAACTTTAAAAAGATGAAAGATTCTGATTTTGAAAGCTTTGCTTCGAAGTATGAATCAGTAGCAAATCAGTAGTTTGAACACAAGAGAGTTTGAGAGCCTTTGAGAACTTTGAATGCTTGAAGATTGCTTGGTCTTTTAAAACCTTTGAAGATTGGGGCTGTTTATAGATGTTTAGAAGCAATTCCTTACCCCCACAGTTTCCTTAAAATAATTTCCAACTATTTTAAAATAATTATGTCCAAAAATCTTGTTTAAAAAATCTTCCTATTAAGAGTTTTTAAGCCAACATTCGAGTGGCAGTCACCTGCCACGACTTGGAAGTTGCTTGTCATAGAACAAACTCTCAATACAAAATACTGGTAGTCGCCTATCAAAACCAAGGCAGTCGCCTGTCTTGTTTATGCAGGCGCCTGACAGGTTTAGGCAGTCGTTTGTCTTGCTACTGACTTTTTGAAAAACCTCTTTCTTAATGTGGCAGTCGCCTGACCCTTCATTTTTTAAAAATATTTTATTTTTCAAAAATCCTTTCTTTTCATTGATTTATAAAAATATTCTTTAGAATAGATATAAAAAATATATTTCTGAATTTCTAAGAGCTTCAAACCAATTTATATCTGAAATTAACTTGATGAACTTACATTTAGAATATTCTTAAAAAAAATATAATTCTTTGATCTTTAATCTTGTTCTTCCATCATCTTTGTGCTTTCAATCTTTTCTTTGAGCTTTCACTAGTATATCTTTAATCCTCATGTTCTTTAAAATCTCTTTGTAATCCATAGCCTTCCTTATGCTTTTGAGCTTTGTCACTTCCTTTAAGCTTTGCCTTAAGCTTTGCCTTTCCCCTGAAAAACTTTCACTTGAACCATATTAAACATATCATTGATTTGTTATCATCAAAATAAGAATTGTAAGCCTTATTAGGCCAACAGACCCCGAGTTTGAAATTTGAATGGGCTAGGGGTGCTTTAAAAGTTGAAGTAGGTCTAGTTCTAAAAACAGGCTCTGGTTAGGGGGTATTTTACAAGTGGATTGGGCCTTGTTTAAAAGTGTGCTCTGGGTCGGGGGTATTTTAAAACAGAACTGGTCTTTGGGGTTATCTTTGAAACATAGGTTTGGGTTTACATTTTGAAAAAAGGTGGGCCGAATTTTTATTTTTAAAAATTGAGGCCCTAAGTTTTTAAATGGAAAAATGGGCTTTGGGTTATCTTCTTGAAACATGGGCTTAGGTTTAAAAATAGGGTTGTGATCTGGTTTTAAAACGGATCAGTGGGCTCTTTTTTTAAACTGAGTGGGCCGGGTCAGACTTTAAAATGAGATTGGGTTCATGTTTTTAAAACATAGTGGGCTAGGTCATTTTTGAAAACGGGCTTGAGGGTTCTTTAAATGGGCTTGGCACGGTTACCTTTTTAAAAAAAAAAACAGGCTTGGGGGTTCTTGAAATAGGCTCAATTCGGGTTGTTCAAACTCGACGAATGGTCGGAGTCTGTGGCTTGGGTCTGGTGAGTGTGAAAAGATCCAAACCCGAGTTCAGGTTCGGATTAGGGGTCTGGGTCTGATCTCAGGTTCAAAACTTGAGAAAGGAAAAGGGAGGTACTTGCACTCATACACTCTTAATTCA
Source organism: Malania oleifera (assembly GCF_029873635.1). Classification (NCBI taxonomy): domain Eukaryota; kingdom Viridiplantae; phylum Streptophyta; class Magnoliopsida; order Santalales; family Ximeniaceae; genus Malania; species Malania oleifera. Next base: position 64,261,518 of record NC_080420.1, read on the forward strand.
TAACAAACACATGAATTGAACGAATTCAGAAATATAGCATTTGAATTATCACCCTCCTCTTTTCTCCTTCTTCTCTGTTTTTCCTCCTTTTTGTATTTATCTGTTGGGTTGGTTCTGAATCAGCTCCTAAATTGAGCTCCTCTACCTTATGCTCTCTGCAATTTGGGCAAAACTCCCCCTCTGCCTCTCTCTTCCTCTCCTTCTCTGCTCTCTATATTTTGGCAGAGTTTCCTTTCTCCTCCTAGTTGCTCTCTCTTTCTCTCAATTCTCACAGAGTGCCTCTGCACTTAGAACTGTCTATCTTTTCCTAAAGTGAGACTCCTTATTTATAGGGAGTCTGAGGAGTTCAATTGGTGCCAAAAATCCCCCACTAACCAACTTCCCCAACTTATTCCGTACGCTGGCAGGGAATATTTTATTCCTATGTAATCTTATTTTCTTTTTATTTTTGAATTTCTGTTGCTAACTACCTATTTTGTTGCTCTTTTTCATGCGCAGGTGAACCAAGAGGTCTAGATGGCATGCTGGGATAGGAGGGCTTGGCATATACTATTTTATTTTTATTTTTTTTAATTTTCATTTTGTTTTTATTGTGATGTACTCCCGGGTTTTCTTTCTTGCAACCACTATTTGTACACTTTCATTTTCATTTCCCTATGCTTAGTATTTCGCTTTATTTTTTGCATACTCTGTATGTACCCCCATGCAACTTTCCGGTAACTTGTACAACTTTTCCTTTTGTAAACACTTTTCCTTTGCATATTTAAACACCTACGTGTGTACACACGTGTTTTCTTTCTTGAATAAATGATGTATGCAATTTTTTGATTTTGACTCCCAAATTGACCTAGTGGCGTGAACAGTTCCCTAATTTTTCTAAAATTGATTTTAAATCTTGTCAAAGCCCCTAATTTCAAAATCAAACCAAAAACCAAAAAACTTAACTCAATACTTAATTCAAAGGTTTTAAGTGACTTAACTAAACTCCACAAATCTTGAAAAAAATTAAAGTATCTAACTCCAACATGGAAACAAGACTCCAAATATTTAAAAACCTGTTAAATGGAATAAATTGGAATTTTAGACCTATCTTAGCCAGGATTGATTGCTATGTGGATTGGTCAACCTAATAAAAGAAAACTAACTTTGGAAAATATTTTTTAAGCAAAGCTAAAGATCCCTAATTTAAAAGGACTTAGCCTAAGGGATAGTTATTAAAATAAAAACAACTCAATCTATGAACCTATTTTAAAACTCGAGAGATTTTATTAAAAATTCAACTTCCCATTGTTTTGAAATTCAAGGTACTTAACTAAAAAAAAAGGACTCAATTACAGGTACTTGGGGTCTCAATTTTAAAACAAAGGGTTTTGATCAGGATTCAAGATCAGCTTTATCATATCGTGCTTTCTTAGGGTAGCCTGGTTAAAATTGGGGTGTCCACAGTAGTCAAATAGTCTATGTTACTATTATATGCTAAGTTGCCTACTTGGCATAATTAGGGATGGACATGGTTGGAGTGATGGTCCTTGACAAGGCTTTTGATAATGATAGTTAGATGGTTAGCTCAAGTATGTCAAGTGTCTCCTTGACATATTATGTTGTTGGAATGTGAAATAAGTCATGGTTAAGGAAAAACCATGTTTGAAACAAAGTGTTGACTCATGGGCATCATGCAATGTCTGTGATTTATGGTGTTTTCCCAAGAGGGGGGGGGGGGGAGTGAATTGGATATTTAAAAAATCTAGGTCACTTTTTGCCCTAAGTTTAAAACACAACCCCTTTCAATTTTTTACTTAATTAAATGATCACAAATCTATAAATATTTAAGTATGCATAATATATCTATCTTAGGGTTTCTCAACCAATCACAAGCCAATATTTAAAGCATTCACAATAATCACAACAAAATGAAAGTAATCATACACAAGTGAAAATTTAAATGAAAGAAGGGAAAGAGAAAGCAAGAACGAGATTTTTAATGAGTTCGGCTATCCCGCCCACGTCCTTGCCTTGGGCAAACCACCCAAGAATTCTCAAATAAGGTGGAGTTACCTTATACACACTGCTTCACAACCGGGCGGAGCCTCCTGTTACACACTCCTTCAATAGGGTGGAGCCCCCCTCTCTAAGTGATATCCCCTCACTTGGTCTACTCCTTTTAGATAGAGCTACCTCTCCAGATGATACCCCACGTCTGGCACGGCTCACTACCCGAGCTGCAGGGATACAAAAATAATGAAATATTTGTGTGCAATGGAAATGCTTCTCAAAAGCTAATTTGTACAATGATAAACTATATGCACTTTCACAAGATAAGATTGAAGCTTAATAGAGCTTTTAGACATTTTCTCTCAAAAAGATTTTTGCAATAAATGAGAGAGATGATCTTTAAGTAAAAATGTATATAAGAAATAGATGCTCAAAGATGTAAGTGCGATAAATGCTTTCAAAGATCTAAGACCAATAAATAATTTCTCCATAAAATATTTTTGCAAGAAATGTGATTTGGAGGGTTTTTCTCTCAAAAGGGAATTTTCAAATGAAAGAATATATGAAAGTAAAAATGATCTTTGATGTAAAAATGATATATAATGAATCCTTAAAGATTCACTATCAAAATATAATTTCTCCAAAAATATTTTCAAGTAAAGGGTAGGAGAAACTATGAATTGCTCTCAAAAATATTTTTGCAATGAAGAGAGTACAAGAGAGCTTTAATTTATAAAATAAATGCCCAACATTGTAGAAATATGATATATGATTAGAAAAAGTTATTTAATGAACTTTGGGAAAGGTATATATAGAGATTTTCAAAATCTAGCCGTTATGTGACCGTTTGACCATTAAAATAATATTAAATTTGAATTTTGTGACCGCTAAGAGCTCAAAAATTACTCAATCCGAGAGTTTTGGTTAACTGGCCTAAGATCCGGTCGATTAGCCGATTGGCCCAAAGGTGAAAACCTTTTTAGCATAGTTTGGTCGACTTGGCATATGATCTGGTCAGGCAGATCATCATTCTTTGAAGCTCGGTAGACTTACCTTATAGGTCTAGTCAATTGGGCCCTTTATAAAACCACGTTTTGGCCATTTGGTAGGTTCGATCAGCTAGGCTTGGAAGTTCTGTCGACTGGCCCTTTACAAAAATGCTTTTTGGCCATTTGTTGGGTTCGGTCGACTGGGCTTTTTGAAAAATGAGTTTTGGCCTTGTTTTGAACTTCAAAAACATTTTAATCCTTTGTATGAGTTTAGCATTTTAAGTGAAAGGTTTTCCATGAAAAAAATTGATTCCCTAAGGTCATTCTATGGTAAATATTGAGCATTAAATCAAATAATGCAAGACATGCATTTACAATGGAAACTAAATGCTATACAATTGAAATAAACAAAGTCTTCACTCTTTCAATTTTTAATTTCTATGGAATGCACCAAGTGGAATGAGCTTTAAATGCCTCATGGCTTCCATTTTATCTTTACCTTATGTGTATTCTGAAATGTAAACATGTTCAAGTACTAAACGCACACATAAGATACATGTGATTTGTCATTATAAAAACAGGGACCAGACTAAAAAAGGTTAACAATTTCCCCTTTTTTGATGATGACAAACACACGAGCAAAATGAGGTCAGCCTGAAAAGGCTTCCCCTTACAATATGCATAAATTCAAAAAAATAGACAATATAATTCAAACATATCTAGAAAGAAGACTTTGAAATATTTAAAGTCGAAAGATTTTGAGTTTTAGCTCAATATGCATTTAGCTTTGATACTTGTCCCATTTTAAAATCAAGTCTGTAGGGAGTATTTAAAAATGAAATTTTCAATTTTGCTCATAACCCTTCTCCCCCTTTTGTCATAAAAAAAAGGGCTAAAAACATCTTCCCCTCTTCAAGAGGATCATTGAAATAAAAGGGCTCTTAAATTATGAAATTCATGACAAAAAGATAAGTCATGAATGCCTTAATGTTAATGATTGTGAAGCAAGAGATAAGATATAACGTTTATAAGGTCAATTCTTGCCATAAAAGGTAAAAAATATATCCCATTTTGATAATATCAATAAGAAATGGGGACTATGCTTGCCATATATAATAGTTTAATACAAAGATCAGGCAAGATAATAATTTCCTTGTAAGCGTTTAAGAACTTTTCATATTTTAACCATAAAATGCAACCATATGGATCCTAAAAATATCAGAAAGTTTAATGCATGATCATATGGCAAGATCTGGAACAATAGTTCCACTTAAGATTTACTATGAGAAAAAAAAATCATTATGCTTAAACATACATACCACAGTAAGCCTTTAAAAAAAAAAAGAAAAAAGCCAAGGGATAGGTGAGCGAAAAAAGATAGAATTTTAATTTCAAAAAGCTCCCCCTTTTGATTTGAATGCGAGCTTAGATGCAGTTAATCTCTTATACCAATTGTGAGAGTTGATTTCATGAGATGCGCCAACCAGTATAAGCAACTAGTTTAGGTCTTTTAAACTAATTTTACTGGATATTGATTAAGGCATTTATCCACCCAGTAAAAAAAAAAAAAAAATTTTATAGAACACAAATGCATTAGATAACTAAAATTAAGTCATGTAATGTGTTCATAAAACCTAAGAACAATCCATATCAATTTTTGATCCATAAAAGCAAGATATAATGTTCATGATTTTCAGAAAAGCCTCAGGACTTAAAAACAAAAACTATAATGATCTGATGCATATGAATCCATATGAGAACTAATTTAAAAAACTTTTTCTCCTAAGAAGGAGCTCATGCTCTCCTGTTTGTTCTCATTCACATATAAATGCATTTTCAGTTAAGGATGAAGTTCATTTATCAAATCATTTATCATACAATCATCCATTATAAAAATTTCAACATGCATCATATTATAAACATTCAGCACATAGTTACTGCATATTGCATTTCAACTAGCATATGATAGCTATCAAGGCTATACTCAAATAATCATGCAATAGCTATGCTGTTGGGGTTTAATCCTTCCCCTATGTCATGCCTTTTTCTCATAGTTTATGGACTACAATCAAGTATGTGATTTTGAATTTAAAAAGTGTGATTAACTATTTAGGTCCTAAAAGAAGTTCAGAAAGGATTGTTTGGACCAAATGGTGTCCATGAACTAGATTTTCCTAGATCGGAAAACGTGTACACAATTTAGAGTGTTCTAGTAAAAAATTCAAAGAGTCTAAATATAACAATGATTGTACATAAGACTTTTAAAGATGTTCGTTTATGTTCCAAAAAGCTTATGTAGTGCTGTGTGTTGGTATGTGTACATATTTAACAAGGTAAGGCTAGAAATAAGCCACAAACCATCACAACTCTGATGATACAAAAAGCCTGTAAAGATTGGAGTTCAAAAATTAATGCTTATGTAATCTGAGTGTTGGTTTGAGCATATTTTCAGGACAACATCTATTTTAACAAAAAATTGGCAGCATGCCGTTTGTAAGTAGTTCATTTTTCCATCATGCATTTCACAAGATCATGCATCAAATTCCTTGTTGTTTCTACAACATGCAATTCAAAAAGATTCTACATCAGCCATGCAGATGGCATTCAAACATGCAACAACCTAAACAATTAGGAGCATGCAGTTGACAAGTTCTGCATCAGCCATGCAAATTTCATTCAGTATAATCAACATACAAGAGCCCAAAACATTTCTATAGCATTCATTCTACATCAACCATGCATATGGCATCAATACAATCCAATATAGCCCAAAGACAGTTCATGCAATAATCAAAAGAGATGTACCATCCATCAAATGAATTTAAACATTAGGCAAGACATGGATAGTAATATTCTGTGCAACACTTTTAAAAGATAAAGACATAAAATTCTCAGCCAATAGTTCTAAATTTTCAATAACTTAAATTTGGCCAAAATGTCTCAAACAATGTCCCTTTAATGTATTAAGCCTATTTTGCTTCTTTGGGATGAGTTTTGAATCTCCTTGAAAACGATCAAGCAGTAAAGCTCCAAGGTGAGTTTAGGGTTAGATGATGTATTAAATAAGATTAATTCCCTAAAGCTCAGATTTGTATAATGGACAGAATATGCTTAATTTTAGATTTTTCATGTTTAAGCTTGAATTAAGCATTAAGAAACATTTAAAAAATAAAGACACATTTGTCCATTTGAAGTGGGTTTACTAGAGCATGCTTTTGAGATTTTATTCACGAGTTGATGATTTATGTTACTCATCTAAAAAATATAAGGTTCCAGATATTTTAGCCAATTATGCCCTTAACCTTTACTTTGAACATTTTGGAGGAATGATGTGAATTTTTTGGATATCAAAGTCCCATTCAAGCAGAGATTAACTCATTTATTTTCAGTTCAAAGTTAGCATGCTATAGCCAATATTTTCATATTTTAACCAATCATTATGATACATACGTCAAGTGATTAGATTGGATATATCACTTTAATTTTCATTTTGGATTGATTTTCTAGAGTTCTTATTATAGTAAATGCATATACTAAGATTTGACATTTTAAGCACGGACCACTTCCTAGCATTTAGTCATCATTACCTTCTTTTACTTAAATACTTAATCCTAAGATCTAAGGAAGAATTGTTCTAAACAATTATGTAATTTCTTTTGGAACCCATTCTTCCTTTGGTCCTAAGGGGTTTGCATTCTTGACAACCCATACCATTTTTTATCTTTGCCTTTGGCACCTCTAAATGGGCAAGTGTATTGAATGTGCCCTTTCTTTTCACAATATAAGCAAGTTTTGTATATATGCGAAATATTTTTCTTATTAATCCTAATTTTACTCGATGAGGCATAAAATTTTTTATGAAAGTTATAATGTGAACTCGAATTCTTTTTACAAAATATATTTCTTTTAATAGGTAAGAATTTAATTGAGTTATTCTTTTCACTTGTACACTTGAAGATTATTCCAGAATGATCTTCCATTTTTCTCTTCAAGCAAGTAATTTCCAAATCTTTTTCAATCTTTTCTTTTTCTAAGGTAGCATGGGATTCTTTTAAATCTTATAACTATTTTTCCAAGATTTTATTTTCATTTTTCAAAAGTGTTTTCTTTTTAGACATCCTAACTAGAATCTTATGCATTTTAATAAATTTCTTTTCTAGTTCTTCATAAGAAGGCATGCTTTAATCATTAGATTCATTACATGATTCACCACAAGATTTATCACTATAATAATTACATGAATCATTAAAATGAGAAGAAGGTACCTCTTCATTTGTTAATGCTATAAAGCAGCAATTCTCTCTTTGTTCACTTGAGCAAGGAATATCCAAAGTGGTGGTCTCCTTCTCTTTGGTTTCTCCATAAGTATTATGTAATTCTTCCCATATTTCCTTTACACTTTTACATGTCCCGACTTCTCTAAAGATCTTAGTATCTAAAGTACAGTATAAAAAATTCATGGCATTAGAATTGATTTGCATTAAATAAGTATTATGCTCACTCATTTCATTTTCAAGTTTGGGAAGTTCAATATCATTAAAAATTTTCATAGGCACAAAATCCCTTGAGCAATTACTCTCCAAGCCCTACAATCCATAGATTTGATAAAAATGCTCATTCTTAGTTTCCAAACAGTGAAATTTTCACCACAAAATTTTGGAGGCCTTGTAAAGATTTGTACCTTACAAAACGGGGATACACCAACAAGAGCCATGCATTCTTTATGCAAATATGGGTAAGCTTATTGCAATCGGGCCCTGATACCAAATGTGATTTTTGGTGTATTTCCAAGTTGGGGGGGGGGGGGGAGTGGTGAATTGGATATTTAAAAATCTAGTTCATTTTTTGCCCTAAGTTTAAAACACAACCCCTTTCAATTTTATTCTTAATCAAATGATCAAAAAACTATAAATATTTAAGCATGCGCAATATATCTATCTTAGGGTTTCTCAACCAATCACAAGACAATATTTAAAGCATTCACAATAATCACAATAAAATGAATGTAATCATGCACAAGTGGAAATTTAAATAAGAGAAGGGAAAGAGAAAGCAAACATGAGATTTTTAACGAGGTTTGGCCATCCCTGCCTATGTCCTCACCTTGGAAAAACCACCCAAGGATTCCACTATCCGCTCCTTCAAATAAGGCGGAGCTACCTTATACAGACTCCTTTATAACTGAGCGGAGCCTCCTGTTACACACTCCTTCAATAGGGTTAAGCCCCCCTTTCCAAGTGATATCCCCTCACTTGGTCTACTTCTTCTAGGTGGAGCTGCCTCTCCATACAATACCCCACGTCTGCCACGGTTCACTACCTGAACCACAGGGATACAAAAGAAAAAATGAAATATTTGTGTACAATGGAAATGCTTCTCAAAAGCTAATTTGTGCAATGATAAACTATATGCACTCTCACAAGATAAGATTGAAGCTGAATAGAGTTTTTGGGTATTTTATCTCAAAAATATTTTTCCAATAAATGAGAGAGATGATCCGTAAAGACCCAAGAAAATAGAAATGATAAGAAAAATAGAATAAAATAGGAAAATGGTTTGGTAAGGAGAAAATCAACGACGGTTTTCTGGAGTACTACAAAAACCATCAACGGTTTTGTATTTACTATGGTCCGGTGACAGGTAAAACGGTAAAAAGGATGTGTTAAAATATAAACCGTCAATATTTTTGTGAGGGGTGCAGCAAACCGTTGATGGTTTTCTTAGTAGTTCTAAAATTAAAGAAGTCCCGCGAGCTTCATTTGTTAAATAAAATACAACGTCTCTCTCTCTCTCTCTAAACCCTACAACCCTAAACTTCTTCTCTTTGCTTTAACTCCGATTATAGCCCATTTTGATGATCAAGAGCTACCATGAGGTTCATGGGGTGATTCTCCATAAATTAACCGGAGTTGATCGTTGAGTTGAAGTTCTGGGGCACCATTCCAAAACCAGGGTAAGTAAGTTATTTTAGGTTTTAATTGTTAATTTGGAGTACATGGGGCTTAGGAAATGCTAAATGAGAAAAATTCTCAGGGTTGAGTTTATTAATTTAGGAAAAATGTAATTTTAGAGTTTTGAACTTCGAATGTCATGGGGCATGGATTTAGGGTTGTCAGCAAGCTTCTCAGTAAGCCAGGTAAGGGGATAGATTAATTCAGGTATTTTCAAAAAAGTAATTATTGAATATATAGTATATAATTCAAATATATATATATATATATTTGAATTATATGGTATAGTTTTTGGGAATACTGATGTTGAATTGATGAAACTTTGAAAACAGAGTTAATATTATTTTGCTAAAAAAATATGTTTTCCAAGCTAGATAATTTATTACAGAGTGGTACTCACTTGTGTGTAGCATGAGTATAAATTTTACTGTAAATAATGGTATGTCAGAATATTTTATGAATTCACAATACAAGCATGATTTGATAATAGTTTTTAGAAAAACTATAAACAGTGCAGAAACTATATTTTTAATATATTATGATATTCAGGCAGCACATATGCCGTGATTATTCTGTTGGTGCAAACGCCGTGATTATTCAACCGGCGCAGATGTCGTGATTATTCAGCTAGTGCAAATGCCATGATTATTCAGCCGACGCAGATACCTTGATTATTCAATTGGTGCAGATGCCGTGATTATTCAGCCGACACAGATGTCGTGAATAGATTTATATATATATATATGTATATAATAGTTTATTCAGAAATTATGATATGATAGATTTTATGCAGAAATATGAAATGAGATATGTTTCAGTTATATATTATATGATATGTACTATATGATATCAGAATCCTTGATTGATTAGGTTTGTTATGAGGGTGGTACCATAGCTAGCTAGCTAGATTAGATAATGTAACACCTGTGTGCCGACTCGAGAAGTGTTGCAGAGAGTATGATGGGCAGACCAAGTTGGTGTTAGCTGATAGTGTAACCCCTGTGTGCCGATCAGAAAAGTGTTGTAGAGAGTAGGATGGGAGGACCAAGTTGGTGATAGCTGACAGTGCAACCACACTATTTAGAAAGTGTTGGGTCAGAGGCCGATTAGCCTCGTAGTGTTGCGGAGAGTAGGTTACCAAGTGTGTGCCGACTCAAGAAGTGTTGTGGAGAGTAGGATGGGCGGACTAGGTTGGGTGGGTAATCATGTGTAGTTATGTCATGTTTGACTTAGCCTGGTAAGCCAGCCTGAGTTAAGCCAACTCGGATCATCCAGGGTTAATTCATGATATACAATTATCCATCCAGGGCATAGTTTTAGTAAAATACAGATATAGAAGATGTTTTATATGTATAAAGAAATTTAGTACGATACAATAGGTTATGTTGACTTACAATTTATTCAGATTAATACATAATAGTTTTATCTAACTTGTCAAATGCAGTTAAATTATGTATATATTTTCCTTATTTATCAGATACATTTTATCACGAGCAATAGATGTTTATAACACAATAATACTTATGTTGCCACACACTGATATTAGTCTATATCCCTTACTGAGAGGTGTCTCACCCCAGCAATGCAAACATTTCAGGAAACCCCAATAAACGAGTAGATCGAGCTCCGAGATAGAGGAGGATGATAGTACTACCCTGGCTGAAGGGTAACTAGTTGGGTTGAAATCAAGATGGATTTTTGGAATATGACCCAGGTTATTTATGGTTCTTTTTGGGATGTATATGTGTATTTTGATTATAGTAAAACTCCGGTATTGTATAGAAGGTTGAATAAATCATGGTTTCTGCTACTTAGTTGTCATATTTGTATGGACAAGTATAACCCCGGTTTCCTTTGGGGTCTGGGTTGATTTAGTGTATGTTTTATGGTATTATTAATATTATTAATATTAATATTAATATTATTATTATTATTATTATTATTATTATTATCATTATTATCATTATTATTATTATTATTATTATTATTATTATTATTATTATTATTCTTATTATTACGTGGAAACAAAATATATATATTACAAATTTTGGGGCGTTACAATTGTGGTATCAAAGCCTAGGTTGCTAGGTTCTATAGACTTCAGTGTACAACGAAAACCATACCGAAGTATAGGAATAGATTTTGGAGAGAATAGGAAATGGGGTAGACCAGGATTTTAGTAAGTCAATATTGGGATGTTAAGAGGAGAATTTAGGGTTTTGTTCTGCAGTCTGGAAGTAAGACTTTTGTAATGGTTTCTATGTCTTTCCTGGAGTGATGATTTCAGGAAGGCCATTGTAAACTATTGTTGTGTTGTGTTTCTAAATTGAAGGACTGAATCTTGGATTAAGAATAAGGACGTTTGATTAATTGATGATATGAGATTTTAGTCAGATAAATATATTAATTATGTTATGAAGATAGGGTCCTCAAATTATGTTTATTTTTGTTTCAAGGTGAACCCTGGGGGTAGCAGTGCTCATGCCAGTGGTGATGATGGTACAGGGCCCTCTAGTATGGGCAGTAGTGATTCATATACAGTTTTGCGTAGTGTAGTTTAGCAAGTTATGACTAAGATTGCATGTAACTTAAGGGAGCAGGGAGGCCCATCAACAGACCAGGGCCGTACTATAGAGCAGTTCACCAAAATGAAGCTTTCGACTTTTTCAGGGAGTACAGACCCAATTGCAGTAGAGAACTGGGTGCAGGAAATGGAAAAGATTTAGACTGTACTGTGCTACACTGATGAGCAGCGAGTGTTATATGCCACTTACAGAATGACAGGGGAGGCTGAACGTTGGTGGTTTGTTGTGAGACCTTTGAAGGAGTAGAGACCGGTACCTGTAGCCACAACCTGAAGCCAATTTAAAAAAATGTTCTTCAATCAATATTTTCCTGCCACCATTATAGAAGCAAAAGTGGAGGAATTTTTGAACCTAACTCAGGGTCATAGGACAGTCTAGCAGTACGCAAAAAAATTTATTGAACTGTCTCACTTTGCTGAGGTGTAGGGTTAGAAGAAAAGACCCACACCTCCTGGATCTTAGGTAGGTTCTAGCTGAGGCCTATGGGGGAGAGGTGGATACCGCGGGGGACGGAGGCAGGAGATGGGGATCCACAAGATGTAAGGTGAGTAGACTTATCCCGGTTGTCCTAGTTATGGTAAGAGACACATGAGAGAGTGTCAAGTGGGGAGAAATGTCTGCTATTAGTGTGGTAGACCAAGACACTTGGCATGAGACTGTCATGTATAGCGGAGTAATGCTCTCGCTCCCAAACCATTCTGAGGAAATATCTAGGCACCCTGAAGAGGCTAGCAGAGGGACATAGCCCCGGCGAGGGTTTATGCGCTAACATAAGGATATGCTGAGGCAGCTGGCAATGTGGTGAAAGGTACATTTAATATGCTTTCAATTAAAGCTATTATTTTGTTTGATTTAGGGGCCACACACTCGTTCGTGTCTAAGGGGTACGTTAAATTATGTGGGATAGAAACTCAGCTATTAGACACCGAGTTATCAATAGTTACATTGACAAAATCAGTAGTGTGGTGTCAAAGGGTGCTCAGAGGCTATCTAGTGGATATTCAGGGAAGAATATTATTAGCTGACCTAGTAGTGTTAAACATGCATGTAGTTGATATAATTTTGGGCATGGATTGGTTAGCAGCTAACTATGCCAATATTGATTCTGATAAGAAAGAAGTGATATTTAGGCCACTTGGAGAGCAGGAATTCAGATTCGTGATGTCTTGTGTGCATGCCTCACCACAGTTGGTGTCAGCTATTCAAGCAAGGAGACTATTTTGGGATGGTTGCCAGGGGTACATAGTTTGTATAAAGGAAATGCCAGAAGGAGAATTGAAACTTACTAAGATTCTAGTAGTTAGGGAGTTTTCAGATGTTTTTCCAGAGAAGTTACCTGGTTTACCACCAGATCGTGAAATTGAATTTGTTGTAAAGTTATTTCTAGGGATGACACCAATTTCTAAAGCACCCTACAAAATGGCTCCAGTCAAATTGAAAGAATTGAAATACCAATTGTAAGAATTATTAGATAAAGGGTTTATCAGACCCAACGTGTCACCTTGAGGAGCGCTAGTTTTAGTTGTAAAAAAGAAAGACGGGTCAATGAGGATGTATATTGACTACAGAGAGATAATAAAGTGACAATTAAGAACCAATATCCTTTTTCCCATATTGATGACTTATTTGATCAGCTACAGGGAGCCTAGGTCTGCTATAAGATTGATCTTCAATTAGGATATCATTAGGTAAAAATTAAAGCAAAATATGTTTCGAAGATAGCTTTCCGAACCAGGTATGACCACTACGAGTTTTTGGTTATGCCCTTCGGATTGACCAATGCACGGCAGTGTTTATAGACCTAATGAATAGAGTATTCCACCAGTATTTGAACCAGTTTGTTGTTGTTTTCATTAATGATATTCTGGTATATTCAAAGAGTTTTGAGGAGCACGAAAATCATCTGAGGATGGTTTTAAAGGTGTTGAGAGAAAAGAAGTTGTACGCTAAGTTTAAGAAATGTGAATTCTGGTTGAGGGAAGTTACGTTCCTTGGACATGTGATCTTTGGGGATGTTATTTTGGTAGATCTGAGTAAGATAGAAGTGGTGGTGAATTAGACGAGACTAAGGAATGTTCAGGAGATCTGAAATTTCTTGGGTCTGCAAGGATACTATCGGTGGTTTGTAGAGGGTTTTTCCAGATTATAAGGTCCTCTAACTCGGCTCATGAGGAAAAGTGTGAATTTTGAATGTATCAATGAATGTGAGCAGGGCTTTCAGGAGTTGAAGAAGCGACTCGTCACCACACTAGTTTTGACCATTCCATATGGGGATGGAGATTATGTGATCTACCATGATGCCTCTCTAAGAGAACTTGGGTGTGTATTGATGCAACAAGGAAAAGTTGTGGCATACGTTTCTCGATAGCTTAAGGAATATGAAAAGAACTATTCGACGCATGATTTAGAGTTGGCTGCAGTGATGTACGCCTTAAAAGTTTAGAGGCATTATCTGTATGGTGGGAAATGTGAGATCTTTACAGATCATAAGAGTTTGAAATATTTCTTTACACAAAAAGAGTTGAATATGAGGCAGAGGAGATGGTTGAAGTTAATTAAAGATTACAACGGTACCATTAGTTACCACCCAAGGAAAGAAACTATGGTGGCTGATGCCTTGAGTTGGAAATCAGGGAATGCCTCTATATCAGTAGTGGTGATGCAGCATCAGATTAGAATGGATTTAGAAAGGCTTGGGGTAGAGCTGGTAGAGGGAGATCACCAAGCATTTATTGCTAGTATGGTACTTCAACCAACTTTGCTGGAGAAAATTAAGATCGCTCAAATGCAAGATACATAATTAGTGAAGATCAGAGATAAAGTATAAAGTGGATAGGGAGCTGATTTTACTATTTCAAATGATGGTACTATGAGGTTTGGTACAAGACTGTACGTACCTATAGATATTGAAATTAAAAGAACCATCTTGGAGGAGGTGCATCGATCCTTGTATATAGTAAACCCAGAAAGCACTAAAATGTACAGGGATCTTCGAGGAACATTTTGGTGAAGTAATATAAAGAAAGAGATAGATGTTTACGTAAAGCAATGTTTAACATTCCAGCAAGTAAAAGCTGAGCACCAAAGATCGACGGGACAATTATAGCCACTCCATATTCCTGAATGGAAGTAGGAACATATTTCTATGGATTTTGTTACAGGATTGCCGCCATCACTTCATAGTCGGGATGCAACCGGTTGATGAAGACTTCCCACTTTCTTCCCATTAGAGTTGGCTACTCCATGAATAGGTTGGCAGATATATATATATATATATATATATATGTAGACGATAGTGAGACTACATGGAGTGCTTGTGTCCATCGTCTCTGACTGAGACCCACGGTTCACATCGCAGTTTTGGAAAAGTTTGCAAAAAGCCATGGGTACACAGCTGACATTTAGTATGGCCTTTCATCCTCAAATCGATGAACAGACGAAGAGGATGATTCAAATACTGGAGGATATGTTACGAGCTGGTGTATTAGATTTTGGTGGTTGGTGGATCCAGTACATGCCACTAGTCGAATTTACTTATAATAACAGTTAACAGGCTACCATTAGGATGACATCATATGAGGCGTTATATGGTAGGAGATGCCGATCCCCGTTATATTAGGATAAAATTAGTAAGAGATAGATTTTGGGCTCGGAGATGGTTCAACAAACTTCACATAAAATCAAACTCATGAGAGATAGAATCTGAATAGCTCAAAGTCGGAAAAAAAGTTATGTAGATATTCGCTGATGACAGTTGGAATTTGGTGCAGGAGATCATGTATTTTTGAAAATTGCACCAATGAAGGGGTGATGAGGTTTGGGAGGAAGGGTAAGCTGAGCCCTAGGTACATTGGGCCATTTGACATACTTGAAAGAGTGGGTCCGGTTGCCTACAAGTTAGCCTTACCGCCAGTTCTATCTAGAATTCATGACGTGTTTCACATATCGATGTTGAGGAAATACATCCTAAACCCCTCCCATGTGATTAGTTATGAGGCACTGAAGCTTGGTGATGCCTTTTCTTATGAAGAAGTCCCTATACATATTCTAGATCAAAAGGAACAAGAGTTATGCACAAAGAGGATTCCATTGGTAAAAGTATTATGGTGCAACCATGCAGTCGAGGAGGCTTCGTGGGAATTAGAGGAATAGATGCTCCAGCGATATCCACATCCATTCAATGGAGATCAGAGATGAGATATTAAGAGTAAAATAACTAACAATGTATGTATTGTTGACTTGTATAGTGTAAGGTAGAATAGTTAGTGTTTTTGGTTTTAGGTTATAAATGGTTTAGGAGAGTTTTCTTTTTCTTTAAATGAGTGAAATCACCCAGAACTCTTTCTTGTAACAATGGTATTCCTCCGCCATAAATGAAGGTAATTAATAAAATTTCAATGTTTTTCTTTAAGGTTGGAAATGTGATAGAAAATTTCGAGGACGAAATTTTTATAAAGAGGGGAGAATGTAGAGACTCAAAAAATAGAAATGATAAGAAAAATAGAAGAAAAGAGGAAAATAATTTTGTAAGGAGAAAATCGGCGACAGTTTTCTAGAGTACTAAGAAAACCATCGATGGTTTTGTATTTACTGTGGGCCGATTACAAGTAAAACGGTAAAAAAGGTGGGTTAAAACCCAAACCGTCAACGGTTTTGTGAGGGGTGTAGAAAACCATTGACAGTTTTCTCGACAGTGTTGAAACTAAAGAAGTTCCGTGAGCTTCATTTGTTAAATAAAAAACAAAGTCTCTCTCTCTCTCTCTCTCTCTCTCTAAACCCTATGGCCCTAAACCCTTTCTCTCTTTGCTTTCACTCTGATTATAGCTCGTTTTGACAATTAGAAGCTAATACAAGGTTCGTGGGGTGATTCTTTGCAAATTAATCAGAGTAGATCGTTGAGTTGGAGTTCTAGGGCACCACTCCAAAACTAGGGTAAGTAAGGTATTTTAGGTTTTAATTGTTAATTTGGAGTATATGGGCCTAGAAAATGCTAAATAAGAAATATTCTAGGGGTTGAGTTGATTAATTTGGGGAAAATGTAATTTCAGGGTTTTGAGCTTAAAATGCTGTGGGGCGCGGATTTAGGGTTGTCAGCAGGCTTCTCAGTAAGTCAGGTAAGGGGATAGATTAAGTTAGGTATTTTCAGAAAATTAATTATTGAATATATAATATTTAATTCAGAAATATATGCTTTGGTATAGTTTTTGGGAATATTGATGTTGAATTGAGGAAACTTTGAAAACAAAGTTAATATTATTTTTCTAGAAAAATATGTTTTGTAGGCCAGATAATTTATTACAGAGTAGTGCTCACTTTTGTGTGGCATGAGTATAAATTTTACTCTAAATAATGGTATGTCAGAATATTTTACGAATTCACAGTACAAGCACGATTTGACGACAGTTTTTAGAAAAACTATAAATAATACAGAAATTATATTTTCAGTATATTATGATATTCAGTTGGCGCAGATGCCGTGATTAGTTAGTTGGCGTAGATGCCGTGCTTATTCAGTTGACCTAGATGTCGTGAACAGAATTATATAACAGTTTATTCAAAAATTATGATATGATATATTTTATGTAGAAATATGAAATGAGATATGTTTCAGTTATATATTATATGGAATGTACTATATGATATCAGAATCCTTGATGGACTAGGCTTGTTATGAGCATAGTACCGTAGTTAGCTAGCCAAATCAGATAGTGTAACCCCTGTGTGTCGACCCGAGAAGTGTTGCAGAGAGTAGGATGGGTGGACCAGGTTGGTGTTAGTTGATAGTGTAACCCCTGTGTGCTGACTTGATAAGTGTTGCAGAGAGTAGGATGGGCAAACCAAGTTGGTGATAGCCAATAGTGCAACCACACTATTTAGAAAGTGTTGGGTCTGAGGCCGATTAGCCCCGAAGTGTTGCAGAGACTACGATGGGCGGACTAGGTTGAGTGGACAATCGTGCATAGTTATGTCATGTTTGACTTAGCCTGGTAGGCCAGCTAGAGTTAGGTCCAGCCCACGAAAGGCACAACCCGGATCATGCGGGGTTAATTCATGATATATAATTATCCGTCTGGGGCATAATTTCAATAATATACAGATATAGTAAATGTTTTATATGTATACATAAATTTAGTACGATACAGTATGTTATTTTGGCTTACAATTTATTCATATTAATACAGAACAGTTTTACTTGACTTGGCAAATGCAGTTAAATTATGTACAAATTTTCCTTACTTATCAGATACATTTTATCACGAACAATAGATGTTTATAACACAATAATACTCATGTTGTCACACACTGATATTAATTTATATCCCTTACTGAGAGGTGTCTCACCCCAACAATACAAACATTTCATGAAACCCTGATAGACGAGCGGACCGAGCTCCTAGATAGAGGAGGCTGATAGTGCTACCTTAGCTGAAGGGCAAGTAGTTGGGTTGAAATCAGGATGGATTTTTGGAATATGACCCAGGTTATTTATGGTTCTTTTTGGGATCTATATGTGTATTTTGGTTATAGTAAAACTCTAGTATTGTATGGAAGGTTGAATAAATAATGGTTTCTGCTGCTTAGTTGTCATGTATGTATGGACAAGTATATCCCCGGTTTCCTTTGGGTTCGGGTTGATTTAGTGTTTGTTTTATGGTATCAGAGTTATTATTATCGTCATCATCATCATCATCATCATCATTATTATTATTATTATTATTATTATTATTATTATTATTATTATTATTATTATTATTATTATTATTATTATGTGGAAATTATATATATATATATATATAGCTGATTTTGGGGCGTTACATGATCTTTGAGTAAAAATGTATATAAGAAAAAAGTGCTCAAAGATGTAAGTACAATAAATGCTTTCAAATATCTAAGAACAATAAATGATTTGTCCCCAAAAGATTTTTGCAATAAATGTGATTTGGAGATTCTAGGGTTTTGCTTTCAGAAGGGAATTTTCAAATGAAATAATATATGAGAGTAAAAATGATGTTTGATGTAAAAATGATATATAATGAATATTCAAAGATTCACTATCAAAATATAATTTCTCCAAAAATATTTTCAAAGTAATGGGTAGGAGAAATTATGAATTGCTCTCAAAATTATTTTTTGCAATGAAGAGAGTATAAGAGAGTTTCAATTTGTAAAATAAATGTCCAACAATATAGAAATATGATATGAGATTAGAAAAAGTTATTTAATGAGCTCTGGGCAAGGTATTTATAGAAATTTTCAAAATCTAGCTGTTATTGATCGTTTGACCATTAAAATAAAATAAAATTTGAATTTTGTGATCATTGGGAGCTCAAAAATTGCTCAACCCTAGAGTTCTTGTTGACTAGCCCGAGGTCCGGTCAACTGGCCTAACGTTCGGTCAACGGATCCAATGGAAAAAACCCTTTTAGCATAGTTCGGTCAACTAGGCATTTGATTCAGTTGACCAAATCATCATTCTTTGAAGGTCGGTCAACTGGCTTTATAGATTCGGTCGACTGGGTCCTTTACAAAACCACGTTTTGGCTATTTGGTAGGTTTGATCGACTAGGCTTGGAAGCTTGGTTGACTGGCCCTTTACAAAAATGCTTTTTGGCCATTTGTTGGGTTCAGTCAACTAGGGTTAACCATCTAGTCGAGTGGGCTTTTTGGAAAATGAGTTTTTGGCCTTGTTTTGAACTTCAAAAACATTTTGAACCTTTGTGTGAGTTTAGCATTTTAAGTGAAAGGTTTTCCATGAAAAAATTTGATTCCCTAAGGTTATTCTATGGTCAATATTGAGCATTAAATCAAATCATGCAGGACATGCATTTACAATAGAAACTAAATGCTATATAATTGAAATACACAAAGTCTTCACTTTTTTGCTCTTCAATTTCTATCGAATATGCCAGGTGAAATGAGCTTTAAATGCCTCATGGCTTCCATTTTATCTTTACCCTATGTGCATGCTGAAATGTAAACCTGTTCAAGTACTAAATGCATACGTAAGATAATTATGATTTGTCATTATCAAAACAGGGATCGAACTCAAAAAGTCAACAATGTCGATGTTAAATGTGACAATGTTGACATGTTGACCATGTAAGGTAGTGTCAACGTTGGATTTTGTCCAAGATGTTGATGAACCCATTCGAGAAGAGTTTTAAAAAAGGAGGGGAAATAGTTAAAAGCACATAACATGGATTCACTACCTTATTTTTTAAAAAATACAAGAAAAATAATGAAAAACCTTGAAAAAAGTTTGTGAAAATCAAAGCTTGAGTTTTAGAGTTCATTTATGGATAAGGAAGGTGATTAACAAACCATCTCATGGTAAGCCAACCACCACCTCTATAGACACCTATTTTCAAAATGGTTATGAAATTACGTATGTGTGCCTTAAAAAGAAAAGAAGAAAGATAAAAGAGAAAAAGATCCTTTTTGATTCTCCATTGTTGTTATCTCTATTTGAGTAGTCCAACATGGCTTCGAGAAGCCTAGAATATTGCTTTTAAAAGGGGTTTGCCTCAAAACCCTAATTTGATGAAAATCAATATAATAATGATGATAAGGATGATGGATGGTGAAAATAGTTGGTTTGAAAACTTTAGACTTGTATTATCGACTTGAAAACCACAATTAAAAAAAGTGACATCGGATTTGTATTGTTGGACTTGTATCATCATCGACTTGGTAAAAATAAAAAAAAAACACTAGAAAATACAAATTTTTTTTTTTTTTAAAAGGGACTCACGCAATAGTTAAATATATAAACATGGTTTGTTTGGTATAATTTTGTTAGTCAAAGCCACAATCCTTCTCGAATCATACAATTTTCGATGGTTAAAAACTCCTGCCATGCCTAATAATAAGGAGAAGAATACACTGTATAGTAAAATCCTCCCATTTATCCCATTATAAGTCAAAATTAGACTTTAAGAACTAAAAGACCAAAACTCATATTTTCTTGGAATTTTTTTACATTTTTCAAAATTTTTTGGGATTTTTAGTAATGACAAAATTAAGTAAAACACACACTAACACAAATACATATATACTCACACACTTACATACACACACACACACACACACACATTTATTGACATGCATACACATACCCATATGTTGACATGACATGCTTACATAAATACATGCAAATTAATATATATATATATATATATACACACATATACTATATATATAAATAAAAATGTACACATACTAAATACACTTATATACGTACATATACATATACATATACATATATATATATATGTATGTATAAATACATATATATAAATGCATACATATACCAATATATATATATATATATGTGTGTGTGTGTGTGTATATATGTGTATGTGCGTGTGTGTAAATACACTCACATACATGCATATACATATGAATACACACACTATATACATACGTATATAAGCTAGTGTACCCACACGCACACACACGTGTGTGTGCATGTGCACTTGAATAATATAAATAAGCACATGCATATATACATAATAAGGTATACATATTAATATATACATACTATAATAATATACACATATTATATACCCATAATAATGTATCCATATGTACATATACATATTATATTATATAATAATATGCATTTTATACACACACACGCACACACACACACACATATTACATAATACTATATATACACACACACACATATACATATATACATCCATATAAAAATGTACATTCCTACATATATAAATTCATACTACATATATATACGCAGACATACACACACAAATAAATATGTTGGCCCTAGAGTCGATTCTAGAGGGGGGGTGAATAGACTCTTTTGCGTACTTTTTATTTTTCCTTACAAAATATAAATCTTGACAAGATGCAAGCAATTATATCACAATATAAATAATGTAAACTATGCACAAGATATAAATTAAAGAGAATAGGGAAGAAAAGCTCGATAAACAATTTTAACATGGTTCAGCCCCTTGCCTACGTCCACGCCTTGAGACACACTTAAGGATTCTCAATCCACTATCACAAACTCGTTCACCAGCAGAGAAGCCTTTACATATGAAAAAAAATCCTTTTCGCTCACCCAGAGCCTTTCAGCAAGGTTCACCAAGAACCCTTACAATTCAGTTCATTAAGAACCTTCACATAGGAACCAATCCCAATTGCTCACAAAGAGCCCCAACAAGGGAACCAATCCCTATTGCTCACAAAGAGACCAAACAAGGGAACCGATCCCTTTAATACTTGGTTCACAAAAAACCCTTTGAAGATAAAAATGAATTACAAACAAAACTCCTTGAATCAGTGGATATTTAATACAGTACAAAATAATTCCTAATCTCTCAAGAAATGAATCACAACAAAGAATAGAGAGCAAAAGAGATTTTGAGCATAAAAATGATGAACTAAAATTTGGTATGCTTGGAAATGATAACCACTAAATGTCAATCACTAAGATCGATCATTAAACAAGTCTTTGGAATTGTATTTATAGGCTAATTGGGTCACTAGCCGTTATATGGCCGTTGGGCTAGTAAAAAAATTTTATACTTTCAAAACTAGCCGTTTTATGGTTGTTAGAGTTCAAAACCCAACGCAAACCATCGACAGTTTGCCCAAACCGTCAACAATTTCCTCAGGTTAAAAACCATTTAGCTCTCTACCTGAAACCGTCGATGCACCTGGCAAAACCATTGACGATTTGCCCCATTGCTTCAATATCTTGATTTTAAGGTGCATGAATAAGGTTTAAACTCAACTAGGACCAAGTCTTTAAAAGAGTACAATACTAATATGATTTAAAACTTCTCCTATATTAAAATAAATTTGAGCATAGGATATTTTTATTAATGTTAACTTTACCGTGATCCCAAGAGGGGGGGTAAATTGGTATTTTTAAAATTAATGCCTTAGGTCAGTATCATAATTGCAGTATATTGACAACCTTAATGTCAATCTAGTGCAAGTAAAGTAAATCATTTGTAATATGTACCAAAAATTAAATAATGCAATTTAATTAACTAAGCATGCACTAGAAAGCAGCAAAAAGAAGTGACACGCAGAAGTGTTATCGAGGTTCGACAAATTGCCTACATCCCCACCTTGGCTAACAAGCACAAGGATTACCACTATAATGCTTACTTAAATGGGTGAAGCGGCACCAAAACAACCATTTCAATTAGCACAGGGCTAACCTCAACCTTTACACAATCCTTACTGGGCTGGATTACAACCCCCTCAGGCCATGCCTGGAAATACAACTGTATTCTCTCAATCAAGTGGTACAGTGATTATGCTTTCATGTAAAGCAAATATGTACCCAATACATGTAGTCACGTACACATCAATGATATAGATATAGTGTAAGCTCAGTGATGCAAATAGTTATGCTATCAACACTCAATATGGTATAATTAGTGAGATGCTAAAGAGTGTTCAATACAAGCAATATCTTGGAATTTAAGCAAAGTACAGTTAAGTAGCAAATCAATATTCCAAAGATATGAATCAGATAATCAAACTAGTTCAAGAAAATTTTCCTCAATGAAATAAGCACAATATTAGTTTGAAAATATTTTGCTTGTTTGAAAAATCTTTACACAACAAAAATCCAAGCTATTGGACACTTGCAATAATAATGCAAATATCCTATGTTCACTTAGTTTATCCTAACACAAGATTTATAATATCAAAATATGTGGGATAAACCTAAGCTAAACTCCCTAAAAATAATTTCACACTCAATCACACAAATGGGAGTTTGTAGCTCACTCTAACAATCACAAGCACTCTAAATATGCTCTCACTATCTCAAAATATATCAAGGAAGTGAAGATTTGAGAGTATTTGGCCAAAGAGTGTATTTTGAAAAGAGAGGATTTTTTGGCTAATCAAGTTGCTAATTCTTACTAATCCTCACAAATGAGCCTATATTTATAGGTAAGGTAAAAAATATAACCGTTTGGGACTTGTTGGGAATTATTAAAAAAGTTTCAAATAATTAAAACACCATTAACCCAACTTAACCCATTTTTATTGCAGTTAAATAAATTTTAACTCGCTGAGGTTCAGGTGGCCGAACCATGGTTCGGTTGCTCGTACAAACACAATTTTAAAAGTCATTTAAATAAGTTCAGTCACCCGTGTCATGCTTCGAGAACTCGAACAAAAGTCAGTGGCCTCTGTTTGTAAATTCGAGTGCCTGGTCATAGGTTTGGTGGCCCAAAATCGTTTGTTCGGTTGCCTGAGGCTCAGTTTGAACTATATAGCTTGGTTGCCTGAGTTGGTGGAATGTCCCTTTCAAAGGGTTTGGGTGCCCGAGGACAGTATGCATAAATATGTTTGGTCACCCAAGAGCCTAAGTCAATTGTTGACTTCTTAACAGTTCAAGCGCTCGAGGAGTTTTGAACTCCTGGGGTTCGGTCACCCGAGCTCTCTTAATTTACTTAATAATGTTCAATTTAAGCGCATTTTCAACACCCTTGTATTTTGTATGATATGTGTGAGTGTTGGGACCTAAAATATTACTATAGTCTTACTGAGCTTACCATATTTCCTATATACATGATATGCAGGTAAGAAAATACGGACCATATCCTAGGTTACTATTACGTACCCATATTACAATAATTGAATTGACAATACAAATTAAAGTCTTTAGGGTCTTCTGGTTGCTTCAAGTGTCATTCCTTGGGATGCTCATTTAAACTAGCACGAACACTTCGCAACCATCAAATACCTAAGTATTTGTCATTATCAAAACTGGGTGTGACCTATAAGGTCAACATTCTCCCCCTTTTTGATGATAACAAATACATCATGCAAAAAATGGGTATGGTCTTAGAAGTGTCCCCCTAACAATGTGCATTATGTAAAACTTTAAATAATTTTTCTTGTAAGTTCAAGTCAATCCAATTTTCAATAAGTTAACCCAAAATTTGCCTTCTTATCCATTTCCCCCTTTTGGCACTAGAAAAAAAGCCATGAAAATTATAGCTTTAGGCAATGGGTATGAATCATTTGTATACATGAGAAGTTTGGGAATTTTTAAAAAATTTTGGTAGCATGCCATTTGAAAATAAGACTTTTTCCAAAAATTCCTATATAAAAATGACTTGTTTTGAGTTTATAAGACCTAAAAGTTTATCCACAAATAGGCAACTCAAACTGTAGAGACCTGAACCCATAAATAAGGGAAATAAATAAGTAAAGAGTGAAAAGGGGGGGTATTACAACAGAGTTCATCGATGAAGGCAGTATGTTCGATGACGAAATCCCTCAGTGCTTTGTCAAAGAAATTCAGAGCATCATCTACAAAGGAATACCGAGCAAGCCAAAGAAATATCTGGGCGGGGCTCGTCGATGAAGTCATACCTTCATCGACGAACTGCGTGGCTGGCTCGTTGACGAAGGAGCCACCTCGTCGATGAGTTTGACTCAGTCAAAGGCCCTATAAATATCCTTTTTGGTTGCTTAAAGGCTAAGAAAACCCAAAAGCTCTCTCTCTCTCTCTCTCTCTCTCTATGAATCTTCGCTGTTCATCGTCTGTTTCTACAATCGAAGGTTCGTATGTAGATCAGGGGAGAAAACTTTACAAATATAGCTAATCATATCGTCATTTTAAAGATTTTTGGGTTTTCCAAAAAATCGAGGTAGGGATCTGATTTTGTTTTCAATGAGATAGATATATAGTAGTCGAAATTGCAGTAAAGTAATATTCCATGGTTTTTAGGTTTTGAGGATCTCGATTGTTGTTTTGGACCACTCCGTACGTGTTCTATTTTCGAGTTTAAGGTAAGGAGAATTTGTTTACAATAGTATTTTTGTAAAACTAGACTGCTAAAATGATAGTTTATGGTTATATGTATGATTTGATTGCTTATTTACTAAATTTCATTGGGTAAAAATGCCAATTTTGCGATTTATAGTTTTGGTAAAAATATGGGTTTTGATGTATGATCTCCAAATTTTACCAAACTTCTTTATTTGCATTAATATTATTATAGGAGATGCTTGAATCCCTTGTTTCTCATTTAAATGATGTTTATTGAATTATACACTATATAGCAGACTTTTGATTAAATTAGTGTGACATGTGTATTGAAATGGAATGTGAGAATCTTTTATATTACTTGTACAAACTATGGGAATTGGAGTTCTAATTTGCTATACGGAAAATGTGGAAAAAAAGGTGCTGGTGATATACCGAGCTATATACATAAAAAAGGTTAAATCAAGAGGATGTGTGCCGGTTTACATCGCAATGTGATTGTATGCGTTTGTGAAAATACTAGAATTGCAAAGGTTATTATGTTTTCAGTATAAATTGTATATATGATAAATGGAACTTGCTACCAAAGGAGTTGAAAGATACTTCAGTTTAAAGGAGTTGAAAAATACTTCTGATAAAGGGGTTGAAAGATACTCTCGTTACTAAAGGCTTGGTTCCATAGCTAGTAAAGTATAGTGCAACCATACATGTAAATCAATGTGGGTATAGAGACAGTCATCTTGTAGGAGTAATAAAACCACTGGTGAAATAATGGACTAGATGGGGCAGTTGGACTGTATAATAGATACTTGACAGTGCTTGCACGAACAAGGCATTGTTGGAGTTGTCAGTGCACAACTCGTGCCACGGGGTAAATAGGCGTAATATGTCATACCAAGCTGGTTGCCATTCTAAATATTCATATACATGATTTAAAAGCTAATATGGGAAAATTTATTGTATTTATGTTGATACATTTGTTGCATTACAGTATTGAAAATGTTCGTTGTACGTATCATTTTTAAATTGAAATAAACACGTGTGGTCACACACTAATTGTAATATCCTCCCTCTTACTGAGAAGTGTCTCACCCCGTTATACAACCCTTGTTTTCAGGTCCTTCGAGACGTCGGTCCTAGTTGCTAGAGGGACTGGGAAGGTGGTTTTTGGTTTTAGTTTACGTAAGTGTTTTTCTTGTGTAATAAACTTAGTTGGAGTACCTTTTTGGGAGATTGTAACAATTGGTTATATTTTGAGTATGTGTTCAAGGATATAGTTAGTAAACTCTGGTATATGTCTAATAGAAATCTCGATGAATGTTTATGTTTTTCCGCAACATTTACATTATAGTTATGTATGAGTTACACCCGTATGTCCCTGTTTAGGGCGGGTTGTTTATGTATGTTAACAGGTATAGATACTTTGTACGAGTGGTAACATCTGGGTCCGTTTGAAGGGTTGGGTCGTTACACTTGGTATCAAAGCCTTAACCAGTCGGAGGTATGATTTGATTAGTGTTGCCTGGTTAGGGATATATGCAGAACTTAGGATTTTCTAGTTTCTGTAGTCTAGAATATACCAAAGTATAGGACATGGATAAGACCTTGGGTTTTTCTTTGTATACCTAGAGACAGAAATCCATTGATAGACTTCTGTGTTATTCTGGATCAATTGAAAGGTTCAGAAAATCATGGCAATCTATTGATGGTTTTGTTTCCAAGGGGAAGGGTGGAACTTGAGTTAGAATGATGATGTTAAATTAGGCGGAGACTGAGTCAATAGTATGATAGTATTAGCCGATATTTAGGCTATTACCCTTCTAATGGATTTTCACAATTTCTTTTCAGGATGGAATCCAGGGACATTACTGCCAACGTGGGAGGCAATAGTAGTGAGGGTGTTGGCCATGAGGCTGGCAGTGACTCTACGAGTGTATTGTGAGATTTCGCACAGCAGCTTATGGCCGAGGTGGTGCCAACGAATTGGAGGTAGGACCATCCCACAACTGAGATGGGTTGCTCCATTGATCAGTTCACCAGGTTGAAGCCTTCTATTTTCATAGGAAGTGCAGATTTAGTTCGAATTGAGAATTGGATCTAGGAGATCGAGAAGATCCTGGATGTTTTAAACTGCAGGGGGAAGCAGAAGGTTACCTTTGCAACGTTCAAGTTGTCAGGTGAGGCAGAGAGATGGTGGGTGTTGGTTAAGAATATAGAGGAGTGTCGACCGATACCAGTAACAATGATGTGGGCCCATTTTAGAGAGCTGTTCTTCGAACGGTACTTTTCAGCCACGGTCAGAAACTCGAAGATGGAGGAATTTATAAGCCTGACGCAGGAGTCGCTGATGGTGCAGCAGTACGCTGCCAAATTCCAGGAGCTATCTCGATTCACTCCATTCATGATCCCGGATGTAGCGAGGAAGGCCTGGAAGTTTCATAGGGGTCCGAGGAAGGAGATCCATAGACAGACAGCAATCTTGTAGTTGCAAGACTTTGCTCCACTGGTTGACAAAGCCATTGTGGCAGAGGAGAGTTTGCTGGAGGATGTGGAGGTTTAGGTCCAGAAGAAAAGGCCAACGCCTCCCAGTTCTTCTTATGGAGCGAGGCAGGGTAACTGGAAGAAGGGCAGTGGTGGTACGTCTCAGGGTGCCACATCTTATCATGGTTGCTCTTTATGTGGTAAGAGGCACGCTTGGCAGTGTTGGATGACCATGGGGGCTTGTATACGGTGTGGTAAGCAAGGACATCAGGAGAGAGACTATCGTATGCAGGGAAATGGTGGAGCCTCGCAACAGCCACATAGGGGAAATAATCAGATGCAGCGTGGTGGTCAGCAAGGGGGTACAACCCAAGCTAGGGTGTATTCTCTGACTCCAGGTGACGCAAAGAATGCTGGTACTGTAGTCATAGGTATCATTTACATGCTTTCCCATAAACCAATTATATTATTTGATTTCGAGGCAACATATTCTTTTATTTCCCAAGGATTTGTTAAGCTGTGTGGATTACTAGTGGTGGCTACACCGTCTAGGTCTGTATTCAGGTGTAGTAGGGTAGTCCGTGACTTTTCGGTAGAAATTCAAGGAAGGATCCTACCAATTAGCCTTTTGGTGTATGACATGTATGGTTTTGATATCATCTTAGGGATGGACTAGCTATCGGCCAGCTATGCCAGTATTGATTGACACAAGCGGGAGGTGATGTTTTGATCACCAAGGGAGCAGGAGTTCAAGTTCCAAGGGTCAAGTGTGCATTCTGCACCATGGATCCTTTCGGCTATGTAAACTAGGAGGTTACTCCTGAAAGGATGCTAAGGGTATCTGGCATTTGTAAAAGACACACCGGTTGAAGAAAGTAAACAAGAGATGATTGCAGTAGGGGGAGGAAAAAAGGAAAGGAATAAGGAAAAAATAAAAAAAGGGGGGGAACTAGTGTAGGTGCTGAAGCTGATAGGCCATGAGGTGATGAGGAGGCTGGCCAACAGATTTGGGAGGATTTTGAGGGGCTACGAGACTACGAGATAGGGTAGGAATTGGGGAGGGATTATGTGCGTTGGGAGGTAAAAGGGGAGAGAGAAAATAGGAATGCAAAAGAAAAAAGGGTAGCTCCAACACCCCTTACTGATCGAAGCATGCAAGGAAGAAGAAGAAAAGGGGAGTGATGCTAAAACGACATTGTCCCCCTCCCCCCTATTTTTAAAATTTGAACAACCCTCAAAACGGCACCATTCCATTTAAGTGGCAAGTGTATGCGTGCATGTGCTAGTGCATGGTCCTTACGCAAGGGCGCATGCACCCATGTGCTAGCCTATTTTTATTTTATTTTATTTTTATTTCAAATCATACAAGTGTGTGCATGGTCTTCCATGTGCTGGTGCATGTTGCCACATGGCAGGGCTGTTTTATTTTGATTTTTTATATTTTTTGAAATTTAATTTAATTTATATTTTTTATTTTCAAATATTTTAATATTTAAATATATTAATATCTTATTAATATTTTGGAAAAAAATATTTTATTAAAATGTAGAAAAACATTGGGTCCATTAATAATGGCCAAATAATTATAGTGTCCAAAAATATTAGAAAATTTTTAAAAAATATAGAATTTTGCCTCAATTTTCTTGTAAGAAGTCAAAATTATAATTTGACCCAATTTCATTATTCCAGAATGCTTCAAATCATCTAGTGCGATCTGATTTGGCAAAAAAAGAGTCGAAAGTTGGAAATGACCAAATTTTTTCTTCAATTTTTGTGTAGAGGGAAAAACCACTATAAGTCCTACCATTTCAGACTATCCCAAATCATCATGTGTAGTCAGAATTAGCAAAAAGAGAATAAGAAAACCTAGAATGAAAAGTTTTTATCTTAATTTGCATGTACAAGGCTAAAGTCACTCTTGAACCCCACCTTACCATTTTGGAGTGCTTTAGATCACCCAATGCAACCAGACTTGGCAAAAAGTTAAGAAAAAAGCTTGCAATAATAGGGGTTTACCTCGATTTTTGTGCTGACATGATCCTAAAATGTACTATTTTAGGCCCCAATTTACCTATGTTTTGTTTTCATTTTCTTGGTAACTATCCCTTTTTATCCTAGTTCAGAGTTACGCGTGGTTTGTTCATGTTTTAGGAAATTAGAGCTTAAATTGAGGAGTCAAGCAATGTAAGAAGTCAAGGGAGCAATTGGGAAGCACAAGGTTTAAGCAAGTTCTCGACTAGGTTTCCAAGGCCTTGTCCCATCCAAAGAAACATGGCCCTGTTCAACCATCTAGTGTGACCAGGCAATCACAAGGGGCGACCGGGTCATGAATTGAAGACTGCCAGTTACTAAATAAGAAGATTTTCTAGATTGGCTCTACCAGGGTATGACTAGGAGAAGTCATGATGTGACTAGGTCGATTGTGTTTGAATTTCGAAATTGTTGCGCTAGATTTTTGGTGACACTTTCCTTTTTTTGAATTCAATCGCTTTTAAACCCTTTTGGGTATAAAATCAAACTTAGAATAGGTGATTAGGGTTCCCTTTTGGCTCCTTCTTGCTTAGTGACAAATCTTGAGTGTTGATTGGAACCATTTAGATTGGTTTCATTTCATTGCTCCATTTCAATTCCAAGTTGTAAGCTATAATTGTGGGTCTCTTTAGGTGCTTTGAAGGCCTAGTGACAAGCCTCGAGTCTGATTGGTTCCATTTAGATTAGGTTAAGTTGGTTCTCTATTGGTGTTTCGAAGGGACAAACCTTGAATCTGATTGGTGCCAAGTAAAGTAGATTTCAATACCTTGTCAATTTATATGCTTGGTTTGATTTCAATTCAATTTCAATGAAAGTATGCTTTCAATTCCATCTTTCAATACCTTGTCTTTAAGTCTTTGCAACATGCATAGCTAAATATTTAGTTTTCGGGTTGTGATGAAACCCTAGGGTAGAGTTTATAGCTAGGTTTCAGTCAATTATGCGTAATAGGGTTTTGGTTTGGTTATTAAACAAGTGATTCATGTTTGCTAGATATGGTATACCCCGGTCCCTAATCGTGCTCCAAATGATTGGTGCACCTTGGCCGCCCTATTCCACTCAAACGGATTACGCTAGAAAGGAATTCATGTTCACTCAACAAGGTATACCTCGTCTCCTGATCGTGCTCTGCATGTTTGGTGCAACCTGGCTACCCTGTGCCACTCAAGTGAATGACTTATGTTGGAAAGCCTAACATGGATAATTGGCCGAGCCTAGGTATTGCTCCCTAAAGGCTATGGTGGATTCATAACTAGAGACTTGCTTTCATAGTTTAATAGAAAAACTTTATCGCTGCACAAGAGCCCCTGAGATCGACACTCGACTCACTCCTTGTTGTACTGAAATTGGTATTAGTTAGGTTTTATAAATATTATCTTTAGTAGTTAAGGACCCAAGCTTTGGTGAGCCTACCAAATTTTGGCACTGTTACCGTGGACTCAGTTATGATAGTGAGCCAATTTCTAGTGTAGTCTACTACTTATTTTATTTTTCTTTATTTTCTTTTATTTTTAAATTTTGTTTGATATTTGAAGTCTTGATTGTGCGCAGAATTTGTATATGCTTTGTTTTTGATCTCTGGATCCCGAGTTAGTGCCTATAGACCATGAGATTGAGAGATCCCCTAGGTCAATTTGGAAATCTACTTCTAATCCAAAGTTAGCTAAGTCTTCTGAACCCAAATTCATGGCTGAACGTCAACTAGTTCTCGCTTTTCATGACCTAGAACCTCTTGCTCCCCGTCAACTTGCAACCGAAGAGCAACCTGTTCGGCCCCTTAGATACTATTTTACACCAAATGCATACACCTTGCTATCTTGCATTCAATTCCCGGATGTAGTGGTAGTGTAATTCGAAATCAAGACCTCCACCATCTTGATGCTTCCCAATTTATTTGGGAATTTGACTGAAAATCCATACAAGCATCTTGATGAGTTTCTTGAAATTTTTTCCACCATTCGTATACCTAACTTTGGTGATGATGCCCTCCGTTTAAGGTTATTTATGTTCTCTATGAAGGATAAAGCCAAATAGTGGCTAAATTTCTTAGAGACGAACTCGGCAACCACTTGGGTCACCATGCAACATGGGTTCTTAAAAAAGTACTTCCCAATTAGGAAGACTAACCAGCTTAGGAAGGCAATCACCAGTTTCTCAAACATAAATGGGGAACAATTTTTTGAGACTTGGGAACACTTTAGGGATCTTTTGTGTAAATGCCCAAACCATCAATTCCCTAGGTCATAAATAGTTCAAGTCTTCTATAAGGGGTTAGCCGAGAGGGATAGATCCATGGTCAATGCATCTTATGGAGGTACTTTCCTCATAAAGCAAGAGAACAAGGCTTGGAATCTCTTTGTGACCCTTGTCAAAAGATCTTAGAAGCATACTATTGCTGCTCATAGACCTTCCCAACCTTCCTCTTCCTATTCTAAGGAAGTCTACGAATTAGTCGCCGGCTATAACCTTACACCTACCCTGCACATTATTGTTAAGAAGTTAGATCAGGTCTTGTCCCTAGGACAATCACCTTAATTGGTGGCGTGTACAAAAGTGTGTGACATCTGCTCTGACCCCTCTCACACTTGCTATACCTACCCCCATGCGTCTCCCACCCCTGAGTTTGTGTAGGAGGAAGTTAAAGCCACCCATAATTGGTATGATATGTGGTCTTATGATCCATACTCCAATAAGTACAATCTTGCGTGGAGTAAACATCCTAACTTCTCCTGAAGGCCACAAGATTTGGGTTTATTCGACCCAAAGACCTTAGCAATCACCCACTGCTCCACCTCCTTGCCAATTTCAAAATTCTCAAAATCCTCCCTTGTCTGCCCCTCAACAATCAACTTATCAACAACCATCTCCTCCTCAGACTTAATGTGATAGATCTTTTCAAGAAATGGTGTTGAAAGCCCTTAAGGGCATCAAGGCTGATTGTCAAGTTGATTGAAAATTACTCCACTCTCACTCTCAGTCTATCGCCAAGTTAAAAGCCACCATAGGCCAACTAGCTACATCCTTGAGTAGGAGAGATGAGGGTCAGTTTCTGAGTCAGCCTATCATGAACCCTAAAGGTTAGTACAAGATAGAATGTGATCTGGCTGCTAGTCATTTGACATATCATGAGTAAGCTCAGACTATGACCACCTTTAGGAGTGGAAGGGTGGTAGATAATAGGGATGTGAAGAAGTTAGACTTAGATAAGAATAAGAAGAAGATGAGGGTAGAACCCAAGGGTGAATCATGTATTCCCTTTTCCTCCAATCTAGTGATTAGTCTCGAGATTCCCACCTCCTCCACTGAAGAAGCATCGCCCAACTATGTTCCAGTTGTGCCATATCCTGCAGCTCTTCAGGCTCATTCTAAATCTAAGAAGGAAGAAAATGTCAAATCCATGATGGACACGTTTAGGCAAGTAAAGGGTAATCTTCCTCTCTTATATGCCATTAAGAAAGTTCCTATGTATGCCAAGTTCCTTAAGGACTTGTGCACCCAAAAGCGCAAACTAAGGTGTACATGAACAAAAAAGTCAGGCTGACCAAGCATGTGAGCTCCATTCTTCTAGGGTTCATTCCCCCAAAACTCAAGGACCCCGATGCTGCTACCATTTCATGTGTAATTGATGATCACACAATCGATAGGGCCTTGTTAGATTTAGGCACGAGTGTGAACCAACTTCACTAATCGGTGTACAAGAAATTCAATTTAGGAGAACTAAACCCTACCCCGGTCACCTTGAGTTTCGCTGACCGATCTATAAAAAGACACTAGGGTGTTGTTGAGGATCTCCTTGTAAAGGTCAATAAGTTCTACTACCCTGTTGATTTCATTGTCTTAGACATGGAACCTACCTACATTGAAAAAAACCCAATCCCTCTCCTTCTCAGCCTACCATTCATACCTATAACTAATGCTTGTATCCAGTGTCAAACCAGGATGATGGACGTATCCTTTGGCAACATGAAACTCCTGCTAAATGTGTTTTATACCTTCCAACACCCATCTTATGATGTCCAATATTTGGACATGGACATGATTAATGAATTTGTTGAAGAGGTTTCCCCAACAATTCTGGCAAAGGATCCTATTGAGGCTATGCTACAGTTTGATCATCCCCCCTTCTTAGGCCTAGAGGACCCTGAAACTGGGAATAGTTTCCCAAGAGGGGGGGGGGGTGAATTGGCTTTTAAAAATTTATTTTTGAAGTCCTTAACTTCTTTTAATATTTAACCAATTCTTTGACTTGTTTATCTATTTTGTCAATCAAAAAAGAACTTGGTTTATTTTAAACAATCAACAAGACAACTAATAAAACATTCAATCTTCAACCACAATTTGTTTGCCAAATATAAGTTCGCTGCAGCACTATTAGATTGATGGAAGATTCAAGATTCAGTACTTTCTGAAATATAAACAAAGTTCACTCAATCTTAAGCTTTATACCATTCAATCACAATATATTTATAGTATATATAACTTTCAGCTTATGTATTCTGTTCAGCCCTGTGGTGAATGTGAGTTTGAACAAAGCCCGGTATATATGAAATTGCTTCTTCAATATGATGTTCAATATAAAATCCAATTACTCTTTCCAAACTTTAGAATTCAAATGAACTCTTAAGTTAATTTATCGTTGGGATGTTTAACCAAGTAACGTAGTCCCGTATGGTTTCCGAAAAGTATAGTTTAACAACGTACTCCCTTTCAATTTTCGCAATCCCAAATCAAAATTAAACCTTAAGTTTGTTTGATTTCCAAATATATGTAGTTTGTATGATTTTCAAATTTAAACCATCCACTCAATTGAAATAAGTACCGAAAATTAAGAGTAAGGGAAAGAGAGAGTGAGACAGAGATTTTTATGAGGTTCGGCTTATACCCAGCCTACGTCCTCGCCTTTGGAAAACCACCAAAGGATTCACTAAACCTGTTCCTTTAATGGGTAGAACAAACCTTTACAACACTCTTTGGTTAAGGTTAGAGCCCGCCTTCTCCAAACGATATCCCCACGTTCGGTCACTCCTTAACTAGGCTAGAGCTCACCTCTTTAAGCAATATCCACTTTCTTAGCCAACGATCCAAACAATCCTTGGAATCTTCAATCTACAAGAAATAAATCAAATAAATGTGTACAAGAACTTGCTCACACAAAGAGCTGATTAGTACAACAATTTAGAAACTAATATACTTCAAAGTAAATAACAATATGAAATTTAACTTGCAGCTCAATGAAGTATATCACCGATTAATTCTTTCAATGATTGAAAATTTAGAATTTGTACCACAATTCTGGTGGAAGAAGATCAGCAAAATCTTAGTTAAATTTGTGCAAGTTGAGAACAAGAGAGAGCCTTGAGAATTTGAGAGCAATTGAGAGAGATTTTGAATTTTTTCTGAATTTGAATTCTTGGTGTATTGATTCAATGACCTTTGAGGCTTATTTATAGATTTTAAAAGGTATTTAACTTTTTCCCCTAGTGACTTGGAGTATTCCCCAAGTTTTCACAAAGTTTGAGCCCCAAGCAAACCATTTAAAAAATGTTTCCGTTGAGGTTTTTTTAAAATTCTGTTCGTGGCAGTCGCCTACCACACTCTAGCAGTCGCCTGCCATGTTAT
Source organism: Malania oleifera (assembly GCF_029873635.1). Classification (NCBI taxonomy): domain Eukaryota; kingdom Viridiplantae; phylum Streptophyta; class Magnoliopsida; order Santalales; family Ximeniaceae; genus Malania; species Malania oleifera. The sequence goes on from NC_080420.1 coordinate 64,296,943, forward strand.
TTTTAAAGGAGTAGCAGGGGTAGTAGTGTGGCATTCATCTACCAGGACATAGCCAGTCGCCTGGCTTGACAACCCAGGTGCCTGTCCTGGTTCAGGCAGTCTACTGATTGCTGTCAACTTCAAGTACCATTTTGTTTTTTGATCTTAACCTTTTCTGTGTAACTCTAAATTTGATGATCTTGGTGTTAAATGAAAGCTAAGAGAAAGTGCTACAACTTTAATGTTGAAAACGTTTTAAAATAAATAGTTTTGGATAGAGAAAAATGCCCCTTAATGCGGATGTAGAAAAATTAACAGCATTTGGAAAATCCTCTTTTTGGTGTTTTTCATTCCAAAAATGATTCTAACCTTTTTGAAATAATTTTTGACCTTATAAAATATTTTTCAAGTATGTTGAAAGGTATCTAGTTCTAATAAATTAACCTAAGAGCTTCATGTATCCATATTGAAATTATTTGAAGTACTTACATGAAATTTCCTATAAACTCCTTCAAATTTCCAATTCTTGAAATTCTTGAGATCTTTATGCTTGCTTCATCTTTCTTTGAGCTTTCATCAAGTTCTATTTAATCCTCATGCTCTCATGATCTTCAAACTTTATCTTTAAATCCATTTTTGAATCCATGCTTCAAGCTTGATATAAATCATCCTTCTTTGAAATATAAGCTTTCATGAATTCTTTAACCTTGCATTCATCATTGAGTCCTGAAAATATATCACTTAAACAAAGCATGTTAAGTTCTACTTGTTTGTTAGCATCAAAACAAGATGTTAAGCCTTGTAAGGCCAACAATCTCCCCATTTTTGATGATGACAAACAAGAAACAAAAATTGGAGTGAGCCTTAAAAAGACTCCCCCTTTCAATAAGCATCATCTTAACAGTATTTGTAAGATCAATATCAATTTCAAAACCTCTTTTACAATCATTCTTATCACTATCAAATACTTCTGCTTTTGATATATATTATGTTCATGCTCAGTTTTGCAATTTGCAATACTATGCTCAATTTTTGCTTTAAAACTTCTCCCCCATTTGACATCCATCAAAAAGAAAAAAATGATTAAGTTCAAGTAATCACATGTTGAGCATATCATCAAACATGCGTATCAAACATATGAACACACTCAATTTTTTATTTTTCAATATAGCATGTGTAGTGTATTATAACATTCAAGTATGTGAGTTGTAACTTTATTACTAATAGCTTTTTCCTTTAGACAATATTCAAGATTTCAATTGTTGATTTTATGATACCGATTTAAAATTGAATTCATGATATCTATTTAAAATTCATGATACCAATTGAGAATTGATACCAATTGAAAATTTAATTCATGATACTAATTGAAAATTCTCTGAATTGATTAATAGAGAAATAATCATAATGTAAGCAATATGACGTAACACTCCCTCTGAATTCAATACATTTAGTTTTGTTATCAATTTTTCTTTCATCATCCTATATTTCAAAATATTGATTCACATTATGTATCAAATATCAATATTATGCTCATATCATCAATGTCATACCATGCTCATAGAAATAATTATTCTTGTCATGCTTAAAAAACCAATTGATCTTTTAGATTGTGATACCAAATGAGTTTTTTTTTTAATTGTGATAGCAATTAAAAAATTTTAAAATGTGATACCAAAAAAATTCATGGATACCAAAGACTTTATAGATACCAAAGTCATTATCACATTATACACAGCTCATGGATACCAATATAACCATTATATCTCTCATAGCTCAGGGATATCAATATAAAAAGAAGTAAGTCTATCCATGTAATTCATCAATAGCATGAATATCAAGAATTAATCTCATGTCAAAATTCATGCTTATACTCAATAATCTCATGCTCAAATTTTCAACATAATGAGCCGTAAATTTTCAATATAAGTCAAACATATCATGTAGCATATCATATAGGCATGTAAGCATATAACATCTCATACAGTCATTCATTCTCAAACTTATCTTAAACTCTTCTTTAAGTTTTTCTATTTTAACTAGTTTGTTTGTTGATCATGAATTAAATTACTTTCTCAATTTTTAAGGAGAATGACTTAATCCATGGAGTTTTTCATTTATGAACTAGTCTATCATCTCAGTACGCATACTTTCTTGGGTCCGGTTGATTTAACAAGGGATGATTCCTTAATTCTCCATACTTGTTTAGTTTTCACTCCTTTTCTCTTAAATGGACATTCAAACTTTATATGCCCATTTTTCTTACATTGATAGCATATGGTGTTAGTGTAAGCATTAAGGGATGTGCTTGCATTATCTTTGGAGGCTTTTGAGAAATAACCCATGTAAAGATTCCTTTTCTTTTATTTTCAATTCCATTAAATACAATGCCTTCTTTGTTTAAAGACATTCTTTGGGAGCCTACCATTTTTTCAAAGTTTGTTTTTCCTTTTGTAAAGTTATAAATGATCTTTTCTTTATCTTTTAATCTGATTTTTGAGATCATTTAACTCTATCTCTTTCCTGTTGTCAACCTTCTTTAGTGATTTTTCTAATTCTAGAGATAGTTTTCTTATCTTATCCTCTAATTCAGAAATATATATATATCTTTCTTATATTCTATAAAAGATAGGGATCGAAGGTCTTCTATCATCTTTTCATTTTTGCTTTCCAATTCTTTAATTTTTAAATCTTTTTCATTTTCAGTAAGATTTTTAGCTTCTAACTCCTTTGTCATAGCTTCATTCTTACTTTCTATTTTCTTGACTCTAGAATTCTTTTCCCTTTCTGCAGCCTTAAGGAATTCTAATTCTTTCATTATTCCTTCATTCATATTTTTTAATGAAGTATTTTGTTTAGTTACTTTAATTAGCATCTTATGAACTTTAAATAAATCATTTTGAAGTTCTTCATAAGATGGCATGCTCTCATCATCGGATTCATCACTTTAAGAATTATTTAAAGATTTAGATAAGAAGCTTTCCTCATTGTCCCATGCCATAAAGCATGTATAAGCAACCTCTTGGTCGCTTGATTCATTCTCTGAACTACTTGTACTCATCATGTCCCAAGTAGTGGCTTTCATGGCCTTTTTCTTTTTCTTCTTAGATTCTTTCTTTAGTAGTGGACATTCTGGTTTAATATGTCCAACTTTGTTGCAATTGTAACACATAGGAGTTTTATTCTTTGATTTCTTGCTAACTTCTTCTTCTTCTTCATCTGATTCAGATTTGGATTTTCTTTTGAATTTATTTTTTCTTCTTAGAATTTTTGCTAGCTTTTTAGATATAAAAGCTACTTTATCTTCATCCATTTCTTCTTCACTACTTGAGTTCTCTTTTGAGGCTTTGAAGATTATTGTGTCTTGGGCTTTGGTTTTACCACTCTTTTCATTCATTCCCATTTCATATGTGAGTAAAGAACTTATAAGCTCATCTAAGGAAGTGGTTTTCAGATTTCTTCCTTGGTAGTGGCTTTTGGTTCCCATTTAGGTGGCAGCCCTCTAAGAATTTTCCTTATCATCTCATAAGTAGTGTAGGAGCGCATTTAGGGAATTGATTATGTGAGTGAACCTAGTAAACATATTAGTTATGGATTCATCCGAGTTCATCCTAAAGGCTTCATATTCACTTGTAAGCATATCGATCCCATTATCCCTAACATCTATAGTTCCTTTATATGTTACTTCTAGTTTGTCCCATATCTCCTTAGCTGATTTGCAAACCATTATTCTATTAAATTCATTGGCATCTAAAGCATAATATAGGGCATTCATGGCACTAGAATTTACTTGTAGCATCTTATAGTCTAATTCTGTCAAATCAATTTTCTCCTTAGGGACTTGCTTTCCATCAACTATCTTAGTGGGAATTTGGTCACCTTCCATGACAACCTCCCATGCTTTCCAATTCATAGTTTGAAGATATATTTACATTCTCTTTTTCTAGAAGGTATAGTTCAAACCACAAAAGATTGGTGGCCTAGTTGAAGATTGCCCCTCTCCAAATGGAGCTACGCCTAATTGAGCCATTTAGATCTTTTTATAGCTACTAATTAAGATTTTCTATAACCCCACTCTGATACCAATTGAAATTAGGAATAGCTTCCCAAGAGGGGGGGGGGGTGAATTGGCTTTTAAAAATTTATTTTTAAAGTCCTTAACTTCTTTTAATATTTAACCAATTCTTTGACTTGTTTATCTATTTTGTCAATCAAACAAGAACTTGATTTCTTTTAAATAATCAACAAGACAACTAATAAAACATTCAATCTTCAACCATAATTTTTTTGCCAAATATAGGTTCACTGCAGCACTATTAGATTGATGGAAGATTCAAGATTTAGTACTTTCTAAAATATAAACACAGTTCTCTCAATCTTAAGCTTTATACCATTCAATCACAATATATTTATAGTATATGTAACTTTCAGTTTTTGTATTCTGTTCATCCCTATGGTGAATGTGAGTTTGAACAAAGCCCAGTATATGTGAATATAAAATGCAATTAATCTTTCCAAACTTCATAATTCAAATAAACTCTAAAGTTAATTTATCTCTGGGATGTTTCACCAAGTAACTTACTCCCGTATGGTTTTTGCAAAGTATGATTTAAACAACGTACTCCTTTCGGTTTCCGCAACGTTCGGCCACTCCTTAACTAGGCTAGAGCTTGCCTCTGCAAGCAATATCCCCTTGCTTAGCCAATGATCCAAACGATCCTTGGAATCATCAATCTATAAGAAATAAATCAAATAGATGTGTATAAGAACTTGCTCACACAAAGAGCTGATTAGTACAACAGTTTAGAAACTAATATACTTCAAAGTAAATAACAATATGGAATTTGACTTGAAGCTCAATGAAGTATATCACTGATTAATTCTTTCAATGATTGAAAATTTAGAATTCATACCACAATTCTGGTGGAAGAAGGTCAACAAAATCTTAGTTAAATTTGTGCGAGTTGAGAGCAAGAGAGAGCCTTGAGAATTTGAGGGCAATTGAGAGTGATTTTGAATTTTTGCTTAATTTGAATTCTTGGTGTATTGATTCAATGATCTTTGAGGCTTATTTATAGACTTTAAAAGGTATGTAACTTGGTCCTAAAGTGACTTGGAGTATTCCCCAAATTTTCACAAAGTTTGAGCCCCAAGCAAACCATTTAAAAAATGTTTCTGTTAAGGTTTTTTTAAAATTCTATTCGTGGCAGTCGCCTGCCACACTCTGGCAGTCGCCTGCCATGTTATTTTTAAAGGAGCAGCCAGGGCAGTAGGGTGGCAGTCACCTGCGAGGACACAGTCAGTTGCCTGGCTTGGCCACCCAGGCGCTTGTCATGGTTCAGGCAGTCTACTGGTTGCTATCAACTTCAAGTACCCTTCTGTTTTTCGGTCATAACTTTTTTGTGTAACTCAAAATTTTATGATCTTGTGTCAAATGAAATCTAAGAGAAAATCCTACAAATTTCATGTTGAACACTTGTTAAAATAAATATTTTTGGATAGAGAAAAATGCACCTCAATGTGGATGTAGAAAAATTAACAGCATTTTGAAAATCCTCTTTTTGGTGCTTTTCATTCCAAAAATGATTTAACCTTTTTGAAATAATTTTTGACCTTATAAAATATTTTTCAAGTATGTTGAAAGGTATCTAGCTCTAATAAATTAACCTAAGAGCTTCATGTATCCATATTGAAATTATTTGAAGTACTTACATGAAATTTCCTATAAACTCCTTCAAATTTCCAATTCTTGAAATTCTTGAGATCTTTATGCTTGCTTCATCTTTCTTTGAGCTTTCATCAAGTTCTATTTAATCCTCATGCTCTCATGATCTTCAAACTTTATCTTTAAATCCATTTTTGAATCCATGCTTCAAGCTTGATATCAATCATCCTTCTTTGAAATATAAGCTTTCATGAATTCTTTAACCTTGCATTCATCATTGAGTCTTGAAAATACATCACTTAAACAAAGCATGTTAAGTTCTACTTGTTTGTTAGCATCAAAACAAGATGTTAAGCCTTGTAAGGCCAACAGACCTGAACGAGTATATCTTTGCTATTTATGATGTGGCCTCTAGCCTAGAGAGTAGGGTTTGAGCATTTGAAAAATGAGCTAGTGAGGGACTAGTGAAAGAGATTCCCATTGTCAAACCCGGGTGAGTTTGACATGAGCTTTCATTGCATCTAGCTAAAGATGATAAACTTAGCACTTCTGTGAGGCAAACCATGTGTTTTTCTTGTTTTTATTTTCCTTTGAGTCTTTAGGTTGTATATTGTAGGTTATGTTTGCGTCTAAAGTCTTTAGAATAGGTTTTAGGTTAGTGTCTCAGTAGAGGGTGTGACCATGTCCACCCATCATGGTCTTTAATTAGGGAAATGCAACCTTTTTCACATAATAGTTTGACCAAGGTGCAACCAACACCTTTGTAGGTGCAACCTTTTCGAACCCTTAAGTTTTTGTTAACCTTCTAAATTCCATAATGGTTCGACCAAGGTGCGACTAGCACTCCTGTAGGTGTGACCTGGTCAAGCCTTTGGTGCCTATTAACCTTTTGAATTCCATAAGTGCTCAACCAAGGCGAGACAAGCATTAATTGAGGCACAACCTAGTTGAAAGCCAACTTTCCTGACAAAGTTGGGGGTGCAGCCAGGGTGCGACTAGGCCAACTAATGGTGTGACTTTGTCAAACCTGTTCCAACTCATTCTAAACCCTTTTTCCAATGAAGCCTAACTCACTTCTCCTTCACTTCTTCACACCACCACCTTGTCACACCTCCTCCGCCTTGGTCGCCCTAGCCTCCTTGACCTCTAATAACCCTTGCAGGTATTTTCCACACCCCTGGGGACCAGCCCTATGTTGCTTCCTCCATTCCTCATGCAAGACTCCCTGACTTGCGCACCTAGGGCTCATCCAGGGGCATTGTCCCTTCATCTTCCACTCCCATCGAATCATTTGCATCTCATTTCGGCCTTCATTGATCATGACACGCCGCTTTGAATTATAGGCTACTTCTAAGCAGCCCTGGTCATCCCGTGCTTCTGCCAAGAAGAAGAGAGTTAAGGACCATCCCAGTGATATATATTATTTTGGGTCTGATCATATTCCACCTTCTTAGCCAAGTACTAGGGGTTAGGCGACCTAGCGAGAGTAGGAAAAAAACAACAGCGGGCAGAGGATGACCCTTGTTAATTATGATTTTTGGCCTATGTATACATTCTAGCTTGATGAGACTCGAGCCCAAACACAGAAGAAGTGCTGCATTGAGGACCTCGAGAGGAGGAAGATGGACCACTACATGACCCCGCCTACAACCTCTTATCATCTAAATTTGGTGCGGGAATTCTACGCCCATATGCAACACTACCCATTCACCGACACCTGAAGCATCATGGTTCAGGGTATAGCTGAACTTACATCTGAGTTGATTGATCGAGCATGGTCTCATGAGGAGATTGATGACATCCCTTGGCCGACGATTGATTTTGTAGGTGTCCACCACATCATCCAGTAGATTTTTCATGACTCAAGCTATGATGGTGGTGACTACCAGAAGGGGATGTGCACGACGAGAAACCGCCTACCTGATTACTTGCTCTTCCTCAACCTCATCTTGTAGTGCAATATTTACACATTTGAGCATCATTAAGAGTGACACGACATCCACTTGTAGGTCCTCTATGATGTACATAGGGATATGGTTGTTGACATCCCTTAGCTAATCTTAGAGGACATGCTCACGTTCTATGATAGGAACGTGAAGAACCACAAACTAAAGAAGCCACCGCCAAAGCCATCACGTGGTCATCCATCTAGGGAGCCCAAGAGGCCCCTCATTCCCTACACCCAGTTGATCATGTCAATCTTAATACAGAAGAAGATTAACTTGGGTGATCTAGATGCTCATATCCCTATCAGGGAGGTCACCAATGAGAAGACATGGAGCAAGAGTTTGATCTTGGTGACCACGACACGAATGAAGGTGAATCAGTGGGTGACTTTTGACGGTGAATCGGGGACTGAGTCTATAGTACCATAATTCTACCTCGGGCCTAAGAAGCAGCTTTATCCTCCAGTACCACTGCCACCCAGCGCTCCAAAGAAGAAGAAGAGGGCGACTGTTGCACCCTGCACCTTGACTGCTGCTCCCTCCACCCCAACTGTTGCCCAGCCCAAGAAGGTGCCACCTCTGCCATCTTCCCCCACCACTGTGCCTCATGCAGGGGATAGCCTAGGTTATCTATTCCAAGATTTCAAGAGATTCATTATGTTGGTGTAGCACAACCCTGTAGAGACTCTACAGGAGATGTGGCAGGGCTTCCGAGAAATTTTTGATGCCTGGTGAGTCTACTTCCTGCCTTCTTTGGAGTCCTTTCTATTCCTGAGATTTCATAGCTCCAACATCCCCACTTGTGCCAGCTGAGGCCCCAGTCACTACCCCTGGGTCTTTGGCGTCTCTAACCACACCATCTACAGCTGCCACTGCTGAGAGGGATTTTGCTTCAACGACCCCTTCATCATCGGCTCCAAAATCACTAGCCACTTTGTCCCCTATGTAGCAGCCTTCCTTGCCATCTCTAATTTTACCTCGTACCTCAAGGGTGAGCCTAGTGGCGATGATCGACTTAAACACATCCAGTGCGAGCAAGGCGGTGATTTCACTTGAGGAGGCTACTGCACCAGCCTCTACTTCTGCGGGCAAGGCCTAGTGCCCCACCAGTTCTCCGATTCCTATTGTTGAGTCTTTTATTAAGCCCGTGCCCACTCTGGTGCCCCATGTTAAGCCATTTATAGAGATAGCCTCCATCTCAATGCCATCGGCTGCACCTCAAAGCCTCTTGAGGTTAAGAGTATCCATCTAGATCCTTCCTTGTCGATGGCGCTCATCCTACCCATTGATGTCGCCGAGCGGCCTCTTTCCATCATTACACCACCCACCCTTACCCTACAGAGCATCCTTGAGAGTATAGTGCATGACCGCACAGCTTAAGCCTCCATTACTCCTACCACTCATGCACCACTTCCTACCCCAGCCACTCGCGCACCACTTACTGCCCCAACCGCTCCTAAGCATCCTACTGCTCCGGCAGCCCCTAAGTCATTGACTGTATCTCATAACAATTTTGAGGAGGATGCGACTGCTTCAAGCATGCCTTCTAATTCTACTAGCATGCCTTCAAGCATGTCTGATGATTTTGGTGATCTAGGGGTTGGAGATTTTGATGATAGTTGTTAGAATTGGTGTATTCCCAAGAGGGGGGGTTATTGGAATTTAAAACTTTTTCTCCTAGGTTAATCTATTCAACATCAGTATATACATAACCTAGGGACTTGTTTGTGTAGTTTTCGAATGCGAGATAACAATGATGTGGAAATTAGATCAAATGCATCATTCACACAATAATATATACGTACGGTAAATATAAAGTGCGGAAATGTAAATGAACACATGATATGTTATTGGGGTTCGGCCAACTGTGCCTATGTCCCCGCCTCTAGCTCGCAAGTCAGAGGATTCCACTAATAGCTCACTCAAGGGTGGAGCGGCACCATTTACAATCAGGTCAAATTAACACAGGGCTGACCTCAACCTTAACCAGGCCAATTAGCGGGGCTGACCTCAACCTATACGCCTTAACAGGATGACGCACCTAGCTTTCCTAACCGGGTCTAAGCCAATCTGGGACAATTCCAGGGCTAGTCTCCCTCTTCAGGCCCATGCCTGGATATACAACAAATGTGTATATAAACAGATGGTACAGTGATTGTTCTTTCATGTAAAGCAGATATGTACCCAAATGCACGCAATAATATACACCACAATATGATTCAATATGTAAGCTCAATGTGGTCTAAATGGTTCAACTCTCAAAGGAATTTTCTATCAGTGTAATGCATATGTGAGAGTGTCAAACAAGCAATCTTTGTATCACAAGATATTCAACAAATGATTTCACACAAAGATGTCAAGTCTACAGTATTTCAATCAGTAAGATATCTCAAGTATGTTGGTATTAAATGATGTATATGCTTGGTCTGCAAAAGATGTGTAATCTTTGTATTTAGCAAATAATATATAAGTAAATGAATATTGCTACAAAGACCACTATCACACAAACAAATATCTCTTCAAATGTATTTATCAATATAAAGCACACTAGATATTTGAAGATGATTTTGAAAAGATTTTGCAAACAAAATACTATACGATCTTCTCAGGATATTGCAATGAAGGTGCAAGCTTAGAAGATCTAACAAGGTCTTCTTAGGTTAGACTTATCAACAAAGTCCCCTAAGAATCCTTAGGTTTTGCTCTCTAATAAAATCGTGCCAAGAAAATAGAACAAGGAGAGCAAACCTTTTCAAACACACTCAATCCACTTACAAATGATGTAGGTAATGATAGAAGGCAAGTATGAGTGATTTGAGTAAGAAAATGAGTAGTATAGGATTTTTATTTTTCAGAGAATTCTTCCCTAATCAAGGTGGCTAATCACCCTTAATTTTCTCAAATGAACTCATATATATAGGTGTGGGAGAAAATATGACCGTTGGGGACCTATTAGGTATTCTTAGGAAAGTTTAATGATGTTTAAAGCATTTTAAACCTGTTTAAAAAATATTAATTATGGAGAAAAATCAGGGCAACCCGAGAGGTCCGGTCGACCAGAAAATGTTTTGGTCGACCAGGACTCATATGCTTCGGTCGACCAGGGGACTTTTGAACTGAAGGCTTAGTCGACCAGGAGAGGGCAATTTCTCAAATTTTCGAGGTTCGGTCGACCAGGACATTTTGAACTACCTGGTTCGGTCAACCAAACCACTAAGATTTCTCCTGAGGACCCTCTGGTTGACCAGGTAGTTGGAGTACGAAAAGGGATGGTCGACTAGATGGTCAAATTTTTGACCCAGGGAGGTTTCGGTCGACTTGGGATTTTTGAACTACCTGGTTCGGTCGACCAGATGGTCAAACTTTTGACCCAACGAGATTTCGGTCGACCAGGGCTTTTTAAACTACCTGGTTCGGTCGACCAGATGGTCAAACTTTTGACCTAGGGAGGTTTCGGTCGACCAGGGCTTTTTGAACTAACTTGGCTGGTCGACCAGATGGTCAAACTTTTGACTCAGGGAGGTTTCGGTTGACCAGGGCTTTTTGAACTAACTTGGCTAGTCGACCGAAAGTGCATCATGTGTGCATTTCGGTCCCATTTCGAAACATACAATCCCTATTCAAGTGCCTAACAAACATATGTGTACACCCTAAGGTCTTTCTAAGGTCCTTTCTCATTCATGGTTTGTTTGAGCTTACGTAGTAAATCATACATGTGATGTGTGTGAGCTTATTACAAACCAAATACCTACTTACTATTACAGACCAATATAAATATATTACAGTGCTGAATTATAAATTGGTCTTCAAGCTTTTCTTGTTTTGTGCACATCTTGATCTTATCACTCTTAGTTCTCGCACAAAACCTCAAACACTCATTAGATACAATGAGTATTTGTCATAATCAAAACAAGGCATGGCCAATAAGGTCAACAATCTCCCCCTTTTTGATGATGACAAATACGACAAGAAAAAATATAAGGTTAAGCCAAAGAAGGCTCCCCCTCACAATATGCATCTAATGTATTTAAATAAAACCATTAACCCATTATTTTTTCCTTTCCATCTCCCCCTTTTGGCAATAGCAAAAAGAGCCATTTGAAATAAAATCCTAGGCTATGGGTAATTAGTACAGTTATATAAGAGAAATTTTGGAAAGATTTAGAAAAATTTCGGCAGAGTGCCGTTTGTAAATTGGAATTTTTAAAAATAAATCCTGTATAATATGTAACCTATTTGAGTTTATATTTCCTAACAATTTATCCACGACTACTCAAACAGTTCAGTATGGCGAATGCATAGATTAGAGGTATAATCTTTGAATCATTCAAAAATATGATAGTCATACTTATGCACAAAGAAGGGCAAAGATAACCTCAATAATTAAGCACACAAACAGTATAACTGGTTATTACGAGGTTCAAGTGACATATCAAACATGATTAGACCATAAAAATACACAAACCATTTGAAGTTGAAACATATCATAAGACCCGTGGAAGATTTGAGTTAAAGACGATACTAAAAAGAAGGTTTGAGCATAAATATAGTCTAACTAGTTTCACATGCATTTTCACATATTATTAATGAACCAATTATGTAATGAAACACCCTTAAGAAATTTCATGACATAATATTTTGATACAGAGAAAGCACAAGTCATGAAGGCATGTAAGCACACTAACAAGACATACAATACATTCTATATAAGTTCAGTTTTTGCTTTCATAAATATATATATATATATATATATAAGTATATAGATATATATAAGTATATAGATATAGATATACATATGTATATAATAAATATATATATTTCCCTTTGATATGTGCAAAAAGTACTGGGGGAGTTGCTTGAAGAAAAAGAGAACTTTAGTTTTAAGACAATCAAGCAATATTTTTCTGGGTTGTCAATTATGCACATACTAAATTATAACCAGAAAAATCATAACCATAATGATCCCAAAAGGATTTAAGATTCACATGCAAGATCATATGGCAAATCAAGTAACTGTGGCAACAAGAGCATAATTCAATTTTATGATTAAAACATTCCATTTAAGCACAAGCCACACTTGATTTAATAGCAGATCTAATCCAAACATATTTTGTGAGCAAAAACAAAGTAGACATTTATTTTCAAATGCTCCTCCTAAATGTATGCAAATTATGAAACAATTACTTCACATGTATATATACATTTGGAACACACAAGTAATGTTTCAATTATTTGGACAAATGTCTACAGAAAATTCAGCAGCATGCCGGCTGTAAATATGACATTTCCCAAATTTTTCCTGCACAAAAACAGTTCTCAAACAGAAAGTATCATAGGAGTAAGGCATGCAAGAACCTATCATCTACTAGCAGGAAATTCTCAACGACTGCATCTGCAATGCAGTTGGCTTTCTATACTACTCATGCATTTCAATACAATACACATTTAACCATTAGAACATGCAAATCAAGATACTGCAGATATATATCATAATCAAATAGGGTAGTGTAGCATAGTATCATGAGAGTACAAAATAAAAGGAAATAGCTATTTTTATTTAATACAGACCAGATGATATAAGATAAAACAAAAAGAATCAAGGTCACGCTATCTGATCTGCGGACAACTCTGGAGTCTAGATCTCCCCTCTATCATCTCCACCATCCTCTCCTCCATCACCACCGTCGGCGGCATCAAAATCAAAATCCATAGTCATCTGATCTCTCTCATCCTACATCTCCTGAATGCGGTCACTCAGCTCATTGAAGCCAACTGTTATGGACTGCTCCAAGTTTGTAAGATGGCTATTAGTGGAGATGGAGTGCTGCTAGAGCTCCTGCCGAAGTGCAGCGGATGACGATGCCAAATCCTACAAGTCTGACTGGACTGATCCTTGAAACTGTATGAACATGTCAGACAAGCCGGCGATAGCAGCCATGAGATCCACGTTCGATGGCTGTGGTGGCTCCTGTGGGGCCTCAACCCATGCTACTGCTGCTCTAGAGGGTGCCCAAATATTCCCTACGAGCTCATACCCCATCAGCCTAAGTGTCACACCATAGAAAGTGTCTGCCCGTCATCTCCTCTTTAGTGAAGCCACATTCTTCCTTGTGACTCCGATGTTCCTGAACAACTTGTTTAGAATGCCCCCATATGGCATGATCACTCGGTGGCCAATCGTCTTGGCCATCATCCAACAGATAATCAAACTAGGAAAATTCAGCTTCTTCCGAGCAAAGAGGCACCACATAATGAAGCAATCTAAAAATGATACGTGCACTCTAGATCCCGCCTTGGGCAAGACATTGTAGGTGATCAGATGGTGCACTATCTTAGCCTTAAGAGAGAATTGTCTATAATATGGCGGGTGGTTCTGGCTAGCAGTGCTAGGGTTAGACATGGTCAGGTTGGGGAATGTGGTTACAGTAAATTCCTGCTCAAAGATCCAAGAGTTACCCACATTGGGGCACTCAAAGTCACCACGGCCAATGTCGAGGACGTCAGAGATATATTGTGCGTCAAAACGCACATCTGTTCTCATAACATGGGAAAGTACCCATTCTCATCATTTCCCAGGTTGGCATAGAACATTCTAACGAAGGTCGGGTAATGCCCCCCAGGCTGGCAGGAGATAAAAGATCTCACCCCTGATACTCGAACATATCCAAAATATTTTGAAAATACTGGCCCATAAAAACTAAGTCGAGTATCTTACCTAGTATAGCCTCCTTGGGACGGAACTCCCGTATATATCGTATCTTGCACCTATCTGAGAGAAAATACTCATCTTCCGCATGTGCAAGGTCATGGGCTTTAATGTGAGCCATGACAATGAAGATATCAGGCTTCGATTGATTGAAATGCAAGGAAGGAATGGAAAATCTCTCAAGAATCTCACTCAAATGAGCTAAAAACAAAGAAAACCAATATATATATCGCAGCTCGGTCGACCAAAACTCAATACGGTCGACCGACGCTTGAGATTTCCCAGGCACCGACACAGTTCGGTCGACCGAGGCGAAAATGAACTAGGAGGGTCGATCGACCGAGAGGGTGCACTGTGCCATGTGTTCGTCGACCAGGGGGAAACTGGAAGTGTTGGTCGACCGAGGGAGTTTGGTCACAAGGGTTTAGTCGATCATAAGGGTCAAGGTTAACAAGGTCCTGGTCGACCAGGGCACTTTATAACTGTAATGCTCGGTAGACCGAGCATAGTGGATTTTCCCGATTTTGCCTAATTTTTTATCCAAAGTTCTCCCTAAGGTCCAGATTTGATATGTAATGGTATAAATATGATTCTTAGGGATTCTTGGTGAAAGGATATTGCTCAAATGAAGTGTATACCAAGAATAAACTTATTGACCTATTTTGGGCACCGAACACTAAGGAGTATGAGGCTTTTTCTTAAAGCAATGCTCTTAGGTGATTGTAGAGTATCCTATGGAAATGAAGACATAGAGGAGCAAGGATACAAACCAAGGAATGGGTGAAACCTCACGGAGTATGATCGTGGTTTGGTGAGGACTTCCTATGGATGAGATTGACCAGAGTTAAAGGATTTGTAATTTTAAACATAAAGGGTTTCCTAGAGGATACCTCTGATCTGGTTAGAACTATGGGAAGCACACAATGTACATTAGTCATTCAAGATCAATGGTGCTTAAAGCCTAGAGTGATATCTTGATTTCGTTTTAGGCTTTTCACGTTTAAAAGTGAGTTTAGGGTATAGTGATGTGAGATATAATATGGAACCCTAAAATTCAACTTTGTGCAATGGACCACTCCTGCTTAACTTTATGTTTTTCATGTCGGCAGGGGTTAAGCAATTGGAACTAAATACCGGGCGTACATGCCATGTTCATTTGGAAGTGGATAAAGGTTCTTAGTATAACAAGATAGCTTAGTGAGTGTGCATACTAAGAATTTCGTTTTAATCATCAATTATTTCCTAATCCTACAATCGTCACAACCCCTAAACCTGGGAACAAGGAATGACAGGAAGAATGCATTTTCAGTTTGAATTTGTTTTTCCCAAGTCCTACAGGGTTTGCTTTGCTGATTATCCATTTCATTTCCTTTTCTAGTCCTCTTTCACTTCTTAGTAAGCAATTAATCCACGTGTGCCACACAGATTTGCAAAATAAGCAGGTATAGAATACACGTGAGGAATTGTGCTTATTTATTCCATTTCTCTTAAGTGAGGCTAGTCTGTTGATTCTATGTAAGCAACCTGAACCCTTCTTGAAACGAGTTTTCTTTTTAGGCTCGAAGGGGTTGTTTAGGTTGTCTTTATCACTTAGGAATTTGAAAAACATTTTAGAATAATTTTTACTTTTTCTTTCCAAACAAATCATTTTCAAAGCTTTCTCCATTTTTCTTCTTTCTAGTGTGGCTCGATATTCCTTCAAATCATTTAAGTGCTTTGCCACCTTTTCATTTTCATCTTTCAAGAATGTTTTCTTCTTTGATATCTCAACTAGAGTTCTATGCATTTTAAATGAGGTCTTTTCTAGTTCTATATGTGAGGGCATGCTTTCATTGTAAGATTCAATACATGATTCATCACAAAGTTTATCACTACAACATTCATATGAATCAATGCATGCATGTTCAACAGGACTATCACAAAATGCAAGCGATGATCCATTCCATACAATACTACAACATTCAATATATGAATCATCACATACATCATTATTGGGATTATTATGATTTTCAACAGATGATCCAGAATTTGATACATCACACGAGCAAATTGATGATTCATCATAAGATTTTTCATAGTAAACATCGCATGAATCATTTACAGCATTATCAACAGAGGATTCAGTATATGACTCAACACAACATTCATCACAAAGACCATCAAATAAGCTAGAGTGAGAATCATATACCTCTTCGTGTATTTTTAGTTCATGATTTACCTCCTCTTGAACATTTAAGCTTGGAGCATCCAGAGGAGTTACCATCTCTAATTCCTGGGATTTTCTATATTTCTTTTCCAGTTCATCCTAGATTTCCTGTGCTGTCTGACATGCCACAAACTCAACAAAGATATCAGAATCTAACGCAAGATATATCATGTCCATGGCATTAGAACTAATCATATTAAAATCATTTTCATTTATTTGTGCACATCTTCCTTTGGCAGTCACAAGCTAGACCCTCTAGTCCATAGATTTTAAGAATATGGTCATTCTAACTTTCCACATGGTGTAGTCGACACCAAAAAATACTGGAAGACTGGAAAGTGACTGTCCCTCAATGAATGGGGATACACAAATGTGAGCCATTGCGATCTTTTTGCAAAAACGTTTAGGTCAAGTGCAAGGAGGCTCTGATACCAATTGTTAGAATTGGTGTATTCCTAAGAGGGGGGGGGGTGAATTGGAATTTAAAACTTCTTCTCCTAGGTTAATTTATTCAACATCAGTATATACACAACCTAGGGACTTGTTTATGCAATTTCCGAACGCGAGATAATAATGATGTGGAAATTAAATCAAACGCATCATTCACACAATAATATATACGTACGGTAAATATAAAGTGCGGAAATGTAGATAAACACACGATATGTTATTGAGGTTCGGTCAACTGTGCCTACATCCCCGCTTCTAGCTCGCAAGCCAGAGGATTCCACTAATAGCTCACTTAAGGGTGGAGCGGCACTGTTTACAACCAGGTCAAATTAACACGAGGCTGACCTCAACCTTAACTAGGTCAATTAGTGGGGCTGAACTCAACCTACACGTCTTAACAAGACGACGCACCTAGCTTTCCTAACCGGGTCTAAGCCAATCCGGGACTATTCCAGGGCTAGTCTCCCTCTTTAGGCCCGTGCCTGGATATACAACAAATGTGTATATAAACAGATGGTACAGTGATTGTTCTTTCGTGTAAAGCAGATATGTACCCAATGCACGCAATAATATACAGCACAATATGATTCAATATGTAAGCTCAATGTGGTCTAAATGGTTCAACTCTCAAAGGTATTTCCTATCAGTGTAATGCATACATGAGAGTGTCAAACAAGCAATCTTTGTATCACAAGATATTCAAAAAATGAGTTCACACAAAGATGTCAAGTCTACAATATTTCAATCAGCAAGATATCTCAAGCATGTTGGTATTAAATGATGTATATGCTTACAAAAGATGTGTAATATTTGTATTCAGCAAATAATATATGAGTGAATGAATATTGCTACAAAGACCACTATCACAAAAACAAAGATCTCTTCAAATGTATTTATCAATATAAAGCACACTAGATATTTGAAGATGATTTTGAAAATATTTTGCAAACAAAATACTATACGATCTTCTCAGGATATTATAATGAAGGTGCAAGCTTAGAAGATCTAACAAGGTCTTCTTAGGATAGACTTATCAACAAAGTCCCCTAAGAATCCTTAGGTTTTGCTCTCTAATAAAATCGTGCCAAGCAAATAGAACAAGGAGAGCAAACCTTTTCAAACACACTCAATCCACTTACAAATGATGTAGGCAATGATAGAAGGCAAGTATGAGTGATTTGAGTAAGAAAATGAGTAGTATAGGGTTTTTATTTTTTCAGAGAATTCTTCCCTAATCAAGGTGGCTAATCACCCTTAATTTTCTCAAATGAACTCATATATATAGATAAGGGAGAAAATATGACCGTTGGGGGCCTATTAGGTATTCTTAGGAAAGTTTAATGATGTTTAAAGCATTTTAACTCTGTTTAAAAAATAATAACTGCGGTAAAAAATCAGGGTAACCCGAGAGGTGCAGTCGACCAGAAATGTTTCGGTCGACCAGGACTCATATGCTTCGGTCAACCAGGGGACTTTTGAACTGAAGGCTCAGTCGACCAGGAGAGAGTGATTTCTCAATTTTTTGAGGTTCAGTCGACCAAGACATTTTGAACTACCTATTTCGGTCAACCAGACCGCTGAGATTTCTCTCGAAGACCCTCCGGTCGACCAGGTAGTTGGAGTACAAAAAGGGACGATTGATCAGATGGTCAAATTTTTGACCCAAGGAGGTTTCGGTCGACTAGGGATTTTTGAACTATCTAGTTCGGTCGACCAGGTGGTCAAACTTTTGACCCTAGGAGGTTTCAATCGACTAGGGTTTTTTAAACTACCTGGTTCAGTCGACTAAATGGTCAAACTTTTGACCTAGGGAGGTTTCGGTCGACCAGGGCTTTTTGAATTAACTTGGCTGGTCGACCAGGTGGTCAAACTTTTGACCCAGGGAGGTTTCGGTCAACCAGGGCTTTTTGAACTAACTTGGCTGGTCAACC
Source organism: Malania oleifera (assembly GCF_029873635.1). Lineage (NCBI taxonomy): Eukaryota > Viridiplantae > Streptophyta > Magnoliopsida > Santalales > Ximeniaceae > Malania > Malania oleifera. The sequence continues at coordinate 64,315,826 of NC_080420.1, forward strand.
GAAAGTGTACCATGTGTGCATTTCGGTCCTTTTTCGAAACATACAATCCCTATTCAAGTGCCTAACAAACATATGTGTACACCCTATGGTCTTTCTAAGGACCTTTCTCATTCATGGTTTGTTTGAGCTTACGTAGTAAATCATACATGTGATGTGTGTGAGCTTATTACAAACCAAATACCTACTTACTATTACAGACCAATATAAATATATTACAATGTTGAATTATGAATTGGTCTTCAAGCTTTTCTTGTTTGGTGCACATCTTGATCTTATCACTCTTAGTTCCTGCACAAAACCTCAAACACTCATTAGATACAATGAGTATTTGTCATAATCAAAACCGGGCGTGACCAATAAGGTCAACAATAGTGTTGGTGGATTGACTGAGGAGGAGTACTGATTGCTCTGTGGTGCCTTCTGTTTTGCTTTTTCATTGTATTTGTATTGTGCCTGGCATATAGTTGTTTTTTTATTTATTTGTATTTTGTATTTCCTTTTGCATCACCATGACTTTTATTTGGTTATGCTGTTGCTTGTTTTGTATTCATTCTCAGTATGTACTACCCATTTCACATGATAATAAATGGTGATTTTCTTTTAGTCTTTTGTGCCTGTGATTTTCTTTCAGTGGGGACACTGAAGTCTTAAGTTGGGCGTTGTGGGGTTAGGCGAGTACTACACGTTGCATTTAGGGGCACAAATATGGCATGATTTTTAAATTTTTTTCCAGTGAGCATTGTAGTAGTATGCCATGTTAACACACTTTATGCCCTTTACATACTTTTATATAGCCTTGATGTTACAACCTTATGCTGTATCTTTTATATGATTTTATTATGCACACTAACAATGAAGTGAGTTGTTTGTGCATAGTTTCATGAGGTATAGTCCGTCTTATTGTTTGGAAATTCGACGAGGATTGATGAGGAGTTCATTCGTTTTAATATTTGTTTATAAGTTTTGGTATTCATATGGTAAATTACAAGGTTAGGACACATTTTCACATTATATGTTTCACATAGGTTTCCTTGTGAGCATTGAGAGAACAACCGTGGTGACTATGACACCTTGTGAAGTTTGTTGAGCCTTTTTTTTAGAGTCATTGACATATACTCTGAGTTCATGAAACTAAACTTTTCTTCTTTGGATATTCTTTGTATGCTAGTTTCTTTATTTGCATTTGCTACCCTAGAGGAGATGTTTAGTGGGGAGATATAAACTTAGGTTTTGTAGCCTACTCAAGATGTGAGTATTAAGCCAACCCTAGAGATGAAAATAATTCACGAATTCTCTTCCCAAGTATTAATTCTTTATCGGTAACAAGAAGATGATATAAGTTGTATTGGTTGTTCTTGCTGCCATGGAAAAGAAAAAATTCAAAGATAAGAAAAATTGATGAGCAAGAAAGAAAGAAAAAGAGAAAATAATGAAAAATAGAGATGAATGCTCCAAAAAGAAAAATAAAGAAAAAAAAATAAGAAGAATGGCCAAGTTGGAGACACCATAGTCCTGCATGTCTTAAGTGTCTCCAGGTGCTCCAATGCATATGAAGGATTCACGCATAGTTTGTGAATTGTTGATCAAGGGTGATCTTGGTAGGATGTGGCAAGAAGGTGAGAAGGCGCTAGGGTGAAAGACCCGACACCTCGATACTAGGCTAGATTGTATTCCTATGAGACTAGTCCATTCCATCTTCATTGTTGGTTCTTCGATGTATGTGAGATGTTTGACCATGCATGTTTTTCCTTACATACAAGAGTGGCCCCATCTTCATGAGTGTTTTTGAGAGTATACCGATAAGGCTAAGTAAAGACAACCATTCTGTAGGTGTCTAAGAATGACCAAGTGAGATGAGTCATTCACTTTACACATGCCTTATGATTATGCTTATTTATACTCATATTTATATGATGATATTAACTTTGAATTGGAATTATTGATTGATTCTCTAAGGTTTATGATGTTTTTTATGACTATACCTTGTTGGACACGTATGAGTGATTTTATTCAGAGTTGTACTTATAATGGAGTTGTTTGCAGAAGAGTCATTTACTGAGTGATTTACACGTCGTTTGTTCATGTTTCAGGAAATTGGAGCTTAAATTGAGGAGTTAAGCAATGCAAGAAGCCAAAGGAGCAATTGGAAAGCACAAGGCTCAACCAGGTCTCTAAGGCCTTGGCCCATCCAAAGCAACATGACCCTATTCGACCATGTGGTTCAACCAGGCAATCACAAAGGGGTGACCAGGTTATGAAATGAAGACTCCAAAGTGCTAATTAATTGAAGAATCACATAATACCTCAACCAAGGAGCAACCAAGAGATCCTGAAGGTGCGACTAGGTTAGGGAAGCCAACAACTAAATAAGAAGATTTTCTAGATTGGCTCGATCAAGATGCGACCCAGAGAAGTCATGGTGCGACCAGGTCGATTGTGTTCGAATTCAGAAACTGCTGCTCGATATTTTTGGCAAAACTTTCTTGATTTGAATTCAATCGCTTGTAAACCCTTTTAGCTATAAAATCAAACTTAAGATAGGTGATTTAGGTCCCCTTTTGGCTCCTCTTTGGTTAATGACAGACCTTGAGTGCTGATTGGAGCCATTTAGATTAGTTTTCAATTCATTGCTTTGTTTCAATTCCAAGTTGTAAGTTGTAATTGTAGTTCTCTTTTTGTGCTTTGAAGGCCTAGTGACAAGGCTTGAGTCTGATTGGTGCCATTTAGATCAAGTTAAGTTGGTTCGTTATTGGTGTTTCGAAGGTTCTGTGACAAACCTCGAATCCGATTGGTGCCAAGTAGAGTAGATTTCAATACCTTGTCAATTTACGTTGTTTGTGTAATTTCAATTCAATTTCAATAAAAGTATGCTTTCAATTCCATCTTTTAATATTTTGTCATTAATTCCTTGTAGCATGAGTAGCTAAATATTTAGTTCTTGGGTTGTGATGATGTTGACTTTGGTGTATTCCCAAGAGGGGGGGGGGTGAACTGGGTATTTAAAAATTTATTCCTAGGTTCAATTCAAATCCACAATCAGTATCGCTCAACCTAGGGTCTGTCTAAGAAAATACCAATTTACTAAAAATGTAAAATTGAGCAGATAAATAAACAGATACAACAGGCTCAGTGTTTTCCAATGATTCTCAATAATGAAAACATTAACATTCTAGTGAAGAAATTAAATTGCGGAAATTAAAATCAAACACAAGAAATGTTATCAAGGTTCGACCAAATTTACCTACGTCCTCGCCTCAAGCTCACAAGTAAGAGGATTCCACTAAGGCTCACTTAATGGGTGGAGCGACACGATTACAACACCTTACCAGGATGGTGCACCTAGTTCTCTTAACCAGGTTTGAACCAGTCTGGTGCTCTCCTAACCAAGTCTGAGTAATTCAGGACTATTCATAGAGCTAGTCTTCCTCTTCCGACCACATGTCGAGAATACAACAGATAATTTAATTGTTTGTGTACAATAAAGATGCTTCTTACACTAAGTAGATATGTACCACAATATGCACAATACTAACAATGCACTCAAGTATGATAAGGATTTATGTTCAGTAAAGTTTATGTGAATCTGTGTATATCTCTCAAAATATATATGAGATATGTGAGAGATAATAATTTTTTATTTAAAAATATTTTATATATTAACAACTTATCAAAGATCTAGTGCACATATAATATCTCTAAAAATATTATGAAGTAAAGTGCAGGAGATATTAGATATTTTCTTTGACAAAAATATATTTAGTAATAAGCACGAAGTAGGCTTTTGAGTCTTGCAATGAAGATGCAAAAAGACTCACAAGCAAGAAATGATTTCCCAACCAAATTTACCAATTAAGTGAAATGGGAAATACTCAAAGCACAAACAAATATATTTTTAAAATCAAATGAGTAAAAGTGTGTATGCTTTAGAGAAGTATAATAAATAAGCACACAAGAATAAATATCAATCACTCCTCACTTTGCAATAAGTTTGTAAATGAAGAGCATGAAATTAATGCTCTCTACTATGAATGATTTTTGCAAGCAGGAATGAAGGAGAGAATGTATATTATACTTGAAAATTAAGAGAATATAGCAATAAGAGAAAAATAATTTTGAGAGATAATTTTGGAAAAGTTTAATTAAGAATTAACCCTGATTAACCACAGTAAAACTTGCTGAACCCGAGAGGTTCAGGCACCTAGTTCATAGGGCCGGTCGCCAAAATAGACACAAAGCTCATATTGGGTTTGGTTGGCTGAGAATAGGACTGGCCGGTCAAGCCAAGGTGAAAAACCAAACCTTCATAGGTTCGGTCGCCTAGTTTAGGATTCGGTCTGCCGGTTCTTGCTATTTGGTCGCCTGGGGTGATTTTGACCTAGAGGTTTGATCGACCAGGGCTAGTAAAAAGAGATGGCTCTAAGGTTCGGTCGATCGTGGACATTTTGTTCAAATATAGGTTGGTTGCTCGAGCTAAGTCAAAGAATTGACTTTTTACCAATTTGGTCGACCGGGGCATTTATAACACCCTCTGGTACGTCGCCCGAAGCTCTTTCAAAGTTGAGTTAGGTCCTGGTTTTGATTAGAAAGACACCCTTGTTCACATAGGAATTACTTTTGAGTTTACAGGGGATTTTTCATGAAGTGCTTGGGGACCTAAGGTCAGTCTAAGGCCTAGGCTTTTAAATTAAGCCCAAAAATCTGACGTCGGTCGACTTAAGCCTTTGTTAAATCCACTTTGGCCCTCAAACCTTTTTCAACCCTGTGTGAATAGGCTGTGGCATTTTATCTTAGGGGTATTGGTTCCAATGGGTCAATCTATGGTCTCTTGAGCATTAGACCCTATCATGCATGCAAGTGCATTAATACATACCATAATTATTACAGTCCCAAAAATTTAATTACAATTGTAATAAAGAAAACTTGTCTTCATTCTCTTTTGCTCTTCAAGTGCCATCGTGTGGTGTGAACATTTGGTTCCTTATGGCATCAACTATATCCTTACCGTTCGTGCGTGCTAAGAGTAGTATTTTACTTAAGACTATGTCCTTTGATCTTGCATTAAAGTTTCACATTTGATGTCTTATGGGTGCTTTTTCTAGTTATATTTCTGGTATGTTCGGTGCTTAACTACTCACCAGAAATGCCATTCAGCAAGCATAATCCCCAATACTTGTTGATTATTTCCAAAGGCGGATTCCTCTTAAAGTATGTTTTCCAAGAAATGGTCTTAAACGATAAATTTTTTATCTCTTGCTACTGCTTTATAAGCTTCAAAATATTCATGACCTATACTTAACAGCATTATCCCATTTGTCATGAAGTTCATGATTTTTTTTGGGGACCAAAACATTTACAAAATTATTTCATAAAGTTGAATATATCCAAATCAAACATGAATTGGGCTTAATGCATAGTAGAAAAGGTGCTTAGAGATATAATAGGGTGCATAAACTAAGGGGGAGCAACTTGACTTAGAATACTATGGCTCTGAATAGTTTAACTTTCTCACATCTATATTCATATATTTCATATTTTGTGAGAACTGCATCCTTCATCCATAATGAACTTCATGTCGGTACTATTTTATGGATAGACAGTGTTATATGTGTTGCATGCATTATCTTGGACCATACTGAATTGCTTGTGCAATACTTTTTTAAAAAGTTTTGTTTATCCACCTAAGGTTGCTTTACATGCATATTTTTATTACCTTAGCCTTTTCTGATGATTTCAAAAGGGGGAGAAGAATCTTAGCAAAACTGGGAAAGTAATAGCCATTGTACTTGAGAACTGCCAAAAATTTGATTGCATGATTGATTATTTGGTATCGTCATTCCACACATGATTGAACTTAGTTTTACATGATTTTTATGCATATTATAAGGAGGAGCCTTTTATGGCTATACCCATTTTTGTTTGAGTATTTGTCATCATTAAAAAAGGGGAGATTGTTGACTCTATGAGTCATATCTATAACATCGTACTTATCTTATCATATAATAAAACATAATAAATAAAATAGTCAACCCGAAACCCGTGGGTAACGAGGACACCAGTCATACACAGCGGAACCTAGTTAGCATTAATGTAAATCATCATTCTCATAACCACAAAATATTTAATACTAGAGCTGACTATAATCCATAGTAATACTGTATTCATTTACAACCTGAAAATATCAAAAATACAACTAGGATCCCATAGCAAAAATTTCCTGACCCTAGCCCAAACTTACCCTCCTAGCAGTGTAGTACAACCGACTCAACGACGGTCACGCTCCGCCGGTCTTTCTTGGTTTCTTGAAAATCATTTAATGTTTGGGGGTGAGATACTTCTCAGTAAGGGAAAATAAACTAAATATAGCTGTGTGACAATATGAATATTTAATGATAATATAGATAAACGGCACATTCTTCATACCAGAAAACATTAATCATTTAATAACTGCATAAGTGTAAACCTTCATATTTTAATAAATCATACTAATAATAACTTTCTAGTATAGCTAATAATATTGAAAACATACCCAGGATGAATAGCTAGCGGATGTCATGTATTACCCCCGTGATGGGTTGTACAGCCCGCAGGTGGGACCCGACAATGGCTGGCCGACCACTGCCGAGTCAAAAATTTCTATAAGTACGATGGGCCCGCCACACCTTGGTCCAGACTACCAGGTGGATGTCTACAACTCTACACTAAAAATCACATCGACTATCCATCTCCCACCCCCTCATGGGGTGGTTAGCACCAATCTGAGCAAAGATATCTGATCTATATAGCTACGATACCGTGCTCCTGAAACTGAACTAAACTAACATTCGAGTTCTGATAACATATAATACATGATAATATAGCGTTTAACATAAATGGATTGATAGCATTTTCTATAATTTCATAAATACGGCCTTGCGTCGAACATTTCATAAATACAACCTCGCGCCGAACATTTCATAAATACGGTCTCGTGCCAAACATTTCATAAATATGGCCTTGCGCCGAACATTTCACAAATACGACCTTGCACTAAAATCATACATAAAACATGGCCTCACGCCAACTATCAATCACGGCCTTGCGCCAAATATCTCATACATATCATTTTGAATAATAAATCAATTATCATGTATTTTCAAAATCTTAATATACTGTATTATTTCATAACTCCTGAAAACATGCTTTATTCGTAAAATTTTCCATAACATAATACGTATCACGTAAAATAATATTCATGCCACACAATGCTGAGTAAAATCAAACATTTCATTCTAAAATTACATTTCCTGTATAACAGCAGTATTTTCCCAAATATGCATTTTCTCAATAATATTCAAATATAACACATACTTTCCTGAAAATTAATTTGCTGATAAATAATACTAATTTTCATGAAAAAATAACTGTTTTAGTTTATTCCCTTACCTGACACCAGAAAGAAACCCCCCAAAAATTCCACTCGTCCTGCACCACAGGGATCCCCGTTCAACACCCTGAATTCAACAATCCCCAAAACTAAACTTCAGTATTTTCACGTGAATATCATTTCATATAACTATGAAAAGACTAAATTTGGCATAAAAAGCCTTACCTTAACTCAGGGATGAATTTCAACTCGCTTCCACCAACGATCCACTCCGGCAGATTTGGAGAGAACTTCCCTAGGAGCATCGTGGTGACCTCAGATTGTCGATCCGCCAAATGACGAAGCCGAAATCGAAGAGAGAGGAGAAGGACACCATAGGGAGGAGAGAGAGAGAGAGAGAGAGAGAGAGAGAGAGAGAGAGAGAGAGAGAGAGAGATTTTCTGATTTTCTGCATTAAAAATCCAAGTTTACACTATTTGTAGAGCCAGATTCGTTGACGAAATTCAGAATTGCTAAAACCTTCCTCCGTATTTTCTTGTTGACGAGACATACCCTCGTCGATGAGCCTAATTTCCGCGTCATTGACGAACGCTCCCATTTTCTCTCTCTTAATTATTATTTAAATATCGGGTCATTACAATATCTCATTTTGATAATGACAAATATCTTTGTATCTTACCTGTGCCTTAAGCTGTTGAACATGACTACTCTTAGCATGCACGAACGTTCATTATCCACCCTTGTTTAATGTCTATGATTATTTTTTGGATAGTTTATTGAATTTTAGCATGAGCAGCAACTGAGCTATATTGAATATCTTGAGTTGAATGTCTACTTAAATGCATGCTTGTATGGAATGCCAATTGCATGGCAGATGCAGTATTGTGAATTGCATGCCGTAGAATGAACTAAGATATCTGGTGCACGAATTTTATTTTATTTTTTATGAATTTTAGGTTTGGGAAATGTCCAATTTAAAGATGGCATGCTGCCGAAATTTCGTTAGATATTTTCAAAATAAATCAAACCATATGCTACAATTGATGCATGCTCATATAAAACTCCCTCTGATACCAATTGTTAGAAGTGGTATGATCCCAAGAGAGGGGGGTGAATTGGGTTTTAAAACATTTTGGCTAAATTAAACATTTTCCGATTCACCACAGATCATATCCCATTTGATATTACAACGTGTATGTAAAATGGTTAAGCTATGAGTGTGAACATACATGTGCAGCATATCTCATTTAAATAAAAGTGTGCATGTAAATAATTAGACCTATACACAAAGAAGCATGCACATATGGAAATTTAAAGTGTAGTAATTAAATGAGATAGAGAGAGAGAGAGCAACACACGATACTTGTTATTAAGGTTCGGTCAATCCAGCCTATGTCTTCGCCTTGTGCATACTCCCCAAGGATTACACTATCCCTACTCACTAAAATGGGTGGAGTAGAAGCCTTTTACATACTCTCGTTACGGAATGAGAAAAACCCCAACTTAATTACCCGGTTAAGCCCAACTGATCTCTTTTATGGGTGGAGACTCCCTAGTTTAATTTCCAGGCTAAATTGAACTCGGTCTTACTTATGGAGCTGAGACTCCTCAGTTCAATTCCAGGCTAAACCCAACTGATACAATAAAAATATTTTTGTACATAATAAAATGCTTCCAAATACAAGCAAAGATGTACATGTTTAAGCTCAAAATGCACTCTCTAATGATATGAAATCTGCTTAGAGAGTAAGGGTGTTTTACTCAAAATAGTATTTTCAATCTTTGAAAAAGATGTATATGATAAGCACATAAAGATTTAAACCTTAATAAGATTTTTCAAACAAAATGTTTTTCAATAAAGGATATAGGAAAACCTAGGGTTTTTAGCTCAAAAAGAATTTTGTCAATAAGAACAAGTGAGCTTATGAATCTTTACAATGAGTTGTGCAAAGATTCAAAATGCCATGAACAATTTCTCCACAAAAATATTTATCAAAGAAAATATGAGAGAAACCCTAAGTATACTCTCCAAATGATTTTAAAATAAAAACTTGAGTGAAAGTATATTCTATGGATACAGACTAAATGCCCAAAATAAAGTACTCTCTTCTAAAAGGATTTTTCAAAAGAAAGATTGAAAGAGAGTATGAGAGAGTTTAAAACTTTAACCCCATAAATACTTTTGAAATAGAAATTGAAATGGGGGAACTTTGATTACAAAATAATTGAGAGAATTTTAAAGCTAATCAAAGTTTCTAATTAAACAAATGAAAGGGGTATTTACAGTTTTTTTGAAAAAGTTACCGTTGGGGACACGGAGGACATTTTGGAAAATGATTAATGATCTTTAATTAAAATTAACTTTAGTTAAATGCAAAAATTGGCAACCCGAGAGGTTCGGTCGCCTGACGCTTAGAGTCGGTCACCCGAACACTCACAATGGCCTAAAGGCAACTTTCCAATTCAATCGGCTATGGCCAATGGCCAATCGGCTGAGTGAGGTGTTTTTCTAGGGCTTCATGGTTTCGGTTGCCCAGTGAGGGGTTCAGTTTGCCGAGATGATATGTTCGGTCAACCGAGGGTATTTTGAATTGATAGTTTGGTCAATCGAGATAGGTAGAAAAAGTCAGCTTTGAGGTTTGGTTTATCGTAGAAGATTAATTCAAATCTGGGTCGGTCATCTAAGCCAAGTCAAAGATTTGACTTGCTGCTTGGTTGGTTGACCAAGGCATTTATAACCCCAAAGGTTGGTCGATCGAGTCTAGATCAAACATTCGACTTTCGGCCTACGGTGTGTTCGGTCGACTGAGCTAATTATATTTGGAGGGGTTTGGTCGACCGAGCTTTTAAATTAAGCCCAAAAATCTAACGTTGGTTGACCTTCGGTAGACCAAAGTCTTTGTAAGCCCTAATTTGCCCTAAAGTTATATTAAAACCTTTGTAAGATTTTATCTTTTTACAAAAGGTTTTTGTATGAACTGTAGGTATCCTAAGGTCAGTCTACGGTCATCTGAGCATTTAATTCATATCATGCTGATGCATACATTATTACAGACCAAAGATAAAAATTAAATGAAATATAATTCAAAACATGTCTTCTTCTTTTCGCTCTTCTCTTCATGGAATACGCCAGTATGATGTGAGCTTGAAGTCCTTTCTAGCTTCCATCTTCCTCTGTTGTGTGTGCATTCTGAATCGTAAACCTATTCAAAACACTAGGCACACACATGAGACACTTGTGTTTGTCAACATCAAAACAGGATATGACTCAGAATCAACAGATGAAACCCTAGGTTAGAGTTCATAGCTAGGTCTCAGTCAATTATGCATAATAGGGTTTGGTTATTAAACTAGTGATTCGTGTTTCTTGGATAGGGTATACCCCAGTTCTCAACCATGCGCCAGACGATTGGTGCACCCTGGCTACCCTATGTCACTCGAGTGGATTACCCTAAAAAGGAATTCATGTTCACTGGATAGGGTATACCCCGTTTCTTGATCATGCTTCGAAAGATTAGTGTAACCCGGCTACCCTATGCCACTTGAGTGAATGACTTATCTTGGAAACCCTAACATGGATAATTGACTGAGCCTAGGTATTGCTCCCTAAACGCTAGGGTGGATTCATAACTAGAGACTTGCTTTCATAGATAACTTCATTCAATTTAGTTGCTTTCATAGTTTAATAAAAAAAACCCAAACTTCCATATTTTCATTATTATTCAAGTGTAGCAAGCTAGATTAAGGTTGGTTTACCGCTGCACTAGAGTCTCTGAGATCGACACCCGACTCACTCCTCGTTCTACTAAACTTGGGATTAGTTAGGGTTTATAAATATTATCTTTGGTGGTTAAGGAACCAAGCCTTGGCGAGCCTACCACGTGCTCAAATTCAAAATCATTGTTAGACATCTTCTTACCATTTCATATTACTTTGGAGCACCTAGTGTAGTCGAATTTGGTAAAAGTTAGCAAAAAAGCTCGAAATGATAGGGTTTTTGCCTTGATTTACATGCATGAGGTTATAATCAATATTATACCTCTTTTTATCATTTCAAACTACCCTAGATCTCCTAGTGTAGTTCAATTTGGCAAAAGTTAAAAAAAAAAGTCAAAAAAGAAAGTCTAAAAGGGCAATTTGGGGTTTCAACCCCTAGTTCCTTAGTAAAATTTGCTTAGGAAAAATGGGCATTGACAACTATGCCTCTTTGGCCAGTGCCTTTTGGAAGAAAGGTGCTGGCCAAAGAAAGAGATATCTATTTTGATTAAGAGAAAATGAAACCAAGAGGAAAAAACAAGAAACAAAAGGAGAACTAAACACAAACAAGTCAAAGCTCAACCTTAGTCTTAGGGGTTAGCAACCTTAACCTACTTTGTCTAGAAAAATGAAGATTCAGCCTCATGGAATTGTGACCTTAAAATAACTCTTCTCACATAACAAAGACTTTGACTTAGCGGATAGTAACCTTGACCTACCTCATCAAGAAAACAAAGATTCAGAGTCAGAGAATTTTGACCTTAAAATACCTTCTCTAACACGACAAAGACTCGGTCTTAAAGGAATAAAACCTTGATCTGCCTCATCCAAAAAACAAATATTTGCCCTTAGGGAGTTGCAAACTTAAAATGCATGGTCTTAAGGGATAGTAACCTTGACCTACCTCGTCTAGAAAAATAAATATTTGGCCTCAAGGAATTGTGATCCTAAAGTACCTCCTCTAACACAACAAAGACTTGGTCTCAAGCTAGGGATAGTAACCTTGACCTACCTCGTTTAGAAAAAAAAAAATATTTGGCCCCAAGGAATTTTGATCCTAAAGTACCTCCTCTAACACAATAAAGACTTGGACTTAAGGGATAGTACCCCTGACCTATCTTATCCAGAAAACAAAGATTCAGCCTTAGGGAATTGTGATCCAGAAGTACCTCCTCTAACAAAGCAAAGACAAGATCTCAAGGGATGGTAACCCTGACCTACCTCATCTAGAAAACAAAGATTCGACATTAGGGAAATCTGACCATGAAATACATCCTCTAACCCAGCAAAAGACTCAATCTTAAGGGATAGTAACCCAGACCTACCTCATCCAGAAAACAAAGATTCGACCTCAGGGAATCATGTCTCCAAAGAACCTTTTCTAACATAGCAAAGACTTGGTCTTAGGAGATAGTAACCTTCACCTACCTCCTTTAGGAAAATAAAGATTCAGTCTCAAGGAATTGTGACCCTAAAGTGCCTCTTCTAACACAAAAAAGACTTGTACTCAAAGAATAGTAACATTGACCTATCTTGTTTAAATAAATAAGGATTCAACCTCAGGGAATTGTGACCATAAAGTACCTCTTTTGACACAAAAAATACTTGGTCTTAGAGAATAGTAACTCTGGCCTACATTATCTAGAAAACAAAGATTTAGCCTAAGGGAATTGTGATAAGATTCGGTAGGAATCTAAGGTTCCCAATATACAAACAAAGATGGCAAGTACTTAAAGTTTCCCCATGTTGACCCAAAATGCACCAAATCACGAGCCAAACCGATTGTCAATAGAGTCTTTAACCAACCCTATTCATTGTGCTATCTTTCTGATAATTATGAGGCAAATTTGAATGATTCTTTAATTAAGGAGGAAACATTTAAGAGATAGACAAAAGTGAGAGAAGGAATTTTTTCCATGTGGCTTGGAATGATATTGATTTCTTTGATTACATCTTCTTGACTTAGTGTAAGAGGTGTTGAGTGACTGAAACAACAAAATGTTTCATAGAGTACCTCCGTCTTGGAAGCCTTTGACACAAGTTATCTAAAGTAGTCTAGGACGCGGTAAGCTTGGAATTTTTGAAATAATTACACCGCCTTTGCTTGGAAACAAACTGGCCATTGTATTGCATTTCTTCCTCCTTATTTTCCATTCTCCTTCTCCATTATTGTTGTTGTTGTTGTTGTTGTTGTTGTTGTTGTTTATGTTGTTGTTTTTGTTGTTGTTGTTTCATTTATTTTTTATTCTTTTAATGGAAAGGGATAGAAGACTAATTTGCCTTTAAACTCCATTACACTACCTAAGGGCAAAAATTCAAAATTATATTTCTGGCTATTAGTCTCATTGACCACTAAAAGGGAGCATTACCTTGATTCAAGTTTTGAACTTCTACATAAACGAGAAATAATTTGTGCCCTCTTCATAGGATCAAAATTTGACAACATTTAGTAAATCATCAAGGCCATAATATTGCTCGAAGATATAGATATCCCCAACTTTCAAGTAGTTATCTTGCACAATGTTCCCAACTTGAAATGAGTTGTGCCTTACTTGAAACAATGTACTTTATAGAATAAGTTTTCCCATTCAAGGTTTGGATAGTTACTTCCCTATGATTTTGGTAAAAATTATATTAACAAAGCTTAACGATATCGACAATGAACATCCACCACTAACATAAGATGGTCATATTGTAACTATATGGAAGGGATTTTCATGTTTGAAAGCGTTAGCTTCCTAAATGGCTATAAGTTTTTCCTTGAATTCTTTGTGAGATGCATAGTCTAATAACATTCTTATGGCTTCCATTCTACCTATGGGAGTAGAGGTCTCATCATAGTCTATTCCTTCTTCTTGACTATATCCTTGAGCAACAAGTCTACCTTTATTACGTACTACTATACCGTTTTCATCTTTTTTATTCCTAAATACCCATTTGGTTCCTATTACTGAATGGTCATCAGGTCTAGGAACTAATTTACATACTTTACTTCTTTCAAACTAATTTAATTCTTCTTGCATAGCTATTATCCAAGAATAGTCACTTAAGGCTTCTTCTATATTCTTTGGTTTTTTTTTTTAGATAGAATTGCGTAATGGTTACATAGACTTTTAAATGAGGATCTAGTGGATACACCATGTGAAGGTTCACCAATGATTTGGTCTTTTGGGTGATTTCTTACAAACTTCCATTCTTTAGGTAGCTCATATTTATCTGTGGGTCCATCATTTGAGGTTGATTCATTGTTCTCATCTTTTGTTTCCTTAATTTCTTAGTCTTCTAGTTTTGTATTGTTTCTTTGATTCTATGATTGTGAGTGTTCTTTTGTTGTAGATTATGAATACTTTATTATTTAATGCATACCATAGGAAAATTCCTTCTTTTGATTTTGCATCAAATTTTCCTAAGTCTTTTTTATCATTCAATATAAAACACATACATCCAAATACATGAAAATAAGATATGTTAGGCTGTCTCCCTTTCCATAGTTCATAGGGGGTCTTATCTAGGCTTGATCTTATGGAAACTCTATTCATCATATAACATGCGGTATTTATCGTTTTAGCCGAAAAATACTTAGGTAATTTATGCACATTAAGCATGGTCTTAGCCTTTTCTTAAAGAGTCCATTTCTTCCTTTTAACAACTCCATTTTTTTTTAGGAGTTATAGGTGCTGAAAAATTGTGATTTATTCCATCTTCATTACAAAATTTATCAATTTCTTTATTTTTAAATTCTCCTCCTTGATCACTTCTGATATTTAGAACTCCATACCCCTTTTCATTTTGGAGTCTCTTGCATAAGCTAATTAGCATCTTGCAAGCTTCATCCTTGGAGGCTAAGAAGAGTACCCAGGTAAATCTGGAGTAGTCATCAACAATGACAAAAGTATATTGCTTTCCTCTT
This sequence comes from Malania oleifera, assembly GCF_029873635.1. NCBI lineage: Eukaryota > Viridiplantae > Streptophyta > Magnoliopsida > Santalales > Ximeniaceae > Malania > Malania oleifera. The sequence continues at coordinate 64,330,855 of NC_080420.1, forward strand.
AAACTTTGTGTTCTAGTAGGAATCTAAGTGGATAAGTTCTAAGGGCTTACTAGTGGAAATGTGTTTTTTTCTTTTTAAAACTTGTCATAGTTTGCTTTCTAAGCTGGCAAACGTCACAAATTTTGTCTTTTATGAACTTTGAACTAGGTATACCTTTGACTAAGTTTCTTTTAGCTAATTTAGATAACAAGTCCATACTAATGTGTCCTAGTCTTCTATGCCACAGCCAGCTGGCTTCATTTATAGCTGTTAAACATGTGACTTTTTAAGATATTAGGTTTTCAAAATTTATGCAATACACATTATCAACTCTATTTTCAGTGAATAAGATATCATGTTTTTCTCGATTTTCAACTATACACTTATCTTGTTTAAAGATTACAACAAAGCTTTTATCACTTAATTGACTAATGCTAAGTAGATTATGTTTCAACCTATCTACCAATAAATCATCATTAATAGTTAGGAGGATTCTTTACCTACTTTTCCGATATCGATTATTTTACCTTTAGTATTATCTCCAAAGGTGACATGTCCATCATATTTTTGCATTGATGTGGTTTATTTGGGCTTGTCTCTGGTCATATGTCTTGAACATCCACTATCCAAGTACTATTTGTCTTTTGATGGAGTTGTCCTAAAACTCACCTACAAGAAAGGTTTCAAGGTGTTAGTTTTGGTGCCCAAACCTTCTTAGGTATTTTTATTTTAGGTTTATCATCAGTTTTGACTCTCCATACTTTATTGATTTTAAGATTTTTCCTTTTATATAGACATTCAAACTTTATATGTCCTTTTTTCTTACACAAGAAGCAAGTAGTGTGTTCATAAGCATTTGTAGAAGATGTTCTAGCATAATGTCTTGATTCTTTTATGAAGTATCCCATATAGAGATTCTTTTTCTTCTTTTTTTCAACTCCGTTGTATCCAATTCCTTCTTTATCTAATGACATTCTTTGTGTTCCAATTGGCTTTTCAAATTTTTCCTTTCCTTTTGTGAAATTGTAGATGATTTTGTCTTTATTCTCAATTTTACTTTTAAGGCTATTTATTTCTAAATCCTTTTTGTTGACTCTACAAGTCCAATCTTGTTTTGATAATGACAAATCACTTGGTATTTGATCTATGCATTGAGTTTGTGTATAGGACCTATATTAACCATGCATGGAAAGATAACAAGTTATGGATGCATTCAAGTAAAGCCTACAAATCGTGGAAAGCATCTTGGAACTTAAAGAGTATGAGAAAGAGTATGAGAATCAAGATGCAAGAGGCAAAGTTCAAGAAACTCTTGGGAATGGGTATTTAGAGGTTATGTATTTACATTGGCATATGATTTATTTTGAAGCTCATTATAACTTAGAATAGTTTTAAGACTCATGCATTTCATGCACATCATTAGGAAACTCTCATGGACCTTGAAATGCTTTCAAAATCATGAAAAACATATTTAATGAAAGACCCAAGAAAAGAAGCCAAGCAGATTTTTAGTTAGAAATGAAAATTTGAGAGAATGGTGAGTTCGGTCACCTGAACTCAAACCTCAGTAGCCTAACGAATTTCTTCAGTTGCCTGAAGATTAAGTTTAGTCACCTGAAGAATTAAATGGAGAAGACAGAACATGGTCGAGGCTCTTCGGTCGCCTGACCTTGGAACCTCAGGCGCCTGAAGTTGACACTTCAGGAGCTTGAAGTTGAGTTCGGTTGCCTGAACTCGCAGGAAAGCCTAAAAATTAGCTCTTTGTTAAAAAGACACGCGAAGTATATTATTGATCCAATGGATGAGATTAATTCTAAGGGTAATATAATATATATTATGAATATCTAAACCCTAGAACACAAGCTAAGGGACACAACAAGAAATACATACTTCTCATTGCAAGATTTAAACCCTAGAGCCGGTTTTCTGCACTTCAATCTTCTTCCATATTTGTTTGGGAAAATCTCTTCTAAAATCAAAAGAGCATTCATTCATCCAACTAAAATTTGATTCAATATTAAGGTTTGATCTGTCAAGTTATCATTTTTTTTTAAGAATCTCTTATCTATTTACTTGTTCATCATTACAAAGAAGTTTTGATCTTGAGTGTGTATTCACATATAAAAACTAAATTTTGGGAAGATCATGTTTTGATAAAATCTTGTTAGCTTGGTTGATTGATTTGAACTTCAAGAAGTAGATAAACACATATTCATATAAATCGTTCATTGGGCTTCTTATTGAAAAACCTATTTTGATTAAATACGAATTTGTGTATTGACACATAGCATACATCAAACGATTGTATCGTTTTTCATACATTCTTGAGCTTCAAGTTTTATCATATGTTAATGTACTAGGAAATTGAATTGTACTCACAAGCTTTTATTTAGAAGCATTTTTTTTAGTGTTATTTTCAGATTTCATTGTAAACACGGTTCGGGTTGTGAACCGGGTGTGAGGAGGAAGTTGTACCTCTTGTGAGCAGCGGATAAAGAGGGAGTTGTAACTCTTGTAAGCAGCGGTTTGTAAGGGAAGCTCTGTCCCACTTTAAGGAGCAGGGTTATTAGTGAATCCTTGAGTGGTTGCTCAAGGCGAGGACGTAGGCCAAGTCGGCTGAACCTCGTAAAATCGCGTTTTTCATCTCTCTCCCTTTTACTCTTTATTTTCCGCATTGTATTTAAATTGAGGATATTGCATGCATAGATAGGATTGCCACACTCACACAAAATTGAGCAACTAGAAGCATTTGGTGAACTTATAAGAAGTGTGTGAAAGAAAAACTAAGTGGTTTAATTTTTTTTTTTAATATCCAATTCACCCCCCCCCCTCTTGGGACTACACCTTAATCAACACTTTTTACTTTCACCATTTACTTGCATCTTTGCTAAGTCTTGAGACATATCTTTTATTTTATACATGAGATAATCAATCTGAGTTTTTTCTTTTTCAACTGATTTTGAAATCTCAAGTTGATTTTTGAGTATTTCATTTTGCTCTTTCAAAGCTAAGTTTCTTTTGGTTACTCTTATAAACCTTTTATGGAAAGTAAATAGTTCATCCTAAATTTATCTATATGAAAGCATGCTTTCACATTAGTCACTACATGATTCATCATTAGATTCTTCAAATGAGCTAGTGTAGGAATTTACTTCAGCATCTCTTGCCATGAAGCAAAGGTTTGCAACGTCTTGATCACTTGATTCGCTTTTAGATTCATAGGAAACCGTCGACGGTTTCCACTGTGCTAGCAACCCTATATAAATGGTTTAAATCATTTAATTGATTAAAAAATCAAATCACTTTCCTTCTCTCACCAAGGGCTGCAACCAGCTCTCTCTCTCTTTCTCTCACCTTGATTTCTCCCCTAATTTCAGCCCAAATCAGCTGATAAACATGATTTAGGTATGCCAGAGGCGAATCACTTCATTTTAACCAGAGTGATTTTGAGAATCAAGCATTTCAGGCACCACTCCAAAATCACAGTAAGGAGATTATTGGTAATATGTGGGTCTTGGTATGTTGAATGGTTTTATTCTGGGGTTACGTTGATTAAAATAGGGTTTAAGAATACAAGCTTTATATGGGCGCCATAGGCATAGTATTGAATTCCCTACAAGCATAGTTCTAGGAAACAGGTAAGGGGATAGATTTTGTAAGGTATTTTCAGAAAGTTCACCGTTTAAAATACAGTATTTGATTCAGAAGTTATATACATGAATTATATGGATATTTATATCTATGGAAGCAGATTTAATATTATTTTTTAGAAAAATATAATCTTCCCAAACAGTCAGCATATTATAGAATAACACTCACTCGCGTGGCATGAGTATAAATATTTTACTGCAGATATTAGCATGTCAGGTTATTTTATAGTTATGCGAAACAAGCATGTTTTATAAAGAATTTTTAGAAAATCTATAAATAGTACAAAAATTATGATATTTTTAGTATATTATGATTATTCAGCAGGCCCAGAAGCCGTGATAATTCAGTCGGCCCAGATGCCATGATTATGCAGCCGGCCTAGATGCCATGATAATTCAGTCGGCCCAGATGCCGTGATATTTCAGCCGGTCCAGATGCCGTGACTAGATATATTTATAATAGTCTATTCAGAAACATTATTATGACATATTTTACACGAAACCATGAAACAATTATATTATAGTTATTTATGAAATTTACTATATGATAGAAAAACTCGGATGACTTAGTTTAGTTTTAGAGCACGTTACCGTAGCTATCAGTTCAGATTAGTGCCACCACACATTTCAGATAGAGTGTCTATGTATGGAGAGTTGTTTAAGCCAGTGTAGTAGTGTGCCCCCCTGGCAGTCCGGATCAAGCTGGGAAGACCAATCGTACTAACGGACGAGTCAGTTTTAACTTAGCATGGTAGGCCAACCATTGTTAGGTCCCACCTACGAGTCGTACAACCCAATCATGTGGGGGTAGTGCATGATATCAGCTAGCTATCGATCATGGGAATGATTTTAGTATTATACAGATATAGCAGACAATTTTTATACATATAGAATTTCAGTATTATACAGATGATTTATATGCATATAGCAATTTATTATAACTCAGTATGTCTATGTTGAAATATGATTTCTTCATATTTATACAGAACATATTTACTTGATTTATCAAATGCAATTAATTATATATAGTATATGTTTATAACACAATAGAAGCCATGTGTCACACACTGATGCTAATTTATCTCACTTACTGAGAGGTGTCTCACCCCAAAATTCAAACATTTCAGGAAACCTAGATAGTTGAGTAGAGCAAGCTCCGAGATAGAGGAGGCCTTAGTACTTGCCCTAGCTGCAGGGTAAATATTTCAGTTAGAATATGGTTTTTGTGTGAGTCCCTAGAATATTTTTATGGATTTATGAGGATGTATATGTATGATTATGAAGTTAGTAGGACTCTGGTATTGTATATAAAATTCAAGTATATCATGTTTTCTGTTGCACAATTGATATGTATTGGTGAGCAGGTATATCTCCGGTACCCCACTTTGAGTCTGGATTGACTTTGTTTACAGTTTGAGATATCAGAGTTTATTAAGTAAAAAATGGAAATATATATATATATATATATATATATATATGTGTGTGTGTGTGTGTGTGTGTGTGTGTGTGTGTGTGTGTGTGTGTTGGCCAAATTAGGCTTTTCAATCTTGTTTTTATGATAACAAATGAAGCTAGTATAACTTGTCTATTGAGTGATCTTATTTCAGGAATATATATCTCAACACAAGAGAAAGAAGCTATGAGAACAAGCTATGCATTAAAGTTATATCAAGAGAACAAGCTATGAATATCAAGAGAAAACTTCAACAAATTTTTCAAGAAGTAAAGAAAAAGACTTGAAGCCTCAGTACTTAATAGCTTAAAGATAAAAAGGGGACTTGAAGTCAAAAGGATTATCAAAGTCTTAAAGTATTGTGCTTAATAAAATCTTGTTGTAAGTACTTCATATCAAATGATAGAGAATATGAAGCTCTTTAAGATTTAAGAAACTTATTTTTAATCTCTGGAAATATTTTATGAAAAATCACATCATGAGTGTAAAACTAAAATTGAAAAAACAAAAAGAAAAGGCTGTTTTTTGTCTATCTAGTCGATTGACTTAACCAAGTCAAAATCAGTCAGCCGACTAACCCAAAATATACTATGTTTTGCCAACCGACTGACAATTTCTTGAAATAATTTTTGGGAGAAAGAATGGTGTCAGCCGCCTGTCTAGCCAACTGACCTTGTGATTTTTGAACTACCCAGTCGCATGTCCAGCCGACTGACTCCATGGTTTTATTTTTTAAATCCCAACGAGAAAATTTCAAACATTGGTTTTTCAAAATATGAACATTGTAAAAACTTGGAAATTACTCAAAGACACTTGGGGAACAAGGAAACTAAGCCAAGAATGCCTATAAATACTCCTTTAAACTCAAGAATTATCAATCCAAGTAATTACTTAGCTCTCTTGAAATTAAAGCATTCAATCTCTTAAAGCTCTCTATTACTCATACTCCATCTGGGAGAAAAGTTCTAAAACTCTGCTGAAATATCAAAGCCATGGTTCATACTCTAAATTTTATTATTCAAAACAAACCCTTGGTGATCTTTAAACACTTGAGCTTCATAGTTTCCTTATTGTTTATTTGATTGAAGTATTGATTGTGCTCTAACTTGTACAACTCTACTCTATTTTGAGAGTTTCTTTTGTACACAGATCATTATAGCAATCTTGTTATTTTGCTGATAGTTCAAGGCTTGTTTGGATCATTATACCGAGTGAGGATTGTTCACTTGGAGAGGTTTCTCTACCTAAAAAGTGGGAATTTTTGTAAAGGCCTGCTCTACCCGGTAAAGAGCATACTTAGTGGAATCCTTTGGTGGAATTGACCGAAGGCGAGGACGTAGGCTAGGGATAAGCGAACCTCATAAATCTCGGTGTTCTTCTTCTCCTTACTCTCTTTACTTTTTGTATTATATACTGTGTATATCAAGTGCAGGTTGTAGGGCTTATACATTATATTCAAGGAAATCTCTTGATTTAATAAAGTACATTTTTAATTAACCGTTTGCAGAAACCCACAAGGGAGTACATTGGTTAATTTGCAGAAATCTTGGTTAAGGGATTAAGCAATAAAAATTCATCCAAAAACAACAGCTGCAGGACTTCCACTAAAGGAAAATATTATTCTTGAATGATTGGTTGAGCTTTGATTGGATTGTATTTTGTCTTAAGTTAGTGGTGTGATTTGGTTTAGATTGTAAATTGATAAATTTACTTTTATAGTGTTGAATTAAAACAAGTAAGAATAAAAAATTAAGTTTAATCTAAATTTCCAATTCACCCCCCTCTTGGTATCTATTCTAAATTTCAATTGGTATCAGAGCCTAATTATAGTAATTCTTAACAAGAAACTATAAAACGATTAAATGGCCAATATAGGAATAGCACCCTTCGGTGAGGGCCAATCCTCAACCCGTCCACCAATCTTCTGTGGACATAATTACACCTTCTGGAAAAAGAGAATGCAAATTTATCTCCAACACATGGATTGCAAAGCATGGGAAGTAGTTATAGATGGAGACCTTATTCCCACCAAGATAGTAGATGGAAAACAAACTCCAAAAGAGAAAAAGGATATGACCGATTTAGATTATAAAATGCTTCAAATAAATTCAAGCGCTATAAATGCCTTATACTGTGCTTTAGATGCTAATGAATTTAATAGGGTCATGGCCTGCAAAACGGCTAAGGAGATTCGGGACAAACTAGAAGTCACATATGAAGGATCAATAGATGTTAGAGATAATAGGATAGACATGCTGACAAGCGAATATGAAGCATTCAAGATGAACTCAAATGAAACAATATCAAGTATGTACACAAGATTTACCCACATAATAAATTCCTTAAGTGCTTTAGGAAAAAACTTATACTACCTAAGAAATGATTAAGAAAATTCTAAGAGGCATTCCCTCCATTTGGGAACCAAAGGCTACAACTATCACTGAAGGTAGAAACCTCAAGACCACCCCTTTAGATGAACTCATAATAGGTTCACTCCTTACCTATGAAATGGCCTTAAAAGAAAGGAATCCTGAATCAAAGCATAAAAGATCCTTTGCACTAAAAGCATCTAGCCATAGCTCTAGTGAAGAAGAAAGTGAAACAAGTGACTTAGATTAAGATGAATTAACATTCATCACTAAAAGATTAGGTAAATTTTATAGAAGAAATAAAAGATTTCCTAGAACGTTCAATAAAAAGAAACCTAAAAATGGAGGGACAAGTAGGAAAGAAAATAAAAGTAAGAATGAACCTCCAATATGCTATCATTGCAAGAAACCAGGGCATATCAAACTGGACTGCCCATTGCTCAAGAAAGACAAGAAGAAAAATATGGAAGCTATGAAGGCCACTTGGGATGACTCAAGCTCCAGCGAAACTAAAAACGAATCAAGTGGACAAGAGATGGCAAACATATGCTTTATGGCGAATGACGAAGAGGTAAATTCCTACTGCACTTCAATAGAATCTTGCAATGAATCTTGTGACGAGTCATGTCATAGTATGCCCTCATACAAGGAATTACAAGCTGAATTGTTTTCCCTACATAAAAGATTCATAAAATTTCCAAAAGAAATATAACCTTTAAGGATCAAAATAAAGAACTATTGAAGCAACTTGAATCATTCAAAACCATTGAAAAAGAAAAAGACTTTTGTATTGAAAAGTTAGAGGAGGAAGTAAATAAAGTAACTCAAAAATTAGGAAAAACTCATAAAGAAAACTTGAATAAAAAGGATTTAAAAGTAAATGAACTTAAGAAATTAGTAGAGGATAAAGAGAAAATTATATATAACTTTACCAAAGGCAAAGATAATTTCGAAAAGATGATTGGACAGCAAAGGCTTCATGGACATAAGGAAGGAGTATGATATAATGGTAAGACAAATAAAAAGAATAAGAAATTATACATGAGATACTTTGTCAAGGAAGCCAAGCACTATGCAAGCACTTCCTTAAACAACAAACATGAATACACCACTTGCTATATATGCAAAACTAAAGGTCATGTAATGTTCAATTGCCCACTAAAAAGAAAGTATGTTAAAGTACAAGGAGAATGGAAAGTTAATAATGGAACTAACGACAAAACAAGGAAAGTAAAGAGAATTTGGGTTCCAGAGACTAACATAATGAATCCTCCATTGTAGGTATGTTTTAGGACAACACCGTCAACAGATAAGTGGTACTTAGACAGTGGGTGTTCAAGCCACATGACCAGCAATAAGACCATGTTTTCCTCTCTAAGATGAAAGGATGGAGGATATGTCACCTTCGGTGACAATGCCAAAGGAAAAATTATTGGCATCAGGAAAATAGGTAAAGAACCTTCTCTCACTATTGATAATGTGTTATTAGTAGAAGGGCTAAAACACAACCTTTTAAGTATTAGCCAATTAAGTGACAAAGGGTTTGAAATAACCTTTAAGAAAGAAAATGTGTTATCCAAAATCCTAAGGAAATAAAACCTTGTTTATAGCTCATAGGATAAATAATGTTTATTGTATAAACTCTGAGAATTTAGTGAATCAAAACGTAACTTATTTGGCAGCAATGAATGAAATAAGTTGGCTATGGCATAGGAAATTAGGACATGCTAGAATGGACCTATTATCCAAATTATCAAAGAAAAATCTTGTAAAGGGACTACCAAACACTAAATTCATAAAAGACAAGATGTGTGATACATGCCAAAAGGGAAAGCAAGTAAAAACAAGCTTTAAAAAGAAAAAATACATTTCTACTAAAAGACCCCTAGAACTCTTACATGTAGACCTATTTGGTCCAATGAGAACCTTAAGCCTAGGAGGTAAACAATACGCTTTTGTAATAGTAGATGACTATTCTAGATTTACTTGGGTAATATTCTTAGCAAACAAAGATGAAGCGTGTGACGTGCTAATCTCCCTATGCAAGAAATTACAAAATGAGAAGGGCTATAATGTAACAAGTTTTAGAAGTGATCAAGATAGAGAGTTTAAAAACAAAGAAGTTGATAAATTTTGTAATGAACATGGAATAAATCATAATTTTTCAGCACCCAGAACTCCACAACAAAATGGAGTTGTAGAAAGAAAAAATAGAACTCTACAAGAAATGGCAAGAACATTGCTAAATGAAATAATCTACCTAGATACTTTTGAGCAGAAGCTATAAATACAACATGGTACATTGTAAATAGGAAACCAAGTATAGACAAAACACCATATGAACTTTGGAAAGGTAGAAAACCTAATATTTCCTACTTTCATGTATTCAGATGCAAATGCTTTATTCTTAATACTAAAGATGATTTAGGAAAGTTTGATGCAAAGTTTAATGAAGGTATCTTCTTAGGTTATTTTACAAATAGTAAAGCTTATAGGGTTTATAATAAAAAAACTCTAACAATTATTTAATCAATACACATAACATTTGATGAGACAAACAACTATGATAATAAAATTAAGATTGATGAAAAAGAAGATATTCTGAAAAAAAGAAGAAGATCCTGAATTAAAAGAAGAAAATAATAATGAAACTTCAAATAAAAACATTGTAGAAAATCTAGAACTACCTAAAGAATGGAGATATGCTAAAAGTCACCCAAAAGAACAAATTCTTGGTGAAACATCAAAAGGAATAACCACTCGAGCCTCATTGAAAAATATTTGCAACCATTATGCCTTTTTGTCTCAAGATGAACCCAAGAATATTGAAGAAGCCTTAAAAGATGATTCTTGGATTATAGCTATGCAAGAGGAACTAAATCAATTTGAAAGAAGTCAAGTATGAGAACTTATACCTAAACCCAAAGACAAATCAATCATAAGAGCTAAATGGGTGTTTAGAAATAAAAAGGATGAAAATAGATAGTTATAAGAAATAAAGCTAGACTAGTAGCACAAAGATATAATCAAGAAGAAGGAATTGATTACGATGAAATCTTTGCTCCCATAGCTAGAATGGAAGCAATTAGGATGCTCTTAGCCTATGCAGCCCATAGGAATTTTAAATTATACCAAATGGACGTAAAAAGTGCATTCCTAAATGGTTATATAAATGAAGAAGTATATGTTAAACAACCTCTAGGTTTCAAAGATGTAAAAAATCTAAATCATGTATTTAAGTTGACAAAAGCATTGTATGGTTTGAAACAAGCTCCTAGAGCTTGATATGAAAGGCTAAGTAAATTCTTACTTAAAAATGAATTCTCAAGAGGAAAGGATGATAGCACCTTATTCATTAAAGACAAAAAAAAAAAGACATGCTAATTGTCCAAATATATGTGGATGATATTATATTCGGGGCTACAAATGAAGTTCTATGTAAAGACTTTGCCACATGTATGCAAAAAGAATTTGAAATGAGTATGATGGGGGAATTAAATTATTTACTAGGACTTCAAATTAAACAAGCTAAGAATGGGACGTTTTTAAATCAAACTAAATATATTAAAGATATGCTTAAAAGGTTTGATATGGAACAAAGTAAACCAATAGGAACCCCAATGAGTACTTCAACAAGTCTTGACAGAGATGAAAAAGGAAAGCAAATTGATACAAAACACTATAGGGGAATAATTGGCAGTTTACTATATTTAACCACTAGTAGACCTGATATTATGTTCAGTGTATGTATGTGTGCAAGATTTCAATCAACACCTAAAGAATCACATCTAACAGCAGTTAAAAGAATACTTAGGTACTTACTAGGAACACTTGATCTAGGTTTATGGTACCCAAAAGATACTGATTTAAATATGATAAGTTATTCTGATGCTGATTATGCTAGATGTAAGGTTGATAGAAAGAGTACAAGTGGCACATGCCACTTTCTAGGACAATCTTTAGTGTCATGGTTCTCAAAGAAACAAAACTCCATAGCTTTATCAACCGTTGAAGCCGAATATGTAGCAGCTGGAAGTTGTTGTGCAAAACAACAATTAAAAGACTTCAATCTAGAGTACAAAACAATACCTATAAAATGTGATAATACAAGTGCGATTAATATATCAAAAAATCTTATCTCACACTCAAGAACCAAGCATATAGATATAAGGCATCACTTTTTAAGAGATCATGTTCAAAAAGAAAATATAATTCTCGAATTTATATACACACATGATCAATGGGTGGATATATTTACTAAACCTCTTGCAGAAGATAGATTTATAAATATTAGAAGAGAGCTAGGTCTATTGCACAATAGAGAAATTGAGTAAAAAGTAAAAAATAAAAATAAAGAACTTAAACAAATAGGATGAAGTTAGCCGACTGGCTCCAGACCCAGCCGACTGACTGAATAATTAAACTTCGAAACAAAGGGCAGTCAGCCGACTGGCTCCAGACCCAGTCAACTGACTGACAGAAAACCCTAACTTTAGTTATAAAAATTCAAGTCATTCGCGTGGTCAGCCAACTGACCTAGGGTTTCTTCTTAAGCTTTACCCTTCACCTCTTCCTATCCTCTGCTCTTCTTTCTCAAGAATACTACCAGAGATCATCCTCTAACACCAAATCATCCAAATGTCGAGGATCAAATCCATTGGAAACAAGAAAGCATCTACCTCTTCGCAACACCACTCTGAAGATCCAGCCATTGAACAATGGCTCGTGGCTTCTCATGCCAAAACCCTCTACCACAATCAACTAAGCATGATGGAACCTCTTCTTGGTAAAATTCTTGATACCTCTTTCTTTTCCTCTGATTTTCCACACATCCTCTCATTATTCGAAACTCTTGGATGGAAAAACTTCATACTATTTCAAGCTAAGGGCCACTTCCCGACCCTTATCAAACTTTTCTATGAAAATCTTGTTCGAGAAACAAACGGACTTTCAACAAAAGTCATGGGAAAGTCTATATCTCTTACACCGGAATCACTTGCAAAAATCTTTCACATACCAAATGGCGAGTTTAGGTGTCCTACTTTTGGAACGTCTTGGATTTACGAACAAGACTTCACTCTAGAAGAATTTCTTCCGTTGGTATTGGACCATACTCCTGTTTCATTTGAAGGACCTCCCTTATATAAATACCTAAATCTTCAAGCACAAATACTACAGAAACTCATCACATATAACATTCTTCCTCAAGTAGGATCTCATGCCTATATTTCTTATGCTGATTGTTTTGCCATTTGGTGCCTTCTCAAGGGTAAGAAGCTGGATTTACCAAGCCTTATGCTTCAATGGATGATTTCACATGTAGAGGCACGAAGGGTTACACTTCCTTATGGAGGAACCCTAAATATGCTCTTTGCTAAACTTCATATATCCTCATCTTCTAATCATTTTGTCAAACGTACTCACTATGATATTTTTAACTCTACTACTCTTAAGTTGATGGGCTATGAAAGACTCAATGATGACTGGATTCTTAAAGGAAGTGAAGGTCAAGCACCTCCTCCTCCTCTTGTTGCTGGTCCTCCTACTTGGTTCAATCAATTTTTCCAGCAGTTCACTAGTTTTAGCCAAGACATGCAGACTGGAATCAAATCTCTTCAAACCAACTTTTTAGCTCTTCAAGAAAATTATTCTTCACTTAATGATCTTGTAGGTCGCATTGAAAAACATCTAGCCAGTTCATCTCGTCCTTCAGATCCTATGGATATTAGTTCTACTCCTGCAAGTAATGTAGGAAGTGATGAAGAGGACTCCTAAGATGAAAATGGTGATGATGAAGAAAACACTGAAGAAGAACATAAAGAAGGTGAAGATGATGAATCAGAAAAAGAAGATGCATCCGATGATAATTGATGTTTTATTTTCTTTGAAATTTTTTTCTTATTTCGGTATGTAATAAGTTTTTGAATGATAGCTTTGCTTACTTATTTTCCCTTAATTTTTGATTGATGTCCAAAGGGGGAGAGTTTTTTTTTTTTTTTTTTGTGAGAAACAAAGAAAGAAGTACATGAGTATTTATGTTATGTAATGTAATACTATGACTTTTCCCTATGTATTATGAACTATGTATCTGATGCTTATATGGATGTATATCTATGAATGAGTATGTGCATGAAAACTATGCTTCTATGGATGTATATCTATGGATGAGTATGTGTATGAAAACTATGCCTATATGGATGTATATCTATGGATGAGTATGTGCATGAAAACTATGAGTTTTGATACCGGATACATATGCATATAGTAAGGGGGAGTTTATTTTTATCCTTATCTTTGCTTCTCATTTGTCATCATCAAAAAGGGGAAGATTGTTGGCCAAATTATGATTTTCAATTTTGTTTTTATGATAACAAATAAAGCTGGTATAACTTGTCTATTGAGTGATCTTGTTTCAGGAATACATGTCCCAACATAAGAGAAAGAAGCTATGAGAACAAGCTACGCATTAAAGTCATAGCAAGAGAACAAGATATGACTATTAAGAGAAAGCTTAAACAAATTTTTCAAGTAGTAAAGAAAAAGACTTGAAGCCTAAGCTTAAAGATAAAAAGGGGACTTGAAGTCAAAAGGATTATCAAAGTCTTGAAGTATTGTGCTTAAGAAAAGCTTGTTGTAAGCACTATGTATCAAATGACAATTTTAGGGAATATGAAGCTCTTTAATACTTAAGAAACTTATTTTTAATATATGGAAATATTTTATGAAAAAACACATCATGAGTGTAAAATCGAAATTAAAAAACCAAAAAGAAAAACAAATTTTTTTTCTGTCCAGCCGACTGACTTAACCAAGTCTCACTCAGTTAACTGGCAGTCAGCCAACATACCCAAAATGTACTGCGTTTTGCCAGCTGACTAACAATTTCTTGAAATAATTTTTGGGAGATAGAATGGTGCCAGCCGCATATCCAGCCAACTGACCCTGTGATTTTTGAACTACCCAATCGCCTGTCCAACCGACTGATTCCGCGGATTTTAATTTTTAAATCCCAACGGGAAAATTTCAAACATTGGTTTTACAAAATATAAACTTCGTAAAAACTTGGAAACTACTCAAAGACACTTGGGGAACAAGGAAACTAAGCCAAGAATGCCTATAAATACTCCTTTGAACTCAAGAATTATCAATCCAAGTAATTACTCAGCTCTCTTGAAATTAAAGCGTTCAATCTCTCAAAGCTCTCTATTGCTCATACTTCGTCTGCGAGAAAAGTTCTAAAACTCTGCTGAAATATCAAAGCCACGGTTCATACTCTAAATTTTATTATTCAAAACAAACCCTTGGTGATCTCTAAACACTTGAGCTTCATAGTTTCTTTATTGTTTATTTGATTGAAGTATTGATTGTGCTCTAACTTGTGCAACTCTACTCTGTTTTGAGAGTTCCTGTTGTACGCAAATCATTATAGCAATCTTGTTATTTTGTTGATGGTTCAAGGTTTGTTTGGATCGTTATACCGAGTGAGGATTGTTCACTTGGAGAGGTTTCTCTACCTAAAAAGAGGGAATTTTTGTAAAGGCCTGCTCTGCCCAATAAAGAGCATACTTAGTGGAATCCTTTGGTGGAATTGACCATGGGCGAGGACATAGGTGGGGATAAGCTGAACCTCGTGAATCTCGGTGTTCTTCTTCTCCTTACTCTTTTTACTTTCCATATTATATACTGTGTATTTCAAGTACAGGTTGCAGGGCTTATACATCATATTCAAGGAAATCCTTTGATTTAAGAAAGTACGTTTTTAATTAACCGTTTGCGGAAACCTACAAGGGAGAACGTTGGTTAATTTACAGAAATCTTAATTAAGAGATTAAGCAATAAAAATTCATCGAAAATTAGGTTTTGCAAAACAGCTGCAGGACTTCCATCAAAGGAAAATATTATTCTTGAATGATTGGTTGAGCTTTGATTGGATTGTATTTTGTCTTAAGTTTGTGGTGTGATTTGGTTTAGATTGTAAATTGATAAATTTACTTTTATAGTGTTGAATTAAAACAAGTAAGAATAAAAAAAAAGTTTAATCTAAATATTCCAATTCACCCTCTTATTGGTAGCCATTCTAAATTTCAATATATATAGGCTCTGATACCACAATGTAACACTCCGAAAATTGTGGCTATATATATATATAGCCACAATTTTCGGAGTGTTACATTGTGGTATCAGAGCCTAGTTTGCTAGGTTCTGTAGAATTTAGTGCACAATGGAAAACAATACTAGAGTATAGGAATAGATCAGAATTTTAGTGAGCCAACGTTGGAAGTTAAGATGAGAATTTAGGGTTTTGTTTTACAGTATAGAGGCAGGGACTTCGGGGTGGTTTCTGTGTTTTTCCTGGAATGACGATTTTAGGAAAACCATGGTAAACTATCATCGGTTTTTGTTTCTAAATTGCTGGACTAAATCCTCATTGAGAATAAGGATGTTTAGTTAATTAGTTATATGAGGTTATAAGTTAAATAAATGTATTAGTCATATTATGAAATTAGGATTCTAAGATTGTGTTGTTTTATTTTCAAGATGGGCCCTGTGAATGATAATACGAATGCTCATGAGGGTAATGGAGCAAGGCCTTCTAGTATGGGTGGTGGTCATTTTGATGCAGTCCTGCGCAGTGTTGCTTAGCGGGTTATGGCTGAGATAGCATGGAGTTCTAGAGAGCAGGGATGCCCGTTAGTGGACCAGTGCTGCACTATAGAGCAGTTCACCAGAATGAATCCTCCATCCTTTTTAGGGAGTGCAGACCCAAATGTGGCTGAGAACTAGGTCCAAGAGATTGATAGGATACTGAAAGTGCTGCACTGCACCGATGAATAGAGAGTTCTGTATGCCACATTCAGACTAATAGAGGAGGCCGAGCGTTGGTGGTATGCTGTGAGACTCCTAGAGGAGCAGAGACCAATACCTGTAGCCATGACTTGGAGTTGGTTTAAAGAGATCTTTTTCGATTGATATTTCCCCGCCACTACTAGAGAAGCTAAAGTGGAGGAGTTCTTGAATCTAACCCAAGGGCACCTGATAGTTTAGTAGTAAGCGGCAAAGTTTGTTAAGCTATCTCTCTTTACCCCTTACATAGTCCCAGATGAGGCAAAGAAGGCAAGAAAATTTGAAAGAGATTTGAGGCAAGAAATCTATGAATAGGTGGAAGTTTTGAAGGTGCAATATTTTGTAGAATTGGTATATAGGGCCGCCATAGCAAAGACAAGCAGGCAGAAGGGTGTTGAGGTGTAGAGTCAGAGGAACGAGCACATGCCTCCTAGGTTTTAGGAGGGTACTAGCCGGGGCACATGGAGGAGAGGTAGATACAATGGGAGTTAGAGATAGGATATGGGAAGCCATGGATTTTAGGGTGAGCATATTTATCCTATTTGCCCTAGATGTGGTAGGAGACATATAGGAGAGTGTCAAACGGGGAGGAATGTTTGCTTCAGCGTGGTAGATCGGGTCACTTGGCATGAGATTATCGTGCGTAGCTGAGTAATGCTCCTACCCTTAGACAATTTCGAGGAAACAATCATGCACCCCGAGGTGGCCAACAGAGGAATACTGTGTTGGCGTGGGTCTACGCATTGATACTAGGAGATGCTAAGGTGGCCGGCGATATAGTGACAGGTATTATTACTATGCCTTCAATTAAAACTATTTTTTTATTTGATTCAGGAGTCACACACTCTTTTGTATATACGGGGTATATCAAGTTATGTGGGGTTGAGACTTAGTTGCTAGATACCGAATTATCAATAGCCACACCGCCAGGATCAATAGTGAGTTTTCGAAGGGTACTTAAAGGGTATCAAGTGAATATTCAAAGGAGAGTGCTACCAGCTGACCTCGTAGTGTTAGACATGCATAAATTCGATATGATATTGGGAATGGACCGGTTAACCACCAACTATACCAGCATCGATTGTTATCAGAAAGAAATGGCATTCTGACCCCCTGGAAAGTAGGATTTCAGATTTGTGGGGTCGCGCATGCATTCCTCACCATAGTTAGTGTCAGCAATTCAAGTGAGGAGGCTACTCCTAGATGGATGTCAAGGATACATAGCTTGTGTGAAGGAAATTCTTGAGAAAGAATTGAAACTTACCAATATTCTAGTAGTGAAGGAATTTTTAGATGTATTTCCAGAGGAATTACTTGGATTACCTTATGACCATGAGATTGAATTTGTCGTTGATTTGCTTCTAGGAACGACAAATTTAAAGCTCCCTACAGAATGGCTCCAGCAGAATTGAAAGAACTAAAAGATCAGTTGTAGGAATTATTAGATAAGGGATTTATCAGACCTAGTGTATCACCTTGGGGAGTGTCAGTTCTATTTGTAAAGAAGAAAGAAAGGTCAATGAGGATATGCATTGACTATAGAGAGATAAATAAAGTGACAATTACGAACAAGTATCCTTTTCCCTGTATTGATGACTTGTTTGACCAATTCCAGGGAACACGAAACCATCAAGTGAGAGTCAAAGTAGAGGATGTTTCCAAGACAGCGTTGAACTCGATATGGCCACTATGAAGTTTTGGTTATGCCATTCGGATTGGCGAATGCTCTTGCTACATTTATGTACCTGATGAACAAAATTTTCCATTAGTACTTGGATGAGTTTGTAGTGGCTTTCATTGATGATATACTGGTCTATTCGAGGAGTCCTGAGGAACATGAGACACATTTGAGGCTGGTACTTCAGATACTTAGAGAGAAGGAATTGTATGCCAAATTCAAGAAGTGTGAATTCTAGTTAGAAAAAGTTACATTCCTTGAGCATGTGGTATCCAATGATGGTATCTCTATAGATCCAAGTAAGATAAAGGTAGTAGTGGACTGGGCGAGACTGAGGAATGTTCAGGAGATCAAAAGTTTCTTGGGATTGGTACAATATTATCGTCGGTTCATAAAGGAATTTTCTAGGCTATTAGGGCCTCTAACACAGCTAACAAGGAAAAATGCTAAGTTTGAAAGCAATGAAGATTGTGAGCAAAACTTCTAGGAATTGAAGTATGGCTCGTCACTGCACTACTTTTGACTATTCCATCAGGAGATGGCGATTCGTAATCTATAGTGATGTGTCTCAGAAGGGCCTAGGATGCATGTTAATGTAATAGGGGAAAGTTATAGCCTATGCTTCGCGTCAACTTAAAGAGTATAAGAAAAATTACCCTACGCATGATTTAGAGTTGGCTGCAATGGTGTACGCATTAAAGATCTAGACACATTATCTGTATGGTGGAAAGTGTGAAATATTTACAGATCATAAGAGTTTGAAATATTTCTTCACATAGAAGGAGCTGAATGTGAGGCAGAAGAGGTGGCTAGAATTGATTAAAGATTACCACCTAGGGAAGGCTAATATGGTAGCTGATGCATTGAGTTGTAAATCAAAGAACACATCTATATCAACAATATTAACTACACCTCATATCAGAATGGATTTAGAAAGACTTGGTGTAAAGCTGATAGAGGGTAATCATCAGGTAGTAATTTCTTATCTGGTACTTTAGCCAACTTTGCTAGAGAAAATTAAGATTGCGCAGATGCAAGACGTAGAATTAGTAAAGATCAGAGATAGAGTGCAGAGAGGATAGGGAGCTAATTTTAATATTTCAAATGACGGAGCTCTGAGGTTTCATAGTAGATTGTGTGTACCTGATGATGCTAGAATTAAAAAGACTATTTTCAAATAGGCGCACCATTCCCTATATACAGTACATCCAAGTATGAAAATGTATAGGGATTTACAGATATCCTTTTGGTGGAGTAATATGAAGAGAGAAATTGCTGATTATATAGAGTAGTGTTTGATATGTTAGTAGGTGAAGACTGAACAGCAGAGACCGAAAAGACTATTGCAACCACTTCACATTCCTGAATGGAAGTGGGAGCATATTTCTATGGACTTTGTATCAAAGTTAACACCGATACTTCATGGACAAGATGCCATCTAAGTAATCATTGATAAATTGATGAAGAATGCCCATTTTCTTCCCATCAGAGTTAACTACTCCATGGGTAGGCTGGCAGAACTGTATATACAGGAGATAGTTAGATTGCATGGAGTGCCTGTGTCCATCGTTTTTTACCGGGATCCACATTTCACGTCTTAGTTCTAGAAAAGCTTGCAGAGAGCTTTGGGATCCCAGTTGGATTTTAGCATGGCCTTTCATCCTTAAATCGATGGACAAATAGAGAGGACTATACAGATACTGGAGGATATGTTGTGTGCCCGAGTGCTAGATTTTGGAGGCAATTGGATTCAGTACCTACCACCAGTGGAATTTGCTAACAACAACAACTACCAAACCAGTATTGGGATGGCCCCGTATGAGGCATTATATGGTCAAAGATGTCGATCTCTGTTATATTGGGATGAAATTGGAGAGAAGCAGATGTTAGAGCTGGAAATAGTGCAACGAGCTTCTGAGAAAATCATGCTTATCTAGGAAAGAATTAGAACAACTCAGAGCCGACACAAAAGCTATGCAGATACCCCGTCAACGAGCACTAGAATTTGATGTAGGTGATAATGTGTTCTTGAAAGTTGCACCGATGAAAGGGGTAATGAGATTTGGGAAGAAGGGTTACCTTAGCCCTAGGTATATTGGCTCATTTGAGATATTGGAAAGAGTTGACCCAGTTGCCTACAAGTTAGCATTACCCCATGTGCTATCTAGAATCCATGATGTATTTCATGTGACCAAGTTGAAGAAATACTTCTCAAATCCATCTCATATAATAATTTATGAGGCACTGGAGATTGGTGAGACTTTATATTATAATAAAGTGCTCGTTCAGATTTTAGATCATAAAAAGTGGAAATTAAGCACCAAGAAAATCCCACTGGTGAAAGTACTGTAGAGGAATCATGCACTTGAGGAAACTTCGTGGAGGAAATGCGTCAGAAGTACCCACATTTATTTAGTGGGATCCAGCATTAGCTAGGAAAAAGCAATGATTCAAGTAAGAAATCAGGTATATAAGTAGATTTTTGTGTAGGTTAATTAGTTGAATGTAATAGTTTTCTATTTTAGTTGGTTTTGGGAGAGTTTTGATTTAGTTATTGTAATCTTCCAGAACCGTATATGTAACCACGGTATTCCTCTGCCATAAATGAGGATAATTAATAAAATTTCAGTGTTTTTTTTCTTTAAAATTGGTGCAAATGAAAGATGACAAATTTTGAGGACGAAATTTTTATAAGGAGGGGAGATTGTAGCGGCCTGAAAAATGGGAATAATAACAAAAACAAAGAAAAGGAGAAATTTGGTTTGGTGTAGACCAAATCGTTGACAGTTTAGTAGGGAAGTAGGAAATTGTTGACGGTATTATTATTACCATGGCAGAGTAAGGGTAAAATAGTAAAAACCGCTTGGTTAAAGAGCAAACCGTCGATGGTTCCTGGGAAAACGTCGATGGTTTCCCCTGCACCAACAACCCTATATAAAGGGTTTTAATCATTTAATTGATTAAAAAATAAAATCACACACACACACACACACACACACACTCTCTCTCTCTCTCTCTCTCTCTCTCTCTCTCTCTCTCTCACCTCAATTTCTCTCTTGATTTCAACCCGAATCAATTGATAAACATGATTTCGGGATTCCAGCGGTGATTCATTGTTGTTTAACCTGAGTAATTTTGAGAATCAAGCATTTCAGGCACCACTCCAATATCAGGGTAAAGAGATTATTTTTAAAAGTTTAGCTAGTTATTGGTAATATGTGGGCCTAAGTTTGTTGAATGGCTGTTATTTTGGGGTTAAGTTGATTAAAATAGGGTTCATGGATATAGGCTTTATGCGGGCACCACAGGCATAGTATTGGATTCTCTGCAGGCATAGTTCCAAGAAACATGTAAGGGGATAGATTATGTCAAGTACATTTTCCTCTTACTCTAACCAATTTCAACATTAGAATAATGCGTTTTAATCACCACTCGACTCCTCTCAACCCCCAGAACATGTTCCAATCCTCTATAGTCCCTAAAAACCTACCTTTCATATCTGTTATAATGAAGGTCACGCATTGCCAATGATAATGGTGTTGGCGATGGTCTGATGTATTTTGCACTAATTTCTTTCATTTTTTTAGCCTATTTTGACTCTCTATATCTTCTCTTGCCTATTTTTGGCTTCCTTACAAACACCACGCATGTGAAAAGGGTTCTTTTTCTAACCTACTCTCCTTTCTCCTTTGTCGGAGAGCGATGTTCTGGCGATCTTTGTTTAGGTGTCTTCCCCGCAATTCCTTGGCTATTTAAAGCTTGTATGGATTTTTAAACAAAAATATAACTAAATTCATCCTTCACCTTTTATTTTCATGCAAACATACATAAAATTGCCCAAGACTTTCTATCATTCTTCCATTGTCACATATATGGAATTAAACCTAAAAATCAACCTTTAATATTATATTTTTCAAAGAAAAAACATAGCTTGAGGTCATAAATGAAATCTTGTTTTTGATATGAAAACTAAAGAAGTTTCATATAAGAAATCAAACACTTTAAAGAAGACTAAAGGAGTGAAATCTATTTTAATTCTCTTATGGTTTTTGCTCTCTTCAATCTTTGGATGATGTCATTTTTCTCAAGCTTGAGTTTTCAAAATTTTAGCTTTATCTTCAAGCTCTTAAGTCCCTGACTTTCTTCTCCTTTGGTTCTTCTCTCTCATTTCTTTGAAGCCTTGGCCCCTTTAACTAGAGCAAAAGCTAAGGCTTCCTTTATTTTCCTTTTCAAAAAATACCCCATATCTCAAAAGTAGCTTTTATGTCCAAAGGGGTGTTTGGGATCTCCCTTTACCCTATTCTTGTCCAATTTTAAATTAAAACACAGTTAAGCTCCTTTCTCAAGTGCTCAATTGCAAAATTAAGGTCACAATGACCCTTAAAGCAAGCTTTGCCCATTGCAATGTTGGGAGAAAAAAAGTGAATATTAATTATCTACTCTCGGCTTATATTGAATCTTAAATTGTTCTTTTAACCCATAATTAATTTCAATTATGGCTAAATTGATCCTAGACAAAATAGGATTGTAGTGATTCAAAAAATTAATTAATTAATAATTATTAAATTAAATTATATAATATAATATAATATAATTGTAACGACCCAAAAATTCATACCATTTTTTTTTTCATAAAATATACTACAAAATAAAATACTCTGATACCCCTATATTATCTGCTGTAACATCTCAGGCCCCAAGAGGGTACTGAGGAAAATTCTATTCACAAAATAACATACCTATGCAGCGAAAACATAAAATCATCCATCCATGTTTACAATACCATAATCCAGTATTTTCCTAAGACGTACATACATAATTACACATCATCCTAGCATCTTCTACCCAAAAACTCCTAAATGCTACTAAAAAATACAACCCCCTAAAAACACTTACCTTACAAATAGGGTAGTGTAAACTACCTCTCTACCTACAAGCCAGATCTACTCATCTAGCTGGATCACCTAAAAAATATTAAATCACGAGGATGAGACAATGCTCAGTCAGACGAAATATGCTATTACTAGTGTATAACAACTGAGTTCACATAAATAATATGTTGATAATTTATTGAAACTAAGTTAGCTGGTAAAACAATATACAGTACAACTCACACCTATGTAGTTTAAAATACAACTGTAATATCTGAGTTTTCTATTTATTCATACTTCTAATATTATAATATATCTTCTTTTAATACGTAAATTTGTATACATATCAATAATTGTGATATTTACCCTAAAAAATTGTAAGTCGTGATTTAACCCCTCATAACAGGGCTGTGTGGCCCGTAAACAAGACTTAACATTGGTTGACCTACCAAGTAAGTCAACTGAAACTCTACCAATCATTAGGTTGGCCAACTACAATCCCTCCAAGGCATGGTACTGATATCTACCTCATCAAACCAGCCTACTCAACCCAAAATTTTGGGGAGCTTGCAATCCCTCCATAGGCACGGTTGACGGAAATCCACACACTATCTAAGATATGTGGTTGCACTTTGATCTGAAATAGCTATGGTATTGTGCTCTGCTGATAACTGATCTGATTCATCAGGGTCTGATTGCAACACCCCGACCCGACACGTGAGCCCAGGGTGCTACTTTGGTGACGTCTGTGTACTTGATGCCATCCTAACATATAAAATATGCAGCGGAATATATAAAACATTCTCCATAATCTATTACCAGAGTCTAAATTTCAACATACATC
Source organism: Malania oleifera (assembly GCF_029873635.1). Lineage (NCBI taxonomy): Eukaryota > Viridiplantae > Streptophyta > Magnoliopsida > Santalales > Ximeniaceae > Malania > Malania oleifera. The sequence continues at coordinate 64,354,543 of NC_080420.1, forward strand.
CAGGTCTTTCCATACTCATATTACATCTCAATCTAATAGGTCAACAAAGGCGGTCCACACGACCATAAATACAAGCCCGAAGGCATACTACAATAACTACTCATATCTGAGTTCTTGAAGACACTCACAAAAAGTAACTAAACAAGTCTCCAACCCCTAGATCCTGCTAAACTCGACCTCTAGGATTCCCTAAAAAGATATGTTGTACAACGGGGTGAGACACCTCTCAGTAAGGAAGATTAAGTTAATGACAGTGTGTGGCAGCATGCTTTTCAGTGTATACTAGAATCACATCTCTCATTTACTGAACATATTATGCCTACTCATTTCTCATTACTCAGAACATAAATCAATACTAGGAAAACATTTACATCATTACATAAATATACAGATATGCATGAAAGATACTCGCCATGTATAAACCACCGTGGTCAGGGTTGTGCAGCCCAAAGACTAGACAAAAACCCGGGGGATCAACCCAATTCATGTTAACTCCTTGCTATATACGTCAGAAGGCACCGTAAGCTCGCTTACAAGTCCGATTGCGTCTAGGTCAATCGGCTAGGACAACCCAACACCACACCGTCATAGATGTGGGTGCATGCGGTCAACTGGTGAAACTCTCTCCAGCAACGGTACTGCACTCGCAACACTGGGTTCACAAGTTTCCTAAATTATATTGTGCAATTTAAGTAAATAAAATTGTGCTTTAAAACTTATTTCATAAAACCCGATCTTGGCTGTTTAATGCTATCTCGGGCCTCGACCCTCTCACAAAAAAAATAAAAAACTTGGGCCTTAGCCCCTTCGTTACAACATGGTCGTTTAATACAAACTCCAGCCTCAAAATAAACTCTATTACTCATAAAACCCGACCTCGGTCATTTAATACAAACTCGACCTTGGCCCTCTCATAAGTTCCTGAATTTCTCAAAAAAATTCCAGTATTTTCGCAAACAATTTAGTATTACACAAACATATTTATCCTCGTATTTCCATCATTTTAAACTCATATTCTCATGCTACAAAATTTTCCATATTTAAAACATAGCCCGTAGGCAACTACAAAAAATACTAAATAAATGGTTTGTAGGATCAAACCAAACTTTCCACCATTCACTTCTACACAAAATTTCAAATCGTATATCCTAAGTTTAAAAACAAGCTTTTTGAACGGTTAGTTTTCAAAAGAACAACTGCAAACATAAACATACTCACACCATAAACATATCCAACAGTTAAAAAATATAAAACATTGCATTAAACATAATCCCCTTACTTGATTTTGAAACGGAAACTGAAATGCTTGAAAACAGAATCCCGACCCTTTTTACCGAATCAAAAATATAATCCACCAAAACTGTAGATTCTAACTCCCTGATCCTCGCAGTAATCTTCATTCGTCAGAATGGGCGACGAACGGCGAAGAACGGTAAAGAGAAAGAGAGAGTTAAATCGTTGATTCTGGAGAGAGAGAGAGAGAGAGAGAGAGAGAGAGAGAGAGAGAGAGAGAGAGAGAGAGAGAGAGAGATTTTGGTCTCTTAACCCTTAAGTAATGAAAAATGATATTTATAGGCCTTTTGACCCGTTCAAACTCATCGACGAATTAGTCCTTCGTCGATAAGACATTGAAGGTTGTTTGTTGTCAAACCTCCTCCCTCGTCGACGAACCCTAGCATGATATTTTTCATGTCATTTGGGATCTCTTTGTTGATGAGATTCTAAATTTCGATGATGAAGCACTAAAGGGCATTCGTCGACGAGAACACTAGCCGCGTCGAAGAAGCCTGAAAAATCCCCTTTTATACTTTTTCTTATTTTTATCGGTTTGGATCTCTACAATCTCCCCTCCTTATAAAATTTTTTTCCTCGAAATTTGCTAACTGATACTGAACGTACTTTAATTTACTACTCAACTCCACAGAAAAGTCAGCTACCACCCACATAGCGGCTCCGACCCAAATTTATTACATACCCTTGCTTATGGCGGAAGCGTACCGTGGATACAACATAAAGTCTCATTACATCACACTCTTATACTAACCTCTCTCTCAATTACATGAAAATAACTAGTAACCACACAACCTACTTTACCTATCTGGAGCTAACCCTCTCTGAAGAGTTGTGGGTACTTCTGGCGTATCTCAGCGTCTAACTCCCAAGAAGCCTCCTCTACTACGTGGTTACGCCACAGTACTTTCACTAAAGATATCTCTTTAGTACGCAAATGTTGTACCTTTTGATCTAGAATATGAACCGGTACCTCCCTATATGATAATATGTCTCCGATCTCCAAAGGTTCATAACTAAGCACTTGCGAAGGGTCTGGCACGTACTTCCTCAATACGGATAAGTGAAACACATCATGAACTCTGGATAGTATTGGGGGCAATGCTACCCTATAAGAAACTAGACCTATCTCAAATGGCCCGATGTACCGAAGGCTCAACTTCCTTTTCTTCCCAAACCTCATCACCCCTTTCATCGAAGCAATCTTCAGGAATATCTTATCCCTGATCTCAAACTCTAACTCTTGTCGGTGAGTATCCGCATAACTCTTCTGCGAACTTTGAGCTACTTTAACCCTCTCTCGAATAAACTCGACCTTTGCGGAGGCCTGCTGGATCAGTTCCAGTCCCAACACCTGCCAATCTCCTACCTCATCCCAGTATAATCGAGATCAACACCGGCGACCATACAATGCTTCATATGGTGTCATCTCTATACTGGCTTGGTAGTTGTTATTATATGCAAACTGCCCGAGCGGTAGATACCGAATCCAACTGTCCCCGAAATCTAGCAGACATGCCCGAAGCATATCTTCTAAGGTCTGAATGGTCCTCTTTGATTGTCCATCCGTTTATGGGTGAAACGAGATGCTGAAAATGAGCTGCAATCCCAAGGCATCCTGCAAACCCTTCCAGAATCAAAAGGTAAATGGTGGGTCTTGGTTTGAAACTATAGAAACAAAGACGCCATGAAGCCACACTATCTCCTGCACATATAACTCTACCAGCCTATTCATAGAATATATAACCCTGATAGGAATAAAGTGTGCAGTCTTCATATGCCGATCTACTATGACCCAAATGGCATTTTGCCCATGCAGTGCTCTAGATAACCCCGATACAAAATCCATCGAGATATGCTCCCATTTCCACTTGGGAATGTCAAGTGTCTGTAGTGGTCCTACTGGCCTTTGGTGTTTTGCCTTAACCTATTGACATGTCAGGCATTGCTCCACAAATCTAACAATTTCCCTCATCATATTACTCCATCAGAACGACTCTTTAAAATTCCTATACATTTTCGTACTCCCTAGATGCGCGGTATAGAGAAAGTGATGAGCCTCCTCTAGAATGACCCATTAAATATCGGCATCATTCGGTACACAAATCTGGGTATGGAATCTCAACATCCCATCGGCAGAGACATTCAAATTTGGCTTCAATCCATTCTGCACTCCTTCCCTTACCTCTACCAGTTCTACGTCTTCCTTCTGAGCTATCTTGATTTTCTCTCACAAGGTTAGTTGAATAACTAAACTAGCGATGAACACCTATGGATCTTTGTTCACCAACTCTACCCCTAACCTCTCCAGATCCATCACGATCTGATGTTGTAGGATAACTGCTGAAACTGACATGCTCATTAACTTTTGGCTCAAGGCGTCAACCACCACATTAGCTTTTCCTAGGTGGTAACTAATGGTGCAGTCGTAGTCTTGAATCAGCTCGAGCCACCTACGTTGCCTCATATTTATCTCCTTCTGGGTGAAGAAGTATTTTAGGCTCATATGGTCAGTAAAGATCTCGCACTTCTTACCGTACAGATACTACTACTAGATCTTCAGTGCAAACACTACTGCTGCCAATTCTAAATCATGCGTAGGGTAGTTGTTCTTGAACTCCTTGAGTTGGTGAGAAGCATAAACAATAACTTTATCCTGGTGCATCAAAACACACCCGAGTCCTTTCTAGGATGCATCACTATAAATCACATAACTACCATCCCCCGATGGAATGGTTAACACTAGAGCCATGACCAGACGTTGCTTCAACTTCTCAAAGCTCTGCTCACAATCACAAGTCCATTCAAACTTACTATTCTTTTTCATTTTGGCTATGTTAATGGACTTGATAGCCTAGAAAAACCCTCTATAAAAAGGCAGTAATACCCTGCCAGACCTAAGAAACTTTTGACCTCGCGAATGTTCTTCGGTCTTGCCCAGTTTACTACTACCTCCACTTTGCCCGGGTCTATTGATACTCCCTCTTTGGACACTACATGTACCAAAAATGCAACTTGCTTAAGTTAGAATTCACATTTCCTAAATTTGGCAAACAACTTCTTCTCTCTAAATACCTGAAGTACTAGCCTCAAATGAGTATCATGCTCTATAGGACTCCTTGAATAGATTAGGATGTCATCTATAAATACTACCACAAATCGATCCAAGTACTCATGGAATACCTAGTTCATCAAGTCCATGAATGTTGCAGGCGCATTCGCCAAACCAAACAGGGTAACCAAAAATTCACAATGGCCATACCAGGTTCAAAAGGTCGTCTCTGATACGTCATCTAACTTCACCTCCAGTTGGTGATACCCAGATCGCAAATCGATCTTAGAGAAAACCTAAGCTCTCTTCAGTTGGTCAAATAGGTCATCAATATGTGGTAACGGGTATTTGTTCTTTATAGTTACATTGTTTATCTCTCTATGATCAATGCACATCCTCATCGACCCATCCTTCTTCTTCATTAACAACACTAGCACTCCTTAGGGTGATATGCTCAATCTAATGAAGCCGTTATCTAGAAGTTCCTATAGTTGCTGCTTTAACTCCTTTAACTTTGCTCGAATCATTCTATATGGTGCCTTGGAAATTTGTGCTGGTCTTGGTGCTAACTCAATAGCAAACTCCACTTCCCGATCAGGAGGCAACCCTGGTAAGTCCTTGGGAATGACATTGGGAAACTCCCGTATCACTGGAATATCTGCCAACTTTAGTCCTTCCTTTGGTACAACTTTCACACACGCCAGATATCCCTAGTGGCCATTCAAAAGTAACTTCCTTACCTGCACCGTTGAGAGGATCTATGGTGCAGAATGCTCACATAACCCTACAAATTTAAACTCTTCCTCCCCCGAAGATCTAAACACTACCTCCTTCTTTCGGCACTCTATACTCGCATAGCTGGATGCTAACCAGTCCATCCCTAAGATAATATCGAATCCCTACATCTCCAGAACAATGAGACTAGCAGACAACTTCCTCCCCTGAATCTTTATTGGATGGTCTTTAACCACCTAACTGCACACAATAACCGACCCCATCGGCGTAGCCACTCCTAACTCGACCCTTAACAACTGGGTCTCAACTCCACATACTCTAGCAAATCTTCAGGATACAAATGAGTGGGTAGCCCTTAAGTCGAACAATACAATAGCATTATGTGACATATATGAAATCGTACCTGTCACCACATTGTCAACATTCTCTGCATCACCCGACCTCAATAAGTACACTCACGCCTGCACAGTGCCCCCTTGGTGACCTCCACTAGTCACCTGACTACTTCCTCCATACGGCTGCTGCGAAGGCGTTTGGTTCAGTACCACATAAAAATCCCATATCTAGTGTCCCATACTACCACACCAGTAGCAACCCAAAAAACCAGCCCTACACTCGCCTATATGCATCCTATTGCATTTAGGATAGGTAGGGCACTGAGAATTTCCCTGAGTGGCTCGCAGTCCGGATGCCTGTCGCTTGCTCGATGAACTACCAAGCCGCTCCCTAGAGTTTTGACTGGTACTGGACTGATAACTCTGAGATAGAGACCTCTTCTTCTGACTTGTCTCCCTCTCCCCTTCCTATATACTATCTTCATCCGCCATGGCTCTCTCCACCAACTCCGTAAAGCGTTGGACCATCAACACTGCCACCTGTGCATGTATGGGGTGTCTCAGTCCTCTCCCGAACATCCAAGCCATCCTTGGCTCATCCAGGACTATATGTGGAGCAAATTGGGATTGCTCCACAAATTTGGCCACATACTGCTACATGGCCATGGATCCTAGTGTCAGACATAGGAACTCCTCCACCTTTACCTCTCTGGTGGCAACGGGGAGGTATCTACTAAAGAAGACCTCCCTAATTTGGCTCCAGGTAACTGATATGTACCCTAGACGCTGCTCCTCTACCAGCTTTTCTAATTGCCAACATCTCTTTGCCTCCCCCACCAGTTTGAAGGCGACAAAACATACCTTCTGTTCCTCCGTACACTATAGCACTTCTAACAGCTCCTCCATCTCCTAGACCCAGTCCTCTGGGTAGCTGGGTTCGGACCTCCTGATAATGCGGAAAGATTCATCCGTGAGAACTGCTAGAACGTGTAGCCTCTATCACCCATAGACTTACTCTGTTCCCTAGAATCTCTAAGAGACTCCCTCTTGGCCTACCATGCCCTACTATGTAGTACGGACAAGGCCTCAACATCATCACTACTGGAAGTATCCATGTGATTGTCCCCTCCCATGACTCCTTTTATTCTAGAATTCATCCTAAAGATAGGATATGACCCGATTTAGAAATTCCACACTTATCATGTTTAAAACAAAGAATGGAATGACTAACCAATAGAATACATAATTTTGCAGTTTAAAGGATCCACATGTATATTTCTATTGCAAGACTTCCAAAATATCTGACCCTAGACATATGATAACACGACGCTCATACTTTTCGAGTCCAATCATTCAACCTAGAACCAAAACCATCAATGGATTTATAATGATTTTCCTGAAATCGTCATTGGAGGAAAAGCACAGAAGACCGTTGATGAAATTCCATTTCCAAGCCTCTAGACTAAAACACAACCTATATTACCCCTTCCCAATTTTAACATATCTCAACCTATACTTTGGTAATTAACACTGACCGTCAAAGTCTACAAAACTTAACAAACCAAGGCTCTAATACCACCCGTAATCCCCCGACCCGACACATGGGCCCAGGGTGCTACTTTAGTGACATCTGTGTACCTGATACCATCTCAACATATAAAATATGCAGCAGAATAAATAAAAAATTCTCTATAATCTATTATCAGAGTCTAAATTTCAACATACATCTAGGTCTTTCCATACTCATATTACATCTCAATCTAATAGGTCAACAAACTCGGTCCATGCGATCATAAATACAAGCCCGAAGGCATACTACAATAACTACTCATATCTGAGTTCTTGAAGACACTCACAAAAAGTAACTAAACCAGTCTCCATCCTTTGGATCCTGCTAAACTCAATCTCTAGGATTCCCTGAAAAGATATGTTGTACAACGGGGCGAGACACCTCTTAGTAAGGAAGATTAAGTTAATGATAGTGTGTGGCACCATGCTTTTCAGTGTATACTAGAATTATATCTCTCTCTTTTACTGAACATAGTATGCCTACTCATTTCTCATTACTCCAAACATAAATCAATATTGGGAAAACATTTACATCATTACATAAATATACAGATATGCATAAAAGATACACCCTAGAACTACTCGCCACGTAAAAACCCCCATGGTCAGGGTTGTGTAGCCTAAAGGCTGGATAAAAACCCGAGGGATCAACCCAAGCCAAGTCAACTCCTTGCTATATACCTCAGCATTCTTCTGTAAGCTTTTTTATGGGTCTGATTGTGTCTAGGTCAATCAGCTAGGACCACCCAACACCACACCATCATAGATGTGGGTGCACGCAGTCAAATGGTGAAACTCTCTCTAACAACGGTACCGTTCTCGCAACACTGGGTTCACAAGTTTCCTAAAGCATATCGTGCAATTTAAGTAAATAAAATTGTTCTTTAAAAATCATTTCATAAAATCCGACGTCGGGCATTTAATGCCAGCTCGAACCTCGACCCTCACATAAAGTACAAACTCTAGCCTCGGCCCCTCTATTACAACTTGGCTATTTAATACAAACTCTAGCCTGAAAATAAACTATGTTACTCGTAAAACCCAACCTCAGTCATTTAATACATACTCGACCTCGGCCCTCTTATAAGTTCCTGCATTTCTCAAAACAATTCCAGTATTTTTGCAAACAATTCAATATTACACAAACAAATCCATCCTGGTATTTCCATCATTCTAAAACTCATATTCTCATGCTACACAATTTTCCATATTTAAAACATAGCCCGTAGGCAACTACGAAAAATACTAAATAAATGGTTTGTAGGATCAAACCAAATTTTCCACTGTTCACTTCTACACAAAATATCAAATCGTATATCCTAAGTTTGAAAACAAGATTTTTGAATGGTTAGTTTTTAGAAGAACAACTGAAAGCATAAACATACTCACACCATAAACATATCCACCGGTCAAAAACAATAAAATACTACATTAAACATAATCCCCTTACCTGATTTCAAAACAAAAATCAAAACACTTGAAACCAAATCCGGCCCTTTTTACCAAATGGAAAATCTAATCCTTCAGAACTATAGATCCTAGCTCCCTGATCCTCGCAGTAATCTTCAATTGTCAAAACGGGCAACAAACGGCGAAGAATGGTAGAGAGAGAGAGAGAGAGAGAGAGAGTTTTGGGTTTCTTAACCCTTAAGTAATGAAAAATGATATTTATAGGCCTTTTGACCCGGTCAAACTCATCGACGAATTGGTCCCTCATCGACGAGACATAGAAGGTTGTTCGTCGTCGAACCTCCTCCTTTGTTGACGAACCCAAGCTTGATATTTTTCATGTCGGTTAGGATCTCTTTGTAGACGAGACTTTGAATTTCTGTGACAAAGCACTAAAGGGCATTCGTCGACAAGAACACTGGCCTCGTCAACGAAGCCTGAAAAATCCCCTTTGCATACGTTTTCTTATTTTTACGAGTTCAGGTCTCCACACTGATAATGTATATTACTATTATATATATTATCCTGCTTTTTTACCATGATTTTGATATATCTAAAATAACCATAACATTGTAATAACTGATCTGAATATGCTGTACAATCTGAATGTTATGGTTTTGTAATCTGAATATCATGGTATATTTGAAACTACTATAAAATATCTATCTGAATGTAAATTGTAAAAATATCTGTCTGTATATATATATTCTGTAAAACATGATATCTGTAAACTGAATAAATTTCATGTTGAATCTGATAATTACTCATGCCACACAATTAAATAAATATTAAACCTATTTAATGAAATCTAGATTTTTCCTAATAATAAAAGTAATTTATATCCTGTAAAAATTTTTCCCTGTAACACACATATTTTCTGATAACGTTTCCAAAATTACTAGCATAACCCTACCTTACAAAATAGGCTCATTTACTAATTCTAACTCATGCCCACAGCGTTCATAATTCCATAATCCTAAAATTACACACACACGCGCGCGCGCGCACATATATATATATATATATATATATATATTCCTACCAAATAATTGAATTCTCAAAATAATTTCCATACCTACATTATCTAAATCATAAACTACTCATCATCTTACCTAGATTCCTAGGAACACCCGCTAGGTTCCTTATCCTGCCTGCAGTAAAAGCCCCAAAACCATTGACCCTATGGATCATTCCCAGTTTTGATAATGAAAAATACTCTAGTATTTAATGGTTGTCAAGTTTGTGTGCAAGTTCTTTTTGGAAAGTTTATACAATGGCATGCGGCAACCTGAAGAGAAGAGAAGACCTAGAATGTTTTTAATTGTTATAATATATATTTCATTTCGCTAGGTCTGTAATAATAATCATCCAAGGTCTATAATAATCTGCATATCATTCATGTAGGACTATAAGCTCAAGACATTAGAGAGACCTTAGGGATCAAGGTCGACCGACGCCATGTTTTTTGGCATACCTAAAAAGGCCTTAGAAAAGACCCTAGGTTCCAGCACTTAGCATACGTAGTCCCCATCATCACTTATCACATCAGGGGAGTTAATTGAAGCGAAAATCTAGACTTAATTGAAAATATTAAGAGAGGTCGGGCGACCAATCCCCAAGTGTTCAAAACACCTCGGGCGCCCGAACTGTTAGGAAGTCAGCGGGTTGACCAGGTTTCGGGCGACCGAACTTGTAAGGAATGTATCTCCCCTGGGTGACTAAACCCATGTTAGAATGTTTTTCACCAACTCGGGCGCCTAAACCTTCACGTTCAAAAAGCCCTCGGGCGACCAACTCACTAGTTCGATTAACCAAACATGTATCCGGGCACTCGAACCGCGGACAGAAACATTCTGTCTTTTGTTCAGCCAATTGACCCTGACTTTGGGCACCCGAACCTTTAAAAGATGATTTTATGACTGAGTCTATTTGGGCACCCGAACCTCAAACCTGGCACCCAAATCTCTCGGGTTAAATTTATTTTTACTGTGGTTAAAATTAAGTAAATAGGATTAATTTTCTTAATGGCTTTTAAAAAAAATTTAATAATACCCTTGGTGTCCCCAACGGTCATAATTTTGCCTATGTGTACATATATCTTTTCATTTGCAAAATTAAGGCAAGATTAGCAAATAGGATTAAACCAAAATTCTCTGAAAAATTCCAAATCCTATTTTCTCTGACTAAGTCCATAACACTCAAATACCTTCATTCCTTTGAAAAATCTTACTTTGTGAGTGTTTTATTAATCGTTTTTAAATTACTAAGAAACCCTCACTTGCTTTGCTTGTGATTTTATTAGAGGGTTAAGCAAAGGATATTTCCCCGTAATTTTATTAATATATCTTTAGTTGGGAAAAATCATAAAGCTAAGTGAGTCTTTGCATTTAGGTTGCAAGATTCACTAAGCTTATATTTTTTGTGCAAAAATATTTTTATAAAGCTATAATATTTTCAAACTACTCTTGTACCTATTTCATTGAAGGAAAATATTTTGAGTTAGTTTGAATATTTGATTAGCATCTTTGAAATCCTGATTTGTTATTGAGATTTGATTTAACTTGTTTCAAAGATTAGCTTGTTAGAACACTCTGCACATATTTGAGATTATACATCTTATTGAATATTGATTGCACACTGAGCTTATAGTTCATACATTTTTGGAGTGCATTGATTATATTGTGCATAGTGGTACATATCTGCTCGTGTAAGAAGCATCTATTTGTACGTAAATTTTCTTATCGTTTGTATTCCAAGCGTGGGCCTGAAGAGGGAGACTAGCCCTATGGAATAGTCCCGGATTGGCTTAAGTTTGATTAGGAAAGTTAGGTGCACCATCCTGGTAAGGTGTAGGTTGGGGTCAGCCCTATGAATTTGACCTAGGTCCTTCTCTGCCCTGCAAGGAGAATTTGTAAAGATTGAGGTCAGTCCTGTGCTAATTGACCTAGTTGTAATCGATGTTGTTCTACCCATTAAGTGAGCATTAGTGGAATCCTTGAGCTTGCGAGCTAGAGGTGGGGACGTAGGCAGTATTGGCCAAACCTCGATAACATATCGTGTGTATGTTTATATTTTTTGTACTTTATATTTACCACAGGTGTATATTATAGTGTGAATGATGCGCAGGATTTAAATTTCCGCATATTATATTTATCTGTGCATTTGGGATTGCATAGAAAGACCCTAGGTTGTGTAATACTGCTACTGGTTAATTAGACTTAGGAGATAAATTTTTAAATACCCAATTCACCCCTCCCCCCTTTTGGGAATACACCAAAGCAAACAAAAACCCTGAATTCACAACACCCACATAAATCATCCCAAACACCAGTATAACAACATCTACTACTAAATCTGGGTTCAGAAAAATCTACAAACCAAGTAACCCTTAAATAATCTACATACCCTGATTTTGGGATGGTGTCCACACTTCTCAAATTGAAATTTTGCTCTGGCTAAGTCGTAGAGAATCTCCCCAAGATCAATATGGTAGTTTCTGATCATCGAACTGAGAGAAATGGGGTTGGATTTATAGAGAGAAGTCAAAGCAGCCGAAATTCTAGAGAGAGGCAGTAAAATAAAGGTTTTCTCGCCAAAATATGATTTTTCGCGTATTTATAAACGACTTGACATGTGGCTTCGTCGACGAGACACGTGACTTCATCGACGAAGTGAATAAGGGAGTTCATCGAAAAAGGTAAGGATTTCGTCGATGAAACAATGTGTCCAAAACACACCCTCTCAAAATCTCTTCGTTGATGAACACTGAACTTCGTCTACAAATCCTTCAAGGAGTTCATCGATGAAACCATGGTATTCGTCGACGAACCCTGTTTTGCCCCTTCAAATTTCTCCATCTTCTCTATTATTTAATTATTACAATTTCTGGGTCTTCACATTCCCTCCTCATAAAATTTCGTCCTCGAAATTTTCTATCTGTATTATACACCATCCTCTAAGAAAAATTGGCTACTTATTTTATTACTTACCCTCACTTATGGCAGAGGAATACCGGGGTTACATTTAGGGTTCTAGGAGATTACAAATATATACATAAAAGAAAACTCTCCAAAAACCAAAAACATTATCTATCCTATAATCTAACATACAATTCATACCTTAACTATTCTACACTAAATTTAACATTATCAATTCTATCTAATTTATTATTCCTAACTACTACCAATTCCACCAAACAGGTGCTGGTATTTCTATCGTATTTCTTCCTCCAACTTCCATGAGGCCTCTTCTACTACATTACTCCTCCACAGGACTTTTACTAATGGAATTCTTTTAGTACGCAATTCTTGTTCCTTCCTGTCTAGAATTTGCACTAGTGTCTCCTCATATGCTAGTGTATCTCTGAACTCTATCTCTTCATAGCTAATCACATGGGAGGGATCTGAGACATATTTCCTTAACATAAAAACATGAAATACGTAACGTATTCTGGATAGAGCTGGTTGTAAAGCTAGCCTGTAGGCGACTAGACCCACTTTCTCAAGTATCTCGAATGGGCCAATAAACCAAGGGCTCAGCTTACCCTACCTCCTAAAGCTCATAGCCCCTCTCAGCAGTGCTACTTTCAAAAAAACTTGATCTTCCACATCAAACTCCAATTACCGGTGGTGAGTATCTACATAGCTTTTCTACTGACTCTAACCTGCACTAATTCTATCTTTAATTAGTCAGACTTTATCGTACGCCTATTACACCAATTTTGGTCCTGGAACTCGCCTCTCACCCATTTCATCCCAGTATAGTGGAGAACGGAATCTCCTACCATAGAATGCCTCATAAGGTGCCATGCCAATGCTGGCCTAATACCTATTATTATATGCAAGCCAACGACATATACTCGGTCCAGTTACCACCGAAATCCAGCACGCATGCTCGCAACATATCCTCAAGTATTTGGATCGTCCTCTCTATCTGCCCATCAATCTGATAATGAAATGTCGAGCTGAATGAAAACTGAGACCCCAAAGCCTCCTACAAGCTCCTCCAAAACCATGATGTCAAACATGGGTCATGATCTAAGACTATAGATACTGGTACTCCATAGGGTCGAACTATCAACTGATTGTAGATCTTTGTCAGTCTATTCATAGGACAGCTAACTTTAATAGGCAGGAAGTGGGCAGTCTTCGTCAGCCGGTCAACAATTACCCAGATAGCATTCTAACCATGTAGCACTGACGGTAAACTTGTGATAAAATCCATGGATATATGGTCCCACTTCCACTCAGGGATGTGGAGTGGCAGCAATTGTCCTATCGGCCTTTGGTGCTCAGCCTTTACCTGTTGGCACGTCAAACATTGTTGCATGAATTCAACTATCTCCTTCTTCATACCGCTCCACCAAAAAGACTCTTGAAGGTCCTGATACATTTTAGTACTTCCAGGATGAACTGTGTATAGGGATCTGTGAGCTTCCTCTAAGATAGCCTTCTTAATCTTAGCATCTACAAGCATGCATAGTCTAGTACAAAACCATAGGGCTCCATCATCTAATATACTGAACTCCTCCCTCTGTCTGTCCTGCACTTTATGTATCAGCTCTACCAATTTTGCCTCATTCCTCTAAGAAGCTTTTATTCTCTTCTGCAACGTAGGCTGCATCACTAGTTGGCAATGAATGTATGGTGATCTTCCTCTATTAGCTCCATACCTAACCTCTCCATGTCCATCCAAATCGGATGTTGTAGCTCCACTGCTGACAATGCTGTACTCACCTACTTTCGGCTCAGCACATCAGCTATCACGTTTGCTTTCCCTGGATGGTAATTGATCATGCAATCATAATCCTTAATGAGTTCTAGCCATCTTCTTTTCCTCATATTCAATTCTTTATAGGCAAAGAAATACTTTAAACTTTTATAATCAGTGAAGATCTCATATTTCCCACCATAAAGGTAATGCCTCCAGATCTTTAGAGCATACAATACGGCAGCTAACTCCAAATCATGTACTGGGTAGTTCTTTTCATATTCTTTAAGATGCCGAGAAGCATAGGCAATAACCTTTCCATGCTACATCAACATGCACCCAAGTCCCTTCTGGGGCGCATCGTTGTATATAACAAACCCATCCTCTCCTGATGGTATAGATAACAATTGGTGTCGTGACCAACCGTCGCTTTAACTCCTGAAAACTTTGCTCATAATCATCGGTCCATTCAATCCCCACATTCTTCCTCGTGAGTCGTGTTTGTGGACCTGATAATTTGGAAAAACCATCTACAAAGTGTCAATAGTAGCCTACCAGACCTAGAAAACTTTTGACCTCCTAGACATTTCCCGATCTCACCTAATTCACTACTGCCTCTATTTTACTCGGATCAACTGATATTTCATCCCCAGAGATCATATGCCCGAGGAAAGTAATCTGCCTCAACCAGAATTCACATTTCTTGAATTTAGCGTATAACTGCTTCTCACTTAACACCTATAAAACTAGCCTCACATGATCCTCATGTTCTTTAAAACTCTTCGAATAGACCAGTATATCATCAATAAATACAACAAACTAATCCAAATACTGATGGAATACCTGATTCATTAAATCCATAAACATTGTTGGTGCTCATAATGCCTATATCTAGTTCGAAAAGTTGTTTTCGAAATATCCTCTACTCTAACTCTCACCTGATGATATCCTGACCAAAGGTCAATCTTGGAGTAGACCTGGGTTTCCTAAAGAAAATCAAATAAATCATCAATTCTGGGAAGAGGATATTTATTTTTGATTGTCAATTTGTTTATTTCTCTATAATCTATGCACATCCTTATGGTTCCGTCTTTCTTTTTCATGAACTGGACTGGTGCTCCCCAAGACGACACACTAGGCCTAATGAATTTTTTATCTAGCAACTCCCACAACTAATCTTTCAATTCTTTCATTTCGGCTGGAGCCATATAGTACAGTGTTTTAGATATCGGTGTCGACCTTGGTAGTAGATCCACAATAAACTCAATCTCTCAGTCTGGTGGTAAGCTAGGTAATTCTTCTGGAAAAACATCTAGAAATTCTTTGACTATTGGAATATCAATCTGTTTCAATTCTTATTTTGACAGCTCTTTTATGTAAGCAATGTACCCTTGGTAGCCACCTTGAAGCAATCTCCTCACCTGAATGGCTGACCCTAACTGTGGTGAGGCGTGCACTCGTGAACCTACAAATCTAAATTCCTATTCACCTAGGGGTCTAAAGATCACTTATTTTTTATAGCAATCTATGTTGGCTTAATTAGCTGCCATCCAATCCATAGCTAATATTACTTCAAATCCCTGCATATCTAGTGCCACAAGATCAGCTGGTAGTACTTTCTCCTGAATGTCCACTGGAAAATTTCTAAGTACCTTCCTACATCTCACAATAGATCCAATCAGTGTGCTACAAATAACATGACATCTAGCAACTGTCCCTCTACCCTAGATAGTTTAACATATCCCGACAACACAAAGGAATGGGTGGCATCTAAATAAAAAAAAAACAACAACTTTATATGGTAAAGCAGTAAGTGTACCTGTAATAACGTCTCCAGCAGCCTCAGCGTCTCCCGACATCAATGCATAAACCCTCGCCAGTGCCATATTCCTCTGCTGGCCTCCACTAGGTGCCTGGTATCCACTCCAGAATGGTCTATAAGCTTATGCATGAGTCGGCAGTCCCTGACATGCCCAAACTCTATGACTAGGTCTCCCATAATGATAGCAGACATTCCCTTCTCTTCTACACTCTCCCAAATTCCTTCAGCCACATCTAGGATAGATAGGGTAAGTCTACTCACCTTAAAATCCTTGGTGCTCTATCATATGCCTCTTACCTCCACCAAACCAGTCTCCTCTCCGTGGGCCCCGGCTAGAACCCGCATGGAAACCCAGAGGCGTAGGCCTCTTCCTCTAGCTTGATACTCCTAAATATGTCTACTCACTCTCTTATGCTATTGTGGCTCTGTCAACAAGTTCAATAAAGTCCTACATCTTTAGAACCACCACCTGCTTGTATATGTCTCACCTCAAGCCCCTCTCAAGCATCCTGGCTTTCTTAGCTTCATCTGGTACAACACATGGAGCGAATCATGATAGCTCAATAAATTTTGCCGCATACTTCTGAACTATCATTGGTCTATAGGTCAAACTTAAAAACTCCTATACTTTAGTCTCTCTGACTGTGGCAGGAAAGTACCTATCAAAGAATATGTCTCTAAATTGAGCCCAGGTCATAGGCATTAGTATGGGTCACTGCTCCTCCAGTAATCTAGTAGTCTTCCACCATCTCTTGGCCTCCCCCATCAACTTATACATGGCATAAAGAACTCTCTGCGCATCGGTGTAGTGGAGCACCGTCAGTATTTTCTCTATCTCCTGCATCCAGTTCTCAGCAACTCCAGGATTAGCTGCTCCTGAAAATGCTGGAGGGTTCATCTTCTTGAACTTCTCTATCATACACCTCTGCGCTGTAGATGGACCTCCCTGCTTCCTAGAGTTCCATGTAATCTCAGCCATGACCTGCTGAGCAATGCTACATAAGATAGCATCTGAGTCCCTGCCTCCCATGCCAGATGGCCTTGTTCCATCATCGCTGCTAGCGTGAGCACTACTACCTCCTGGGTCTATCCTTCAATAATAACAAATTATTCAAAGAACCCAAACCTCATAGTGCTATTCTAACCAAAATATCCTCATACCACTTATTACTAATTTAAGGACAAGTCCTACCATATGATAAAGAAACAGACGATAGTTTACTATGATTTTCCTAAAATCGTCACCCTAAGAAAAACACATAAACCACCCCAAAGTTCTTGCTTCCAGACTACGGGAACAGAACCCTAAATTCTCATCCTAGTTCCCAAACATTAACTCGCTGATATTCTGTTCCATCCCAATTTCTATCTTTCAAAAAAATCCATTCCTATATTCTAGTATTGTTTTCCATTGTACTCTAGAGTCTGCAGAACCTAGCAACCTAGGCTCTGATTCCAAACTGTAACGACCCAAAAATTCTTACCATTTTTTTCATGAAATATACTGCAAAATAAAATACTCTAATACCCCTATATTATCTGCTATAACATCTCGAGCCCTAGGAGGGCATTGAGGAAAATCCTATTCACAAAATAACATACCTATGTAGCGAAAAACATAAAATCATCCATCCATGTTTACAATACCAGAATCCAATATTTTCCCAAAACATACATACATAATTACACATCATCCCAGCACCTTCTACCCAAAAACTCCTAAATGCTACTAAAAAATACAACCCCCTGAAAACACTTACCCTATAGACAGGGTAGTGTAAACGACCTCTCTACCTGTGAGCCTGATCTGCTCGTCTAGTTGGATCACCTGAAAAATGTTAAATCACCGGGATGAGACAACTCTCAGTAAGACAAATTATGTTATTACCAGTGTGTGGCAACTGAATTCACATAAATAATATGTTGATAATTTATTGAAACTGAGTTACCTGGTAAAACAATATACAGTACAACTCACACCAATATAGTTTAAAATACAACTATAATATATGAGTTTTCTATTTATTCATACTTCTAGTATTATAATATATCTGCTGTTGATCTGTAAATCTATATACATATCAATAACTATGATATTTACCCTAGAAAACTATAAGTCATGATTTAACACTGGTTGGCCTACCAAGTAAGTCAACTGAAACTCTACCAATCATCAAATCAACCAACTGCAATCCCTCCAAGGCACGATATTGATATCTAACTCATCAAATCGGCCTACTCAACCCAAACTCTTGAGGAGCCTTCAATCCCTTTATAGGCATGGTTGACCGAAATCCACACATTATCTGAGATATGTGGTTCCACTCTGATCTGAAATAGTTACAGTACCATTCTCTACTAATAACTAATTTGATTCATCAAGGTCTGATACTGTATAATACTATTATATATATTGTATTGCTGTTTTATCATGATTTTGATATATCTGAAATAACCATAACATTGTAATAACTAATCTGAATATGCTGTATAATATGAATAACTAAATAACTGAATACTGAATAATTGAATGTTATGGTTATGTAATCTGAATATCATGGTATATTTGAAAGTACTGTAAAATATCTATCTAAATGTAAACTGTAAAAATATCTGTCTGTATATATATATATATATATATATATATTCTGTAAAACATGATATCTGTAAACTAAATAAATTTCATGCTGAATCTAATAATTACTCATGCCACATAATTAAATAAATATTAAACCCATTTACTGAAATCTGGATTTTTCTTGATCATAAAAGTAACTTATATCCTCTAAAAATTTTTCGCTATAACGTACATATTTTTTGATAACATTTCCAAAATTACTAGCATAGCATATTTCCCTTACCTGACAAAATAGGCTCATCTACTAATTCCAACTCACGCCCACGGCATTCATAATTCCATAATCCTAAAATTACACACACACGCACGCACGCACGCACGCATATATATATATATAGATATATATTCCTGTCAAATAACTGAATTCTCAAAATAATTTCCATACCTATATTACCTAAATCATAAACTATTCATCATCTTACCTAGATTCCTAGGAACACCCGCTAAGTTCCCTAACATGCCTGCAGTAAAAGCCCCAAAACCCTGAATTCACAACACCCACATAAATCATGCCAAACACCAGTATAATAACATCAACTACTAAATCTAGGTTCAGAAAAACCTACAAACCAAATAACCCTTAAATAATCAACTTAACCTGATTTTGGGATGGTGTCCAAACTACTCAAATTGAAATTTTGTTCTGGCTAAGTTGTAGAGAATTTCCCCAAGATCAATGTGGTAGCTTCTAATCATCGAACCAAGGAGAAACGGGGCTGGATTCATAGACAGAAGTCAGAGAAGCCGAAATTCTAGAGAGAGAAACAGTAAAATAAAGGTTTTCTCACCAAAATATGATTTTTCTTATATTTATAAACGACTTAACATGTGGCTTCGTCGACGAAGTGAAGAAGAGAGTTCGCTGACAAAGGTAAGGAATTCATCGATGAACGAATGGGTCTAAAACACCTCCTCTTGGTATCTCTTCGTATATTAATACTTAACTTTGTCCACGAATCCTTCAAGGAGTTCGTCGACGAAACCAGGGCATTCATCGACGAACCTTGTTTTGCCCCTTTAAATTTCTCCTTCTTCTTTATTATTTAATTATTATAATTTCTGGGTCTTCACAATAATAATAATATATTAATATAATATAATATAATATAATAATATTAAACACACACACACACACACACATATATATATATAAACCTTCCTGAAGCCAGAGAAGGAATTTAAATTCCTTCAGGAGCCCCCCTACACAGTGTCCTCTCTCTCTCTCTCTCTCTCTCTCTCTCCTTAATTTCTTCCTTGATTCTTGGCCAATTAAAGAACGTAGAATACCACCAAGTTCCATTCTTGGTCGCCAACATTTTAATCGGAGTGGATTCGTGATTAGGGCATCGTAGGCACCACTCCTGGGATAAGGTAAACTCTCTATATATATATATATATATATATATATATATATATATCTCTATCTCCTAAATTTTTTCTCAAATCTTTAGCCAAATCGACGATCGAACACCACCACAGGGTCCTGGCATTGATTCTCGTTATTTTAATCAGAGCAAATTTATAATTTGGGCTTCCTAGACACCACTCTAAGGCTACGATAAAGATAATGAAATTATATTTGTTAATTATTTTTTAAAGTTTAATTAGTTATTGGGAGTGTGTGGGCCCAAGAAATATTAAAATAATAGTAATTCTAGGGTTAAGTTGATTGAACTGGGAAAATGTGATTTCAGGGTCTTGAGCTCCAAAATGCCACTGGCTTGGGGTTTAGGATCTTCACAAGAATTCTCTTAGTAAGTAGGTAATGGGAATAAATTATAACAGATATTTTTGAGAAATTAATTGATTGATTAAAATATGTGAAAATGAGAATATGGTATATAGTATTGGAAAATTATGATATGAATATTTTCCTTATGATTATTATATTGTGAATAACCATTTAAAATTGTGTGACATGAGGAATATGAAATAACAGCTTTATATTGGGAATGTGAATGACAGTGAAATGTATGATTTGTACTGAGAAATGTTGATATACTGCTATATTTTATGCAGATATGAAAATACAAGAAACCCAGGAATATTTTTATACATAAATGATGATATGAAAACTCAGTTTTATTTTATATAGAAATGATGAAATGCGATATACAATGTTTTTACGAAGAATTGATGATATATGAAATGTATAGATATATTTTACACAGAAATGATGAAATGAGATAAGAATTATACAGAAATAATGAGAATTATAGAAATGATGAAATGAGAAATGCACATATGTGTTTTATACAGAAATGATGATACCTGAAATACTTAAATATGTTTTGTACAGAAACGTTGAACAGAGAATTATACAGAATATATATATATACACATATACGGACATGATGCGAATTATATGAACATAATGAAATATGAAATATGAAATATGTTTTGTGTAACCCCTAGACTAGTTTATGGAATTGTGGGGGTGTATATATGTGTGTAGAGGTCTTAGCACTCTGGTATTGTATTGTATTTTTTATGGTATTGTATTTTGAACCCAGACACAGTACGTATTCCATTACGTGGATAGTATATTTGGATGGACTGAATACCCGGTACCCCCCTTAGGGTCGGGTTATGTGTAATATATGGTATCAGAGTTAGTTGACAGATGATGATTGATTATCTTTTTTTTTTTTATTGTTGAAAACAATGGTGGAAAAATTAGATTGTCCCAGTTTTGTATCAGAGCCTAGGTTGTAAGATTTTGCAAACTTCAGTGGAATACAATACCAGAGTATATGAATGTATCTTGATAAGAGTAGGAGATGGGTAGACTGGGATATGAGTCATTCATTTTTGGAGGTTAAGATTGGATTTTAGGGTTCTATCTTGCAGCCTAGAGGCAAGATATTCTATTATGGTTTCTATGATTTTCCTGGGGTGACGATTTTCGTAAAGTCATAGTAAACTATCACCAATTCTTGTTTCTAAGTGGTAAGACTGAATCTTAAATTGGAGAATGAGAATGTTAAGATGAATGGTTATAGGAGAATATCTTATGGGTCTTAGTTTGATGAGTGTATTGGTTATGTTATGATGATGGAATTCTAAGATCATTTTGTGCCATTGTCTAGATGGACCCTAGAAGTAGCAGTGCACATGTTAAAGGTGATGATGTAGGGCCTTCCAGTATGGGCGGAGGAGACCCAAATGTGGTGCTACCTAGTGTCATCCAGCAGCTGATGGCAGAGATGGCTAGGAGTTCTACAGAACAGGAATGCACGATTAAGCAATTTGCTCGTATGTATCCCCCGTCATTCTCTGAAGTGGCCGACCCATTTGTGGCTGAGAACTGAGTCCAGAAGAAGGAGGAGGCATTGGAAGTTCTCTGATGCACTGAGGAGCAAAAGGTATCCTTGGCTATGTTTAATTTGATAGGAGAAGCTAAACGCTAGTGGAGATCAGCGAGATTACTGGAGGAGCAGCCGCTTGAGCTAGTAGCTATGATATAGAGTCGCTTCAGGGAAGTATTTTTCGAGTGGTAATTCCCCACTACTACCCGAAATGCTTAAGCGGAAAAATTCCTGAATCTGACTCAAGGACACATGACGGTACACCAATATGATGCCAGATTCATCAAGTTGTCCCGATTTGCCCCATATATGGTGCTGGATTAAGAAAAGAAGGAAAGGAAATTCGAGGAAGGCTTGAAACAAGATTTATTTGAGTAGGTTGTGGGTTTTCAAGTCCAAACATTTTCAGAGCAAGTAGATAAAGCAACAATTATAGAGAGAGGTACTAGAGCACAAAGTCAGTGGAAGAGACCCATGCCTCCCGATTTTCAGGCAAGTACCAAATGGGGGCCTTGGTAGAGACAGGGTGGCAGAGGATGTTAGAGACAATGGACGGGAGATCGAGTTGTACAAAGTAAACCATTGCACCCTCTCTTCCCTGGGTGCCATAGGAGACATCCATGAGACTACCAGGTCAGAAAGGTGATATGTTATCACTGCATTCAACCTGGTCATATAGCAAGAAACTGCCGAGCACCCCCAATTAACCCACCTACTCCTAGACCATATCGAGGAGATAACTGGGCACCTCGAGGCTATCAACAGAGGAACACCGCCCCGGCGCAGGTTTATGCTTTGACACCAAGAGCCGCTGAGGTGGCCGGTGATGTAGTGATAGGCATTGTTTTAGTTTTTTCCTATAAAGCTACTGCTTCATTTGATTCATGGGCGACTCACCCCTTTATAGCCCTAAAGTTTATCAAATTTTGTGGGTAGAAACTCAACCATTAGATGTCAGTCTATTAGTGACTATGTTGACCAGGACTGCAGTGTTGTGTAGAAAGGTGCTTAGAGATTGTCCAATCTATGTACATGGGAGGTCCTTGCTAGCTAATTTGGTAGTCATGGATATGCATGGTTTTAAGATAATTCTGGGGATGGACTAGCTAGCTGCCCACTATGCTAGTATTGAGTGTCATCAGAGAGAGGTAGTACTCAGATCCCTGAGAGAGTAGGAGTACAGGTTTGTGGGGACATATGTGCGCATCCCACCATAGATGTTATCAGCCATATAGGCAAGGAGGTTGTTATTGGAGGGATGCTAGGGATACTTGGCCTATGTAAAGGAAGTGCTAGAATGGGAATTAAAATTGGAGGATATCCCTATAATGAGGGATTTTCCTGATGTGTTTTCGGAGGAGTTTCCAAGACTACGTCCTAATTGAGAAGTTGAGTTTGGAAATGACCTAACTCTAGCGACAATGCCTATTTCTAAAGTGTCATACAGAATGGTGCCAGAAAAATTAAAAGAGTTGAAAGAGCAGCTGCAGGAGTTGTTAGACAAAGGGTTTATCAAGCCCAGCGTTTCACCCTAGGGAGCGCAAGTATTGTTTATGAGAAAGAAAGATGGATCAATGAGAATGTGCATCGAATATAGAGAAATCAATAAGGTAACTATTAAAAATAAATGCCTGCTTCCCGCATTGATAATTTGTTTGAGCAGCTTCAAGGGATACATATTTTCTCCAAAATTGATCTACGATCTGGGCACCATCAAGTAAAGGTCGGGGCAGAGAATGTTCCGCAAATAGAATTCAGAATACGGTATGGCCATTATGAATTTTTGGTTATGCCGTTTGGACTGATAAATCCCCCTTCGGTATTCATTGACCTGATGAACAGGGTCTTCCACTAGTATTTGAACCAGTTCATGGTGGTGTTTATTGAATACATATTGGTGTATTTAAAGAGTCATAAAGAGCACGAGGACCATTTGAGGACAATACTGCTGATCTTGACGGAAAGGATACTATATGCCAAATTTAAGAAATGCGAGTTTTGGCTGGAGCAAGTAACGTTCCTCCAGCATTTTGTATCTGGTGGTGGTACCTTTTTTTATCAGACTAGGATTGAGGCAGTAGTGAACTAGGTACGACCGAGGAATGTGCAGGAGATCAGAAGCTTCTTGGGACTGGCAGGATACTATCACCGATTTGTAGATTGATTTTCTAAACTGTCAGGCCCTTTGACCAGAATGACCAGGAAGAATGCAAGGTTTGAATGGATAGATGAGTGTGAATAGAGCTTCTAGGAGTTAAAGCAGTGACTCATCACTGCACCGATTTTGACAATTCCTTCGGGAGAAGAAGGTTTTGTAATTTATAGTGATGCATCACGCAAAGGGTTTGGGTGTGTTCTGATGCTGCGAGGGAGAGTTGTAGCCTATGCTTCATGGTAGCTCAAAAAATATGAAAAAAATTACCCTACCCATGATCTGGATTTAGCAATGGTGGTTTACGTGTTGAAAATTTGGAAACATTATTTGTATGGGGGTAAGTGTGAGATCTTCATAGATCATAAGAGCCAGAAGTACTTTTCACAAACAAGGAATTAAATATGAGGCAGAGGAAATGGCTAGAGCTGATTAAAGATTATGACTGCGCCATCAGTTACCACCTATGAAAAGCTAATGTGGTAGCTGATGCTTTGAGCAGGAAATCAGTGGGCTCATCAATGTCAGCCATGGTGAGTGAGCATCTGATGCAGATGCATTTAGAAAAGCTTGGTGTGGAACTGGCAGAGGGAGATCACCAGGCACTTATTACCAATATGGTAATTCAGCCCACCTTACAAGAAAGAGTTAAAGCAGCTCAGATAAAAGATACAGAATAAGTGAAGATTATGGAATAGTCAGGGAGCAGAGCTTAATATCTCAGATGATGGAACTTGGAGGTTCCATACCAAGTTGTGTTTGTCTGCTGATGTTGAGATTAAGAGAATTATCCTAGAGGAAGTGCATCGATCTCTTTATACAGTGCACTCTAGTAGTACTAAGACATATAGGAATCTTCAGGAGTTTTTTTGGTGGAGTAATATGAAGAAAGAAATTGCTAAATTTGTAGTTCAATGCTTGACATGCTAGCAGGTAAAATTTAAGCATCAGAGATTGATGGGATCATTGCAACCACTTCACATCCCCAAATGGGAGTAGGAGCATATTTTGATGGATTTCGTTACAAGATTACCGTCGGCATTGCATGGACAGGACGCCATCTGGGTTGTCGCTGACCGATTAACGAAAACTGCCCACTTTCTACCTATTAGAGTTAACTACTCCATGAGTAGACTGGCCGAGTTAAACATTTAGGAGATAGTTAGACTACATGGCGTGCCAGTGTCCATAGTATCAGGCCGAGATGCACGACTCACATATCATTTTTGGAGGAGTTTACAAGGAGCTATGAGTTCTGAGTTGATGTTTAGCATAGAATTTCATCCTCAGATCGATGGACAGATGGAGAAGACAATTCAAATACTAAAGGATATGTTATGAGCTTGTGTGCTAGACTTTGAAGGTAGTTGGATAAAGTTTTTTCCATTAGTTGAATTTGCATATAACAACAGCTACAAAACTAGCATTGGGATGGAAACATATGAGGCCTTATATAGTAGGAGGTGTCGATCTCCATTATATTGGGATGAAATTGGTGAAAGACAAATTTTGGGCCCAGAGTTAGTCCAGCATACTTATAATAAAATCAAACTTATCAGAGATAGAATTAGGGTAGCTCAAAGTCGGCAAAAAAGTTATGCAGATACTCGCCGGTAAGAGTTGGAGTTTGATACAAAGGACCATGTGTTTTTGAAAGTTACATCGATAAAGGGAACTATGATATTTGGGAAGAAGGGTAAGTTGAGCCCTAACTTTATTGGACCATTTTAGATATTGGAAAGAGTAGGTTCAGTTGCCTATAGGTTGGCATTACCATAAGTACTATCCAAAATTCATGATGTATTTCATGTATCCATGTTGAGGAAATACGTCCCAGATCCCTCCCATGTGATTAGTTATGAGGCACTGGAGCTTAAGGATACTTTGTCATATGAAGAGGTGCCAGTGCATATATTAGATCGAAAGGATCAAGAGCAATGCACAAAAAGGATTCCATTGGTAAAAGTGTTATGGCGCAACCACGTAATGGAAGAAGTTTCATGGGAATTGGAAGATAAGATTTGCCAAAGGTATCCATACTTGTTCAGTGGAGCTCAGAGTTGAGCTAGTAAGAGTAAAAGTAAATGACAATATATGATTTCTAACTTATATATTGTAGGACAATTAGTGTTTTTGGTTTGGGTTATGAATGGTTTTGGGAGAGTTTTCTTTTTATGTGGATGATTGTAATCTCTCAGAACCCTCCCTTGTAACCACGGTATTCTTCTACCATAAGTGAGGATTATTAATAAATTTGGGACTGGGCCACTATGTGGGTGGCTGCCAGCTCTTTGTAGAGCCGAATAAACATTTTGGTAAATCCTAGAGGAGATTGTGATAAGGGTATGATTATATTTGACAAATTTCCAGGAGGAAATTTTTATAGGGGGAGAATGTAGTGATTCAAAAAAATATTAATTAATCATTTAATTAATTAATCGGTAATTATTAAATTAAATAATATAATATAATATTATATATATATATATATAAACCTTCCTGAAGCCAGAGGCTTCAAGAAGGAATTTAAATTCCTTTAGGAGACCCCCTGCGCAGTGCCATCTCTCTCTCTCTCTCTCTCTCTCTCTCTCTCTCTCTCTCCTCAAATTTTTCCCCGATTCTCGATTGATTGAAGAACGGAAAGTACCACTGGATTCCATTCTCGGCCGCCAACATTTTAACCAGAGTGAATTTGTGATTAGGACATCGTGGGCATCACACCTTGGATAAGGTAAACTCTCTCCCTCTCCTTAATTTTTTCTCAAATCTTTAACTAAATCGACGATCAGACACCACCACGGGGGCCCAGCTTCAATTCTCATTATTTTAATCAAAGCAAATTTTTAATTTGTATTTCCGAGGCACCACTCCAAGGTTAGGATAAGGATAATGAAATTATATCCGTTAATTATTTTTAAAGTTTAATTAGTTATTGGGAGTGTGTGGACCTAAGAAATATTAAAATAATTGTAATTCTTGATTGAACTATGGAAATGTGATTTTAGGGTTTTGAGCTCCAAAACGCTGCAGGCTTGGGATTTAGGATCTGCGCAGGAATTCCCTCACTAAGCAGGTAAGGGGAATAAATTATAATAGATATTTTTGAAAAATTAATTGATTGATTAAAGTATGTGAAAATGAGATTATGGTATATAGTATTGGAAAATTATGATATGAATATTTTCCTTATGATTATTATATTGTGAATAACCGTTTAAAATTGTGTGGCATGAGGAATATGAAATAACAAGTTTATATTGGGAATGTGAATAATACTAAAATATATGATTTGTACTGAAAATTGTTGATGTACTGCTATATTTTATGCAGATATGAAAATACGAGAAACCCACGAATATTTTTATACAGAAATGATGATATTAGAAACTTAGTTATATTTTATATAGAAATGATGAAATGCAATATACAGATATGTTTTACTAAGAATTGATGATATATGAAATGTATAGATATGTATTACACAAAAATGATGAAATGAGATAAAAATTATACAGGAATAATGAGAATTATAGAAATGATGAAATGAGAAATACACAGATGCGTTTTATACTAAAATGATGATATGTGAAATACTAAAAGATGTTTTGTATAGAATAGTTGAATAGAGAATTATACAGAAATGATGAGATATATATATAGATGTGGTGAGAATTATAGAGACATAATGAAATATGAAATATGTTTTGTGTAACCCCTAAACTATTTTATGGATTTGTGGGGGTGTATATATGTTTGTAGAGGTCTTAGCACTCTAGTATTATATTGTATTTTGGATGGTATTGTATTTTGGACCGAGACATAGTATGTATTCTGTTGCGTCAATAAAATGTTTAGATGGACTGTATACCCGATACCCCCCTTAGGGTCGGGTTATGTGTAATATATGGTATCAGAGTTAGCTAACAGATGATGATTGATTATTATTGTTTATTTTTGAAAAATAAATGGTAGAAAAATTAGGTCGTCACAATTTGGTATCAGAACCTAGGTTGCTAGATTCTACAAAGTATAAGAATGGATCTTGATGAAAGTAGGTGATGGGTAGACTGGGATATGAGTCAGTCATTGTTGGAGGTTAAATATTGGAATTTAGGGGTCTATCTTTTAGCTTAAATAGAGGAGTAGCGGCCTGAGCCTGTAATTATGACATGGAGCCTTTCAGGGAGGTATGTTTTAAGTGGTTTTTCCCCACTACTACCCAAAATTCTTAAGAGGAGAAATTCCTAAATCTGACTCAGGGACACATAACGGTACACCAGTATGACGCCAGATTCATCGAGCTGTTCTGATTTGCCCCATATATGGTGCTGGATGAGGAAAAGAAGATGAGAAAATTTGAGGAGGGCCTGAGATGGGGTTTATATAAGAAAATTGTGGGTTTTTAGGTCCAGACATTTTCAAAGCTGGTAGATAAAGCCACAGTTATAGAGACCAGCTTATAGAGAGATGCTAGAGCATAGAGTTGGAGGAAGAGGCCCATGCCTCCCGATTTTCAGGTAGGTACCAACCAAGGGCCTTGGCAGAGATAGGGTGGTAGAGGAGGTCAGAGACAATGGATTGGAGACTGAGTTGTACAAGGTAGACCATTGCACCCTCTCTGCCTTAGGTGCAATAGGAGATATCCAAAAGGCTGTCGTGTCAGAAAGGTGATCTATTATTGCTACAGTCAACCTGGTCACATAGCAAAAGACTGTCAAGCACCTCCAATTAACCCACCTGCTCCTAGACCATATCAAGGAGATAACCGGGCACACCAAGGCGTTAGTCAAAGGAACACCACCCAGGCACGGATCTATGCTTTGACACTAGGAGACGTTGAGACGGCCAGTGATGTAGTGACAAGTTTGTTTTAATTTTTTTCTATAAAGCTACTGCTTTATTTGATTCTCGGGTGACTCACTTCTTTATAGCCCAAAAGTTTATCAAATTTTATGGGCTAGAAACTCGGCCATTAGATGTCAGTCTGTTAGTGACTACGCTAATCGAGACTGTAGTTTTGTGTAGAAATGTGCCTAGAGATTGTCCAATCTATGTATAAGGGAGGTATTTGCCAGCTAATTTGGTAGTCTTGGATATCCATGGTTTTGAGATAATTCTGGGGATGGACTGGCTAGTTGCCCACTATGCCAATATTGACTACCAACAGAGAGAGGTACTATTTAGACCCCTAGGAGAGCAGAAGTACAATCTTGTGGGGACATGTGTGTGCACCCCACCATAGATGTTATCTGCCATATAGGCAAGAAGGTTGTTATTGTAGGGATACCAAGGATACTTGGCCATTGTAAAGGAAGTTCTGGAAGGGGAGTTAAAATTGGAGGATATCCTGATAGTGAGGGATTTTCCTTATGTGTTTCCGGAGGAGTTGTCGAGATTGCCTCTTGATTGAGAAGTTGAGTTTGGAATTGACCTAACTCTAGGGACAGCGTCGATTTCTAAAACATCGTATAGAATGGTGCCGGCAGAATTAAAAGAGTTGAAAGAGTAGCTGTGGGAGTTGTTAGAAAAAGGGTTTATCAGGCACAGCATGTCACCTTGGGGAGCGTTGGTATTGTTTGTGAGAAAGAAAGATGGGTCAATGAGAATGTGCATCAACTATAAAGAAATCAATAAGGTGACTATTAAAAATAAATGCCACTTCCCCACATTGATAATTTGTTTGACCACATTTAGGGGACACATTTTTTCTCCAAGATTGATTTACGATCTGGGTACCATCAAGTAAAGGTCAATGTGGAGAATGTTCCGAAAACAGCGTTCAGAACATGGTGTGGCCATTACGAATTTTTTGTTATGCCATTTGGACTAATAAATGCCCTTACCGTATTCATGGACCTGATGAACAGGATCTTCAACTAGTATTTGGTCCAATTCATGGTGGTGTTTATTGATGACATACTGGAGTATTCAAAGAGTCATGAAGAGCATGAGGACCATTTGAGGACTGTACTATAGATCTTGAGGGAAAGGAGATTGTATTCCAAATTTAATAAATTTGAGTTTTGGCTGGAGAAAGTAGAGTTCCTTGGGCATGTTGTATCTGGTGGCGATATCTTTGTTGATCCGAGTAAGATTGAGGCGGTAGTGGACTAGGCACGACCAAAGAATGTGCAAGAGATCAGAAGCTTCTTGGGACTTGTAGGATACTATCTCTGATTTGTAGAAGGATTCTCTAAATTGTCAGGCCCTTTGACCATAATGACTAGGAAGAATGCAAGGTTTGAATGGACAGATGAGTGTGAACAGAGCTTCCAGGAGTTAAAGCAACAACTCATCACTACATTGATTTTGACAATTCCTTTGGGAGAAGAAGGTTTTGTAATTTATAGTGATGCATCACGCAAAGGGTTCAGGTATGTTCTGATGCATCAAGCGAGAGTTGTAGCATACGCTTTACGAAAGCTCAAAGAATATGAAAAGAATTACCTTGCCCATGATCTGGAGTTAGCAGCGGTGGTTTACGCTTTGAAAATTTGGAGACATTATTTGTATGGGGTAGGTGTGAGATCTTCATAGATCATAAGAGCCTGAAGTGCTTTTTCACACAAAATGAATTAAATATGAGGCAGGGGAGATGACTAGAGCTGATTAAAGATTATGACTGCACCATCAGTTACCACCCAGAAAAAGCTAACGTGGCAACTGATGCTTTGAGGTGGAAATCAGTGGGCTCATCAATGTCAGCCAGGGTGAGTCAACATTTAATCCAAATGGATTTAGAAAAACTTGGTGTGGAACTGGTAAAGGGAGATCACCAGACATTTATTGCCAATCTGGTAATTTAGTCCACTTTATAGGAAAAAGTTAATGTTGCTCGAATGAAAGAGGCGGAATTAGTGAAGATTATGGATAAAGAGCAAAATGGTCAGGGAGCAGAGTTTAATATCTCAGATGATGGAGCTTTAAGGTTCTGTACTAGGCTATGTGTGTTTGCTGATGCTGAGATTAAAAGAATTATCTTGGAGGAAGTGCACCAATCTCTTTATACAGTGCACCTTGGTAGTACAAAGATGTACATGAATCTTTAGGAGTTTTTTTTGTGGAGTAATATGAAGAAAGAAATCGCTAAATTTGTAGTGTTGTGTTTGACATACCAGCAGGTAAAATCTGAGCATAGGAGACTGGCAGGATAATTACAGCCACTTCACATCCCCGAATGCGAGTAGGGGCATATTTCGATGGATTTCCATAAGTAGACTCGCTGAGTTATATATTTAAAAGATAGTTAGACTGCGTGGTGTGATAGTTTCCATAGTATCGGGCCAAAACCCATGGTTCATATCTCGTTTCTGGAGGAGTTTGCAAGGAGTTATGGGTTCTTAGTTGACATTCAACACAAAATTTCATCCTCAGATTGATGGACAGACGGAGAAGACCATTTAGATACTGGAGGATATGCTATGAGCTTGTGTGCTAGACTTCAGAGGTAGTTGGATAAATTTTTTGCCATTGGTTGAATTTGCATATAATAACAGCTACATGGCAAGCATTGGGATGGCAACATATGAGGGATTATATGGTAGGAGATGACAATCTCCATTATATTGGGATGAAATTGGTGAGAGACAGATTTTGGGCCTAGAGTTAATCCAGCAGACTTATGATAAAATCAAACTTATTAAAGATAGAATCGGGCAGTTCGAAGTCGGTAGAAAAGTTATGCAGATACTCACCGGTGAGAGTTGGAGTTTGATACAAGGGACCATGTGTTTTTGAAATTTGCACCGATAAAGGGAATTATGAGATTTGGGAAGAAGGGTAAGTTGAGCTCTAGGTTTATTGGACCATTTAAAATATTAGGAAGAGTAGGTTCAGTTACCTACAGGTTGGCATTACCACCAGTGTTGTCCAAAATTCATGATGTATTCTATGTATCCATGTTGAGGAAATTCGTCCCAGATCCCTCCCATGTGATTAGTTATGAAGCACTGGAGCTTAAGGATACTTTGTCATATAAAGGGGAGCCAGTGCAAATTTTAGATCGAATGGATCAGGAGCTACACACAAAAAGGATTCCATTGGTAAAAGTGTTATGGTGCAACCACGCAATTGAAGAAGTTTCATGGGAATTGGAAGATAAGATGCACCAGAGGTATCCATACTTGTTCAATGGAGCTTAGAGTTGAGCTAATAAGAGTAAAAGTAAATGACAATGTATGATTACTTACTTGTATAGTGTAGGATAATTAGTGTTTTTGGTTTTGGTTATGAATGGTTTTGGGAGAGTTTTCTTTTTATGTGAATGATTGTAATCTCTCAGACCCCTCCCTTGTAACCATGGTATTCCTTCGCCAAAAGTTAGTATTATTAATAAATTTGGGACGAGACCACTATGTGGGTGGCTGCCGGCTCTTCCTAGAGCCGGATAAACATTTCAGTGATTCCTAGAGGAGATTGTGATAAGAGTAGGATTATATTTAACAAATTTCAATGACGAAATTTTTATAAGTAGGAGAGAATGTAATGATTAAGAAAAATTAATTAATTAATCAATAATTATTAAATTAAATAATATAATATTATATTATATAATAATATATTAATATAATATAATATAGTATAATATTATAATATATATATATATATATATAAACCTTCCTGAAGCCAGAGGCTTCAAGAAGGAATTTAAATTCCTTCGGGGCCCCCCTTGCACAGCGCCATCTCTCTCTCTCTCTCTCTTTCTCGCTCTTTCTCTCTCCTCAACTACTCTCTCTCTCCTCAATTTCTTCCTTGATTCTTGGTCGATTGAAGAATGAAAATTACCACTGCATTCCATTCTCGGCTGCCAACATTTTAACCGGAGTGCATTCGTGATTAGGACATCGTAGGCACCACTCCTAGGATAAGGTAAACTCTCTCTCTCTCTCTCTCTCTCTCTCTCTCTCTCTCTCTCTCTCTCTCTCTCTCTCTCTCTCTCTCCTTAATTTTTTCTCAAATCTTTAGCCAAATCAATGATCGGACACCGCCACGAAGGCCTAGCTTCGATTCTTATTATTTTAATCGGAGCAAATTTTTAATTTGGATTTCCTAGACACCACTCCAAGGTTAGGGTAAGGAAAATGAAATTATATCTGTTAATTATTTTTAAAGTTTAATTAGTTATTGGGAGTGTGTGGACCTAAGAAATATTAAAATAATTGTAACTATGTTGTTGAGTTGATTGAACTGAGGAAATGTGATTTCATGGTTTTGAGCTCCAAAATGTCGCTGGCTTGGGATTTAGGATCTGCGCAGGAATTCTCTTAGTAAGCAGGTAAGGGGAGTAAATTATAATAGATATTTTTGAGAAATTAATTGATTGATTAAAGTATGTGAAAATGAGAATATAGTATATAGTGTTGGAAAATTATGATATGAATATTTTCCTTATGATTATTATTATATTGTGAATAACTGTTTAAAACTGTGTGGCATGAGGAATATGAAATAATAGTTTTATATTGGGAATGTGAATGATACGGAAATATTTGATTTGTACTAAGAAATGTTGATATACTGCTATATTTTTTACAGATATGAAAATACGAGAAACCCAGGAATATTTTTATACAAAAATGATGATATGAGAAACTCGGTTATATTTTATACAGAAATGATGAAATGTGATATACAGATATGATTTTACTAAGAATTGATGATATATAAAATGTATAGATATGTTTTATGTCGAAATGATGAAATGAGATGAGAATTACAGAAATACTAAAATAAGAAATACACAGATGTGTTTTATACTGAAATGATGATATATAAAATACTTAAAAATGTTTTGTACAAAAATGTTGAATAGAGAAGTATACAGAAATGATGATATTTATATATATATATATATATATATATATGGTGGGAATTATACGAACATAATGAAATATGAATACTGAAATGTGGAAATGAGAACCCTAATGGACCAGAGTTATTCTGAGAGTACGGTACTGTTGCTAGCATTATTTTAGGGCAACCACACGTCCAGTACAAAGTGTGGCAAGATAGTCAATTGGGCCTCTGAAGGGTTGTGTTACCCCCTGGGGTCCAAACCAGGATTGGGTAGGCCGATCGTACTATAGATGTGTTCCCTGTTGTAATCTAACCAGGTAGGCCAACCGTGGTTAGGTCTAGCCTTTGGGCCGCACAACCTGGTCATATGGGGTGAATATATGATGAAATGATTATCCTCAATATGGTTTCTCTTTACAAACGTGATAATGAACATCCATGAGCTACATACATGTAGTGTATTTTATACTAGTGGATGTTCGTGAGCTAGAAAATGTTTATGGAAAGTGAAAAGTGAAATGAATAGCCATGAGTTACAGACGCGTAGTGTATTCTGCACTGGTGGATACTCATGAGATAGACTATGAAAATGAAAAAAAAAATTAAATGAGAAATGAACAGCCATGCGTTATAGATGCGTTGTGCTATATGCTGGTGGATACCCATGGGCTAGAGTATGATTGTGAATATGAGAAATGATAAAGTACGTATATGATATAAGAAATGAATGAGTATGTATATGATTATGAAAATGATATGAAAGTTTATGACACTATGTTTTATATATGATTATGAGTACATATCAGTATATTTTCTCAGTTATTTATTTAAATGGATGTGTTTATATATTTAAACTCATATGCCACACACTATCAATAATTTATTCCGTCTCACTAAGAGGTGTCTCACTTAGAATCTAAACATTTTAGGAAATAAGGACAAACGAACAGAGAGAACCTCGAGGTAGAAGAAACCGTAGTACCCTAGTATTCAGGGTAAGTGGTTGAGTATGGGATGTGTTTTGTGTAACCCATAGACTATTTTATGGATTTGTGTGGGTATATATATATATCTGTGTGTGTGTGTGTGTGTGTGTGTAAAGGTCTTAGAACTTTGGTATTGTATTGTATTTTGGATGGTATTGTATTTTGGACCTAGACACAGTATGTATTCCACTGCATAGATAGTATGCCTGGATGGACTGAATACCCGGTACCCCCCTTAGGGTCGAGTTATGTGTAATATATGGTATCAGAGTTAGTTGACAGATGATGATTGATTATTATTATTATTATTATTTATTGTTGAAAAAAATGATAGAAAAATCATGTCGTCACAAGGGTGTCAACAGATGCCCTTCTTTACATGTTTTCTACCTTGAGTACTTAGTAGGCATTTTTCCTAATACATATGAGGTAGGAGACATATAAAGATGAAGACCACTATTTTAGTTGTGGGGCAATTTAGTCAGTTGGCACTAATAAGTTATGCAACGAGCTCAAGTTGAAGGGAATCTATGAGTAAACTTCAGCATAGGTCAAAAGTGAGAACAAGCCTTGGTTTCAATCAAGCATCATCCTAAAGAACCCACCTAAGGTTTAAGAAAATTATATCAATTGGATAACTACTAAGAAGTTTGTGTACTGTTGCAGTTAAATGTAAAATGGGATATGGAACCACTTGGTAAGTACCAAGTTAATTTCACAAGGGCATCTCGAGTTAAGAAAATGAAAGGTATCTCTTCGTTAGAGTTTGATGAGTTACATAGGGACCACCTTCACTCGAAAAGTTAGTATAGATCTCTATATGGGTTACTCGAAATTAGGAAAGAGAAAGGATTTGCCTAGTAAAAGCTTAGCTAGTTACACGTGGGACACCTTTGCTTGAAAAGTTAGTGAGGTTCTCTTGGTAATTACAAAGTCAATTACATAGGAGGGAACCCAAGATTTGAAAATAAAATAAATTTTCTGGTAAGAACTTAGCTAGTTACTAAGGGATTTCTTATATTTGAAAAATTGATAGGGCCTTGTTAACTTTGGTGCAATCCCAAAAGGGGGGGTGAATTGGGTATTAAAAAAATTTATCCTAGGTTTATCTAAATCAGCAGTAGTAATACACAACCTAGGGTCTGTCTATATAATTGTAAATCTAATCAACACATGTACAACATATAATGAATCAGACATACAATATATATGTGCTGAAAATGAAAGTGTAGAAAAAAAAATTGCGAAAATATAAAGTACATGCATGATATGTTATCGGGGTTTGGCCAATACTACCTACGTCCCCGCCTCAGCTCACAAGCCCGAGGATTCAACTGATGCTCACTTAACAGGTGGCACGGCACCGGTTACAACTAGGTCAAATTACCATGGCTGACCTCAACCTTTACAAACTCTCCCTTCGGGGCAGAAAAAGGCCCTACCGATCCTTATGTGCTAGACCAAACCCCCTCAGGCCACACCTGGAATACACCCATTCAAAATACAATTTTGTGTACAAAGTTTGTGCTTCTCCAACAAGCAGATTTGTACCAATATCAATCAATGCACATCAACAATATAAGAACCATAAGCTCAGTGCAATACGTGTGATAATGCTAAATCTAATATCAATATTCAATCAAGAGCAAGAGTGTATTCTCAAGCAATCTTTGAAATAGTATGTCAATATCAAACAACCACAATAAGGGTTTCAAATATTTTCAACAAGAGTAATCAAAATATCTCTAAAAATATTTTCTCAAAATTTTAGCACAAGAGATATTTGAAAAATATCTTTCACAATCACATTGCAAGCTTACAAGTCTTACAATACAAGTGCCAAGACTCATAAGCTATAAAATTTTTCCCACACAATAATTATTAATTAAATAGGGGGGAAAAACCTTAGCTAAACTCTCAATAGAAGAACAATCAAGCAATCACTCTAATGAGAGCTTGAGCAATAGGGAATAATGTAGAATCACTAAAGGGCACTATCACTAGGCTGAATTTATCAAAAGAATAACAAATAAGTGAGTGTATGGGCATGGTATTTGAAAAATATACTCTCAAAAATTCAGAGAATTTTACTCTTAATCAAGTTGCTAATTCTGCATTAATCTTGCAAATGAACCTATATATAGAGAGATGCCCAAAATTTTGACCGTTAGGGAGATAAGGGGAATTATTAGAATTGTTTAAAACATGGTTAAGTCAATTAACCCTGATTTACCCTTATTAAGCTGCGGTAAAATTTGGCCAACCTAAGAGTTTTGGTCGACTGAGCCATAGGTTCAGTCGCCCAAACAGACACATGAGAAAAAGTAAATTTTTCATGTTCGGGTGCTTGAAAATATGTTCGGTCTGCTAGCCAAGGATATTTTTCGAGGTTCAGTCGCTTGACCTCAAGTTCGTTCTGTCAAACTTGCACTTTCGGTTGCCTAAGGGTATTTTGAACGTAATTGTTCAGGTGCCCAAGTTGTTGGAAAAGTTTTTAATAGGAACGGTCAACCGTGAACACTAAGTTCATTTCGGTTCGGTTACCCGAAGTCAGGTCAACGTTCTGACTTTTCCTATGTTCGGTCGACCAAGGCATTATCAACGCCAAGGTTCAATCAACTGAATCCTTAGTATTTTCACATCTAAATCCTATTTTGAAAAATGATTTCCCCTGAAAGCATATATGAAAATGGGAACTTTCCTAAGTGTTAGTGCAAGGACCTAGGGTCTTTTCTAAGGCCTCTTTGAGCTTATAGTTCCTATATGCATGATTTGTATTGATTATTATAGACCTTTGCTTAAATAAACATTACAGACCCAAATTGAATGAAATATAAAATTACAAAGAAGAAAAACAATTTGGAACTTCTTCTTTAAGTCACCATACGCCGCCGTATGATTTTGTCAAAATAATCCTACACACAAACTTGACAAACATTAAATACCAGTGTATTTGTCATAATCAAAACGAGATATGACCCATAAGGTCAACAGGCCTGCTTGGTAAGTACACAGTCAATTACTAAGGGGTAACTTGAGATTTGAGAATAAAAGAAATTCCTTGGTAAGAACTTGGCCAGTTATTAAAGGATTTCTTTTATTTGAAAAATCAATGGGGCTTGCGTGGTAAGTATAGGGTCAATACTAGGGGGTAACTCAAGGTTTGAGAATAAAAGAAATTATTTGGTAAGAACTTAGCTAGTGACTAGGGGATTTTTTTTACTTGAAAAATTGATGGGTCCTACCTAGTAAGTACATAGTCAATTACTAGGGGATAACCCAAGGTTTGAGGATAAAAGAAATTGCCGGGTAAGAACTTAGCTAGTTACCAAAGAATTTCTTTTATTTGAAAAATCAATGGGTCCTACCTGGTAAGTACAGATTCAATTACTAGGGGGTAACTCAAGGTTTGAGAACAAAAGAAATTTCCTAGTAAGAACATAGCCAATTACAAAGGGACCCTTTTTTGTTTTTTTTTTTTTTGAAAAATCAATGGGTTCTGTAAGTACAAAGTCAATTACTTGGGGGCAATCCAAGGTTTGAGAATAAAATAAATGGTATGGAAAAAACTAGACATAAAGAAGTTGGGTACAATAGCAAAGTGTACCATCCCCCTTTTCTTAGTAGAAATTGGGTGAAAGGAATGTCTCCACCATGATTGTTGGGCCCAATGCATTTCATCTTTATCTCAACAAATACCAAAGGTGCTCTACACTCAGATGATGTGCATGGCTGAAGGAAGTAACACTAACCTACATACAACAAGGGCTAGTAGTTGAAGTCAGTATATAGAACAAAGATCTTGTACATGTCTGATGAAGCAATCTCTCCCATCATCCTAATGCCAACCCTAGGTTTCTCCTTTATTATGAATTTTACCAGTTAGTTCCTCCACTTGTGTTCTCATTGCTTTTAGGAGTGCTTGATTGGGAGAAGCCTTTGGTTCATAAATATATACTTTATATTTTCCTAATTCAATAAAAGGAACTATATTTGTAAGCTCAAACGTGAATTATTAGTAAGCCAAGTACCAATGCTAGATCAATATATCCATAGCTTCACGACTGGCCTCCACATGCAGTACATCCAAAATCCACCCATATTTGTTGCTGAACAGATTACGATCCTCCTTAGATAACTAATTTCAACAACCTAACAAATTTTCTACATTATGATTCTCATATTGAAGTTTCATAGTGTTTGGCAAAGTTCTTTGATTATCTTCAGGCAAGGCATCCTTTCCTCAATCTATAACAGCTCTAATTCTGATGACTTCTCTCATATCCTTACGGTTTCATGAGGCATGATGTATCACAAAATGCACTGACCTTAAAATAAAATAAAAAAGTGAGAGAGCTAGTGCAAGTTAAAACAAATAGTTATTCAGCTTTCGGTGTCCTAAAAATCCAAACAAGCCAAGGTTAGAACGTGTGGAGTTTCTACTGCAGGGGTGCAACACTATTGGAGGTTTTAAAGGTTTCAAAACTATCTTTATTGTTGCTTATATAGGCTAATAAAGTCCCTAATCCTCACCCGTTATAGGCTTCAAGTGGAAAGGGTTTAGTTTGAGTGAGGATATTTTCAAAAAGCCTTTATAAGGGATGCTACCCTCACTACTTCTCTCCTCTCCTAATCTTTAAAGGGTAGAAGTTTAGGTGTAGAACTTGTATAGTGTTAATATAGCATGTGTGATGGAAGCAGAACATGTTGACCTTATTGGTCATGCCCGGTTTTGATTATGACAAATACTCATTGTATCTAATGAGTGTTTGAGTTTTTGTGTAGGAATCAAGAATGATAAGATCAAGATGTGCACAAAGCAAGAGAAGCTTGAAGACCAAATCATATTCATTGTAATATATTTATATTGGTCTGTAATAGTAATTAGGGTATTTGGTTTGTAATAAGCTCACACACATCACATGTATGATTTATTACGTAAGCTCAAACCGAACCATGGATGAGAAAGGACCATAGAAAGACCTTACGGTGCACTTTGGTCAACCGACACCAGACTTTTTCGGTGTCTTCAAATTGGACCCCAAGTGACCTTAGGACATACACATATTCTCATATATTTGTTAGGCACTTAAATAGGGCTCTATTGTGTCAAAAGAGGACCGAAATGCACACTTGATGCACTTTCGGTCCACCGGCCAAAACAGTTCATTCTTGGCCTGGTCGACCGAACCATCTCTGGGTCAACAGTTTGACCAAGGCCCGGTCGACCGAACTTCATAGTTCATTTCTTGCCGGTCTACCGAACCACCTGGGAGTCAACATTTTGACCTCCCGGTCGACCGACCAACTTTGTGCTCCAACTACCTGGTCGACCAAAGGGTCTCGGGAGAATTCCCAACGGTCTGGTCGACCGAACCACACAGTTCAAAAAGGCCCAATCGACCGAACCTCAAAAATTTGCAAAATCACCTTGCCTCAGTCGACCGACCACTCAGTTCAAAATACCCCTGGTCGACTGAGCCATTTGAGTCCTGGTCGATCGAACCAATTCTGGTCGACCGGACCTCTTGGGTTGCCCTAATTTTTTACCGCAGTTAATATTTTTTAAACAGGGTTAAAATGATTTAAACATCATTAAACTTTTCTAATGATACCCAATAGGTCCCCAACGGTCATATTTTCTCCCTTGCCTATATATATGTGTTCATTTGCAAAGATTAAGGACGATTAGCCACTTTGATTAGGGAAAATTCCTTGAAATATCAAAACCCTATAATACTAATTTCCAAGCTCCACACACTCAATCTTACCTTCCCATATTGCCTACATCGTTTGTAAGTTGATTTTTGAGTGTTCGTATTGATTGGTTTGCTCTCCTATCTTTGGATTGTTTGACTTATTTTCTGAGAGCTAAACCTTAAGTATTCTTAGGGGACTTTATTAATAAGTCTCTCCTAAGAAAACTTATATAGAACTTCTGAGTATTGCATATTCATTGCAATGTATTAAGAAGTTTGTATTTGTATTTTGGTTGCAAAAACATTCTCAAATATCTACTGTGTTTTTATCTTGAAAATATTTGATGGGATATTTGCTTATGTGATAAAATCTTTGTTGCAATACTTGTTAGCTCATATATCCTTTGTTGAATACAAAGATTGAATATCTTTTTGCAAACCAAACTTATACATTGCTAGAGCTTCATATACATATATATATTGAGAAAACTTGTTGATTGAAATATATGAAGTTTGGATAATATCTTTGTTTGAGCACTTAGATTGAATATCCTATGATACAAAGATCATTTACGTTTACACTCTCACACACTCATTACAACGATAGTAAATCTATTTGAGAGTTGACATCTTAGACCACATTGAGCTTACATATTATATCATATTGTGGTGTATGTGATATTGCGCGTATCTGAGTACACATCTGCTTTACTTGAAAGCTTATTCATTATACCATTTGATTGTATTTTAAATACTATTGTATTTCCAGGCACGGGCCTGAAGAGGGAGACTAGCCCTGGAATAGTCCCGGATTAGTTTAGACCCGGTTAGGAAAGCTAGGTGCGTCGTCCTGTTAAGGCGTGTAGGTTGAGGTCAGCCCCGCTAATTGACCTGGTTAAGGTTGAGGTCAGCCCTGTGATAATTTGACCTGATTGTAAACGGTGTCGCTCCACCCTTAAGTGAGCTATTAGTGGAATCCTCTAACTTCCGAGCTTGAGGCGGGGACGTAGGCATAGTTGGCCGAACCCTGATAACATATCATGTGTTCACTTACATTTCCGCACTTTATATTTACCGCACATGTATGTTATGGGTGAATGATGCGTATGACTTAATTTCCTCATTATATTTATCTACGCATTTGGAAATTGCATAGATTGACTCTAGGTTGTGTACATAATGCTGTTTATCTGGTTTAACCTAAGCGATAAATTTTAAATTCCAATTCACCCCCCCCCCCTCTTGGGAATACACCAATTCTAACAGAATAAATATAAATTTAACATATAAACAAAGCAATGCATTCTTAGTAATAAACAAATATCTATAACAAAATCAGACAAAAAAAAAAAAGGCAACAATACAAGCAGTTTAACTCTCGAAGGGGCCATAGCGAAGTCACCAAGTTGTCGATGTTGAATTTTTTTTTTGAGATACCAACCATGGAATGGCAGTTTCCAAATGAGAAGAGTTTTAAAAAAAGAGGGAAATTAAATAATTAAAAGCAAGTAACATGGAGTCGCTACCTTTTTTTTTTTTTTGAAAACACAAATAAAATAAAGAAAACCCCTGAAAAAAAAAAAAAACAAAACAAGTTTGTGAAAACTAAAGCTTGAGTTTAGGAGTTCATTTGTGCATAAGGAAGGTGATTAACTTACCATCTCAGTGATGGTTGCCCAACTAACACCATTTTGACATTCGTTCGCAGAACGATTACCAGAGTTACGCATGTGTGCCTTCAAACAAAGAAAAGAAATGAAAGACAAAAGAGAAAAACCCCTTTTGGTCCTTTTGTATTGTTATCACTATTTAAGCACTCCAACATCACTAAGAAAAGCATAGAGTATTGCTCTAAAAATGGGTTGATCTCATTACCCTAATTTTTATTTTTTATTTTTTTAAAAAAGCACGACAATAATAATGATAAGGATGATGGATGGTGAAAATAGTTAGTTTGAAAATGTCAGACTCGTATTACCAACTTGAAAGCCATAGTTTAAGAAATAGGCCACTAGTTTGTATTATCGAACTTTGAATGCAAAAGGTGAAAATAAGGGATTTTAAAAAGAGGTTTTAACTTGAAAAGTATGATGAGAT
This sequence comes from Malania oleifera, assembly GCF_029873635.1. Lineage (NCBI taxonomy): Eukaryota > Viridiplantae > Streptophyta > Magnoliopsida > Santalales > Ximeniaceae > Malania > Malania oleifera. Next base: position 64,397,179 of record NC_080420.1, read on the forward strand.
GCATGTGTTTCAAAAAATAAAATAAAAACTAGGACTTCATCATTAGCCTATTAAAAATTGAGAAATACACTAGAAAAAACAATATTTTTGAATTTTTGAAAGCATCTTTCATTAAAAAAAGACCTCCTAAACAAAAAAACAAACATGGTTCATTTAGTTTAACTCTATTGGTCAGAACCATATTTCTTGTCAAATCATATGATGTTTGAAAGTTAAAAACTTCTATCATGACTAGGGATAAAGAGAAAAAGACATTGTCCAGTAAATTCTTCCCTTCATGAGTAGAAATAGACTTTGGGAACCAAGAGACTAGAGACCCACATTTGTTGAAATTGTTCACATTTTTCAAAATTTTTGAGATTTTCAATAATAAAAAGATTAGGTAAAACACGCACCAACACAATATATATATATATATATACTCACAGTCTCACACAGTTACATGCACATACACACACATATTGACATGCATACACATACACATATGTACTTTCTTACATAAATACATACATAATAATATGCATATCAATATGTGTGTGAGTATATGCATGTAACTGTGTGAGACTGTGAGTATATGTACATAAATAAATGCATACACATACTAAATACACTTTTATAAATATACACACCAATATATACACCAATATATATATATATATATATATATATATTGGTGTATATATTTATACATGTGTACATACGTGTGTGTGTGTCTATATATATATATATATAATGTAAATACACTCACATACATGTATATACATAAAAATACATACACTATATATATACACATATAAGCTAGTACACACACACACATACATATATATATATATATATATATATTTTAAATACATATCTATATACATATATACTACTTTCATAATATTAGATACACACACACACACACACACACACACACACACATATATATATATATATATTTAAAATACACATACATATAATTTATATATTTTTAATTTTTATTTTATTATTATTTTTAATTTTAAAATAGATCAAAATGGTGTCATTTTTCAATTTATTTTAATTTATATATTTTTTATTTTAAAATATTTTTATATATAATATTATATTAATTTTTTGAACAAATTATTTTATTAAAATAAAGAAAAAGGTATGTGATGTCCACCAAAAATGGCAAAAAATTCCAAAAATATCATAAAATAACAAAAAAGCTAAAATTTTTCCTCAATTTTCATGTAAGAAGTCAAAATTATAATTTGACCCCTCACCATTTTGGACTGCACCTAATCACCTGATATAATCATATTTGGCAAAAAAGATAGTCAAAAATAAGAAATGATCAGGTTTTTGCCTTTAATTTTTGTGCGAGAGGATAAAATCACTATTAGTCACTCTCCTACCATTTTGGACTAATCTAAATCGCCTGGTGCAGTCAAAATTAGCATGAAGAGAGTAGAAAACACATGAGAGATATAATTTTGTCTCAATTTGCATGCATGAGGGAAAAATCACTATTGGACCCCATCTTACCATTTTGGACTATTCCGGATCACGCTGTGCAGCTAGATTTGGAAAAGAATCAACAAAAATGTTAAGGTTCTGCCTCAATTTGCTTATTTGAGATAAAAATCACTGTTAAACCTCTTTTTACTATTTCAAATTGCTTCGTATCACGTGATATAGTCAGATTTATTAAAAATGTAGAAAAATTCCCAAAATGATTTGATTTTACCTCAATGTGCATGTCTCAGGCCAAAATCACTATCAGACCTCCTCTTACCATTTTTGTCAACTCTTAATCACTTAGTGCAATCAAATTTGGTAAAAATTTAACAAAAAAATCCAAAGAAGAAAGCCTAAAAGGGCAATTTGAGGTTTCAACCCATAACTCCCTAGTAAAAAACTCCTCGAGCAAAATGGACATCGGCAAGTAGTTACTTGACACTTTTCATTGTAAGGCTGATATAAAGGCTTGGCTGAAGGATGAATTAATAGGTTCACATCTAGGCATATTTCTAGCCACACAATTGTAAACATAACTTGTTTAGCCTTTGGCAAGTGTGGTTGTGTCTAGCACAACCTAGGTAGTGGGAGTTGTCAACTGTAGACTCTAGGTAGCTAGGGATGTCAATTATATATTAGACATGTGGGTGGCATGGGACACTAGGAGGAATTTGGGTATAGTGTTCTTACACATGTTAGGAGTGTGTAGTCCTTGTCTTTGAATAAGAAACATTTGGAAGGGTTGCTCTTATAAACACTATTGCCTTGAAAACATTATTTCACTACTACATACTTGAAAGACTTAACTAACACATTTGTGTCTATTGGTTTAACCAAGTGTAGCTTGGTGTAATCACAACATCAAGGAGTGTAATGATGACATAAGCCCATTGACAATTAATACCAGAGCCTGATTTGGTGATTGTGAACTCAGCGTGGTAGGATTAATTAGATCTTTTTGGGGAACTTCCTTGGTTCCACATATCAACAACGTAGTTCCGTAGGTTATACAATATGAACATTTAACTAAGGAATTGCTTGAACTGCAACAACTACCTTTTATTTCTTGGTTGCTAGGAAAGTCAATATTAGTATTGTGAGTGACATAGTGACCCTAACAAAGACCTTGAATGGAAGACTTGGCTCAATAGATGTTGAAATCACCCTTGTGAAAAGGGCTATCTTCTTATGCTTTGGTGGGTGTGAGGCCTTTCATAAAATTTGAGTCCCTAAATTAAAATCCTTTTAAGGAAATCAGAGTGTGATAAATCTTGAGAATTCCTACATGATATGGAGCAGTACTTCAAAGTTTCCTATATTGCCAAGAATGAAAAGGTCACCATAACATCGATGTATCAGCTGATGCTAAGTTATGGTGGTGTACGCAGACAAAGGATGATGTGAATGTAGGTAGAACTTGAATATAGATGTGGGAGACTTTGATTTAAAAAATCAGTTCCTTCCTTGCAACATAGCTTGGGGTTGCAATGGATGCCCTTAAATGATTAAAATAGTTCCAAATCATATAAGACTATGTTAAGAAATTTGGTTCCTTGATGTTTGACATCAAGAACATCTTAGAGGAAGACAAGTTGTTCATCTTCCTTTTTGGTTTACAACAATAGGCACAAATGAAACTACATAGACAAGGAGTGAAAGATCTCCCTGTAGCTATATATGGTAGAAATACATGGCTTGGGGTATTTTAGAATCAATTCTAAGACCAAGAGACCCAAGGCCAAGACTAAGAAAGACAAGGATAAAGGTAAGGCTAAGGAAGAGAAGGGGAAGAAGACAGATAAATAGGAGATCGAAGTCCAAAGGTGAAGAAAATAACTACAATAAAGGTAAGGATGCTTCTTAAAGTTCCAGAAGTCTACTAGTTTCATAAGCAATGGTATTCATCAAGCCTAAAACTATCTTAAGCAGGATAATTTAAATGCCTTGGTAGCCTTAGATTCGAAAGATGACGATTCAAACAATGAGGGGCTTTCACATGCTAACTAGCTGCAGTTGTTAAATGCTCTCATTATTATAAAGACATTCTCTTAAAAAGGTCTAATGTATGTTCATGCGAAGATCAATGACATTGAAGTTGATGCCATGGTGGATTTAGGCTACAATAATTATAAAAGACCTTATAATAGTCAATATGGGTCCTCGCCATCGATCAATTAATGGTGTTCAACTCATTGTTACTCTAGATAGCGAAGATATTATTGATTGTGAATCAATATTGGGCTATTTCCATAGAGGGATGAAAAAAATTATAGAAAACCGAACAATTATACAATATTTGCCTTTTGTAACATGTTGAGATTATTTAGCTACAATGTTCTCAGAAGCAATAACTATAAATACACCACACACACACCTTTGTTAAGACAAAGAAGTGACAAAGTTTGACCTAAAACTCACTCACAATTCAAGTCAGATCAAGGTTATGAACTCTCGAAAGTAAAGCCTATTCAGGGCATGGCTATTGCTATTCTAACTACTATGGGATCATAGGAAGGAAAATGCAGTCTAATGATGGTGCCCTTAGATGATTTCGATGTAATATTTAATCTATACATGCCTACAATTTTAAGAGTTCAAATATGTTCCTTCCCTAAATATTCTCAAAATATTTTATCAAATAATTAAATATTTACCAACTTGAAAACTTTAAGCCAAGGAAAATTCTCTATGCAAAATCTTAAGTGAAGATTATTTAAAATGCAAGAATCTATCAAATTCAAAACAATTTGAAGAATATCTCAACCTACTCAAGTAAATTTCTTCATTCTTTAATAAAATTATCTCTAGTTAAGATTATGCATTGTTGAAGAGAGAATAAGGAGTCTTCCCAAAATAGTGGGGGCTTAAGGGTGTCTTAAGTAAAAATTGGCACGCTTTTGGGTACGTACACAAGTCCTTTAATCAAAAAATAAGAATCAGTGATATTCATGCATCAACTAGCCATTTATGTTGTGTTTGTAAGGCAATATATTGCATACACTTACGGGTGATGATTTTTATATAAGTTCATTGTTAGAAAAAATAAAAAGGAGAGGATAAATGGGGAGAAAAAAATCGCATTAGCCTTAAAATAATTAAATTTATATATTCATGTAAATATATAATTGGAGAATAATAATTATGGGTGTGAAGGGATGGGTATAATAAGTGTATGTAGTCATGAGAATGGTATAATACTTTACAATGTCAAGTGAACTTAGCCTAATTTGCTCATGCTATTCAAGCAAGCTTAAATGAAATCTTTGTAAAAGAATGAGTTTTGTATTAGATTTGGGTAGATAAACAAGCTTGGCATGAAACTTAGGTAAATAGTGTTACAAACTTAAAAATAATATTTTTATCCTAAAAATTATGCAAGGACTTTATCACATTATTTATACACACAATATATTGAATGGATGCTAATTATCTAGCTCATTCAAAATTCTTAAATTTAATTGCAATAAAAAATTATTAATTGTTAAAATCATTCGAAAGGGTTAGTAATTAGGAAATAAAAACTAAGGGAAAGAATTTGTATGAAGAAGGATAAAGGAGAAAGCAAAAAGCAAAAATCTCATATTTTTTAAATTTTGGAGGTTTAAAAGAGGAAAAAAAATTTCCATCCAACTGTATTCGTAATTTGTTCACCATTTCATCCTAGGAAAATCGATTTTTATCATACCCTTCCACCCAATAAATGAAGGAGAAAAAAAATATGTTTTAGTTATGTTTTATTTTTATTTTTATTTTTTTTCCTTCTTATCAAATGAAATGTAAATGGTTGTCATGCTAAATACATCAGCTTCCAAGTCGTTTCCAAGTTTCCATGTCCAACTATAACTTTTTTACATAAATGCCCGTGCTATAAGCTAGGTTAGTTTTCATATCCAATCACAAAAGTGCATGTGCTACAAGCTAGGCTAATTTAAGTCCCTAAAAGCTAGGCTAATTTAAGTCGAAAGACAAGTAAATTTTGATTAAAAAAAATAAAAAATCCTCAGTGATCCAAACCTACCTGCCCAACCCAAACACACCCCAAACCTAACTTAAAAATCATATGGAGTTTGATCAAAACCTGCCAACATGCCCAACCTAAACTTACTTCAAACCTACCTAGGCCAAGTGAATATATATGACCACCACTTGACAATTCTCGAAAGAATAAAAATATAACTTTAATATGGGTGCCAAGCATTCACTTTTATTTACCATGTGAAAAGTAAAAATTTCCACTCTAAAATTTTGCATCAAGACTTGGGTGATGAAGACACACACTTGTGCGCATACACACAATTATACAATACCTATAAAAGATAAGAAAAATGGGTGTGTTTTCACATTAGGGGGGCTTTTTGAATATTTATTTTTAAAAAATTAAACAACAAATGATGTATCACCTTTCATATGGGATGCCCATTTGCTCTATAAAAGGTAACTATTCCGATAGGTATCTTTTATAAGTTATCTCTTTAACAGAAGAGATAACAATTGATGTGTCTTTTCAAACTTGTCTTTGAAAGGATGTATTTTTATTTTTTAAATATTTATTTTTAATAGATAAAATTAAAAAATTAAACAACAAAATGATGTGTCACTTTTCATAAAAGGCACCTATTGCAGGATAAAAATGGCGATGACCTGCAAGACTACTCTCCTAATTTCGATGACCTAAAAAGGATGAAAACAAAGCAGGCTTGGAGGACTCAGGGTGTACTCCGGGGGGTCACTCCATTGCCTAAGTAAGGGAATGCTTCCAAGAGGTCGAATGCAACAACAAGATTGGGTTAAGCTTGAGTTACCTTAGCTTGTTTGCGTCACCCTTCTTTATAGTGGCGAGGTTTGACCCTTTGGGTGATCTATCATTATGACGTGGGGGCGTGGATTGTTCCGGAGATTTAAAGCACCAGCGTGGATCACTTTATGAGTTTAAGGTGCCAGTGTGGATCTCTCCCTTCATTATTGGATTAAAGCTAATTGCTCCTGCCAGAGGATTTGACTTGGGAAGTGATTGCTGGGTTTTGGCTTCCTTTTATAAGCTAATATATTTATGGCATATCAGTTGTCCCCCCCCCCCCCCCTTAGTTTCGAAGTTTTGAACCATGTTCCCAAAGTTCAAAAGTTGTTCAGTTGGGCCTTTGTGGATCTTAGTTGTATTTTATCTAGGTGATGACCCAATCCAAAGTAATGATGTGCGGTTTCTTAACGAGAGATTTCTTACTCAGGTCATCGCCATTTTTATCTTGCAACAGTTGGTGCCGTCACTGGGAACCTCTTCTGAGAGGTGCTCATTCTACTCCCGACCTCCGACACTCAAATAATGACAACCACTCACAGCTCAAGGTCCGGCCCAGCCGCTAGAAAAGAATCACCCTAGTCCATTCACTCCACACCCATAGAACATTTGAGTACGATCCAAAGTAATGATGCGTGGTTTCTTAATGGGAGATTTCTTACTCAGGTCTTCACCATTTTTATCCTACAACAGTTGGCGTCATCTATGAGAATCGCTTTCGAGAGGTGCTCATTATGCTCTTGACCTCCAACACTCAAATAAAGACAACCACTCACGGCTCCAGCTCCAACCCTACCGCTAGAAAAGAATCACCCTAGTCCATTCTACGGGTGTGGAGTGAATGGGCTGGGGTGATTCTTTTCCAGCGGCAGGTCCGGAGCTTGAGCCGTGAGTGGTTGTCATTATTTGAGTGTTAGAGGTCAAAAGAAAAATGAGCACCTCTCAGAAGAGATTCCCATAGACGGCACCAACTATTGCGGGATAAAAATGACGATGACCTGAGTAAGAAATCTCCCGTTAAGAAACCACGCATCATTACTTTGGATCAAGTCATCACCCAAATCAAACACAACTAGGCTCCACAAAAGCCCAATATGAACAACTTTCAAACTTTGGGAACATGGTTCAAAACTTTAAACTAAAGGGGGGACAACTGATATGCCCTAAATATATCAGCTTATAAAAGGAAGTCAAAACCCAACAATCACTACCCAAGTCAAATCCTTTGGTAGGAGCAATTAGCTTTAATCCAATAATGAAGGGAGAGATCCACACTAGCACCTTAAAAACCTAGAGAGATCCATGTTGGCGCTTTAAACCTCCGGAGCAATCCACGCCCCCGCATCATAATGACGGATCACCCCAAAGGTCAAACCTCGCTATTATAAAGAAGGGTGATGTAAACAAGCCAAGGTAACTCACTCTTAACCCAATCTTACTGTTACATTTGACCTCTTCGAAGAATTCTCTTACTTAGGCATTAGAGTAACCCCCCAGAGTACACCCCAGGTCCTCCAAGCCTGCTTTGTTTTCATCCTTTTCAGGTCATCAAAAATCGAAGAGCAGTCTTGCAGGTCATTGCCATTTTTATCCTGCAACAACACCTATTCACTTCCTGAAAGATAAGATATCTATTCTAATAGGTATCTTTTTCGAATCATCCCCTTCCATAAGTAATTCCCTATTTATAATATATTTAATTTCTTAGACGTGTATATTCTCATAAAAGGGTGTATTTATCTTTATATAAGAAGATAATATTTACACACTCAACATAGAAGTGCACAACAGTAACCTCATATCCTCTTTTCCTTTTTCTTCCTTTATTTTAGAGAAGTTTTAGATAAGTTCCAAAACTTCCCAAAATTACTCTGTTTTAACCTTATAATTTTATCCTTTACTCTCTAAGTAGTACCTATTCCGATATGTGTCTTTTAAGAATTATCTCCTCTCAAAAGAGATGTTAGTTCCCTAGAAGGTATTTATTCCAATAAGTTTCTTTTAAGAGTGATCTCCATTCATAATTGATATAGTAATTATAATAATTTCTTCTAAAAGATGTATCCTATCATGAAAGGGGGTTTGTAGCTTTACATAAGGAACTAGTGTTTTATATATTTATCATAAAAGAAAACAACAATAATATCATCTTTGACCTCTCTCCTCTTTCTTCATTTATTTAGAGAAGTTCTATAAATCATCCCTAATTTAATTTTACAATTTTGTCCTTACTATCTAAAAATGCCTATTTCAATAGGTTTATTTTAGAAAGTTATATCCTTATATCTATTGACTCATTAAAAGGCAATATGCTTTTAGGAGTAATCCTTCAAAATATCTTATTTAAGATAGATGTCTTCCAAGTGATCTCCTTGCATGAAAGGTTATTCTGTTTATAATTAGATAGTGTTTAGACACCTAATATAGAATAACACAATAATATTGCTGTCTACTTTTTCTTTTCTTCTTTTATTTTAGAGAAGTTCTAAAATCTCTCAAAATTATCCTTATTTTAAGCTAACAATTGTATCATCACTATCTAAACGTACCTATTCCAATTGGTGATATTTTAAGAGTTATCCCTTTTAATAAGATATATATGTATGTATGTTTGTATGTATGTATGTATTCTGATTAGCACTTTAAAAATTATCCTTTTTCATTATAGATGTCTATTCATGCTCTAAAGATGCTTATCCTTTTTAATAGTTAACTTCTTTTACAAGAGATACCCTATTTAAAATATGACTTCTAAAATATGTTTTCTTTCATGAAATGGAGTCTCCATGTAAGGAGATAGTGTTGATAAGAACACAACAATACCATTATCTCTCTCTCTCTCTCCTCTCTCTAAAAATTATCCTTTTTTTATAAGAGATGTCTATTCATGCTCTAAAAATACCTATACTTTTTAAGAGTTATCTTCTCTCTCTCTCTCTCTCTCTCTCTCTCTCTCTCTCTCTCTCTCTCTCTCTCTCTCTCTCTCTCTCTCTCTATTCTTATTCTAATTTTCAAAAATTATCCCTATTTTAATCTTACAACTTTATTCTTACTCTTTAAAATTGTCTTCTAATAGTTGTAATGCCCCAAACCTATAAACTCGGTCCGGTGCGTTATACCTGATTAAATCCTAATAATCTATAATTAAATCATACATACGCAACGGAAAACATAACTTTGACCCTCTATCATACAAATAATACCAGAGTTTCCTAATTTTATCCATAATCCATAATAACCATCCATCACCTGCATTTCCAGTATTCATAACACCAGTATGTTTCACAACCATTCATACCTTAAAACATAAAACATAAAACATAACTTATATACATCCCATAATTATCATCAAAATGTTATTACCCTTTTCTCTTTCTATAACCCCAAAAATGCTATCAACCTCAAGCTTCTCTAAGCTTGTTTACGAGGTGGCCCTAAAAAGATAAATTCGTAATCGGGTGAGACACATTTCAATAAGGGAAAGAAACAATATATACATAAAAACAGTGTGTGGTCAACATGAGATTATAATCAACATTTTAATATCATTTGCAAACCATTACATAAATTCTTAAAATCATTTCCTGATCCTATTACAACACATGCAGAATATTTACCCATGAGACTATCCAAGGATAGAGGTGATTACCAACTCATACAAGTAACACCCCTCTGCCCTAGTGCATTAGGTAACCCAAAGGTCACAAGTGATGCATACCAGGGCACTCACCTTACCCAGTAAGCCCTCAAGTAACAAATTAATCTCGTACTCACATAATTCATACAAAGTTTACCAGTGAAGGCCCCTAAGAATAGGGAAATCTATCCACCCATATAAGTAGTTTCTCTTTATCCTAATGCGTTATGCAGCCTACTGCTACATCTAATACTACTAGTGCACTCACCGTTCTCAGCAAGCCCTCAGGCGAAGAGTTTGTCTCGCCCTAAAGTAACATATTCTACTAACATAAATACTTGATCATACCATAATACATTATTCTGTCTATTGTTATTCAACCATCCATAACTATTTATGTTCATAACTATAGCATTCCTTGACATTTCACTTTACGTAACCTTTAACATTTTACATTCTTCACATTTCACGTTTCATATCCATTTCATTCACATTTTTATTTCATTCATTCGTACTATAGTTCCTTTTAGTTGTACATCAGTTAGTCCACATAGATATGTGCTAAAATCTGCTAACACAACTCTTTTACTTGTACATCAGTTAGTCCACATAGATATGTGCTAAAATCTACTAACACAACTCTTTTTAGTTGTCATCAATTAGACTACAACTCCTTTTAGTTGTCATTGCATACGTGGTTGCATTATCAAACACAAGCAACATGGTCCTTATAACATTTCATTAACAGTGCATTTCTTACGTAGCCTGCGTCTCATATATATAACATACGTTCAAAAAACATTACTATCCACTCATGCCATACATTTTAGCAGAAAAGTTCATACATTGCCTGTAAAATAAGCTAACCAACATTTAACGTTCATTTACTAAAAATATACTTTCATTACTTACATAGTTATCCTAAAATACTTTCCACTCTCATCAATTCATTTTCACATGAAAAAATATAATTTACATGGTTGACATTTTATACCCACATGAAAACATATATACATGTATAACAAAATCTTTTTTTACTTAATTCATAAAAAAACCTGATTTAATATATATAATTTCCCCCTTACCTGAACCCTCAAACTACACCAACAGGTGTCCCAAGCAAACACCTATGATGCTCACCTGGACCTTGGTTCAAAAACCCTAGTTTAGTTAAATAAATCCCAAATAAACTACTATTTCTACATTTTCTCAACTTATAAACCTTAAATAACTTATAAAAACCCAAAACTAAGAACTCAGACCCTTACATCAACTTTAGAACGTTTACCAGAAAGTCTAGTTTAAGAAACTGACTCGCTAGATGTGTAAAGAATCTTCCCTAGAACACCGTAGCAACTTCCGTTTAGCGATTCAAACTGAATTCGGGCCGGATTCTTAGAGAGAAGGGAAAGAGAACAATTTTTAGAGATAAAAACGAAGAAAAACTTATTTCTATGCAATGAAGCTTTCTCTTCCCTTTTTATACATGATATTGCCACGTGGATTCGTCGATGATAAGGCAGGGTTCGCCGACGAACCACTGAAGGGTCTTCGTCAACGAGAGGATGCGTTCGTTGACGAAATTCAGAGTGCAATTACTGCCTCCGGATTTCTTCATCGGCGAGGGACTGGACTTCATCGACGATCTCTAGGGGAACACTTATCGACGAAGACAGAACATTCGTCGACAAGACCTTCGATTCCTCCCTTTAAAAATCTTTCCTAATTATTTTAATAGTTTTAATTTTTTCAGGTCACTACATTCTCCCCTACTTAAAGAATTTCGTCCTCGAAATTCTACCTACTAACCATCCTTTCATATCATTAGAATTCATTAAGTCATACAATTCAATATGTATATCACCCAAATCCCTACATTATTTACATTTAATCACATCATCATAAACATTTAGATCATCGTGTATACTGCTCAATCATCCATGATTGAATTTAATTCATAATTTCCTTAATCATAAACTCATACCTGCTTCTCGGATGGCATCCTCCTCAACCTGAAGTGCATACAGTCGAGGTGGAACACCTCTTCCGAGTGGTACCTGTTGTTTCCCCCGATCCTGGTTCTGAACAGATGCCATAGGCAATGGTTCTTGACAATTTTTCTTGATATGCCCTAACTTACCGCACCTGAAGCAATTCGGAGTATCAAACCAACATTTGCCCCTACGCCTTTTATTACATTTCTGGCATACGAAGTCCATTGCCTCTTTTCCTTTCTTCCCTGATCCCTGATTGACCTCAGACTGGAAACTAGATGGTGCAAGCCTCTTCTTCTGCTCTAAAGGTTCTGTGCTGCTCTGGATACTCTTCTCTAGCACCGAAACCTTATCAACAAATTCCGATAAAGTTTGAACCTGAAACCCCACCCCCAGCTCATATATTCTGCATCTAAGGCCTTTTTCAAATTTCATGGTATTTCTTGCCTCATTCAAGATCAGAAATGGTGCAAAGCATGATAGCTCCACAAATTTTGTTGTGTATTCCACTATGGTCATATTCCCCTGGGTCAAATTAGTGAACTCTTCAATCTTTTCCTCTCTGACAGATGAAGGAAAATACCTGTCAAAGAACAGCTCCTTGAATCTCTTCCAGGTAAGAGCTATATTTTTCAGCCTCTGGACCTCTAGTAGCTTTATAGAAAGCCACCAGTGTTTCGCCTCTCCAGTCATCTTGAAAGCAGCATAACAGACCTTCTACTCATTTGTGCAATCGAGTACAGTCATGATCTCTTCTATTGCTTGTACCCAATTCTCTACAGCCATAGGATCAAATCTTCCTATAAAGATCAGAGGGTTCATCCTCATAAATTTCTTCATGTTGCAGCCCTGATCTGTAGGTAGACAATTCTATTCCTTGGGATCTTTCTTCATCTCTACCCTAACCTGGCGGACTATACCTCGTAGCACCTTGGAGGTATCAATGTCCTCTTCACTGGAAGTATCTTAACCTTCCCTTCCTTCAGCCTCTATATTCTCATCTCCAGAATCCATCCTGCAAATATGACAGAAAAAAGATAAGAATTTCATATCATAACTCCAAACAACATAATCATTAAATTAAATCCAATAAAAATCCAAAATATCCATATAAAGACCAAACTCACGGCTAAGAAACATCACTATTGATGGATTTACCATGATTTTCTAAAACCGTTGACTAAATAAGAAAATCACGGAAGTCCGCCAAGGGATTGCTGCCTCCAAGTTATAAGACAAAATCCTATACTTATCAACACATAACCTACCCATCTCCTATTTTTTATCCTAACTCATTCTTATACTCTGTTATAAATCATTTCCTAAGTTCTCAAAATCTCAAAACCTTTGCTCTAATACCAAAATGTAACGCCCCAAACACGTAAACTCGGTCCGGTGCGTTATACTTGATTAAATCTTGATAATCGATAATTAAATCATACATATGCAACATAAAACATAACTATGATCCTTGATCATACAAATAATACTAGAGTTTCCTAATTCTATCCATAATCCATAATAACCATCCATCACCTGTATTTCCATATATACACATATCTCCAAAACATTTTAGTATTCACAACACCAATATGTTTCACAACCATTCATACCTTAAAACATAAAACATAACTCATATACATCCCATAATTATCATCAAAATGTTATTACCCTTTTCTCATTATATAACCCCAAAAATGCTATCAACCTCGAGCTTTTCTAAGCTCGTTTACGAGGTGGCCCTGAAAAGATAAATTCGTAATCGGGTGAGACACATCTCATAAGGGAAAGAAATAATATATATATATATATATATATATATTATATTAAAACAGCGTGTGGTAAACATGAGATTATAATCAACATTTTAATATCATTTACAAACCATTACATAAATTCTTAAAATCATATCTTGATCCTATTCAAACACATGCAAAATATTCACCCATGAGACTACCCATGGATAGGGGTGATTACTCACCCATACAAGTAGCACCCATCTGCCTTGATACATTAGGCAATCCAAAGGTCACAACTGACGCATACAAGGGCACTCACCTTACTCAGCAAGCTCTCAAGTAACAGATTAATCTCGTAATACCACAATTTATACAAAGTTTACCAGCAAAGACCCCCAAAAATAGGAAAATCTAACCGCCCATCCAAGTAGTTTCCTTCTACCCTAGTGCATTATGCAGCCTACTACTACATCTGATACTACTAGTGCACTCACCTTTCTCAGCAAGCTCTCAGGAGAAAAGTTTGCTATGCCCTAAAGTAACATGTTCTACTAACATAAACACTTGATAATACCATAATACGTTATTCTGTATGTTATTCAACCATCCATAACTTTTCATGTTCATAACTATAACATTTCTTAACATTTCACTTTACGAAACCTTTAACATTTTACATCGTTCACATTTCATGTTTCATATCCATTTCATTCATATTTCCATTTCATTCATTTTCAGTTCATTCATTTGTACTACAACTCCTTTTAGCTGTACATTAGTTAGTCCACATAGATATGCGCTAAAATATGCTAACACAACACCTTTTAGTTGTCATCAACTAGTTTACAACTCCTTTTAGCTGTCATTGCATACATGGTTGCATTATCAAACACAAACAACATGGTCCTTATAACAATTCATTAAGAGTGCATTTCTTACATAGCATGTATCTCATATATATAAAATACATTCAAACAACATTACTATCCACTCATGCCACACATTTTAACAAAAAAGTTCATACATTGCCTGTAAAATAAGTCAACCAACATTTAACGTTCATTTAGTGAAAATATACTTTCATTACTTACATAGTTATCCTGAAATACTTTCCACTTTCATCAATTCATTTTCACAAATACGTAGCTAATTAGGCAACCCTAAGCTCAGAAAATATAATTTACATAGTTGACATTTTATACCCACATGAAAACATATATACATATATAACAAAGTCCACTTTTACTTAATTCATAAAAAAAAACTTGATTTAATATATATAATTTCCCCCTTACCTGAACCTTTAAACTACACCAACAGGTGTTCCAAACTGACACCTGTGATGCTCACCCGGACCCTTGTTCAAAAACCCTGATTTAGTTAAATAAATCCCAAACAAACTACTATTTCTACATTTTCTCAACTTATAAACCTTAAATAACTTATAAAAACCCAAAACTAAGAACCTAGACTCTTACCTCAACTTTGGAGCGTTTCCTAAAAAGCCTAGTTTAAGAAACTGATTTGCTAGATGTGTAGAAAATCTTCGCTAGAACACCGTAGCGACATCCATTTAGCGATTCGGGTAGAATCCAGGCCAAATTCTTAGAGAGAAGGGAGAGAGAACGATTTTTAAAGAGGGAAATGAAGAAAAACTAATTTCTTTGCAATGAAGCTTCCTCATCCCTTTTTATACACGCTATTGCCATGTTGATTCATCGACGAGAAGGCAGGGTTCATCAATAAACCACTGAAGGGTCTTCGTCGATGAGAGGATGCGTTTGTCGACGAAATTCAAAGTGCAATTACTACCTCTGAATTTCTTCTTCAATGAGGGACTGGACTTCGTCGATGATCTCTAGAGGAACACTCGTCGACGAAGACAGAACATTCGTCTACGAGACCTGCGATTCCTCCCTTTAAAAATCTTTCCTAATTATTTTAATAGTTTTAATTTTTTCGGGTGACTATGATAGTTATCTCTTTGGAGATGACTATTCACTTTCTAAAAGGAAACTATCTTGGTAGCCTAATGTGTAGTATGCAACAATAAAATGGTTTGGGAATCAAAATTTATATAAAAAATATATATATAAAATACCAATTAAATTTCATGTTATTTCATTCTTGTATACTGAATAAATCTTAAATGTATTTTAAGAGTTATATCATTTTATTAGGAAATAGACACCGACCTCCTTTGAGATTTCAATAATTCCAAGAATGTTGGGGATGTTGCTCATATTCAGAGCGGATCACATGTATCGGAGAAAGCTACATGACGCAAGAGACAAAGGGACAAAAGCAAGGTGCAGCTAAAGAGGGCAAATTGTCGACGGTATGGGGCCTAACCATCTACAGTTTTAGGAAATAGCTGCAAAGAGTTTTCTTCTGCTCCAAACTGCCGACGGTTTCCATTGGTGCAGATTACGTATTTTCAAATTGGAGACTTGTAGATTGGGCTTATCTGGAGGATTTTCCTTTGGGAGATCGATACAGATGTAGTTTAGATATACTAGAACATTTCTGTATGCATTGGATTCATACTTAAACAATATTGTAACCCAAAGCTTGTAGTTTTGGCATTGATCATAGTGAAATCGAGGTTGCTACTCCTGTGGACGTAGGCTATTGCCGAACCATGTAAATATAGTGTATTCTAGTTGGGTTTTTGATTCTATTGTATGATTGCTTCTTGAGTATATTTCATCATTGAGTGATTGCATTAGTATTTTTTGATTGTTTCGTGTTTGATTGTGTGCTTCTGTTGCGCGTGTTTTGATTAAGTGAACATCAATAAGTGGTATCTGAGCTATTGGTTCTACAATGGTTGGGGTATCTTTGATTAAGTTTGATGTGAGCAAGTTTGATGGAACCGGTAATTTTAAGCTTTGGCAACGAAGAGTGAAAGACTTGCTAGTGCAGCAAGGGCAGTGAAGGCATTATATGGAAAGAATTCGGATGACATGAACGACGCAAGTTGGAAGGAGTTTGAAGCAAAGGCGGTTTCCACGATTAGGTTATGTATGGATGATGACGTGTTGTATCACATCATGGATAAGGACTCCCTGGTGGCGGTTTGGCTGAAACTAGAGCGCCAATACATGTCCAAGTTGATTTCAAACAAGTTATATCTTAAGCAAAAGCTTTATTTTCTTAAGATGACGAAGGGTTCGGACTTGGCTCAGCACATCAACACATTTAATCAGATCATTAGTGATCTGCGCGAGTTGATGTGAAGTTCGAGGAGGACAAAGCATTGATGCTTCTGAATTCCTTACCTACGTCACCTATACAAGAGAATCTGGTAACAATGCTAACTTGGGGGAAAGAAACTCTGAAGTTGGAGGACATCACGAGTGCATTGCTGGGGTTCCATCAAAGGAAGAAGACCAGCGATGAAAGTTCACATGGTGAAGGGCTCGTGATGAAGGATAATCAGGATCGTAGAAGAGACAAATCCCAAAGTGGACTAAGTGATAATAAAACTCAGTCCAGGAGGAAGAAGGATGTTCGCTGTTTTAAGTGCGGGAAACTATGGCACATAAAGCCAAAATGTCCGAAGTCGGAGAAGGAAAAGGCAAAGCTCAAGAGGGTTTATCAAAATTCTTGAATGTAATTAAAGAAGGGGATTCAGGAAGCAGTGATGGTGAGATGCTTACTATTTCATCAAGTTCATAACGTCTCATGAGTTCTTGGATCTTAGACTCAGGATGTTCTTTTCACATGATGCCCAACAAAACTTGATTCACCACTTACAGATTGGTGAGTCCTGGTTCTATTCTAATGGGAAACGGTGCGGTTTACAAAGTTATCGGAATGAAGGATATTAAGATCGAGATGTATGATGGTATAGTGAGGACATTGTGTGGGGTAAGGCATGTACCCGATTTATGGAAGAACATGATATCATTGGATGTTTTGGATTGTGATGGGTATAGTTATAAGTCCAAAGGTGGGACGATGATGGTGTGTGATGGCATATTGGTGATGAAGGGACAAAGGATAGTAAGGAATCTCTATGCATAGCAGGGTAACATAGTTGTAAGTGGAGCTACAGCTAAGAGTTATGAGTCAAGAAATATTATTTTGTGTAAAGTAACCACACACAAAACGATGGGTATTCTTAACTACGTTGGTATGGATGTTTAGGGACCGGTGAGGGCAACATCACAGGTTGGACATGGGTATTTCGTAAGGTTATCACGAATGATTTGGGGGTATCTCATGCAGCACAAGTTGGAGTTGTTTTCCAGGTGTAACTAGTGGCTGAGGGGAGTACCAAATAGGGAGAGAGTTCTTCAGGTTATATATTGTTGCTAAGTACGCTGATGTTCAAGGAGTTTTGTGAGCGAAACATGGTCTATGCAGGGCTTGCAAGGGACTTCTTGGTAAATTCAGCAAGTATGGCGTGTTTCTCGGTTAATCGATCGTCAAATGAATCACTAGATGGAAGAGTTATAGGAAAGGCTTGGACTGGTTATGCGGTAGGTTTTGGAGGTCCACCTATGCACGTTTCTAGTGAGGTGGGATTTTGGCTTGGTGTTATGTTCGGACAGTGTATCTTTCTAGTATATAAGAAAGATGGGTTCAAGTTGGGTGATGCAATGGAAAATAGGGTGGTGATTGGTGGAGACATGATTTTAGGTGTTAAAACCATGGGACAGCATATTCAGGTAGATGAAAAGAAATGGGTGCCAGAAAGCTGCAATAGCAGTAATGAGCATGTAGAATAAGTGGACTTGGAGACTCGGGGTAGGAGTGTAAGGAGTTCTAACTCAGGAGACTTGTGGTATCATAGGATAAACTGGAATAGAAAGGAGATTGTGATGCAGGTGGAGTTTCAAACTTAGGGCAGAGATGATGTTGATCATAATGCATGGAGTTCGAGCTATCAGGCCACCGCCCATGTGTGAAACTCCACCTGTGATCAGAGACACTATCAGGCCACTGCCCAGGTGTGAACTAATGTCTTATCCAACCATTACTACAAGGAAGGATCCTACTACCTTTCAAGAGGCAATGCACGGCCAAATGAAGGGTAGGTGGACAGGTGCCATAGTGGAGGAGATGGAGGTATTGGACAAAAATCAGACAGGGGGGTGGTGGATCTCCTAGAGAGGGAGAGGGAGATAGGTTGAAAGTAGGCAGTTATTTTGTGGTTTTATGTGAATGACATGTCGATTGCTAGAAAGGTTCCAATTGAGATAAATCAGTCAGGGACTCTGTTAAGAATGGAAGTTGAAATGAAGGTTTTGAGTGCGCTAACCTGTTCATCACATATTTCTACCATGCAATAGAATCATACACATAATATCCCAAATACAATACCAGAGCACTATTGTCATCATAATTACCTAAGTTACTCTCCAAAAATAATGCTACAATACGACCCCTATATGTATCAAAAATATCACTATATACATAACCGATCTCACTAGCACTTACTTTAAATAGTACTATTTATGTCCTTTCTTGTAGCTCTAGGCTCGGTCCCTTCGTGGTCCTGAAATGTTGAAATATTTATTGGGGTGAGACACCTCTTAGTAAGACGGAATAAATTATTGTCAGTGTGTGGTAGATGAGTTTGATATATTTAAACATAGCTATTAATTAAACTGTAATTGAAAGCATCTGTATAACAATCATAACTCACACCTATACATTTCAAGGTATAAATTTTCTACTCAAACATAATTTAACGTAATAGATAATTCTATTTTCATAAAACTACATATATACATAAGATACTTCCTTTTTTTCTTTTCTTTTTTCCTTGATGGTTCTATCATAACAACATGAATTAACCCCACATGATCGAGTTGTGCGACCTAAGGGCTGGACTTAACCATGGTTGGCCTACCAGGCTAAGTCAAATATAACATAACATAACTACACATGATTGCCCACCCAACCTAGTCCGCCCATCCTATGCTTCTCAACACTTCTCGGGTCGGCACACAGTGGGTATCCTATGCTTCTCAACACTTTGGGGCTAATCGGCTCCGACACCGACACTTTCTGAATAGTGAGGCAGTACTGCTGGCTATACACCCAACCTGGTCCACCCATCCTACTCTTTTCAACACTTCTCGGGTCGGCACACAGGGGAATTACACTGTTTGATCTTGCTAGCTAGTTACGGTACCGTGCTCTGAACATACCTCGTCCATTAGGGTTCTAATATCATATAGTACAGTTTATATAATATATCCATAAACATGATCTCATTTCATAATCATCATTTCATAAATCTGTATAAGTCATGTTTTCACTGTCATATCATATCTGTCTCAGTATAAAATCGGCATAACATGTCATACTCAGCTTAAAGTCATCATTCCCTAACTTAGCATAAATATGTCATGTCATATTACTGCATAAAGCTGTCATATCATATTTTCATCATATTCATAAAATATAGAATAATGTACATAACATTTCCTGTACTTAATATAAAATCATAATCTACATTATATGGTCATAAAATATTCTAATTGTAATCATATAGTCATTTCTTATGCCACACAATTTGAGTAATAATTTTTAATATAATAATTACCTGGGAAAAATATAAGTTTTGCTAAAAAATAATATATATAACCTGTTTTAGGGTTCTCTCAAACTTATAATACCAAGTTTTTCCCAAATACACATTTTTAAATAAACCATAATTTTCATACCCATAAAATTACTCAGAAAACCATATACAATATTCCAGTAATCACATTCCATGATTTAACCAAGTGAATTTGTAAAATAGCTGACATAATTTATTCTCTTTACCTAATTTCTAGAGAAATGCTTGCAGGGATCCTAAAATAGTACCTACAGCGCTCGTTCAAAACCCAACATTCATATACCTTAGTTTAATTAGCTCAACCGTAGAATGATAACCATATTAACACTCCACAATAACTGGTTAAATTTTAAAAACAACTGATATAATTCATCTTCCTTACCCTAACTTTAGAGTGGTGCCTAGGATCCCCAAACCACAAATCTACTCAGGTAAATCTGCTAAGAATCGAAGCTGGGATCTTGCAATGGTGTTTATTGATCGATTCAACTGAACTTGGGAGAGAAATTTGAGAGAGAGAGAGGAGAGAGTGATTTTTCCCTAAAAAATGACTTAAAGCCTATTTATAAGTTGCTGGCCCAAGACAAAACCATCAACGATTTTACTGAAACCGTCGACGGTTTGGCATTTAATCAAACCTTTTACCGCATTTTCACCCTTAACGATCCTTGGTAAATCGAAATCATCAACGATTTTCCTGAGCTTGATAAAACCGTCGACGGTTTTCCTCAGGCTACCTCAAACCGCCAACGGTTTGGTCCTACACCAAACCAAATTCTCCTTTTTCTTTATTATTTAATTATTATTATTTTCCGGGTCTCTACACCAAGAGTGTTCTTGGATTGCAGATTCACATAGTTAAAGTAACAAGGAGATTGGGATTATTTCAGGGTGATTTTGTAGCTACGGGGATATTGGAGTTATTTCAGGGCAGGTGTATGGACAAAACTACATGGAGATTGTGGTTATCTCAGGGCAGTTTTGGGGATCAGGTGTTTGTGAAGTTTAGCATGGTTAGTGTTAAAATGGTCATCGGTATATGGTCTACTGCATAGCACTCGAGGACGAACGGTGATGTTTGGGTTGTGTCAAAATTTCCTATGCCAGTACAGTTGGGTCCATTGGTGGGCAACAGAAGGTTCTGTCAATTGTGAGGTTCGTAGATGGAGACTACATAGGGGGCTTAGATGACAGGAGGCCTGCAACGAGATACGTTGTGGGAAGGCTTAATTGTTGGAAGTCCGGGCTACAATTTCAGGTTGCGCTAGTTATAACTAGATCAAAGTTCTTGGCAGAGGTTGAGGCTACAAAGGTAGCATTGTGGTTCAAAGGATCGTTCAAGGAGCTAGGTGTTCAGCTAGGTGAAGTTCTTGTTACCACGGTAAAGTTCAAGCATGGCTTCGACTTGGTTTACGTTCTAAGTATTAGAGGGGAGGCGGGTCTTGATCTACAGGCTCAGGTGGAGTAGCAATTATGCTTTCAGATTTCCGAGGTGGTGAATATTCGCCAAGGTGGAGATTGTTGGGGATGTGGCTCATATTCAGAGTGGATCACATGCACTAAAGAAAGCTACATGATGCAAGAGACAAAGGGATAAAAGCAAAGTACAATTAAGGAGGGCAAATCATCGACGGTTTCGGGCAATAGCTGCAAAGAGTTTTCTTCTGCTCTAAACCGTCGATAATTTGGTCAAATCGTCAACAGTTTTCGTCGGCACTGATTATGTATTTTCAAATTGAAGGCTTGTCGATTGGGCTTATCTAGAGGATTTTCCTTTGAGAGATTGATACAGATATAATTTAGATATACTAAAACACTTTTATACACATTGGGTTCATACTTAAATAGTATTGTAACCCAAAGATTGTATCTTTGACATTGATCATAGTGAAAATGAGGTTGCTGCTCCCGTGGACGTAGACTATTGTCAAACCATGTAATCTTGTGCGTTCTAGTTGTGTTTTTTATTCTTTTTATTATTGTTTGATTGCTTCTTGAGTATATTTTATCATTAAGTGGTTTATGGCATTTTTGAAACCTCAAAGGAGGTTAGTGTCTTTTGCTTATGTATATTTATTTACGTATGTATTTATATGCACAAATATTCTAATTTTGATTGTTCTTTGTTATTATTCATGTAACATGAAATATGAATGTAATCGAATAATTTTGCGTAGAATATAAAAAAAAATAATGCCTATAATTCATTTTACCTAAATATTTTATATTGATATACAATAAATAAATAAATAAATAAATAAAGACAAATTGTCTTAACTAATGCATCCTTTTTATGTCATGTTGTAATAGATACTAACCTTCTAAGATTTGACAAAAAGACACAAACCTTCGTTGAAATTTTATAAATCTCATTAAACTTCCTTGAAGTTTAAAAAATTCTAGAGATCTCCCTTAATATTGATTCTTGGGGCACTTATATCCCTAAGAAAAGTTTATCTTTTTTTTAAAATATAAAAATAAAAATAAAAAGCTTGTCTTTTTGACATGCTTCAAGAGATGTTTGTGGAATAGTTAAAACCTCACGAGCTTGGGAATTTTTTAAACTTCAAGGAAAGTTCAGATCCTTTTGCAAAACGCAAGAGAGGCCAATGTTTTTTTTTCTACCGATTTTTTCTTCTTCTTTTTTTTTATAATTGTTTTATCACGTCATTCAAATCATTGTGTCTGAATCTTATGTGAACAACTTATATAAAAAACAAGAATAAGAACAAGAAAAACAACAATAACAAACCAAGCCTTAAATTCCACTAAGTCAAGTTGATTATACGAATCCTTTTTCACTGATTTTTGCAATTATAGACAATTTAATTGGACAAATTCAGTACTACTGAAACATTATTATCTCATTTCAAGTCATTTTAGGTTTACTTCTACTCTTCTCCCATCCCTCGTAGAAACTCACTCTTCCTCACCGTCGCACTATTTGACTTATATTGTAGGTGTTCAAACCATATGAATTATTCCTCCCATATCTTATTTTCTATAGAAACTATACTTTAAAAAAAAAAAAAAACAAAAAACAAAAAAAACAAACAAAAAACAAAACAAATTTGAACAGGTTCAGGAGCTTGAGATGGGACTCTCACGATACTCAGATATGCAGGATTGTTGAATGCAAGACCTTGGATAAAAACGCATTGAGAGAGAACTTTGACAAAGACAAAATAATATACAGGGTATGGACTTGAAAATGCAAAAATATAGCTACAAAGTCCATGCTACATCCAGGAATGTCTTGCTCTATACTAGCTTTATCATACTACATAACATAAATTCTGCTTGCTGCTAATTGGTGCATTGTGGGAAGGAGTTGATGAACGCAGACAAGGAGTGGAGTTTGAGCTTTCCAGCTTATCTATCATGACTCAAACTTGTCAAGCTGTTGAAGCATTTCAAATATTGTGATATTATGCACCGGAAGAGGGGGCAGAAGTGGCATTCTGATCAGAGGGACTATTGTATGGTCCCTGCCCGTAAGAGTGTGATGCCTCTTGCGCACGACACGAACTGGAGGCTCTGCAGCCACCACTACCATTCCTTCTTCATTCACCACAGCTGATAGTTCTGCCCTTCTCCCCAAGCTCTCAGCAAACTGCTTCTCATGCATACCTCCATTCTTTATGATTTTTAAGAATTTATAAACATCAGAATTGATTAAAGATGAAGAAAATAATCATTACAGAGTTTGGTTTTGTTTTTTGTTTTTTTAATGAAAGTCATTATATTGTTGTAAGTCTATAACATACTAAATACATCACATGCCCAAGTCTAGACTTTTCAGCTGCAGAGGTGCGTATTCATAAAAATACAAGGAAGTTCATGCCTCTTAACATCCCACATAATTGGATCATTCAGTGTGATACTCGCAAACATTAAAAGAAACAAGCAATTTTTGAATGTACAACTGCCGCCTAAATAATTCAGTTCCATCACTATTCATGCCTAGTAAAACAAGATTTGGGATCCTGAGCAGCAAAAAGCTTGCTACTTTTTGGGGTTGAAGATGACTACTAATACATTCTACAACAACACAAAAGTCTCAACAACAATCAAGGGATATCCAGGCTACCAGGCACCTTTCAGTAGCAGTACGGAGCCACCAAGAGCCAGCAGTAGGAAAGATAAGTACTAAAGGAGTAAAATTGCACTAGAGAGCTATGCTACTTGTACGAATTATTAACCGGGACTGAATGGAATTCTGCTAAAACCATGACTTTTATTTATTGCATAATGTATCCAGAATTTTGTATCTGTTTACAATACATTTTGAATTTCCAAGAAATTTATGTCTGCAAAATGATAAAAGCTTTGTGGCAGGAAATAGTCTTTTCTACAGGTAGTAACTTGGGGACAAGATTAATAGTCAAAATGTTTGACACACAGCACAAGTACACCTTCCCCTGTTGCTCTAAGTGACTAATTAAAGGCACTATCCATGTGCGCAAACAAGATATTGCCTTTTTTATGTTGTCTGCTGTGCACAACAAAATTTGAGTGCTTGAATTCTGTAAGGAAAGCCCAAAAGTGTAGTCCCTCTGCTGTGTTACAAGTGCCTAATATATTGTCTTGCAGCTTAGGTATGGACGATGGAGTCTCAGAACTTGAATTCATATTTTTTGGTGGAGGAGATACAGTCATGAGTCATGATTATCAATTTCCAGTTGGATATCAATGAGCCAAAAAGTTATGACCAAACTCAGACTAAACCATTATGTCAATCATGATTGTTAACCAAATTAACAGCAGCATCCAGACAGTATTCTCATCTCTGGCTCAACTAGATAGTCAACTTTTCAAGAGGTTTTTGAAATCTACAAAACACTAATCATCTCCATTCAGTAGTATCTTGTATTGATGCATATTTGCTATGGCAATTACTTCAATATATTAGTGCAATTATTAAGTCATATTTTTTATTATAATATATTCTAATTTGTATTCTTTTACATTTTCCGTTATTCTAATCATATGGTAATTGATTTAAGCTTTAAATATATTAATATAGTGATAACATTAAATTGGTCAGTACTAGGAAGGATAGTATGATAATTGATTGTTATTTGATCCAATGACAAAAAAGAAAATGTGTGCAACCAAGTGTTCAATTTGTTTCAGTTTTGAAATATAACCAAATAAGTTGTTTTTTGTTTTTTAAGCTTTTGTATGTGACTCGTACTTTTCTTTCTCAGTATTTATTTATTTTTATAATTTTTGACAGTGATACTAAATGACCACTCAAGAAGCTTCTTCAGTTTTAACTCTATTGTTTCAAATTTAGAATCCACATGTATTTTTAATTCCTATAATAAAATTTTACACCCCTGATACCTTTCTAGGGCTATGCACAAGGTCATTATTAGTCTTTGCTTAGTAAACGTAAATTATATTTATTGATATAGCAGTTACTAGCTGCATGCATTTAACATGAGTTTAATGCACAAGACTTGAGTTTGACAAAATTGAATGCATTATTTCAGATTACTTCCATTTTAGTAACCATACATTTGGAAGCTTAAATTTCAGGTCTTGGATTTGGATTTGTGCAGATTTGACAAAACACAATACAAACTTGTATTGAGTTTCATCCAAATCCATACAAATCCAAATCCAAATCCAAAATCTGTGCTCCCAAACACAATCTTGATGATTGTAATTTAGTGGTTGTTGTCATGACCTGCCATGGCTTCATATTTGGAAGATCTGCAACTGCACTCTTTTCTTACTCCTCAAGTGTTCGTGGTAGTTTGGCTTGTACAAGCTACTTAAGCAAGCGGTTTACTTGCTTTCGCAGTTTAGATTAGAATTGTATTTCATAGATACTTTGATGATGAAATCTAGAGAAGTTCTAGCTTATTTGTGTTGGCCTAGGTGCGAGATGCAGAGCAAGGTTCATGGATTCACGCTTGATGACTGCTTGAAAAAGTTTTCTACCTTTACTCTATGAAGACAAAGTAATTCATCTCACAAAAATACTCAACTGCTACACGTAAGCATCCAAGTCTCTTTTTCCCGATCTTTTTTTTAAAATATATATATATTAAATAATACATTTTTTGGGAAAATAATTCCTAAAATGACTCTAACGTAATCTTGCTACTTGGTCTAGTGAAATTTGTTGACTCTGATGTAATTTCGCTACTTGGTTGTCCAAGGCCGCACCAACAAATCTCGTTGGACCAAGTAGCGAGATTTGCTTGGGAAAATGGTGTGGCCTTGGACGCGTGGCAAATCTCACTGGTTTATCTAGCAAGATTTGCTTTGGAATTAGGATTCGCTCATTCATCCGTCTTTGGACGCATGACAAATCTCGCTCGTTCATCCAATGAGATTTGCTTGCACATTGACTTTCTTCCTTCCTTTGCTTGCGGACGAACCAGCAGCAAAGAGAAGAGGGGCTTTGCAGAGCAGACTTCAATTTTGAAGGGAAGGTTGATGGATTTATCAATAAGGAAAAGTTTGACAAAATCGATAATTAATTATAAATTTAAAAAAAATATATTAATAAATTTTGTTATTTAAAGGAATGCTGATGGATTTATTAATAAGGGAAAGTTTGATAAAATCGAGAAAAATTTTAAAAGAAAGCATTAATAAATTTTGTTATTTAGGGGAAGGTTGATGGATTTATCAAACTAAGGGATTGTGTTCATTGAAATACAGCAAAATTAAGAGAGGAAGGGGAATTTTGAGGGTGAACTAAGATAGGAAAACTAGGAAATGGGCAAAGCAAAATGGTGAGTGAGGGAAAATGCGACCACAAAAAGAAAGATTTTGGGAAGCAGTACACCACAGCAAGCATGAATTGTGCAATTTTCCTTCGTTGCTATATAAGCTGTCCGCATTGGCCTCTTCCTGCCCCTTCAACTACTCTCCTCCTCCCTACACCGGCCCCTCCGCTGCTGAAATCCTCAGCAAGCGCAAGGACTATCTCAGCCCCTCCTTGTTTCACTTCTACGAAAAACCTATGAGCCTTAATTTCTCCGTCGATTAATTTTTCATATTTCATCCAATTATTAAGATTATTAGTTAACAATTTCAATAATTATTATTTTTAATTAATATTTAAATATTTTCTACTCAATAAAATAATAAAAGATTTCCCTATTTAATTAAATATAATCTTACTATTAGTGTATAATTGTAATGTATGATTGTTATATTAATTTATGATAAAAATAATATTTTTAACTAAATTATAAATTATAATTTATTCTATGTGAAAATTTAAATTAATAAATGATTCTTCCTCTAATTATTTAATTAATCATTAGTATAATAAATAAATAAAAAAGGAGAACACAAAAAATTCCACATGCACAGCAAATCTCGCTACTTGCTCTAGCAAGATTTGTTTAAATCTCATTGGACCAAGTAACGAGATTACATTAGAGTTATTCTGAAAATTATTTGTCAAAAAGGTATTATTTAATATTTAAAAAAAAAAAGATAAATGGGGAAAAAAACTCTGATACTAATACTCATCCAAGAATGAAATAGCCATTATAATACCGGTCACCTTCTAGTATAATCTTTTAAATTGGAAAACATTCGACAATGCTGGTAAGTTCAAACATCTCACACGCAAAACAGATTTCTTTTTTATAAAAAATTTAACAAGAATCAAAAACTTATAATGCATTCAAGGATAGTAAGGAGAAGGAACGTTGAAAAACCTTACATTCAAAGCAGAGGAGCCTGGCATTGGACATTTAACTGGTCGATCTTCATCTGGCGGCTCCATGGGGTGTTCTATCGGCCAGAACTCGGCGTTGCTTTCGACCCCGTGG
The DNA here is from genome assembly GCF_029873635.1 of Malania oleifera. Lineage (NCBI taxonomy): Eukaryota > Viridiplantae > Streptophyta > Magnoliopsida > Santalales > Ximeniaceae > Malania > Malania oleifera. The sequence goes on from NC_080420.1 coordinate 64,425,217, forward strand.
CGCACATCCATCCCCCTCTCCTCACGCGAATTTCCGGTTTCATAGATCACTGCAACTTCGCTTTCCTTCTTGCCCTAATCCAGAAAACCACACAAGCAAGCATAAGCAACTGATTACACTCAAAATCCAAAAGGTCATCACATTGACACTCAATCGAGAAAAAAAAAAAGTACCCAAATTAAAACCCATATGTAGAGAGAGAGAGAGAGAGAGAGAGAGAGAGAGTCACCAAATCGTCCCCATATGAAAAACCCATAAAGAGATCATAAGATTATGCCAGAAACAGAGGCAATGTCATTCTGAGTCTCAGAGAGAGAGAGAGAGAGAGAGAGAGAGAGAGAGAGAGAATGAAGGGAGGGATGCGTGGGGAGAATTGTGGCGCAGTGGGATCGGCTGTACAGTGAAAGCGGAGGAAAGATTCCCCGAGCTGGATCTCTTTTTTGAGAATAGCTAACCTTTTGCTTTCTTTACTGGGACCCTATCTCTGGCTGTGCCCTTGAAGCTTTTCTTTGCTTTCCTGCTTTACGAACACCGCCGGTTTGTTTGAAAATCTCGCCATCTCACCCTCTCTCTCCTCCCCCGCACTTTTCTGCCTTTCTCGGGTTTTACAGAATATGCAGAAGACAGAGGCGCCAGCTGTTCGCCTTTGCAGCATATCCATACCCATCCCCAACCCCAAATTCATATAGCAACCAAAACGTCAGCATGTTCATCAGACGCACCTCAAGACAACCAAAAGCACCACCACCTCCTGCATTCTTACTCTTCCCTAGAGATTTTGTGCTCTCATTCTCACTTGCATCTCTCTTTCAAGCAAAAGAAAAATCTAGTTGCTTTTTTAGAAGCAAATTTTTTGACAAATATACAGAGTTTTTTTCGAATTTAATATTATTTCAATAAAAATTATTTACAAATAGTTAGGATGAAATTTATTTTGGAGTAAAAAATGTTGGTATGTTTTTTAAACAAAAAACGCGGAATCATCTAATATTTTTTAAACAAAAAATAGATTATCAAGTAATTTTTAATCTAGGTCAAAACACACGGGTGATAGGTGATCATTAAATGACGCTACAAAAAATGGCGATTTTAACTAAAAATACACTGGATAAATTAGTATTTTTTTGCATGCCCCATGCTTGCACTTACCAAACTAAACTTACTTTGAAAACTTAAACAACCCACTTTAGGAAGAAGGAGAGGGTAGAAAAGGGCCCCAGGGCGTAGCTCAGGTGGTTGAGCGGACTACGGGTGTGTCTCTCACGAGGTCAGCAATGAGCCTCCCGGGTTCGATTCCGCCCCTGGGCTCCTGGTTTACCCTCCTCGTGGTGATGTGGGGCCGGATCCGGGGCGTGGGATTAGTCACTGGCCGGTGCGACGGACCGTAAAACGGACGTCGTTGACGGTAGGTGGATACCCGGACGTACCCAAAAAAAAAAAAAAGGAGAGGGTAGAAAAGGCAAGGTTTATAATCTATCTTTAAGAAGATCGAAACATGAAAAAGGTTGTGCTTGTTGATCTTATAAGGCTTAACATCTTATTTTGATACAAACAAATAAGTGTAACTTAGCATATTTAGTTAAGTGATGACATTTCAAGATACAACCATGAGAAAGTGAGGTCAAGTATACAAAATGATTCATTAAAACTTATATTTCAAAGGAAGATGATCATATGAAGCCTAAAAGCATTGATTCAAGGATAATTTAATAAAACTTGAATAAAATGATCACATGGAATTTTTTAAAAGCTTACATCAAATTCAAGCGATCAAAAATTGAAAGTTTGAAAGAAGCTATAGGACATGTTCATACATGAAAACTTCAAGGAGTTCAAGAAATGAAAAGATGAAAGAGTTCATAGGACATATTATGTAAGTACTTCAAGTATACATTGATATGAAATTCGTTGAAGCTCATTAGATATAAGAGACCTAAACTTTTTAATCTTGGAAAATATTTTTTAAACAAAACAAAATTTCAAGATTTAAGAAGCAAAAAGAGTTTTTGAAAAAGAAATCTTAAAAAAGCATTTTGAACTAGACAGAAGCTTGAATGAAAACCCTCAGTAGGCTAACATATTTAGTGTTTTTAAGATAGACAGATAGAAGGTCGTCAGGCTACTAACCAAACCTTGATAGGCGCCTGACATGATAAATTGAGAAGTCTGATTGGGTTCTGCTAGGCAACTGTCACCCTTCTGCCTTTGTTTTTAAACTAAGTTTTAAAGTAATAGATGCCTAACCAAAAGGTGACAGGTCACTGCCACGCAGGAAATTTCAAAATTTTTATAACGGTAAAGTTTTTTAAAATTGATTGCTTGGGGCTCAAATTTGTCTAAAACTTGGACACTACTCCAAGTAAACTTGGGGATCAAGTAAGTCACTCTCTTTCCCTTACTCTCTTTAATTTCTAGCAAACATATAAATTGCGTGAATGATTTAATTTCTTAATCATAAATACTACGTAATTTGGAATTGGAGTAAACTTAAGTTTAATTTGGTTTTGAAATTGTGGAAATTAAAAGAGAGTACGTTGGTTGATCAATAATTTGCGCAAACCTCAAAGGGAGTACGTTGATTGGTTAACACCCAAAGACAAAAACTGAGAGTTTATTTAAATTCTGAGTTATTGAGAATTGGAGTTGTGATTTGCATTGAAGAAACAAATTTTATTACTACGGGGCTTAAATCAAATTTATATACATAAGGACTGTTAACAAAAGTTGATAATTGCTATAAAGTTTTTTTTATTGAATATTTAATTGATTGAATATATTGTAGTTGAATGGTTTAAAGTTTGGTTGATCAGTTGGTTATTGGTGAATGGTTGTGGATCGAATATTATTTTTGAGAATTGAATAAAGACTTAAGTATTTGTTGTGTATTGGATAAATTAACAAGAAATCAAGAATTCATTAAACGTATTAAAAGAGGTTAAGAATGCATAAAAGATTTAAAATAAATTTTTACTAACCCAATTTCCCTCCCCCCCCCCCCCCCCCGGCGCCCTTCTTGGGATTACACCTTAGTTTTCAATTGATATCAAAGCAGGGTTATAGCAAATCCTAACTAGTAGCTACATAAAGATCTAGATGGCACACTTAGGAGTAGCTCCCTTTGGAGAGGGTCAATCCTTAACTAGGCCTCCCATATTTTGTGGTTTTAATTATACATTTTGGAAACAAAAGATGAGAATTTACCTTCAAACAATGTATTAGAAAGCTTAGAAGGTTGTCACACATGGTGATTTAATTCCTACTAAAACCGTAGATGGCAAAGAAGTACCCAAAGAAGAAAAAGAATGGACCGACAATTACCATAGGATGTTACAAGTAAATTCAAGTGTTATGAATGCATTGTATCGTGCCCTTGATATGAATGAATTCAATAGAGTCATGACATGTAATTTAGCAAAAGAAATTTGGGAAAAATTATAAGTAACCTATGAAAGGTACTATTGATGTAAGGGACAATCGAATCAATATGCTCACTAGCGAGTATGAAGCTTTTGGAATGAACCTAGATGAATCCATCACTAGTATATACACTAGGTTCACGCACATAATAAACTCCTTAAATGCATTAGGAAAAACTTACGCCACCTATGAGATTATCCGAAAAATTCTTAAAGGGTTGCCACCTATATGGGAACCAAAAGCCACTGCAAGAACTGAAGGAAGAAATTTGAAAAACACCTCCTTAGATGAACTCATAGGTTCTCTCCTCACATATGAAATAACAATGGATGAAAGAAGTGGAAAATCTAAAGCCCAAGAATCTATTTCTTTTAAAACTTCAAACAAAAGCTATAGTGATGAAGATAAAGATGAGATGGATGAAAATGAATTAGCCTACATATCCAAGAAGCTAACAAGAATTCTTAGAAGGAAAAAAAATTCAAAAGAAAAATTCAAAACTCAAGTTCAAATGAGGAAGAAACTAAGAAGAAAGAAATAAAGAAAGAACTACTTACATGCTATAATTGCAAGAAAGTTGGACACCTAAAACCAAAGTGTCCAAAACTTAAGAAAGATTCTAAAACGAAAAAGAAAAAGGCAATGAAAGCCACTACTTAGGACAATATGAGTACAAGTAGTTCTGATAATGAATGAAGTGACCAAGAGGTTGCATGCTATATGACTTGGGATGATGAGGAAAGCTCCTCATCCAAATCCTTAAATAGTTCTTATGATGATTCAGCAGAAGAATCCAATGATGAGTGCATGACATCTTATGAAGAACTTCAAAATGATTTATTCAAGGTGCATAAGATGTTAGTTTATGTGACTAAATGATACACATCATTGAAAAATAAGAATGAAGAAGTTATGAAAGAGTTAGAATCCCTTAAACTTGTTGAAAAAGAAAAAGATTTGAAAATCAAGAATTTAGAAAGTAAGAATGAAGTTATGATAAAAGAGTTAGAAGCTAAAAATCTTACTGAAAAGGAAAAAGATTTGAAAATCAAGAAATTAGAAAGCAAAAATGAAAAGTTTATAAAGGAAATAGTAGACTTAAGATCCCAATCCTCTATGGAAAATGAGAAAGATCTATATATTTCTGAATTAGAGAAGAAAATTAGAAAAATATCTCAAAATCAAGAAAAGAGCAAAAATATACAAAATTCAGAAATTCATGATCTTAAGAAAGAAATTGAGGATCAAGCCAAAATCATTTACAACTTCACAAAAGGAAAAGAAAATTTTGACAAAATGATTGATCACAATGAATGTCCTTAAATAAAGAAGGCATAGGATTTAATGGGGTTGAGAATACAAAGAAAACGAATCTCTACATGGGATACTTTACAGAAGTCTCTAAAGATTACGCTAGCACCTTCTCAAATGCCTACACACACACCACATGTTTTCTTTGTAAGAAAAAGGGACATGTAAAGTTTGAATGTCCATTAAAAAAAAAAGGGTGTGAAAACTAAACAAGTATGGAAAGAAAAAAAAAATTGATATCAAATCTATGGAAAATTATACAAGGATATTGAACAAAATTGAAATAGAGAATAAGGATAAAATCTTTCAAACTTATTAATGCTTATCTTATTGAAACCAATGAAAATTGTTGGCCTTGATTAATGAATGAATCATACAAAGATTAAATTAAAAAGTATTAAGATATATGAAGCTTGGGAACTCATATGAAATCAAAGAAAATCTTAGCCTATTGCTTGAGTTTTTTTTAATTAAGAAAAGACACTTGAGAATGAGAACAAATTGAGCAATATTGTAGTACAATGCACATGAAAATGATATGCTCCATCCTTAAATGTTATGCTAATATGCTATATGCTACATGTGTATATCTTCAAATCTCCAAAGACATGAATATGATTGATGATTTGTAGCTCACTATATATTGAAAATCGGAGCATGGAGTTATTAAGCATGATTTAGAAGCATAAATTTTGATATGATATTGATATATGAATATGATTTGATTAATTCTTGACCATGCATGCTAATGATGGATCACATGGATAAATTGAAAATTTTGCATCTAAATAATTTAGTATCCATGAGCAGTGCATAATATGACATTAGCATTAGTATCTATGAAATATATTGGTATTTATGAATATATCAATTAATATTTGAGCATGACAAGTATAATTATATCCATGAGCATATTATGACATTGACATGATTTTGGTATTTGATATTAGTATCCATGAGTATATACATGATATGAATCAAATGTTTGAAACATGGATGATAAATTTAGAAAGTATAATTGGTATCAAATTTGAATGTATTAAATTCAGGGGGAATATTATGACTCATTGCTTGTGTTTTGTTTCTCCTTAATTTTTCAATTGATATCATGAATTAATGAAATGTCCAATTAGTATTATTCTTTAATGTTTTAATTGGTATCACAAATTCAAAAATTCAACTGACATCATGAATTAATGAAATTTTAAATTGATATCATGACAATTTGACTATTGAAGCACACTACACATGCCATATTGAAAAGTAATGAATTGAGTGTGTACATATGTTTGATATGCATGTTTGATATTCATATGCTCAAAATATGATTTTATTTGAACTTAATCATTTTCTATATCCTACTCTTTTTGATTGATGTCAAAAGGGGGAGAAGTTTTGAGAAAAAATTGAGCATGGTATTGAAAAATTTGAACATGATATATGTATCAAAGGGGAGAGAAGTATTTGAACTTGAATGATGATCTTGAACTTGAATGATGAGCATTATAGTAAAAGAGTTTTTGAAATTGATCTTGATATTGTTAAGTTTGTTGAGATGATGCTTATTGTAAGGGGGAGTCTTTTTAAGGCACACTTAAATTTTTTGCTCCTTATTTATCATCATCAAAAAGGGGGAGATTATTGGCCTTACAAGACTTAACATCTTGTTTTGATGCTAACAAACAAGTGTAACTTAACATATTTAATTAAGTGATGACATTTCAGGACACAACCATGAGAAAGCAAGGTCAAGTATACAAAAGGATTCATAAAAGCTTATATTTCAAAGGAGGGTGATCGTATGAAGCCTAAAGCATGGATTCAAGGATGATTTAATAAAGCTTAAAGAAAAAGATCACATGGAATGTTTTCAAAAGCTTACATCAAATTCAACTGATCAAGAATTAAAAGTTTGAAAGAAGCTATAGGACATGTTCATACATGAAGACTTCAAGGAGTTCAAGAAATGAAAAGATGAAAGAATTCATAGGACATATTATGTAAGTACTTCAAGTATACATTGATATGAAATTCATTGAAGCTTATTAGATATAAGAGACCTAGAGACCTAAACTTTTTAATCTTGGAAAATATTTTTTAAACAAAACAAAATTTCAAGATTTGAGAAGCAAAAAAGAGTTTTTGAAAAAGAAATCTTAAAAACAACATTTTGAACTAGAAAGAAGCCTGACTGAAAACCTTTAGTAGGCTGACATATTTAGTGTTTTTAAGATGGACAGACAGAAGGTCGTCGAGCTACTGACTAGACCTTGACAGGCGCTTGATGTGGTAAGCTTGACTGGGTTCTACCAGGCAACTATCACCCTTCTGCCTTTGTTTTAAAACTAAGTTTTAAAGTGACAGACGCCTGACCAAAAGGTGATTGGCTGCTGCCAAGCAGGAAATTTCAGAATTTTTATAATGGTAAAGTTTTTTAAAATTTATTGCTTGGGGCTCAAATTTGTCTAAAACTTGGACACTACTCCAAGTAAACTTGGGGATCAAGTAAGTCACTCTCTTTCCCTTATTCTCTTTAATTTCCAGCAAACATATAAACTGCGTGGATAATTTAATTTCTTAATCATAAATACTACGTAATTTGAAAATTAAGTAAACTTAAGTTTAATTTGTTTTGGGATTGTGAAAACTGAAAGGGAGTACGTTGGTTGATCAATACTCTATGGAAACCTCAAAGGAAGTATGTTGATTGGTTAACACCCAAGGACAAATTAACTAAGAGTTTATTTAAATTTTGAGTTGTTGGGAATTTGAGTTGTGGTTTGCATTGAAGAAACAAATTTCATTACTACAGGGCTTCAATCAAATTTATATACACAAGGTTGTTAACAAAAGCTGAGAATTGCTATAAAACTTTATTGATTGAATATTTGATAAATTGAATATATTGTAGTTGAATGGTTTAAAGTTTGGTTGATTAGTTGGTTACTTTATTGGTGAATGGTTGTAGATTGAATATTGTTTTTTAGAATTGAATAAATACTTAACTATTTGTTGTGTATTGGATAAATCAACAAGAAATCAAGAATTCATTAAATGAATTAAAAGAGGTTAAGAATTCATAAAAGATTTAAAATTTTTTTTAATAACCCAATTCACCCCTGTTAGCTTTATCGTGATCCCAAGAGGGTGGTGAATTGGTATTTTTAAATTTAATCCCCAGGTGAATGTTCTAACACCAGAATGTTCACAACCTTAAGGACAATATAGTGCAAGTAAATATACTAGAATTTAGTAAAGCAATTTATTTAACGCCACATGCACTAGAAAGCAACAAAGTAAAAGTAGCACACAGAGATGTTATCGAGGTTCGGCCAATTGCCTATGTCCCCGCCTTGGCTAAGTAGTACAAGGATTACCACTATAACTTGCTCACTTAAACGGGTGGAGCGACACATATACAAATAATGTCAATTCAAGGGATGACCTTAACCAGTACATACAATCCTTACCGGGCTGGATTACCGCCCTCTCAGGCCATGCCTAGAAACACTCAGATTTTACAATCAAATGGTACAACAGATAAGTGCGTTCACATAAAGCAGATTTGTACCCAAATAATATGCTCAATCAAATATGCATCAATAGCATGGATATAGTGTAAGCTCAGTGATGTAAGATTTTTTCTATCAATACTCAACATAGTATAGTCAATGTAAATCTCAAGAGTATTCAACACAATACGATCAGTATGATGCTCAAGAATAATCAACACAAGCAGTGGCTTGGAATCTAAACAGAATATTTCAACAAAACATCAATATTCCAAGTATACTGGGTAGATAATCAAACTAGTTTCAGAATGGTTTTCTTCAATGAAATAAGCACAAAGCTAGTTTGAAAAGATTGCTTGCTTGTTTGAAAAATTCTTTACACACCAAAAACAAAAATTTTGGACACTTGCAATGGAATGCAAATATCCCAAGCTTTCTTGGTTTAATCCCACACGAGATTTACAAAGGAGAAATCCATGGGATAAACCTAAGCTATGCTCCCAATAAAATGAATTTCAAGAACACACAACAATGGGAGTATTAGCACAGAGCAACAATCACATAAACAAAGATGGAACTCTCACACTCTCGGATTTTATCAAAGGGATGCAAGTTTGAAAGTGTTAAGGCACAAAATGGATTTTCAAGAGAGAGAGAATTTTTGCTAGTCTTTTTTCTAAAAATTTTTGTTAATTGAGCAAATGGACTTATATTTATAGCTAGGTAAAAAATTATTACCGTTCGGGATATAATGGGCATTATTAAAAGGTCTCAAAAGATTAAAATTCAATTAGCCTGAAATAACCTTGTTTTACTGCAGTTAATTTATTTTAACCGGCTGGAATTTGGGTGGCTGAACGGAGGTTCGGTCTCCCAAACAGACACAACAATAAAAGTATTCTAGGCTGATTCAATCGCTTGTGTCTTGGTTCAGCAACCTGAGCCAAAGTTAGTAGCAAAGCTGTGTAACTTCGGGTGCCCGGTCCTAGGTTCGGGTGCCTGAACTCTTGTGTTCGGCCGCCCGGGGCTGATTTGAACTAAAATCCTTGGTTGCCCGAGTTGGTGAACAGTCCCTTTCAAAGGGTTCGGGCACCTGAAGAAGATACATGCATTTATGGTTCGGTCGTCTGAGGGATGGTCAACTGACTTTGTCTAAATTCGGGCGCCCGAGGAGTTATGTACTCCAAAGGTTTGGTCACCTGAGCCCTTTTAACTTGCTTAGATTTGTTCTATTCTGAGCACAATTAAGACACACTCATATATTTTATGCTATGTGTGTGAGTGTTGGAGACTAGGGTCTTGCTATGGTTTTAGTTGAGCTTACACTATATCTTGAGTGCATGATGTGCATGTGATAAGCATGCATCCACATGCCTAAGTTACTATTACAGACCCATATTAATACAGACCGATATGAATATGAATTTCAATTACAAATTACAAATCTTCACGGTCTTCTTGTTTCCTCAAGTGTCCTTCCTTGGAATATTAATTTAAACCTGCACAGGCACTTGTTAATCATCAAATATCAGTATTTGTCATTATCAAAACCAGGTTCGACCTATAAGGTCAACATTCTCCCCCTTTTTGATGATGACAAATACACCACGTAAAAATATGGGTATAGCCTAAGAAGGCTCCCCCTATCAATATGCATCCAATTTATTTTAGCCAAATTATTTTACCCATTATTTATTTTTACCTCTCTATCTCCCCCTTTTGGCAATAGCAAAAAGGGCTGTAAGAGTGAACACTCTAGGCAATGGATAAATGTTATATTTATACATGAAACATTTTGGAAAGATTTAAAAAAAATTTCAGCAGAGTGCCATTTGTAAATCAGACTTTCCAAAAATAAATCTTGTATAATTGTAACCTGTTTGAGTGTAAATATTTTCTAACAGTTTATCCACAACTACTCAAACAATTTAGCATAGTCCAACAATCCAGTATAAAATTCAAAGTCATCATGAAGTGGACAAAGGAGTTGTGCAATACAAGTAATGAGCAATATGCATTACACGCAATAGGATCCTGCCATAGATATAAGATATGTGCACACAATCAATAATCAATATTCACAAAGTCTAAGGCAAGTAAACAAATCAACAATGAAATTGGTTGCTAAGACTTGTTACATTTCACTTGAGAGCTCCCTCTAAATTTATGCAAGCTATGATACATCTAAGAAGCTTCTCTACTATGCATTAGACCTAACTCACGTCTAATTTGGATGAATCTATCCTTAGGAAGTGGTTTAGTGAATATGTCCACCCATTGTTCATTTGTGCATACGAACTCAAGAGCTAAATCTCCTTTTTGCACATGATCACAAAGGAAATGATGTCTAATCTCAATGTGTTTAGTTCATGAATGTGAGATAGGATTTTTAGAGATGTTGATTGCACTAGTATTATCACATTTAATCAGTATTGTTTCATAGTGCAATCCAAAATCCACAAGTTGTTGTTTCATATAAAGAGTTTGGGCACAACAACTTCCAGCCGCAATATATTCTGCTTCGGCTGTGGATAAGGCAACCGAGTTTTGTTTCTTAGAGAACCAAGAAATAAGAGATTGTCCTAAGTAATGACAAGTGCCGCAAGTACTTTTCCTATTAACCTTACTACTGGCAAAGTTGGCGTCAGTATAACTAACAATCTCAAAAGTAGTATGCTTAGGGTACCACAAGCCTAACTCTATAGTCCCAACTAGATACCTAAGAATTCGTTTGACAGCTTTTAAGTGAGATTCCTTAGGGGCAGCTTGAAACCTAGCACACATACACACACTAAACATAATATCAAGCCTACTAGCAGTGAGATATAGAAGAATCCCAATCATGCCACGATACAATTTTATGTCAACAAGAATTCCTTGCTCATCTTTATCAAGCTTAATGGAAGAGTTCATAGGTGTACCAAGAATTTTGCAATCTTCCATATTAAATTTCTTTAGCAAATCCCTAATATATTTATATTGGCATTTGAAAGTTCCATGTTTGGCTTTTTTGATTTGCAGCCCTAAGAAGAAACTAAGTTCACCCATCATGCTCATTTCAATTTCACTTTATATGCATTTGACAAACTCATTACATAATTCATCATTAGTTGCTCCAAAAATGATATTATCCACATAAATTTGAACAATAAGCATATCATCATTTTTGGATTTGATGAAAAGTGTAGTGTCAATCTTACCACGGGTAAACCCATTTTCTAGTAGAAAACCGCTAAGCCTCTCATACCAAGCTCTAGGAGCTTGTTTCAATCCATACAAGGCTTTAGACAACTGGTAAACATAATCGGGATATTTATGATTTTCAAAACCGGGTGGTTGTTTACCTCTTCATTAATGTAGCCATTTAGAAACGTGCTTTTAACATCCATTTGAAACAATTTAAAGTTTTTAAAAGCAGCAAAGACAAGTAGCATACGAATGACTTCTAACCTAGCAACATGATCATATGTTTCAACAAAGTCAATTCCTTCCTACTGGTTATACCCTTGGGCGACTAGTCTAGCTTTATTCCTCGTTACTACCCCATTCTCATCTTTCTTATTTCTATATACCCATTTTGTTCCAATAATTGATTGATCATTAGGCCTAGGAACTAGAGTCCACACTTTGCTTTTTTCAAATTGATTAAGTTCTTTTTGCATGGACATCACCCAAGATTCATCCTCTATGACTTCTTTAATATTTTTAGGTTTTTCTTGAGATAAGAAAGTAGAGTGATTTACTATATTTCTCAAGGAGGATCTTGTGGCTACTCCACTGGATGGTTCACCTATGATTTGATCTATAGGATGATTTCTAATGAATTTCCGATCTCTAGGTAGTTCCTGATTTTCATTTTCATTATCTTCAGGTGATTTTTCATTTGCTTCATGATTTTCACTTGCGTTGTTTTCAATAAACATTTTTTCAAAACATTTTCTAATATCAATATCATCTTCATCATATTTATTAGAAAATGGAATAGATTCATCAAACACAACATGAATATATTCAATTACTATCAATGTTCGTTTATTAAAAACCTTATATGCTTTGCTATTGAGTGCATAGCCTAGGAAAGTGCCTTTGTCAGATTTAGGATAAAATTTTCCTAAGTGTTCATTATCCATAAGCAAAAAGCATTTACAACCAAACACATGAAAGTAGAAAATATTAGGCTTACGGTTGTTCCACAGTTCATGAGGAGTTTTATTAATCGAAGGTCTAATCATCACCCTATTCATAACATGGCATGCAGAATTAATGGCCTCGACTCAAAAATATTTAGGTAAGTTATGCACATTTAGCATAGTTCTACCCATTTCTTGCAGTGACTTATTCTTTTTTTTCTACTACACCATTTTGTTGAGGTGTCCTAAGTGCAGAAAAGTTATGGGATATGCCCTCTAAGTCACAGTATTTCTCTATGCCTTCATTTTTGAATTCTGTGCCTCTATCACTTCTTATGTGAGTTATTTTATATTCTTTTTCATTCTGGATTCTCCTACAAAGTTTAGTGAACTGTTCACATGATTCATTTTTATATGCAAGAAACAACACCTATGTAAATCTAGAGAAGTCATCCATGATTACAAAAGTATAAGACTTACCACCAAGACTTTGCACAGAATTGGGTCCAAACAAATATAGGTGAAGCATCTCTAGAGGTCTAGTAGTAGATATGAATTTCTTTTTCTTAAAACTAGATTTGGTTTGCTTACCTATTTGACATGCATCACAAATTTTATCCTTTACAAAAGACATTTTAGGCAAGCCCTTAACTAGTTCTTTCTTAACAAGTTTAGACAACAAATCCATGCTAGCATGTCCTAATCGCCTATGCCATAACCAACTAGCTTCATTTACAGCAGAAAAACAAGTGATTTTTTGTGAAGCTAAGTTATCAAGGGAAGTAGTATAGACATTTTCATGGCGTTTTGTAGTAAAAAGCACTTTGTGATCTAATCTATCTTCTACTATGCATTTATCATTTTCAAAAGATGCTTTATATCCTATGTCACACAACTGACTTATGCTAAGTAGATTATGCTTCAACCCATCAACCAACAGAACATTGTCAATAGTAAGAGAAGAATCCTTACCAACCTTACCAACCTCGATGATACGTTCTTTGGCATTGTCGCCAAATGTCATATAGCCTCCATCCTTGGGAACAATTGAAGTGAATTTTCCCTTGTCACCGATCATGTGCCGTGAGCACCCACTATCCAAGTACCACCAGTCCTTGGAGGAGGACAATCTTAGGCATACCTGCAAAATAAGCCAAGTAACTGATGCTGGTCCCCAAATTTTGTTGGGTCCACGGGGGTTAGTGGTATGATCTCCCTTAACTACCTATACTTTCCTAATTCTAGTATGCTTATTCTTAAGTGGATAATCAAACTGAATGTGACCAATTTGTTTACATTTAAAACATCTTAATCTACACTTAGGCTCTTTAGGAGGAATATGAGATTTTGACTCACGCGTAAAGTGTCCTAAGTAAAGATTAGGTCGTCTAACATTTTCAATACCATTAAAACCAAGACCCTCTTTACTTAAGGAGTTTCTTTGGGCACCAAGTAATTTTTAAAAATTATCTTTACCCTTGGTGAGTTTAAAAATGATTTTGGAGCTATCCTCCAATTTCCTCTAAAACTCAACAATAGTGGCATCTTTTTCTTTTAAAATGGAGGCATGAGAGGTTTTTGCCATATTAAATAACTTTGACCAATTTTCACATTTCTTTTTCAAATCATTATTTTCCTTAGTCATTTTGCCTAACAATTTAGAAACATGAATATATTCAAACTGTAATTCTTTAAATTTAGGCATGCAATCAGAATCACAATCATCGGATGAGCAGTATGAAGACAATGAACTAGAAGACAATACCTAATCCTCGTGTGCCATCAAGCACAAATTGGCAACCTCTGAGTCTCTGCTACTGAGTTTTTCCCATGAAGTCCCGACCTTCATGGCTTTCTTCTTTTTCTTAGCCTCCTTCTTCAGCAGTGGGCAGTCAGGTTTAATGTGCCCCACCTTGTTGTAATTATAGCACGTAGGAGCAGTTGATTTTTATTTTCTTTTTCTAGACTCTCCTTTCTCATTAGTAGACTCTCTGTATTTTTTAAAGGGCTTCCTGTTCTTCCTGAAAAATCTGCTAAATTTTCTAGTTAGCATAGCCATTTCATCATCAGTGTCAGATTCTCTGCACTCACTAGATGTGTTTGTGGAGGCTTCCAATGAAGTAACCTTCTTAGCCCTATTATACTCATTAAGTCTCTTGTTTATGCTCAATTCATATGTGATCAGGGAACCTATCAATTCATCTAGGGTCATGGCCTTAAGATCTCTACCGTTTGCAATTGCCGTAGCCTTGGCTTCCCAAACAGGAGGTAAGCCTCTAAGGATCTTCCTAATCATCTCATATATGGGATAGGTCTTTCCTAATGCATGCAGTGAGTTTATGATGTGTGTGAATCTGGTGTACATGCTCTGAATGGACTCACCTACATTCATCCTAAATGCCTCATACTCATTGGTCAACATATCTATCCTACTGTCCTTCACGTCTCCAGTACCCTTATAAGTGACCTCTAACTTATCCCATATTTCTTTTGCAGTAGAACATGCCATAATTCTATTAAATTCATTTACATCAAGACTACAGTGTAAAATAGTCATGGTAGTGGCATTAAGACTAACAACTTTCATATTATCATCATCATACTCATCCTCAGTCTTAGGAACCCTAGCTGCACCCTCTGTTTTCATAGGGACATAGTTTCCCTTAAAGACAATCCTCCACACCTTCCAATCAGTATTTTGAAGGTAGATGTGCATCCTCTATTTCTAGAAGGTATAATTGACACTACTGAAAATAGGAGGTCGTGTGGAAGATGGTCCCTCAAGGAAAGGGGTCACAGAGCTATGAGTCATATGTGATCTTTTTGCAAAATAACAACTAGTCTATGCACTTGGCTCTGATACCAATTATCAGCTTTACTATGATCCCAAAAGGGGGGTGGATTGGAATTTTTAAATTTAATCCCCAGGTGAATGTTCTAACACTAGTATGTTCACAACCTTAAGGACAATCTAGTGCAAGTAAAGTAAATATACCATAATTTGAAAAAGCAATTTATTTAACGCCATATGTACCAAAAAGCAACAAAGTAAAAGTGACACACAGAGATGTTATCAAGGTTTGGCCACTTGCCTACGTCTTCGCCTTGGCTAAGTAGCACAATGATTACCACTATAACTTGCTCACTTAAATGGGTGGAGTGGCACCTATACAAACCAGGTCAACTCAAAGGCTGACCTCAACCAGTACATACAATCCTTACCAGGCTGGATTATCACCCCCTCAAGCCATGCCTAGAAACACTCAGATTTTACAATCAAATGGTACAACAGATAAGTGCTTTCATGTAAAGCAGATTTGTACCCAAATAATACACTCAATCAAATACGCATCAATAGCATGGATATAGTGTAAGTTCAGTGATGTAAGATTTGTTCTATCAATACTCAACATAGTATAGTCAATGTAAATCTCAAGAGTATTCAACACACTACGATCAATATGATGCTCAAGAATAATCAACGCAAGCAGTGGCTTGGAATCTAAATAGAATATTTCAACAAAACATCAATATTCCAAGTATACTGGGTAGATAATCAAACTAGTTTCAGAATGGTTTTCTTCAATGAAATAAGCACAAAGCTAGTTTGAAAAGATTGCTTGCTTGTTTGAAAAATTCTTTGCACACCAAAAACAAAACTCTTGGACACTTGCAATGGAATGCAAATATCCCAAGCTTTCTTGGTTTAATCCCACACGAGATTTACAAAGGAGAAATCCGTGGGATAAACCTAAGCTTTGCTCCCAATAAAATGAATTTCAAGTACACACAACAATGGGAGTATTAGCACAGAGCAACAATCACATAAACAAAGATGGAACTCTCACACTCTCGGACTTTATCAAAGGGATTCAAGTTTGAAAGTGTTAGGGCACAAAATGGATTTTCAAGAGAGAAAGAGAATTTTTGTAATCACTTTTCTAAAAAGTTTTGTTAATTGAGCAAATGGACTTATATTTATAGCCAGGTAAAAAATTATTACCGTTCGGGATATAATGGGCGTTATTAAAAGGTCTCAAAAGATTAAAATTCAATTAGCCCGAAATAACCTTGTTTTACTGCGGTAAATTTATTTTAACCGGCTGGAGTTTGGGTGGCTAAACGGAGGTTTGGTCGCTCGAACAAACACAACAATAAAAGTATTCTAGGCTGATTCGGTCGCCCGTGTCTTGGTTCGGTAGCCCGAACCAGAGTCAGTAGCAAAGCTACGTAACTTCAGGTGCTCGGTCCTACGTTCGGGTGCCTGAACTCTTGTGTTCGATCGCTCGGGGCTGATTTGAACTGAAAACCTCGGTTGCCTGAGTTGGTGAATAGTCCCTTTCAAAGGGTTCGGGCGCCCGAAGAAGATACATGCATTTATGGTTCAGTCGCCTGAGGGCTGGTCAACTTTTTTATTTTGTCTAAGTTCGGGCACTTGAGGAGTTTTGTACTCCAAAGGTTCAGTCGTCCGAGCCCTCTTAACTTGCTTAGATCTATTCTATTCTGAGCACAATTAAGACACACTCATATATTTTATGCTATTTGTGTGAGTGTTGGAGACTAGGGTCTTGCTATGGTCTTAGTTAAGCTTACACTATATCTTGTGTGCATGATGTGCATATGATAAGCATGCATCCACATGCCTAAGTTACTATTACATACCTATATTATTACAGACCGATATGAATATGAATTTTAATTACAAATTACAAATCTTCACAGTCTTCTTGTTTCCTCAAGTGTCCTTCCTTGGAATATTAATTTGAACCTACACAGGCACTTGTTAATCATCAAATATCAATATTTTTCATTATCAAAACCGGGTGCGACCTATAAGGTCAACAACCCCCCCTCTTGGGACTACACCTTAGTTTTCAGTGTTAAATCTCTATTGTCCACCATTCTCATGAAATGCAGTTGATTTTTTTCGAGTCACGGATAGGTTCTAATTACGCGTCAAAGTTACATAAATAGGTGTTTAATTGTGTTAATTAAGCATTGCAGTTTACCTTAAATGCCTAATTATGTGTAGTATTTTAACATTGAGCTCAATTGATGATATTAAGATAGTTGTCCTTTCTTTACTCATAAATTTATGAACATTTGTGCTTAATTATTGCAGGGCAAGTCTCGGGAATAAAAGGTCAAGGCCCAAGCATTTTAAAGCAATGAAAGTGGCATGCACAAGGAGGACACACTTGATGGACCATGAAGATTAGAGAGAAACAAGAGCATAGGCCATGCAAAGAAGGCCCATACGGGTATTCTTGTGTGGATTTGGACTTTAAGGGCTGCAAGGGGCATGCATATGTGTGTGGGCTGCAAGGGAGCAACCGTGCATGAGAGAAACAAGTCACATGGGTCATGCAAAGAAGGTCCATGCACCTACAACAAAGAAACACATGACTAGGGCAACTTGTGGGTGAAGGAAAGTAGGGTTTTAAGCTAGGTGTGGTCGCATGTTGAAGGAGGTTTGGTGGCCATGAGCAAGAGGGCAGCGCACCTGGGAGTTTGGGAGCAACCTCGTGTATTCACATGACTCGGACTCCTCTTCTCTACTCTTCTCTCCTCCTCTCCTCTCTTTCTTCTGGATTTTTGTTCTTGTGTTCTTCACTTTTGAGGTTATTTTGAGGGGAATTGAAGGAGGTTCGACAGTTGTGTATTGAAGGGTTTTGGAGCAGTCGAACCTAGAGAGGAAACCCCTTTATTTGGCCATAGAATCCTCTCTCTTTTCTCCTCTCCTTTCATTCTTCTAGCTTTTGTTCTTTGTTTCTTTAATTTAATATTTATTTTAATACCATATTTTGATTTATTGTTGGATTGAGTTTGTTTCATTTATGTTATTTTTGGATTTAGTTGTTTTTTTGTTGAATGGTTTATTAGATTAATGAAGATCTTGTTTTTAGTTCATTGTTTGAATGTTTAAACGTTGGGTTATTTTGTTTGTTTAATTTTGTTATTGTTTACGTTATTGTTTGAATGAGTCATTGAATGAGTTATTTTTGTTGCGATAGGTTTGCATATTTTGTTAAGTTTGATTTGTGTTTATGGGATGTTTTATAACACAAAGGAATTAAGATTTAGTTAAGTAACAAGGTGCACACAAGGTGTTTGATAGAATGTCCTTTAGAGCATGAACATTATATTTGACCATTTATTGTTAGAAATAGTAGATTAGATGAGGTTGTTGAATGTGGTTTAACTCCTTGAAGCAAGGATAATCATTATTCATTCAACAAACATCCTCAATTTTTTATAATTTAGGGACAACAGTAGTGTTAGTGACAAGGACATCGGTGCGTGAATTTTAAACTTGTTATGTAACTATGTTTTGTGTCTTACTTGGGGTTATAAACATGCTCTAAATTAATTTCATTTAGTCTATTGAGTAGATAATTTTCCAATCTCATACAAAAGCATGAAAAAGAACCATCTTTGGATTATGTCCGGAAACCCCATTCCATTGTAAATAACATGCTAGTTGGTCATAAAGTTTAATTTCCTTCATTTTTGGATAACACTTAAATTTGGAATTCAACCATATCATTCTCTATGGAGATGACTTAGGGACTTCCTTAATTACTACTTAACGACACTCTTATACTTGGGAGTTATTCTCTAAGGTGTTTTTAGAGTCAAGTCAAGTTTTTGGTGCCGTTGTTGGGTCTCACGGTCTGACTATTTTCACACCCTTGTGAAGGGCTGTGCAGTGCTAGCTAAAGCACTCTTGTTTAACTAGCCAGCCTTTCGTTTACCAACATTCATCCATGAAATACTTTCATTAGCATTCAATCAAATGGTAGTGAAAATAGTAATCAATTCATGAAAGTTGTGGCAAGCAAGCAGTAAACATTGAAGCAAACGTAATTCATTAACAACACCTTCGTTGACATTGTGTGCTTAGCGAGGGAGGCAAGTAGGCTAAACATGTTGACAAAAGCTAGTGAGTTTTAGTCACTCACCCTCCCCTAAAGAGCTTTCTAGGCCATTCCCACTCTAGCACTAGGAAACATCAAAGTGACCGAGGAGCTATACTGCCTTATTTGGCATATAAAGGCACTACTAGTAGAAAATAACCCTACACTAGTATTTACATGATGGAAATACATCCCTAGCACATGAGACAAGTGATCACAGGAAAGCATAATGCCCTAAACAAGCTTAGCTCGTGACATTCTCCTCCATTTATGCGGTTGATGTCCTCGTAGACTTTTGGCGGTAGGTACACTTCAAATTTGTCCACGAACGGTTGAATATCTTCTACAGAAATCCAACTGATTTTTATGTCATCAAGGCATTTTCACTTCAGTAGAAACTTCTGCCGCTTCTTCTTTGAGGATATGAACTTTCTGTCTGCAAGGAGGATTTCTTCAACTTCACGTCTGTCAAGTTGCACTATCTTCAACTCTGCTATGTTGGATTGACTTCTGCTTAGGTTATTGGTGTTGGCGTTGAACAACTTGAGGTAGTTGACATGAAACTACGGTCTTCTCCTTTGATCTGCCCACTTCTTCATCTGCTTAGAAGCTTTCTCCAGATAGGCTCAGGAAAACTCTGTATTCTGTCTCCATTCTCTGGTGAAGATGTACTCCCTGGGACTCTTTCGCTTGTATGGCTCGCCCACTGTGTGAGGTAACAGCGGCAGTTGGCCTATAACAAGCTCAAAAGTGCTCTTGTTGGTTGTTGAGCTCCTTTAGGAATCGCCACAGAATGGAACCACATCAAGTAGTTGCATGTCATTCTTCTGGTTGTCGTTGAAAAAATGGCACAAGCACTCTTTCAGTAGCTCTCAGAATCTCTTCATATGTTCGTATGTCTGTAGGTGATAAATCGAAGAGATGTCAATATGTGACCTAAATATCCTGAAAAATTCTGTCAAGAAGTTGTTAGTTAACATTAAGTCTCGGTCACGAATAATAACTTGGGGAAAACCCCAATATCTCATAATAGTCACAAGGAAAAATTGTGTTGTCTCCTCTGCCGAACAGTACTTTGGTGCGGCCATGAAAGTATCATACTTCTTCCACTCCCTATTGTCTTGTTGGCAAGTGATACAAGTTTTGGTATCATCAACCACATCATCCCGTGTATGCGGCCAACAATACCTCCCCAGTAGTCCTAGCATTGGAGTCATTCTCTACGAATACCCCTCAACAAACTTCCTGCAATATCTAGTAAGGCCAAGAAAGGAATGCAACTCCTTCATTGTCATGGGGATCTTCCATTATTGAATAATCCTGACCTTCTCTATACCCCTCCGGATACGACCTTGTTCAACCACATAACCAAGGAATTTGTTGCTCCACTGAGCAAAAGAGAACTTCCCTTCTTCACATACAGACTATTTCCCCTCAGCCTGTTGAACACCTTCTGTAGATGCTCTTCATGTTTCCTTTGAAACAACACCGACTCTCCCAATGGTGCTTTGGATGGGCGAACACATCCTGCTTCCAATTTATCAAGCTGTTTCCCCAACTCTACTATCTCTGGAGGTGCTATCTGACATGGCCCTTTAGCAGGTGGTTTCACTTCTAATATCAACTTGATCTTATGCTCCACAGTCCATTGTGAAGGCAAATTGTGAGGTAGCTTATCCGGAAACACCTCCTTGTACTCATCCAACACCGCTTGGATGGTCGTAGGCTCCAGCTCTTGGCCTACTTCTTTGTCTATCACCACCATGGCTAAACATGTTTGCTCACCCTGACTAAAAGGGACTTCCCATCATCTCCTTTCATTGCAGCGACTTGCACCATACACAAGTGGTCTCCCATCAGACACAAGGAACTAGCTAAAGGCATCATCACTACCCTTATCCCCTTTAGGAACTCCATTCCTAGAACGAATGGAAAGTCATCCAATGGCACCGTTGTGAAATTCATATGACATTCCCACTGTCCAAGCTTTACAACCACTAGCTTGGCTACTCTCAAAGTAGGCTGGGCTGCAGAATTAACTGCTTTCATGCATCCTTTATCCTCTCTAAGGATAAGTTGAGTCTCTATGCTTTCAACTGTGAAACAAAATTATGAGTAGCCCCCATATCCACCATAGTGCAGGTACTCTTCCCATTTATCCTCAAGTCCACAAACATTAACCCTTTTGCTTGTGTAACTTTTGGTGCTTTTGCCTGCTTTTCCAATGCGCTCACCAGCCGCACTGAACCTACCCTCGGGGCATGATCCTCTTCCTCCTCTCTTCCCACCACTTTTCCCAAAGTGGAAGCTTATAAGGCATTGAGTAATCCCTTGTGTTGACACTCACTCACTCTGTGAGACCCATTACACAAGTAGTATGAAATTTTACGTTTCCCCTTTCCATTGGGTGTGTTGAACCCTTGAGATTAAAAAACTTCCTTTGAGGTTGATGATTTAGAGTCAACTCCCCCACTCTTGGGTTTGCCTTTCTTGAAAGATTTTCCACTATTTCCCTCTCCGCCAAACAGTGGATGAAACAGTATCATCACCAGTGTAGTCAGTTAAGTGCTCTGTAGTAGCTTTTGCAGTTGACAAGTCTTGAACTCTTTGCCTATGAAGTTCTATCCTTGCCCACAGTTTCATCCCCTCAAGAAAATAGAACAACTTTTCCTTCTCCGACATATCCCGAATATCCAACATCAAAGTAGAAAATTGTTTCACATATTCCCTTATTGACCTCGTATGCTTGAGATCTCTCAACTTTCTCCTTGCATTATACTTAACATTCTCAAGAAAGAATTGGGCCTTGATCTCTCTCTTCATGTCTTTACAACTATTGATTACATAGCTTCCATTTTCAATTTCTTTGTACTTGGTACACCACCACAGTTTGGCATCACCAACCAAGTACATGGTCGCAGTATCCACCTTTGCCTGTTCTGAGGCCATCCTCATAGTGCGAAAGTACTGCTCCACATCAAACAAGAAGTTCTCTAACTCCTTGGCATCTCAAGCACCCCCATACGTCTTGGGTTCTAGCACCTTGGTCTTGCTAACTCTCAGAGTGTTGGGGTTCCCTATAGCAAGAACCATTAGGTTTACCTTTGCATCTATATCAGCCATTCGTGACTGCAAAGTTTCAACTGTATGGTGAAAGTCCTTTGACATGTCGCCTATCAAACCTGTTTGATGTTTTTGTGATCCCATCACTTCATCAACAAGTTCTCTCATCTAGGCCACCTCCGCGGCCACAGTATTGGTTGTTGCCCCAACCTGTGCTTCCAACATGCTTATTCTCTCAACATTGTTTGGTGCCATGTTTACTTACCAAAGCTTTCCAAATCCCACAACGAAGGTAACTAAATTCTCGTAGCAACTCAACCTTGGCTCTGATACCAAGTGTCATAGTCTGACTATTTTCACACCTTTGTGAAGGGCCATGCGGCGCTAGCTAAAGCACTCTTGTTTAACTAGCTAGCCTATCGTTTACCAACATTCATCCATGAAACACTTTCATTAGCATTCAATCAAATGGCAATGGAAACACTAATCAATTCATAAAATTCATGGCAAGCAAGCAGTAAACATTGAAGCAAACGTAATTCATTAACAACACCTCTGTTGACATTGTGTACTTAGCAAAGGAGGCAAGTAGGCTAAACACATTGACAAAAGCTAGTGAATTTTACAATGACTAATGAACACTCACCCTCCCCTAAAGAGCTTTCTATAGGCCATTCCCACTCCAACATTAGGAAACATTAAAGTGACCGAGGAGTCATACTGCCTTATTTGGCATACAAAGACACTACTAGAAGAAAATAACCCTACACTAGTATTTACATGATGGAAACCCATCCCAAGCACATGATACAAGCAGTCACAGGCCAGCATAATGCCCTAAACAAGCTTAGCTCGTGACATCGAGGAATGGTTTGGTTAGTTCTAAAATTTTCTATTATCTTTTTTTTTTGTTATTTCTTTCTTTAGTTTTCTTTGTTTAGATTTTGTACTACTTATTTGCATCATTAGTGTTCTTAGTTTCCTATTTTTAATCTCTTTTTCATTTAGTCCCGCCTTAGTTGTTTTGAAGCATTTGATAATTATGGCACTCATGTTTGATGTCATGGGCTAGGGACGAGACAAATAGATTGTATTGCGTACATCACAATCCTAGTGGTAGTTTTTAAAGTGTTGAATTGGATTCTAGCTTTGACTTTAGTTTTGGGACTGAATTAGAAAATCCTTTTACTGCTAATAACATGACTGAATAAGTTCCTAGGACACTTATGGATTGTCTGCAACCCACACAAACAACATAACCATCTTGCATCATATTGCCTAAGAATGCACAAAATTTTAACATCAAGCATGGAATGATATCTGTGATACTTCAGCTTCATAGGATGGAGTCCAAAAATCCATATCAGCACTCAAGTGATTTTGATCTTGCATGTACAACATTCATGAGTAGGGTTGTTACTAATGAGACAATTAGATTACGTCTGTTCCCTTTTTAATTGAAAGAAAAGGCTAAGACGTGGTTTAATTCTCTTAGGCCAAATTCTATTGCTAGCTAGCCTGACATGCAAAAAGAATTTCTGCATAAATTTTTTCCCTTACAAAGAACTCAATCTTTGTATAAGCAGATCATTCAATTCATGTAGAGAGTTGATGAGACATTTCATGCAAGCTGGGAAAGATTTAAAGAACTGGTTAGCATGTGTCCCATCATGGATTTGAGTCATGGCGATTGGTGAACTACTTCTGCACCGCTTTAACCCTTGAATTGAAGTAGTTTGTCCATATAATGTGTACATGGGATTTCTTCAACAAGGAGCCTAATGATGCATTGGGTTTTCTTGATTATTTAGCTAAAAATGCTTAGGAGTGGACTACCAGGATTGACAAAAAACCAATTGCAACTTAACCATTGAGAGCAATACCTAGTGGAGGGTGATATGAACTAAAGGATGACATTGATGTTCAGGCACATCTAGCTGCAATCACCAGAATATTGGATGCTATGGAAATAGAAAAAGTGAAAGCAGTGAATAAAGCTTAGGAAATTTGTGCTCTGTGTGCTGACACCAGTCATGAAACGTTGGAATGTCTTGTTTTGCTAATGTATCAGGAAAATAGTGCAGAGAAGCCTCAGAATGTAAGCTAGGTGGGTGGACCTCCAAATCCACCAATCTCAAATACTTATACTCCAGTATGTGAAATCACCCTAATTTTTCATGGAGAAATGATCAAGGGCAATCAAGCCAGCCAACTGCACCTACTCAAGGAACTTTTCAGTAGTACCCCGTGGCTCAACATCAGCAACCTTTTCAACCTCCTAAGAAATCATTGGATGATACAATTGCTTAGATGGCTGCCATCTTTCAACAATTTACGGCAAGCGAAAATATAACCAACACTCAGAATTCTCAAGCCATCAGTGAAATCATAGGCATGCTTAGAAAAATAACAACTACTTTGAACACTTTGGAGAAGGATAAATTTCTAGCTCAGAATCAACCTAACCCGCAAGTGTACCAGAAGTCATAGGTGCATTCAGTTAAGAATGAAGAAGTGAATCTAGGGAAAGCTATCATGACACGCATGAGTGGTAAGCAAATTGAGCAGGTTGCACCAAAGCCATCAACTGAAATTGATCCTAAGCATGATAAATGTCTAGAAGTTGTGGAATATATGCTGGAGTCATCTAAAGCACATGTTGACCAAAGTGGGAACCAAGAAAAGGAGATTGAGCTTATGGATCAGAAAATTGAGGAGTTGAGGAAGGATTATGCCCCTACCGCACCATACCTTTAGAGATTATTTCTAGCTACCAAGAGTAAGTAGCAAAAAGAGATTTTTGAGGTGCTCAAATAGTTAAAAAATTAACATTCCACTATTGGCTAGAAGCTATTCAAAAAATTCCTTCTTATGCCAAGTTTATGAAAGATCTATGCACAGTGAAGAGGTAGTTGAATGTGAAGAAAAAGGCATTCTTAATAGAACAAGTAAGTGCAATCATCCAGCGTGAGACTTCTCCAAAGTACAGAGATCCGGGTTCTCCTACAATTTCCATCGTGATTGGTGAGTCCCAAATTGCTAGAGCTTTGCTGGATTTGGGCAGTAGTGTGAACCTGTTGCCATACTCACTTCGTAAGCAACTTGGACTGGAAGAGTTAAAGGAGACTACCCTCATGTTGCAATTAGCCAATAGGTCAATTAAGAGACCAAGGAGAATTGTGGAAGATGTGCTTGTATAAGTTGAAAAATTTTACTATCCAGTTTACTTTGTAATCCTGGATATATAGCAGTCAAATTTCAAAAATTATCAAGCACTTGTCATCTTTGGGAGACCTTTCCTTTGATGATGAGTTTAGTTTTTGAAGTTCTGAATTTTAATTAATGAGGAGTGTTAGTCATCCCAGCCCCGGGAGTATATAGTCTAGAGGGGGGTGAATAGATTCTTTTTATGGAATACGTATTTCTCTCTAAAATAAAAACTCTTGGTAAGATAAAAGAAATTATATCACAATATAAGTAAATGTAAATCATGCACAAGACAAATAAAATGAAGAGAAGGGTAGAGAAAATTAAAACCAGTATTTTTATGTGGCTTGGCACCAAGCCTACGTGCACGCCTTGGGACCAACCCAAGGATTCCACAATCCACTAAGTAACTCTTTCACCGGTAGAGAAGCCTTACAACTCAGGAACAAATCCCTACCATGCTCAAAAAGAGCCTTCACTCGGGAAGAAATCCCTACCTGCTTATAAAGAGCCTCTTCGGTTCACAAAGAACCTTCACCAAACGGTTCACAAAGAACCTTTACACGAAGATGATGGAAATACAATATGATGCTCCTCAAATGAGCAAATATTAAATACAAAGCAAGCCTCACACTATCTCTAATGAATCAAACACAATTAAAGAGCAAGAGAGAATGAGCAGTTGTGAATGAAGAACAACAATGCAAAGTGTTAGGTGCTTAGGTTTTGGTATAAAAAGATGTTTTTCACTAAGAATGATCATTCAAAACCATACTAATACAAGTACAATAGCTTGTATTTATAGCCCAAGAGCCAAAGGAGCTGTTAACTAGCTGTTGGGGGGAAGAAAAGATATTTTATTTGGTAAACTAGCCGTTTTCCACCCATTAGCGTCATTCTACCCATTGGACTTGTTGAAGAGTCCCTGTTCTTGTCGACTAGTCACACACTGCCACTCATCGACAAATCCCCTGTGTTCGTCAATGAGTAACCCAAATTAGAAAATGTTATAAACATGAAAGTTGTGAAATTTTGTCTTAACGTTCCAAGAACACCAAGATTGTCCTTTTTGGACTTTTTTTTAGCAAAAGTTATGCCTCAAATACCGAAATGTGTGAATGACTCAAGGCTGCACTACGGTAGTGACGATTGCTTTGTTTTTTCCTTGTCAAAAAGAGTTTTAATGACTCAAAACATTCTTGGACAAAATTATGTGAAATATTTTTACTCTAATGAAGATTAAAACTTGTCCAAATGAGTTTCCTTTTGAATATAAGATATCTTGATTAATAAAACACGTTTGAAAATCCATTTTGATATCTTATATGCTTAGTTTGTCATTTTATAAATATATTTGACTTTCTTTGAACCTTTATGACATAAAACTTATTTTAACACAATCGGGACCAAGTATAAAAATGTTCTTAAAACTAAGATGTTAAAAATTTGTCCCTTTGAAAAACATATTTGAGTTTTAGGATTTATTTGACAAACTTTTGTTTTAACTTAGAAAACTATGAATATTGAGTTTATGACTTTAGTGCAATCCTATATACTCATGTGTCGTAGTATGCATGCATTTGCTCAACTCTATCTTAGAAATCATGCAAGAAACACACTCACAAGAGTTACAAAATATACTAGCTCATATAATCCTTATTACAAATAATTCTACAATTAAGTTTCCTTCAGTTGTGCTTGGGTCCTTCCAAGTACGTGTCCATGAAAAGTAAGGTGTAGTACCAAGAGGGGTGTGGGGTGAATTGGGTTTTAAAAGTTTCTTTGAAATCTTTTTATAAATTCTTTTCCTAACTTATTATATGTTTAGCAATCACACAAGGATGGTTTGAATTTCGATTACGATATCAGCTGAGAATCAAATTCACTTTTAAATATTTATGAAAAAGTATATCAATTTGATCTTGCAACAATTTAAATTAACACCCAATCAATAAGGCAACACAATCCACAAGTTAATCAATTAAACGATGTATGAATTTTAGCAGTGCTTCCAAGATTTCAGCTTTTGAATACGTCAACTTACTCAACAAGATAACCTTGATTTCAATATGAAAAGAAATAAAGATTCCAACCAAGTATCCAAAACTTAGAAATTAAATAAACCACTTTCAATATTAATGAGTCTTGGGTGTTAATCAATCAACGTACTCCCTTATGGTTTCTGCAATATGTATTGATCAACCAACGTACCCCCTTTCGGTTTCCATAATTCCCAAAAGCAAATTAATTTTCATCAATTCAATATTCAATCCACATAGTTGATATATGTGCAGAAAATTAAAGAGAGTATGGAAGAGAGTGAGACCGAGATTTTTATGAGAATCGGCTATGCCCGCCTACGTCCTCACCTTAGGCAACACACCTAAGGATTCCACTATACCACTCCTTTACGAACGGCGCAAATCTTTACAACACTCCTTCAATAGGTTAGAGCCCTCCTCTCCAAGTGATGCCCCACACTCGGTACAACGTTTCAACAGCCTTGAACAGTAAAAAAAACAAGAAAACAAGAAAAACTTCTTACGTACAAGAATCACTCTCAAAAAGAGCAAATTAGTACAAGTTATAGCACATCTAAGAATACTTCAATTTAATTATCAATGAAGAATAGAATTGAAGCTCAGGGAATATATCACTGGGATCTTTCTTTTGATTGATCAAGCTCAAAGTTAATGCTTAAAGGTTGATGAAAAATACTTAGCAAGTCTCAGAAAAACTCCAGCAAGTATGTGAGCAAGAAGTCTTTTGGAAGAGTACGAGAATTATAAGCTTGATTGCTATTTTGAATTCTTGATATGATTTGAATTTGTGAAATCATGTATTTATAGAGTTAAAAATTCATATTTTCGTGTTGCCCAAGTTACTTGGAGTGTTTCCCAAGTTTTGACAAAATTTGGGGCACAAGCAACATAATTTGGAAACTTTTAAATGTTTTAAAATAGCTGTTACGAGGTTCAGGCACCTAGACTCATCGGGGTCAGTCGCCTGGACTTTGAAATTCAGCAAAATATCAAGGTCAGAACAGGGTCAAGTGCTTGGAATCATAGGGGTTAGTCGCCTGGGCCTATACTGTCTTCCCAATTTTAATTTAGCATAAATGTCAGTCGCCTAACCAGTCAAAGGTCAGTCACCTAGACACTTAAAAACCTGTGTTTTAAAACTTGTTTCCAAAAACTCTTGCAAACTTGTTTTGATACTTTTCAAATTATTTTCTGGGATTTTCAAAATATGGTTGCTAAGTCCATGATTAACCCCAATGAGCTTCAAAGAATTTATTTTGACATTTAATTGAAGTACTTACACAAGACTTCCTTAAGACTTAAAATTTTTCTAAACTTGAAGTCTTCACGTATATCTTGCTTTGAGTCCATCTTGTCTTGAGTTTCAATATTCTTTAAGCTTTCATAATGTTTTTTTGTTTTTGACCTTCTTGAGCTTTCTTTCGATCACTTGGCTTTGGAATGCAATTTTTCATAACACTTCTGATCTTGGACTCTTATACTTGAACTTTTTGACCTTCTTATGTTTGGTTTTTTGAAACATCATTACTTAAACCATAACATGTTAAATTACTTTGATTTGTTATCATCTAAATAAGATTCGAAAGCCATGTTAGGCTAGCAATCTCCCCCTTTTTGATGATGATAAACAAGGAGCAAAGATAGGAGAACCTTAATAAGGCTCCCCTTTACAATAAGCATACTTTTAACAATGTTTGGAGAAGTATAATCATTCATATGTTCAATTTTCACCCTTAACAATTTTCAAGATCAAGTATCAGTGTATCATAGTTCATATCAGCATATTAGCATTAGTAATAGCAGATCATGTCTCAAGTCATCATATCTCACATCATATCATCATTAGTAGCATCATCTCATGTATTTTGCATTTTAGCTCAAACTTCTCAATTTGCTTATATTTCCTCATTTTGGCTTTCTCCCCCTTTCTATTTATTATTCCAATATGTTCTCATTTTTTCTCTCAAATTTCTCTCCGCCTTTTGACATCAATCAAAAAGAGAAAAATAGCGTAGTCACAAAGATACACAAAATAGTACACAACGATATGCATATTCATTTAGTGCAGCAGGGTGTACAAAGTGTCACTTATATCAGGAGATACATTCAAATAAAATTAAAATAGAGATTCAAAGCCAAGACACATAGATAACTGAGATACAACACAAAAAAGCCATAAATATATATCAAGCATCATCAGCTGCATTATCATCATCAGTCGCATCATCTTTTTCAGTACTTTCATCACTTCCTTCTTCAGTCTCCTCATCAGAAGCATCATCACTAGGAAGTGCGGAGCTGGTGTCCATGGGATCAACACTCTGAGAGGAACTAGCCTTATGCTGCTCTATGCGACTAAGGCACTAGTTAAGTGAGGAGCAGGTAGTATGTAGTGAGGCCACGTTCTCATGAAGTGACTTTAATCCCAAACACATGTCATGACTAAATGTAGTGAACTGATGATGGAAGGGTACAAACCAAGATGGAGTGTCAGGCTCAGATTCTTGTTGCTGATTTGGAGGTGGAGATGGAGCTGTTTGTCTCAGTGGTCTTCTCCCTTTTAGAAACCAACCTTGCTTATGTTTTTCATATCCCATTTGTTTCAGGGTCGTAGAGTTGAAAAAATCACATCAAGTTCTCTTTATGAACAGCTTGGTAGGAGTGGTGACACTAGGGTGAGCAAATAGTAGATTCAGGATATCACCATACGTAAGAGTGACTCGACAGGCTTCCAATTTAGACCAATTCCATTTTAGAATTAAACTAGATAAGTTAAGTTTCTTCCCTTTTAACAAATACCCCAATACGAGAAGGGTAGAGAATACCGATATTTTTACGTGGTTCGGCACCAAGCCTACGTCCACGCCTTGGGACCAACCCAAGGATTCCATAATCCACTAAGGAACTCCTTCACTAGCGGAGAAGCCTTACAACTCAGGAACAAATCCTTACCACACTCACAAAGAGCCTTCACTCAGGAACAAATCGCTACCCAAACACAAAGAGCCTCTTCGGTTCATAAAGAACCTTCACCAAATGGTTCACAAAGAATCTTTACAAGAAGATAATGGAAATATAATATGATGCTCCTTAAATGGGAAAATATTAAATACAAAGCAAACCTTACACTATCTCTCAAGGAATGAATCAAACAATATTAAAGAGCAAGAGAGAATGAGTAGTTGTGAATGAAGAATGACAATGCAAAGTGTTAAGTGCTTAAGTTCTGGTATAAAAATATGTTTTTCACTAAGAATGATCAAAAGCCTTCAAAATCATATTAATACAAGTCTAATAGCTTGTATTTATAACCCAAGAGCCAAATGAGCCATTAGCTAGCCATTGGGGGTAAGAAAATATATTTTATTTGGTAAACTAGCCGTTTTCTGCCCGTTAGTGCCATTCTACCCATTGGACTCATCAACGAGTCCCCTGCTCTCGTCAACTAGTCACACACCGCCACTCATTGACGAATCCCCTGTGTTCATTAATGAGTACCCTGAATTAGAAAGAGTAATCAACATAAAAGTTGTGGAATTTTGTCTTTGCTTTCCAGAGACACCAAGATTTTCATTTTTAGACTTTTCTAGCAAAAGTTATGCTCCAAATATCAAAAAGTGTTTAGAACTCAAGGTTGCACTATGGTAGTGATGATTGCTTTGTTTTTCTTTGTCAAAAAGCGTTTTAATGACTCAAAACATTCTTGGACAAATGTATATGAAATATATTAACTCTAATGAATATTAAAACTTGTCCAAATGAGTTTCCTTTTGAATATAAGACATCTTTGTTAATAAAACACGTTTGAAAACCCATTTTGATATCTTATATGCTTAGTATGTCCTTTTATAAATATACTTGACTTTCTTTGAACTTTTAGGATATAAAACTTTTTTTAACTCAATTGGGACTAAGTATAAAAATGTTCTTAAAACTAGGATGTTAAAAACTTGTCCCTTTGAAAACATATTTGAGTTTTAGGATTCATTTGACAAACTCTTGTTTTAACTTAGAAAACTATGAATATTGAGTTTGTGACTTTAGTGCAATCCTATATACTCATGTGTCCTAGTATGCATGCTCTTGCTCAACTCTTGCTCAGAAATCATGTAAGAAACACACTCGCAAGAGTTACAAAACATACTACCTCACAGAACCCTTATTACAAATAATTCTACAATTAATCTTCCTTTGGTTGTGTTGGGTCCTTCCGAGTACGTGTCCATTTGATCTTTCCTTATTGACGTCTACTCGATCTGATCTTTGCCTTCAATCCAATAATTCATGTATGAGTACCTGTATTAAACATGATTTGCAAAGATAGGAAAACACTTGGAACAACATATAGGTTAATATCATGAAAACACATTAAACAATGATGGTGTAGCCACTAAGGCTAACAAGGAAACTAACAATACTAATGAAAATCTCTTTGAAGCTTTGGATTGTTTGGTAGATTTTCCTTGACCACTTGATGTATAGGTTGCTAGTGTTAGATGGCAGCCCCAGTTTGAGATTTCTACCACCATTGGACATACTTAAATCTTCAGAGGAGGAAGTTCCCAACTGGAACTGAAACCACTCCCCATAGATTTAAAGTATGCTTTTCTTGGTCCTAAAGAAGGCACCTTTCCTATTGTGATATCCTTAAAGCTAAATCAGAAAGATGAAGCCCAGTTAATGGAAGTCCTAAGAAAGCACCAAGATGCATTTGGGTGGACAAAAGCTGACATCAAAGGTATTGATGCTGCCATTTGTACACACAAATCCATCTTGAGGATAATGCTAGACCAGTTCGAAATGCTCAATGTAGGCTCAACCCTACCATGAAAGAAGTTATCAAAAAGGAAGTGCCCAAGCTGCTCGCGATGGGTATTATCTACCCCATCTCAAACAGAAGTGGATAAGCCCAACTCAGGTAGTACAAAAAAAAAAAATATAGTTTGACTATTGTTAAAAATGAGGAAAATGAATTGATTCTAGCTAGGATGGTAACTGACTGGAGGATGTGTATTGATTACAGAAAACTTAATTCAGCCAATAGGAAAGACCATTTTCCTTTGCTATTTTTGGACCAGATTTTAGAATGTTTGTTTGGTAATGCATTTTATTGTTTCTTGGATGGTTTTTTTGGATATTACCAAATTGTTGTAGCATTTGAGGACCAACAGAAGACTACCTTCACCTGGCTTTTTGGTACCTTTACTTTCACTAGAATGCCTTTTGGTTTATGTAATGCTCTAACTACTTTTTAGAGATGTATGATGAGTATTTTTTCTAATATGATTGAGGATATTTGTGAAATATTCATGCATGATTTCTCTGTTTGTGGAAAAAACTTTGGAAAACTATTTACGTAATCTGGCTCATTTTATGAAAAGATATGAGGAGAAAAATATTTTGCTTAATTGGGAGAAATTCCAGTTTATAGTCACTCATGACACTGTTGTAGGCCACATAGTTTCTTCTGAAGGTATAAAAGTTGACAAGGCAAAAATTGAACTAATATCTAAACTCCATATCCCTAGGACAGTTAAAGATATTCGTTCTTTTCTTGGCCATATTGGTTTTTATATGTGATTTGTTAAGGGGTTTAGTTCGATTGCAAAACCTTTGAGCACTCTTTTGCAAAATAATGTTGAATTTTTTTTGGACCAATGAGTGCCAAAGAGCTTTTGATACCCTTAAAGAATCGCTTGCCACCGCTCCTATTTTGCAACCCCTGCAGTGGGATCTTCTTTTTGAAATTATGACTGATGCAAGTGACCATGCTTTAAGGGGCTATTTTGGGCCAACGTGTGAATAACATGCCGTCTATGATTTACTATGCCAGTATGACCTTAAATGATGCCTAGAAAAATTACACCACTACTAAAAAAGAATTTCTTGCTGTGGATTTTGCATTTGATAAATTTCAGGCTTACATGATCGGTTCTCTTATTGTTATTTTCACTAACCATTCTACTTTGAAGTATTTGTTGGCTAACAAAGATGCAGAAAAGCACTTAATCCGCTAGATCTTGTTACTTCAAAAGAGTTTAACATCAACATCAAGGACAAAAAAAGAGTTGAGAATGTGGTGGCTGACCACCTCTCTAGATTGCCACCACCTTCTTCTGCAGACATCAGCCCTCCTCTTGATAAGAGTTTCCCGGATAAACAACAATTTTTGGTTCAAAAAGCTCCATGGTTTGCTAACATAGTCAACTACCTGGTGACTGAACAAATGTTTTCTTACTGGTCCACCCAAGATAGGCATCGATTTCTCTCTGAGGTATGACATTTCTATTTTTATGATCCATATCTTTTTAAATATTGTTAAGATCATTTGATTCAAAGGTGCATTCCTAATGATGAGTTTTCTTCTATTTTAAGATTTTGTCGTATGGGTGCATGTGGTGGTCATTTTTCAGCTCAAACAAAAAGTAGCCAAAATTTTTCAAAATGGGTTGTACTAGCCTTCCATGTTCAAAGACGCTTGCAATTTTTTTAAGGCGTGTGAGTTGTGTCAAAAGTAGGACCCATTAGTAAGAGAGACATGATGCCTCTTTCCCCCATTCCTACCTTAGAAATTTTTGACTGTTGAGGAATTAACTTCATGAGGCCATACCCAGTCTCCTTTGGGAGCACTTTTATTTTATTGGCTGTGGATTATGTTTCAAAATGGGTTAAGGCTATTGTGTTGACTTTATGAGTCCTATACCAATTTGATTATGACAAATCCAAAGTATCTTACTTGTTCATCTTGTGCTTGAACATATATTTCTCTTAGAAGGCACGTAGAGTCAAGGTATGATCAAAGCCATAAGGATCTCAAAGCTCACTACATGATGGCAATCAAAAGAGTAAAAAGAATGAAGATATTTTATGTTGTATTATATTGCATTTAAGTATTGGTCTATAATAATGCATTTCATGCATGATCGAATTTAAAGCTCAACAAAGACCATAGACTGACCTTAGGTCCCAAAACTTTTCATGAAAAACCCTCTAAATAAAAAAGTCATACTCATACACATAGGGTTGAAAATGTTAAAAGTCATTTTTAGGGCAAAAAATTAGGTTGGTCAACCGACCATTACTAGTTCAAACTAGCTCAGTTGACTGACCATGCCTTGAGGGCAAAATTATAATTTTTATCAAGCTCGGCTGGCTAGCTAATTTTTCTCCTAAAATCCCCCAGTTGACTGAACCTAGTAAGGCTCGGAAATCACCTTTTTGCTCAGTTGACCGACTATTTGCTCAGTCAACCGAACCTACAAAGGTTTGGAAATCGCCTTTTGCTTAGCTGATTGACTCGTTACCCAGTTGACCTAGTTTTGTAGAAATTTTGAAAAATAAAGTTAGGTCAACTGACTGGTGGGTTGCTCAGTCGACCGGCCTACTCGGGAAGCTAAATTTTTGCTATGGTCAGCCGACCGACTTCTTCATCAATCAATCGACCCTCTCGGGTTGCCCGATATTTCAGTGCTAAACACCACTATTTTTGTAATTAAAGTTTTCTAAAATTCCCACCATGTTCCTAACGATCATTATTTTTTGGGAATTCTATATATAGCCCATCACAAAGCTTGATTAGCACCTTGATTAGCTAAAAAATCCTCTCAAAATATTTTGTGCTATTCTTGTTATACTCTCATATACAAGCATTCATTTCTATTGACTCTGTGAGTTCGATCTCTGTTTTGATGCTGACGAAATATCGGGAACTTATGTGTGTATTTAGAATATGCATAGGTCTATGATTGAGATCACACATAAGAGAAAGAGAGCACAGAGGCCAAGATGGAATATGTACATTTACCTGGCATATCTCGTTCAGTGAAGAGCATGAAGATTGAAGACTTTTCTATTTTTCATTATAATAGCATTTTAGATTTTGGGTCTGTAATAATTTAAGTTCAATGGTCTGTAATAATCAATGTCTTACCTGCATGGTAGGATAGATAAGCTCAAAAGGACTTAGACTGACCTTAGGACCCTTATTTTTGTATGAAATTATCCCTTATTGACTTAAAATTAATCATCATATGAATAGGACATTGTATAAGAGGAATAGGACCAAAATGCCCAAAGTTGGCATGTTCGGTTGACTGAACCCTAATACTCAAGGACTTTCGGTCAACCGAACCTCCACCGGGTCAATAGTTTGACCTTTCAATCGACTGACCTCAAAATGAGCTGCAACGCTCTGGTCAACCGAAACAACACGTGGGAAACCCCAACGCCCTAGTTAACCGAACCTCCAAGTTCAAAATGACTTCGTCGATCGAAGTAGATGAAGTTCGGTCAACCGAACTATGTCTGGTCTACCAAAATTTGGAGGGTTCAGAATCGCCTTTGGACGGTCGACGGAACCTATAGTTCAAAAATCACCTGGCTAACTGAACTTGGCAACTTGGTCGACAGAACCATGAAAATGGTCAACCAACCCTCTCGGGTTGCTCTAGTTTTACCAAGGTTAAAACACTATTATTTTTTATTAACCTTATTTAAAATTTTGCAGAAATGACTATGAGGTCCCAAACGGTAAAAAATTCAAGGGTGTCTATATATACCCCCTCATTTGCAAAGATTAGAGAGAGATTAGCAAAAACAATTAGTGGTTTTTTTCTCTAAAACTCCAAAAGCTTCATTTCTTATATTCAAGCTCCCTACACTCATTCTTACTTATTCTTATTGCTAAAATCATCTAGTGCTCTTGTTATTTTCTCTCATTTGTTCTTGTTGATTGAGATATTTTTCTTTTGAGAGTACGCTTTAAGTTTTTCTAGGAGACTTCATAAATAAGTATTCCGTAGGAAAACTTCTTCAAGCTTGTGGGTTTTGCATAATCATTGCAATACTCAATAGCTTATATTGGGTTTTGTTTGTGAAATAATATTTTTACAAACCAATTTTCAAATATCTCCCATGGTTCATTTTGAAAAAAAATATTTGTTGAAGATATTTGAAGTGTGTTTGAGATCTTTGTTGCTGCATTGTGATTAATACTATTATCTTGATACAAAGATCCTCATATACACACTCTCATGTACTGATTGCCATATTTGCATTAATCTTTGAGAGTAGATATTAAGACTACACTGAGCTTATCATATCTTATCATTTGGTAGTGTGTTGATTATATTGGTGTAAATCTGCTTGATTGAGAAGCATATAGTTTGTACACAGTTTATTGTGAATCATTTGTATTCTAGGCGTGTGCCTGAAGAGGGAGACTAGCCCTATTCAATAGTCTCGGATTGGCTTAGATCCAGTTAGGAAAGCTAGGTGTGCCATCCTGGTAAGGTGCGGTTGTAGGTTAAGGTCAGCCCCATTAATTGACTTGACTGAAATCGGTGCCGCTCCACCCTTGAAGTAAGGCCTTAAAGGAATCCTCTTACTTGTGAGCTTGAGGCGGGGATATAGGCAGTATTAGTCGAACCCTGATAACATATTATGCGTGTATTTTATATTTTTGCAATTTATTTTTTGCACTTTCATTTTCAGCACATGTATGTTGTATGTTTGATTCATTATATGCTTTACATGTGTTGATTGGGTTTATGATCATTTAGACAGACCCCAGGTTGTGGTTATACTGCTTCTAGTTTAGTTGGACCTAGGAGATAAAATTTTAAATACCCAATTCACCCCCCTCTTGGGAATACACCGATTCCAACAATTTCACTCAATTTCCCATATTTGTTTGCAAAATCTTTTTTAAAAGAGAGCATTAAACTCATATTCTTCATTTGCATACTGATTGCAACTTAAAGAGAGGTTGAGTATTAATTCTTGAGAGCATTATACATTTATTTCAAAAGCGTACACTCTCATTTGTTCGCTCATATTTGAATATTATTTTTAGAGAATAAGCTTGAGTTCTTCCCATATTATTTGATCCATAATTTTTTGTTGGGAGATCTTCACAACTTATGAATCTTTGCATCTTCGTTGCAAGATTCAAAAGCTTATTTGGTGATTATTGCAAAAATATTTTTATAAGCTAATCTCCAATACTTCATATTTGAAAAATACCCTTTGGAGATATTAATTGGGTTCTTGAGATCTTTGAAAATACACTTAGTGAAAATATTATATTTGAATCGAAGATCATTTTAAGCATCATCTTTCACATTATTCCATACGCATATACATTTTAGAGAAATATCATATAAACTCTATTGAGCTTAATCTCCTATCATATAGGAGTGTATTGAGCTTCATTTTGTACAAATTTGCTTATCATGGAAGTACTTGTACCCAAAAACTCTCATATTGTTGTATTCCCAGTGTGTGGTTTCGTCGAAAGAGGAGGTCACCATCCTATAAGGTGTACCAATTTGGCTCAGCATGGGTAATTAAGTTAGGAAGCACCATCTTGTAAGGTGTAGGTTTGGCTTCGCTCGTAAGTGAGCTGAGGAGACTCTGCCTCGTGAGGAGTATTGTAAACGGCGTCGCTCCATTCAGTTAAGTGAGCATTTAGTGAATCCTCAAGTGGGTTGGCTTGAGGCAGAGACGTAGGCCTGCTTATCTTTATCTATTGAGAATTATTGCATTTGTTTTAAATACTGATTTGTGAGTGTTTGGAAAATACTGGAATTAAGATAAATGTTTAAATTATTTGGACATTCATTTATCTGCTAAATCTCTATTTGATTAGAAAAGACCCTAGGTTGTGAAATACAGATTGTTAGTGTGATTTGGCCTAGGGTTTTTAAAATATCCAATTTAGCCCCCCTCTTAGGATTACACCAAAAATCACATTTGGTATCAAAGCCTTATTGCATTGGACTTAACTGTTTTTGTAAAAGATTGCAATAGCTCATGTTGGTGTAATTCCTTTCGGTGAGGGACAATCGTCCACATGTCCTTCGATTTTCGTTGGTGTTAATTACACCTTCTAGAAACAAAGAACGTGCATTTTTCTTCAAAATCTTGATTAGAAGGAGTGGAGGGTTGTCTCCAAGGGAGATTTTGTCCCTATGAAAACTTTAGAAGAAGTGAAATTACCTAAGACTGAAGATGAACTCACTGATTATGACATAAGAATGATTCAAGTAAATGCTACTGCAATGAATGCCCTATACTATGCTCTAGATGTTAATGAATTTAATAGGGTTATGACATGTACATTTACTAAAGAAATATGGGATAAACTAGAGGTTACATAAGAAGGCACTAGAGATGTTAAGGATAGTCGCATTGACATGTTAACTAGTGAATATGAGGCATTTATGATGAACGCTAATGAATCCATACAAAGCTTGTACACTCGATTCACACATATCACCAACCCTTTGCATGCACTTGGTAAGACTTACCTAACATATGAAATGATTAGGAAAATACTTAGGGGTCCACTGCCAATGTGGGAGGCAAAAGCCACTACCATAACTGAGGGGAGAAACCTAAAGGCAATGACACTGGATGAGCTTATTAGATCACTGATCACATATGAAATGACAGTAATTGAGAGGTTAAGCGAGCACAACAGGGCAAAGAAAGTGACAGCTCTAAGAGTTTCCACCAGCAGCTCCAATGAAGGTAGTGATGAGGAGTCAGAGGAGGACATGACACTGTTGACTAAGAAATTCACCAGGTTCTTTAAAAAGAATGGGAGATCATCCAAAAAATTTCGGAGCTCAAAATCTGAGAAGGGAGAGTCAAGCAGGAAAAAGGAAGAATTAGATCCTCCCATTTGCTTCAACTGTAACAAAGTTGGCCATATTAGACCAAAATGCCTGTTTTTGAAAAAGGATTCGAAAAAGAAGAAATTGGCAATGAAAGCCAACACATATTGGGCTAGACATAGTATCAGTGGTTTAGACACCGAGACCAGTGACACTAAAGTCTCAAACTTGTGTTTGATGGCACATGGTGATCATGAGGTATATTCATCTTGCTCTCTATCATCTTATTATTCTAGTGGTGATTCTGATGTTGATAGCATGCCTACATATAAAGAACTGCAGCTTGAGTATATTCATGTTCAAAAATTACTTAAAAAAATGTCTAAGAAAAATGATGATTTGATAATCAAATGTAAAGATTTTTCAAATGCATTTGAAAAAGAAAAGAAATCTTGTTCCTTTTTAATGAAAGAAAAAGATTTGAAAATTATTAGTCTTGAGAGAAAATTGGAGGATAACTCCAAAATCATTTTTAAATTCACTAAGGGCCAAAATAACTTTGAAAGACTCCTTGGGGCCCAAAGAAATGCTCTAGACAAAGAAGGCATTGGATTTAATGGAAAAGAAAATAGGAGACAGAAAAATCTTTATATGGGATATTCGTACGAGAATTAAAATTGTATCTCCAATCTAAAGACTCCCATAGGCATACAACGTGTTTCAAATGTAAAATAAAAGGCCATATAAATTTTTGACTATCCATTTAAAAATAGAGATGTAAAAATTAAGAAAGTTTGGAGAGTAAAAAAAGAATCAGGCACTAACCCCTATGGACCCAAAAGAATTCGGGTACCAACAGCAGTCACTTGAATGCTTTTTGCAGTTGTGCTTGAGGTCTTGCTGGAAATGGTGTGATCCCAAGAGGGGAGGGGGGTGAATTGGAGATTTAAAAACTTTTTAGCTAATTTAAATGTTTCACCAATTCACCACATATCATATCCCATTCATTATTAAACATGTGTATGTAAAAATATTAAGCTATTTGGTTCATGCATACATGCGTATCTCATTGAAAGTAAACATGGGCAAGCAATTAAATATAACAGTAAATAAATATGCATACACATACTGAATTTAAAGTGTAGTAATTAAATGAGTTAGGGAGAGAGAGACATAAGATTTGTTATCGAGGTTCGGCCAAACCAGCTTACGTCTCGCCCTAGGCAAACCCCCTTAGGATTCCACTAAACCTGCTCACTTAACCAGGAGGACTAGAAGCCGTTTACATCCTCTCCTTACAAGGCAAGGAAAATCCCAACTCAATTACTAGGTTGAGTCGAACTAATATCACTTACAGTGCTGAGACTCCCTAATTCAATTTTCGGGCTGCACTGAACCGGTCTCACTTACGGGGCTGAGACTCCTTATTTCAGTTAATGAGTTGAACCCAACCAGTACAATAAAAACCATTTTTGTACATAATATAGTGCTTCTAAATACAAGAAGAAATGTACACATTTAAGCTCACAAAAAATACACACTCATATGATATGAAATAATGCTCAAGGAGTAAGGGTGTTTTACTCAAAATAATATTTTCAATCTATGAATAAGATGTATATGATAAACACAAAAAGATTTAAATTCTATAAAAACATTTTCTCCAAAAGTATTTATCAACCAAATAAACAGGAGAAACTCAAAGATTTTCCCTCAAAATGATTTTCTAAAAATATGAGTTTAGGTGAGAGCAAATGCACTTTGATAAAATAAAAGCCCAATCAAAATGAATATTATGATACCCCATGGAAGAAAGGCTTAAAAAAGATTTGATGTTACTACTCATATCAACAAGGTGCACCTTTCTTTTTGGGAGCCTTTCCCTAAGTACTCCATGGTTAAGCGCGCTTGGCTTGGAGTAATCTTGGGATGGATGACCTTCTGGTAAGTTTTATTAAGAAGTGTGTGAGTGAGGACAAAACAAACTAAAAAGGACATGTGTTGCTCTGTGGGGCTAGTCATTAGTCCGATAAGGCCCACCCCCTATTGTCTTGTCTAGGTGGAGGAGGAGAGACGTAATGCTTCCTGGCAGACCCAGGTTGGGGCGTTACAGCATGATATCAGAGCCTTTAACCAGTTGGAAGTTTGATGCGACTCATACTGTCTGGTTAGGGGTGTACTCAGAGCTTAGGTTACTAGGTTTTGTAGTTTAGAATATACTAAAGTTTAGGATGTGAATAAGAATAGCGAGTATACCTAGAGAAAAAAATCCATTGATAGACTTCTGTGCTTTTATGGATCATTCGAAAGGTTCAGAAAATCACATCAATCTATTAGTGCTTTTGTTTCTAAGTGGAAGGGCATAAAATCGAGTCAGAATGAGCATGTGAGTCATTAGGGTACGTCAGTACTAGAACTGTTATTATGGGAAGTAAGTTTATAGTATCGTAGTGTTAGTTGGTTAAGCTTCTAATTGGTTTCCTCAATTGCTTAATTGGTTTCCTCAATTACTTTTCAAGATGGAATCCAGGGATAATACTGCTAATGTTGGAGGCAGTAACAGTGAGGAAGCTGGCCCTGAGGTTAGCAGTGATTACACGAATGTTCTACAGGACTTCACTCAGTATTTGATGGCTGAGGTGGTTTATACAAATAGAGGGCAGGATCATCCTGTGACTGAATTGGGTTGTTCAATTAATCAGTTCATGCGACTAAAGCCTCATGTTCTTATGGGAAGTGCAGACTCGATTTGAGCTAAGAATTGGATCGGGGAGATTGAGAAGATTCTGGACATCTTGAATTGCACTAATAAGCAGAGAGTAGCTTTTGCAATGTTCAAGTTATTGGGCGAAGTGGAGAGATGGTGGAAATATGTAAAGATGCTTAAGGAGCATCAACCCATCCCTATAGTAGTGACTTGGGCTAGGTTCAAGGAATTATTCTTTGAATGATATTTTTTAGCCACGGTCAGGAATGCCAAGATGGAGGAATTTATGAGTCTGGAGCGGGGGCAGCTAACAGTTTAGTAGTACGCTGCTAGATTTTAGGTGCTATCCTGTTTTGCTCCATTCATGGTTCTGGAAAAGGCAATGAAGGCCTGGAAATATCAGAGGGGTATGAGGAAGAATTCTTCGTAAGTAGATTGTGATCTGTCTGATGCAGGACTTTGTCACTCTAGTTGATAAAGCCACAGTAGTAGAGGAGAGTCTGCAGGAGGATGTTGGGGTTCAAATCTCGCAGAAGAGACCTACACCTTTCAGTTCTTATAGAGGGGCAAAGCAGGGCAACTGGAACAAGAAGAATTGTAGTGGTGTTTCTAAGAGTACCACATCTGCTTCTATTTGTTTTACGTGTGGGAAACTTCACGCAAGGTTGTGTTGGAAGGCTATAGGGGCTTGTTAATGATGTGGTAAGATGGACATCAAGTGAGGGACTATAATCTGCCGAGGTATGGTGGAGCTCCACGACAGCCTTACAGAGGTGGTGTACTCTTTGACTCCAGGTGATGTAGAAAACGCTGGAGATGCGGTAACAAGTAATATTTACATGCTTTCCCATAAAGCTGTTATATTATTTGACTTGGGAGCAATGCATTCCTTTATCTCTCGGCGATTTGTTAAATTATGTGGACTAGAGATGCGACAGTTGGATTATGAATTGGTTGTGGCTACGCCATCGGGATTAGAAATTGTAAGTAGCAAAGTAGTTCGTGACTTCCCAATAGTGATCTAGGGAAGGATATTACCAATTGACCTTATAATATTTGACGTGTATGGCTTCGATATCATCTTAGGGATGGACTGGTTGTTTTCCAGTTATGCCAGTATCGACTGCCACAGGAAAGAAGTGATGTTTAGACCTCCAGAGGAGCAAGAATTCAAGTTTATAGGGTCGTGTGTGCATTTTGCACCGTGGATCCTTTTAGCTTTTCAGGCTGGTAGATTGCTCTGGGAGGGATGCCAAGGGTATTTGGCGTTTGTGAAAGACACACCGACAGAGGAATGTAAACTGGAGACGATTAATGTTGTGCGCGAGTTCCCTGACTTGTTTCTAAAGGACTTACGAGGATTACCTCTAGATCATAAAGTTGAATTCATTATAGAGTTAGCTCTAGGTACGGTGCTGATATAGAAAGCTCTGTATCGTATGACTCCAACTGAATTGAGAAAGTTAAAAGAATAGTTTCAGGAGTTGCTAAATAAGGGGTACATTTGACCGAGTGTTTCTTCTTTGGGAGAACCTATGCTATTTGTGAA
This sequence comes from Malania oleifera, assembly GCF_029873635.1. Classification (NCBI taxonomy): domain Eukaryota; kingdom Viridiplantae; phylum Streptophyta; class Magnoliopsida; order Santalales; family Ximeniaceae; genus Malania; species Malania oleifera. The sequence goes on from NC_080420.1 coordinate 64,468,690, forward strand.
GAAGAAGGATGGGTTGATGAGAATATGCATTGACTACAGAGAACTAAAAAAGGTAATGATAAAGAACAAATACCCGTTACCTAGGATCGATGATCTGTTTGACCAATTACAAGGCACACAGATTTTCTCTAAGATTGATCTATGATCTGGGTATCATTAATTTAAGGTGAAGACTGAGGATGTTCCAAAAACAGCTTTCCAAACTCGGTACAACCATTACAAATTTAGGGTTATGCCATTCGGCTGACGAACGCACCTGCAATATTTATGGATCTGATGAAGAGGGTCTTTCACAAATACTTAGACCGAATCGTCGTGGTATTTATTGATGGCATCCTCATATATTCTAGGAGTGCTGCAGAGCATGAAGTTCATCTGAAACTGGTACTACAAATGCTTAGGGAGAAGAAGTTATTTTCTAAATCGAAGAAGTGTGAGTTCTGGCAGGAACAGGTTGCATTTCTAGGGCACGTAGTGTCTAAAGAAGGAGTATCAGCGGATCCAAGTAAGATAAAGGTAGTAGTCGACTGGGCAAGACCGAAGAATGTTCAGGAGATCATAAGTTTTTTGGATATTACAGGTTACTACAGACGATTCATAGAGGGCTTCTCTTGTTTAGCAGGTCCATTGACACGACTCACGAGGAAGAACATGAGATATGATTGGACTGATGAGTGCGAGCTGAGTTTCTAGGAGCTGAAATGGCGACTGGTTACTGCTCCAGTTCTGACTATTCCATTTGGGGATGATGGATTTGTTATCTGCAGTGACACCTCTAAGAAGGGTCCTGACTATGTTCTAATGTAGCAGGGAAGGGTGGTTGCTTACGCTTCTCGTCAACTCAAAGAGTACAAGAAAAACTACCTGACACATGATATGGATTTAGCAGCGGTAGTGTCTGCATTGAAAATCTAGAGGCAATACCTGTATGGTGAAAGGTACGAGATCTTTACTGATCATAAAAGTCTTAAGTACATTTTTACCTAGAAAGAGTTGAACATGAAACATTGTAGATGGCTTGATTTGATAAAGGACTACAACTGTACTATTAGTTATCACCCAAGGAAGGCAAATATGGTAGCTGATGCTCTAAGTTGGAAGTCAGTTGATGCATCAGTCTCAGCAGTGGGAGTTCAGCATCAGATCTACATGGACCTGGAAAGGTTGTGCTTAGAGGTAGTGGAAGGAAATCATCAGGCTATTCTTGCTAACTTGGTGGTACAACCAACCTTACAAGAAAGGATCCGAGCAGTACAGAAGGAGGATCCAGAGCTTGTTGAGGTTGTGAAAGGAGTCCAGAGTGGGTTAAAATCAGATTTCAGTATCTCTGGCAATGAGATTTTGAGATTCCATAATAGAGTATGTGTACTGAATGACGTCAGAATTAAATGAGTCATTCTTGAGGAGGCACACCGTTCACTCTACACCGTACATCCTGGTAGTACGAAGATGTATTGAAATGTGAAAGAATCTTTCTAGTGGTCCAACATGAAAAGAGAGATCGCCCATTTCGTACAGGAGTGTCTAACATGTCAACAGGTCAAGGAAAAACATGAGAAGCTAATAGAACCACCTCAGCCACTTGACATCCCCAAGTGGAAGTGGGAGCACATCTTGATGGGTTTTATGACGGTGCACGGGCAGAATGCTATATAGGTTGTAGTTGATTAGTTGATGAAGACTGCACATTTCATTCCTATCAGAGTCAACTATTCCTTCAATAAGCTAGCAAAGCTATATGTGTAGGAGATTGTACGATAGTTACCAGGCCAGCATAGAGATGACTCCTTACGAGGATTTGTATGGTTGTAGGTGTCGATCTCTGTTGTACTAGGATTAGGTAGGTGAGCGGTAGATATTGGGTCCTAAATTGATTCAGCAAACCTCTACAAAGGTCGAGCTGATAGGAGAGAGAATCAAGGCAGCTCAGAGTCAGCAGAAGAGTTATGCTGATACTCGTCGACGAGAGCTAGAATTTGAGGTAGGAGATATGGTGTTTCTAAAAATCGCTTCGATGAAATGGGTGATGAGGTTCAGAAAGAAAGGGAAGTTAAGTCCTCGGTATATCGGGCCTTTCGAGATCCTTGAAAGGATAGGTTCGGTAGCTTGTTAGGTGGCCTTACCCCCAGCACTATGCAGAGTCCATGACGTGTTCCATGTATCAGTGCTGAGGAAGTACGTGTCATTTCCATCACACGTGCTGGGTTAGAAACCTCTAGAGATTAGTGATGCTTTATCATATGAGGAGGTACTGGTGCAAGTGTTAGATCGAAAGGTTCAATAGTTATAAACTAAGGGAATACTGCTAGTGATGGCATTGTGGCGGAACCATGCAATGGAAGAAGCTTCATGGGAGTTAGAAACTGAGATACGTTGAAGTATCCTCAATTGTTCAGAGATGGATAAGTTAGTCAGGTAAGTGAATGTATGTATGTTAGTGTGTTTGGTAAGTAGATATGACCTTTAGGAGAGTTTTGTATGTATATTGTAAGCTTCTGAAGCTTTATGTTGTAACCATGGTATTCTTCCTCCATAAGTGATGGGAGGTAATAAATTCAGGCCAGAGCTGGTTTATGGGTAATTGCCGACTCTTCTATATATCTCTGGCATAAGGTAGAGTGAGTTTGGCATTGGTTGGTGAATTTCGGGGACGAAATTCTTATAAGGAGGGGAGATTGTAGGGACCAAAATCCGAAAAATAAATAAAGAAAAGAGAAGGGAAATTAAAAAGGATAAAATAATAGAGATCGTCGATGAGACTCCATTTCTCTTCGATGAAGTCTCTACTGTGGCTCAGTGGTGAGACTCCGAGGCTTGTCGATGAGGAGATACCGAGGGATTTTCAGGGATTTTGAAATCCTAGGCTTGTCAACAAGGTCACCTTCACGGCCATGAGCAACCTTCTTTGGCTCATCGACGAAAACTCCGACTCGTTGACGAGGTTGGCCGAGTCAACTTAGTTATAAAGAGAATATCCTTTTCTTATTTACTAAGTTATCCTATTTTCTCTCTCTTTCTCTCTCTCTAGAACTCAAACCAACTCTCTCTTTCTCTAGGATTTTGTGCCATCTGTTGCTGGAATGAACAATCCGACATTGCTACATAGATTAAGTGGAGAATCTCTACAGTTATAGCGGATCAGATTTTCAATATGAGGATTTTTCGAATTTTTCCTAAAATCAAGGTAAGCATCTGATTCTTTTTCTGATTCGATATATATGTAGTAGTCGTGATTATAGTGAAGTAATGTTCTTCGGTTTTTAGGTTTTGGGGATCCCGAGTCATTGTTTTGGATTGATCCGTTCGTGTTTCGATTTTCGGGATTAAGGCAAGTGGATTTGTTTACATCAGTATTTTTAGAAAACTAAACCACTAGAAGGCTAGATTATGTCTTACTGCACATTTTGACTGCTTATGTGCAAAATTTTACTGGGTATAAATGTTGTTTCTTATGATTTTACGGTTTTACAGTTTTTGGCAAAAATAAGGGTTTTGGTATATGAACTCCAAATTTTCTAAAACTACTTCAACTGCTATAAAACTAAGGTAGGAATTGCTTGATACCCGTATTTGCGGTCCAAATGTTATTTTTCAAATTATACACTGATTAAAGCGGTTTTTGATGAAATGAACGTGACATGTGATATGAACTGGAACATACATAACTGTTATATTTGTGAATGGACCATGAAAACTAGAATTCCATTCTATTATCTGGAAATGTGGAAAACAGGTGTCAGTTAACCACCAAGCTTATTATGTAAAAATGGATTGAACTTAGAGCATTTGTGCTGGTTAACACCACTGTCTGATAGAAAAGAAAAATGCATGAAAGATTGCATGACTACAGTTGTGAAAAGTACTGGAACTGTATTGGTTTCTACGTTTTGCTGTAAATTATATATATGATTGATTGGGACAACAACTTTTTACTAAAAGAGTTGAAAGATACTCCAAAGGAGTTGACAGATACTCCAAAGGAATTAAAAGATACTTTGAAGGAGTTGAAAGATACTCAGTTTATCAGAGGCTTTAAATAGCCAAAGCCGTGGTTTCGTTGCTAGTTAGGTACAGTGCAGCCACGCATGTGAATCAGTGTGGGTATTGAGATAGTCGACTTGCAGGAGTGAAAGGGGCCACTGGTGAAATAATAGACTAGGTGGGGGCAATCAGACTATATATATGATACTTGACAGTGCTTGCACGAACAAGGCCCTATCAGAGTTATCAGTGCACAACCTGTGCCACGGGGTAATTAGGCATATTTATGGAAGTTTCAAAGCTTGTCATTGTCCTAAATTTTCATATACATGATTTAAAAACTGAAATGGGTAAAGTCACAGGGCTGAGTACCGTGTGGAGGGAACCATACAACGTATGAGCGTGTACCCTACCCTAACCTCTGGGACTCTCGCTTGTAATGATGTTGTACTATGTTTATATATCTCTGATAGTACTGTACTGTGTATTTAATATTATGCAACTGTTTTTAACTGGAATAAACTTATGTAGTCACGTGCTACTGTAATATCTTCCACCTTAGTGAGAAGTGTCTCATCCCAATCTTACAAACTCTATTTTAGGTCCTATAAGACGTTGGTCCTAGTTCTTCTAGAGGGACTTTGGTGCATATAGTCTTGAGTGGACATAAGTTTTTTTTGTCATAGTACTGGGTTGTTAGCCTGGTAGAATGTAGGAGGATGTAATATGTTTATATTTTAAGCATGGATCTTATGTATTTAAAAATACATATAGAACTTCGGTATATGTCTAATAGAACCCCGCAGAATGTTTATGTTTTCTGCTATGCATGAATACAAATATGTATGAGTTACACCCATTTGTCCCTGTTTAGGGCAGGTTGTTTATGTATGTTTATCAGATACATGTATTCCGTATATGTAGTAGCACTCTAGGTTCATATAACGGACCGAGGCATTACAATATGCTATCAAAGCAATTACTCAACTGGAAGTGTGATAAGATTCACATCGTCTGGGTTTGGAAATGTGGGTTCGCAACGAGGACGTTGCGTTTTGTAAGTAAGGGAGAATGTGATACCTCGTGGAAGAAAGGTTTAAAATTTTTTTGATGTTACTACCTATATCAACAAGGTGCACATTTCTTTTCGGGAGCATTCCCATAAGAACTCCACGGTTAAGCGTGCTTGATTTGGAGTAATCTTAGGATGGGTGACCTTTTGGGAAGTTTTCTTAAGAAGTATGTGAGTGAGGAAAAAACACATTAAAAAGGACATGTGTTGCTCTGTGGGGTCAGTCATTAGTCCGACAAGGCCCACTCCCTATTGTCTGGTCTAGGTGGAGGCGGAGAAACGTAGTGCTCCTTGACAGACCCAGGTTGGGGCGTTACAAATACACTCTTTCAAATGATTTTCAAAAGGTAACAAAGAGTGTTGGGAGAGTATAAAATTTACCCCATAAAATATTTTGCAATAAAAACATGTTTTGGTGGAACTTTGATTAGGATAAAAATTAAAGAGAAAATGGGCTAATCAAAGTTACTAATTTGAGTTATGAAAGGGGTATATATAAACTCGGGGAATTTTTTGACAATTAGGGACATGCTGGGTATTATTAGAAAAGTTTAATTAAATTTTAAACCTATTTTAGCATTTAAAAATACCTTAATCTGAGAGATTCGATCAACCATTTTTAAAATTCAGTCGACTAGGGTGCTCAGTTGTGTCGACCAGGTTATATTTGAACTATTGTGATGGTCGACCAAACTTGAGGCTATTTTTGGGCCTCCGTAGTTCGGTCAACCGGATTAAGTTCGGTTAATCAAACTTTATGATCTTCAGACGACCAAGTCCTTTTGAACTTGGTGGTTCGGTTGACCAGGATGTTGGGACTTCCCACGTGTTCGTTCAATCGACTAGGGCATTGCTTTATATTTCTAGTCGATCGACTGAAGGGTCAAATTGTTGACCCTAGGGAGGTTCGGTCGACCAAATGGGTTTGTGTATTATAGTTTGGTCGACCGAACATGCCAACTTTAGGCATTTCTGTCCTATCCCTCTTATACAATGTCTCTAATCACATGGTAATCAGTTCTAAGTCAATAGGGAGCTTTTTCATGCAGAGTTGTGTGTCGTAAGATCAGTTTAAGGCCTTCTGAGAAATAACCCCAAAAACCTGGCATCGGTCGACTGATGGGTGCCCTATGGTCATTTGGTTCCCTATGGTCAATCTATGGTCATCTGAGCATTCAAAACATATCATGCAAGATGTATGCATTATTACAGACTGAAATATAAAAATAAATGCAACAAATAAAACACAAATGTCTTTTTCTTTCTTCTTTGCTCCTTAACTCCATGGAATATGCCAGATATGAGCTTTAAGTTATGTCATGGCTTCCATATCCTCTTGATCGTATGTGTGACCTGAATTATACCTGTTCATGCACTTAAAACCATACATAAGAACCACTTGTGTTTATCAACATCAAAACGGAGATCGGACCAAAAAGCCAACTAGTCTTCCTCCTCTAAAGATAAGTGGTACATGGATAGTGGCTACTTAAGACACATGACAGGTGATAAGGTCAAGTTCATGTCCATCACTCCAAAGGAAGGAGGATTTGTGACCTTCAGGGACAATGCAAAAGGCAAGATCATCGGGGTTGGTAAGGTTGGTAAGGAACCTTCTCTAGTTGTTTACAATGCATAATCTGTTGAGTATAAGTCAACTCAGTGATAAAAGATATAGAGTAGCTTCTGAGCATGATAAATGCATAGTAGAAAACCTTTCCAAAAATAACATTTTGTTTTTTGCTGAACGCCATGACAATGTTTATACAACCAGCTTTGATAACTTAGCCTCTCAACATGTGAAATGTTTTTCTGCTATACATGAGGCTAGTTGGCTTTGGCATAGAAGACTAGGGCATGCTAGCATGGATTTATTGTCAAAACTGGTTAAAAATGAATTAGTTAAAGGTTTACCTAAGACTCAATTTGTGAAAGATAAGATATGTGATGCATGTCAACTAGGTAAACAAAGTAAATCAAGTTTTAAGAAGAAGAAAGTCATTTGCACCACTAGGCCACTTCAGATGTTGCACTTAGATTTATTTGGTCCTAACCATATTCAGAGTCTAGGAGAAAAACCATATCTTTTTGTAATTATCGATGACTATTCTAGATTCACATAAGTATTATTCCTAGCACATAAAAATGAAGCATGTGAAAATCTCGCTAGGTTATATAGAAAAATCCAAAATGATAAAGTGTATAAAATCTCACATATCTAGAGTGATAGAGGAAGAGAATTTAAAAATAGGGATATGGAAGAATTTTGTGATTATCATGGTATTTCCCATAACTTCTCAGCACCTAAGACTCCATAATAGCACGGTGTAGTTGAAAGAAAGAATAAGTCTTTACTCGAAATGAGTAGAACAATGCTTAATAAACATAAATTACCAAAATACTTCTGGGTCGAAGTAGTAAACACTGCTTGTTATGTAATAAACAGAGTTTTGATCAAGCTCACTCTCAACAAAACTTCTTAAGAATTGTGGAATGACCATAGAACTAATATTTCCTACTTCCACGTTTTTGGCTGTAAATGTTTTGTACTAAGAGATAATGAGAACCTAGGAAAATTTGATTTGAAATCTGATGAGAGAATCTTTCTAGGTTATACATTAGATAGTAAAGCCTACAAGGTGTATAATAAGAGATCATTGACTATTATAGAGTCCATCCATGTAGTATTTGATGAGTCCAATCCCTTCTCTAAAAATTTTGTTGAGGATGATATTGAAATAAGAAAGGGATTATAAAATTTATTCATTGAAAATAATACTGAAAAGAGCACAGAAATTAAGGAATCACCTGCTAAAGATAATCAGGTAGAGAGTGAGGTATATGAACTACCTAGAAAGTGGAAATTTGTCAATAGCCACCCCAAAGATCAAATCATAGGTGAACCATCATAAGGTGTAGCTACTCGATCATCCCTTCGAAACTTATGTAGCCACTTTGCATTTTTGTCTCAGAAGGAGCCCAAGAATGTGAATGAGGCAATTGAGAAGGAGTCATGGGTGATGTCGATGTAAGAACAGTTAAACCAATTTTAGAGTAACAAATTTTAGACTTTGGTTCCTAGACCTAATGATCATACTATTATTGGAACTAAATGGGTCTATAGGAACAAAAATTATGAAAATAGAATAGTAATTAGAAACAAAGCCAGACTAGTAGCCCAAGGGTATAACCAGGAGGAAGGTATAGATTTTAAGGAAACATATGCTCCTAGGGCGAGGATGGAAGCCATTCGTATGTTATTAGCATATGTTGCTTTTAAGAGCTTCAAATTATATCCAAAGGATGTTAAAATCGTATTTCTAAATGGCCACATCAATGAGGAGGTATACGTAGAACAACCTCCAAGATTCAAAAACCACAAATTCTCTAACCATGTTTATCGATTAACGAAAGCCTTGTATGGATTGAAGCAAGCTCCTAGAGTTTGTTATGAGAGGCTTAGTGGTTTTCTATTAGATAATGGGTTTACTAGAGGAAAGATAGAGACAACACTCTTTATAAAAGCTAAAAATGATCACATACTCCTTGTACAGATATATGTTGATGACATCATATTGGGAGCCACAAATGATGAGTTGTGTAATGAGTTTGCCAAATGCATGCAAAATGAGTTTGAAATGAGCATGATGGGTGAACTTAATTTCTTCTTAGGACTTCAGATAAAATAGGCCAAATATGGAACATTTATATGCCAACCAAGATATATTAGAGACTTGCTCAAGAACTTCAATATGGAAGATGGTAAAATTTTAGAAACACCTATGAGCTCTTCCATGAAATTAGACAAATATGAGCAAGGTACACTGGTAGATGTTAAGCTTTACCATGGCATGATTGGTAGCCTGTTATACTTGACTAAAAGCAGACCTGGTATTATGTTTAGTATTTGTATGTGTGCTAGATTTTAGGCTACACCTAAAGAGTCTCATTTATTAGTAGTTAAGAGGACACTTAGATACCTTACTGGAATTATTGATTTAGGATTATGGTATCCTAAGCATACCTCTTTTGAGATTGTCAGTTATTCTGATGTTGACTTGGTCGATAGTAAAGTAGAAAGAAAATGCATGAGTGACACTTGTCATTACTTAGGACAATCTCTGGTTTCTTGGTTCTCTAAGAAATAGAACTCAGATGCACTGTCCATAGCCGAGGCTGAATACATAGCAGCTGGGTGTTGTTGTGGTCAAACACTTTATATAAAGCAATAAATCATGGACTATGGATTGCACTATGATATGGTTCCTATAAAATGTGATAACACTAGTGCAATTAATATCTCAAAGAATCCCATATCACACTTACGAACTAAGCATATTGAAATAAGGCATCATTTTATTCGTGACCATGTACAAAAAGGGTATGTGACACTTGAATTTGTGTGCACTAATGAGCAATGAGCCAATATATTCATGAAACATCTTTAGGAGCATAGATTCATACAGATTAGACGTGAATTAGGCTTGATGCACACTCAGGAAGTTGCCTAGAGATATGATGAAGTGCATAAACTGAGGGGGAGCAACTTAACGTAGAATCACTACGACTATGAAAATTAAACTTTCTCACAATATTATCTTGTCTTTCACCTATATATTTTATGAGTTGTGAGAAATGCAATTGCTATATGCTATATATTGATTGCTTGATTTTATTTAATGGATATTTAATATTTGGTATTGCAAACTATTATTGATTATTCTGATTATAAATACTGGATTGCATGGAACACAATCTACAAGGCTGTTGTCAAACCTTATCATTTGCATAATAGAAAACTATTTAAGATACTTGCATGCTTGTATGGAACACCATCTGCAAGGTAGTTGCAGAATTTGTGTATGCATGCTAGTAGTGGACTAGGTTATTGCATGTTGTATTAAATGATAAATTTTGAACATACATGCTGCCTTGGTAAATGATGTCTTAATGCAAGTTATATGGGTTTGTGTACAATCTTGCCATAATGTTTTGTAAACAATATTGACATATCTTTCAAAACAGTTATCACCAACAACTTCTCTTGCTAAGGTTTATTTAATGTTTATACTGTATACCTTTGCCCCTTTTTGCTGATGCCAAAAATGGGAGAAATATCCCTTGCAAAATTGGGTAAATATTTGGGAGAAATTTAACTAAGCATAATTTTTTATTCTCTCACTACTCTTGGTATCTGACCTTCAATGACAAAATTAAATGCATATTTGTTTTTAAATATCTACTGTCATGAATATGCTTGACGAATTGTTCTAGAACTTGATTCTTCTAGGTTCTATTCCCCCCCCCCCCCCCACTAAACTTAGGGACCTTGGTGCCACCATCTCATGTGTAATTGGTGATTACACCATCGAGAGGGCCCTTTTAGATTTGAGAGGGAGTGTGAACCAACTTCCCTACTCAATCTACAAAAAATTGACCTAGGAAAACTAAATTCCACCTTGGTCACCTTGAGTTTCGCCGACTGATCTATAAAAAGCCTTGGGGTGTTATAAAGGATGTCTTAGTAAAGGTCCATAGGTTCTTTTACCCCATTTATTTCATTGTCTTAGACATGGAACCTACCAATCCACCCAAGAGATAGATTCTAGTCCTTATGGGTTGACCATTTTTAGCCACGGCTAATGCATGCATCCAATGTAGGATCGATGTTATGGACATATCCTTTGACAACATGCTGCTCTGGCTGAATGTGTTCCCCACCTTTCAACACCCACCCAATGACTTTCCATTCAAGGATGTTGTCATGATTAATGAGGTGGTTGAGAAGGATGTCCCTTTGACTTTTTTTGAGTGATTCCCTTGAGACTATGCCTTTATTCTATTAGCCTTCTATTTTAGGTTTAAAGGACCCATGTGCGTATGTATCTGCTATTTATGAAATAGCCTCTAACCTAGAAAGAAGGCCCTAGAAAGCTAAGTTCGAAAATATTCCCACTCTCTCTTGCATTTAGCACATCCTTCCATCGAGGCCCCAT